>NC_081414.1:644170532-644799907 GCF_030272615.1 Cryptomeria japonica
ACAAAAAACTTTTGTGGAGAAAATTTACTAAAACCTTCAAAACAAATCCACAGTGCTTGCAAAACACAGTCAAAACATAGCTAAGAAAAACCTTAATCCTGAGATATTATGTTCAATGGATAATGCCAACTGACGTTGATGAAATTATGAAACAAAAAATAAACTCAAATTCTAAAGTGAAAAGAGTGAGGGCAAAAATTAAGCTTCAAAACATAAAACTATGGAATTCAAACATGTGCATGCTTCTACAACAATGCAACAGAAACCATATTCTAATACGGAAACCACTAATAGTAAATTTCCATGCTTAACCCTAAATTCAGGTACAACTTCAAACTTTTCAAAAGAAGCAAAGCAAACCAAAATTAACCCATACCATTTTCAGTTTTCTATGGTTGTCGTGGAATTGAATGGAAGATATTCCAATTTAGAACACTTAACGAAACGGATCTTTACCACCTCCAACAAGCCTCAATCAAAAAAAAAAAGAAAACATTTTTAAATCACCCTGGCAGAAACTGATCTCCATCAAATCCCCTTAATTCTGAAACTGCAATGCTTAATTCGAATTCCGAATAAGACAAGATAAAAACTAACTTTTATAAGTTTTTATTTTTAGGCAACAACTGGAAATGAATCAAAAAATTGAAAAACAACAATTACCAATAAAATCATTCAATGCTGCAAACAAAATCTCGATCACAAAGATTAACAGAGCCACCTTGACTACTACACACACAACAAATTAACTCCAAAAGAAAAGTATCAGAACACAAATTAACAAAATTTCAAAATCAATCAACACTGCTAGATTTGAACATTTGACAGACTTTGACAGCCCCCTACAGGACCACAAAGAAAGACCAAAATTGCATGCCCTAAAATATCCGATTAACTAAAACTATTTTCAGATGTCAACTCAAAAACACAATTGAAGGTAAAAATGCGTGTTAACTAACTAGGCCCAAAGGGTTATCGTGTAAAGCACATAGGCCATATTTAAAATCTTATGAATGTAGTATAAGCTTACCCTAACCGACAATCTGGACTGTCCATAGCCTAATCCAAAACCCCATAGCCTAATCCAAAACCCCACAACGGGAAAAAAGCAAACCCCAGTCTGCTTCGTTTTCTTACTAATTCTGGATTTCCTGCTTAACACCAAATTGAGACTACCAAATTCGATTTGTTTTTTCCAAAGAACATATGCAACAAAAATAATGAAAGCACAGAAAATCTAGCCAATCTCAGTTTCTCCAGAAGTCCAAAAATTTGAACGGCGGGCATTTTGAATTATAAAAATTAACCTAAGAAAGAAAACCTTTCAATACCCACCCAGAGAAACCCTACAAAAGATCAACCAATGTACATTGTAAAACCCCAACATCGACCCACTTCTAAAACAGAATCCAATGCATGGAAAACAAAAAAAAATCTCTAAATAAGCCTGCTCCAAGCTCAAAATCCAATTAACAAACTTCAAACGACGAAAAACTAAGCTGAACGATTTCCTTTGGTAATTACAATAAACCCACATCGACCCATTTCTAAAACAGAAAACAAACATCTAAAATAGCCTTGCTCCAAACCCATACTCAATTTTACTAACTTCAAACGATGAAAAAACTTCACTGAATGATTCTTTAGTAATTACAGTAAACAAAATGTGGAATTGAACAGCCGAAGTATTCCCAATTATACTACCCAAACTGTGACTGAGAATGATGAATAAATACAAATACAATACATTACTGACCAGGCTGAACCAGTTGCAGGTGGATTGCAGAATTAAACATAGTCTGGCCAAGCTCAATATCATCCTCGTTGGCAGATGGGTACTTGTAAGCAGTAAATTGATGGCCAATCCCACTCCCACGTAAGTTAAAACTTTCAAGCAAACTGTTTGCCATCGACCTTACTACGAAAGGATCCATGTGGGCTGGCAAGGGGCAGCCAGCCATGTCCCACCACAGAGACACTTTCTCCATATCCCTCTGCGATCTCTACTTACCGAGGCCTTTTGATTCAGAATTGAATTGCAGAATTTGGTTTCCTTTTCATTCAGACAAAATCTATAGATCTTTTGTTCGTCATCAATGTCGGCTTTGAAAGCCCTTTGCCTTAAAGCCTGTCATGGATGCCAAGCTCCCATGTGAATGACTGGGTACGTGAGCAGACCAAGTAATTTGCAGTGGGGCATAAATTTGTGAATTTTCTTTTGGTAAATACTCGCGTAAGTGGAAATTAGTAACATCCAAACATCGCCCCTTGACTAGTTAGAGAAGTAGTTCTTTAAATTAGTGTTTTCCACTTCTGAATGGTCCAGGAGTGATAGTTGCTGAAGGTTTTTTATATGGGTTTGATTTTTCAATTTCATGGTATATAAGTTAGAAGTTAGAGTAGTTTTGGGATGGAAGATCTAAGGCAAAAGGCATAAAATTGAATTATTATTTGTGAAAAATGGTTCAATGAGTTCAACTTGAAAAATTATACAATTGAATTTTGAAATAAATATCATAATTAAATAATCAAGTTAATTCATTATCAAGATTATTTTTGTTTTCATTTTGAACATACATGTAATCATGCTTTTATCAAGGCGGTGCTAAGGGGCAAACAAAATTGAGATTGGGAAGAGCTTACGACTCTTCCCAGAGACAATGAGGTTCCTTTCGTGGATTGTCAAGGGTTACAATACCCTTGACAAACAACACCTGATCAAGCGATGCCTTGACTAGGTGCGCCCAAACATTTTAATGATTCAAGAATCTAAGTTATAAGGTGGAGATGTTCTTTTATTCAAGCTTCAGTTTCAAAAATGGCGAGGTGTTTTCTCTGAGGCTTGCGGAGCTTCAGGGGGTTTGGGGATTTTGTGGAATGAAACTAATGTGGAAATTACTCTTGTGAGACTAGAGAGGTAGTGGCAGTCAGTACGAGCTTTTTCAAAAACATTAGAGTGTGAGTTTGAGTTGTTTAATGTATACGGGCCTACTAGTACCCTCGACAAGAGATTGTTGTGGGAGCAGTTGTTGGGCATCCTTCTCAATCTTGGTGGGAATATTTATGTTTTGGGGGGGATTTTAATGCTACCCTTTCCCCTATGGATAAAAAATGAGGTTTTGTGGGTTTTAGTCAAGTGCAACAAGACTTCAGCGATTTCATGGTGGAAAACGATTTAGCTGAAGTAAATTTTAAGACATGAGATTTTACTTGGACCAATAGGAGGGTTGGCTTCTCTAATATTGTTGAAAAGTTGGACCGCTTTTTCCTGGCTAGTGACTGGGTGATGCATCCATGGTTGACTGAAGCTGCCATTCTGCCTATACATGGGTCAGACCATTATTCGATCAGCCTTCTCATTCAAGATGATTTTTCTCTAGCAAGATGTCCCTTTAAATTTGAAATGATGTGGTTCTAAGCTGAAGGATTTAGAGATTTGGTGGAGGAGTGGTGGAGGAGTTCACCTAATTGGAATGGTAATCATGCTTTTATTTTTCATAAAAAAATGCATCATCTCAAAGAGTGCCTTAAAAAGTGGAACATAGAAAAATTTAAGAATGTGTTTGATAAGAAATTGGCTATTGAAAAGGAGTTGGAAGCTCTTCATAATAGTGTGATTCAGAATGGTATGGTAGAGGATGACTTTATGGAAGAAAAAATACTTAATCAAGATTACGTGGAGGTCTTTGAAGAAGTTGAGGAAATACAACTTCAGAGATCCCAAGAACACCTGCATGCAAATACCTATCACAAGAGAAGAATGGAAGCACATAAAGCAAAAAAGCATAAACGCTCTAAAGAAGAAAATTATCATTCAAAAAGGGAATCAATTTTATGAACAAGTACAATACAATCCTTATAAAAGGATAATAGAAACCCTAAAGGTATGCAACCCTGAAGAAACCCTAAAGGGATAATGGGTATTTAATAAATAGAATAATTATTAAATACCTACAATATTTATTAAATTCCTAAGTTTAGCTTAAGCGTAGAGTTTAATAGACTAATAATTAAATAAATAATTATTAGCTAATACAAGATAACTCTAACACCCCCCCTTAAGATGAATGAACTTAGGGAGTAGCTAAAAAACTAAATGCATGAAGCAAAAAATGCAACTACATGATGAAGGCAAATTTGGGTCCCGACAACAAGGCCTGATGAGGTACCCATTCACAACCAAATCTCTATGAATTGGAGAAATAGAGAAAACCACATGGGAAAAAACTCTACTCCAAAAAGAGATGGAAAAGCAAGAACACTACTGAAGTAGGAAATAGCTGCAAACACTACCAAAGAGTAACTACTGATCTAAAGAACCTCCACTGAAATAGAACATGACCAGGTAGAGAAGACTGTAATCTGCATGAGTGCCCTCAAATGGCACTACTTGAATCAGATGGCAAACAAAGGCAAACAACTGAACTCGAAGATACAGATGGCATGAGACACCAAAGCCTGAAGAGCTGATCAATCGAACCAAGGAAGCATTAGAACCAACAGGACAAACCTCCCCATAATGCTGAAAAGGGAGAGGAATAGGTACACTGAAAAGAACGGCCAACAAGAACTGCATGACGAAGAACCAAGAACATCGAAGGTGCAGAGAAAGTACATGGTGTCGTGGAAGGAACACTCACTTGACACACATCATGAGGTGAATGTCATGGAAGGAACACTCACTGGACAATGGTAGATGGCAAACAAGGCAAACATCAACCCCCCCATGGCACTTTATAAGTAGTGCATGTACAATAAGGCACAAGAGGTGCACTATTCCATGTAAACAATGCATGATGGCACTTTATCTCAATGTGTTTGCATAAATACAAGCTACAATGATAAGAAGACTGGAAATAGAAACGAGAACCAAAATAGAGACATCCTACCCAGAGAAGAGATCCCAGGAACTGAAACAACCAAGATATCCACCAAAATGCTGAAAAACAAAAAATTGAATAAAATATGCATGGAGTAGAATCTGGAAATAAAACTCATATGGCTGGAAAGTGCACAGAACAAGCTTTCCAACGATATAAAGTTTTCAAAAAATGAAGTTCAGATGCTCATTCTATGGCTCCCAAAGTGCAAAAAAGAGACTCCACTTTGACTGGAAGAAAACATAGTCAAACAGCAAAATTGGAAAAAAAAACCAACATGACAAGGTCTGGCTTGGAACTAGCTTTTCGACGCCTATTCGTTTTCGAAAAAATGACTCTGTATGCCCAAAATATGGCCAAAAGAAAAAAAACCCCTCTTTTTGGGCATAAAAAGGGTTAAAAAAATTTTATTTTATTTTTTTTGACGAAATTTTTTGGATGCATTTGCAGGTACAGCCATACGGATTTTTGTGCCTCGTAAAGTGTGCCAACGAAAAAATCATGGCCTAGATGCACTTGTCACCGAAATAGGTCAAATTATATATCAAAATGAATGAAAACACCCTTCGGAAGCCAACGGTGAGGTCTTTTTTGGCCCAAACTGCTCTGATTTTATTTTAATAATTTTTTTGATGAATTTCTCGAAATTCGTGCAAAAAAAAGGCAAAACCAAAGAAAAAAATTCAGAACCCAAATTTGACAAATTTTATATGGAAATGGGGGTTTTGGGGCATTCTGAGCTCGACGATGAGATCCGTTTGAGCCCAAAATGATCAAAATCAAAACAGCTACCCTAGATCCAATAAAAAATTATAATAAAACTTGAAACCCTCCTCCAAAAAATCTTCTAAAAAATCAGGAACAAGCAGCAACAGATGTAGGCTCTGATACCATGAAGAAGTTGAGGAAATACAACTTCAGAGATCCCAAGAACACCTGCATGCAAATACCTGTCACAAGAGAAGAATGGAAGCACATAAAGCAAAAAAGCATAAATGCTCTGAAGAAGAAAATTATCATTCAGAAAGGGAATCAGTTTTATGAACAAGTACAATGCAATCCTTATAAAAGGATAATAGAAACCCTAAAGGTATGCAACCCTGAAGAAACCCTAAAGGGATAATGTGTATTTAATAATTAGAAGAATTATTAAATACCTATAATATTTATTAAATGCCTAGGTTTAGCCTAAGCATAGAGTTTAATAGACTAATAATTAAATAAATAATTATTAGCTAATACAAGATAACTCTAATAGTCTTGGTTAGAGAGGAAATTTTCTGGAGACAAAAATCTCGTGAAACATGGTTAAAGGATGGTGATAGAAACAACAAATTCTTTCATAGCTCTGTAAAAGTGAGACGGTCTTGCAACAAAATATTTTCAATTCATAATAAATATGGGGTTGATGTGTCTAATCAGAAGGATATTCAGGAGGCGACAATGAGTTTTTTTCAGCAGCTTCTTTCAGAGGAAGATACGTGGAACATGGTGGACGAGAGTTCTCTGGAAATCATACCTAAATGTATATCAGGTGCACAAAATATCATTTTGATGGATAAGGTCTCTTTGGAAGAAGTGAAAAGGGCACTTTTTGGTATAGGGAGTGACAAAGCTCCAGGCTCAGATGGCTTCCCAACAACTTTTTTTAAAAAATTTTGGGATCTCTTTGCAATGGATTTATGGAGAGTGGTTGAGGAGTCTAGAGTAGGGGGCTTTATTTTGAAAGATTTGAATAACACATTCATAGCCTTGGTCCCCAAAATGAATTCAATTTCTTCTTTTGAAGATTTTCATCCTATTTCTTTATGTAATATTGTTTATAAGATTATCTCAAAATTATTGTAAATCGGCTGAAGACGGTTTTGAACTGCATTATTTTGGAAGAACAAAGTAGTTTTGCCCCGAATAGATCAATTGTGGAAGAAATTATTATTTCCCATGAGGCCATGCACTCGATCAAATCAACAAAAACTATCAGAATGATAGTTAAGCTTGATATACAAAAGACCTATGAGAGGGTGAATTGGAGCTTTATGTTTGTCGTGCTGTGAAAGTTTGGTTTTTGTTTTGAATGGATTAATTGGGTCAAGAGTTGTGTGTGTTCCCCACGGTTCTTTATTATGGTCAATGGTAGCCCACAGGGGTTTTTTGAATCCACTAGGGGTTTAAGGCAAGGGGATCTTATATCCCCTTTCCTTTTTTTATTATTATGGCTGAAGTTTTAGGTCGTTTGATTTCAAAGAAGAGGGATGATGGGTTGTGGAAATGCATGAAAGTGGCTCAGGGTGTAAGGACTATAACTCATTTACAATTTGTTGATGATACATTACTTCTAGGGGAGGCATCTTTAACGGAATCAAGGATCATGAGGAGCACGCTTGATAAGTACTCTCAATGGTCAGGATAGAAGGTCAACTGGAGGAAGTAAAAAATATACTTCTTTAATACGAGTGTGGGGAAGTAGAGGGAGATATATCAGATTATGGGAATGAAGATTGGTGGGCTCCCAGGAAAATATTTAGGCATCCCACTTTTGGGGGGTGCTAGCAAGTCGTCCATTTGGAAGAATTTGGTGGACAGTTGCATTGAAAGAATGGATGGGTGGAAGAGTAAATGGTTGACCTTGGCTAGACGTATTTTAATGATGAAGATAGTTATCTCTACTATACCTATTTTCTCTACAATGTGTTTGAAGATCCCTCACAAAGTCCTAAAGGTAATTGAGAAAAAAATGAGAAATCTTTTTTTGGAATGGTGCGCAACGTGAGGATAGGATCCTTTTGTTGGCATGGGAAAAAAATTGCAAACCTAAGAAAAAGGGAGGTGCGGGATTAAGAAATTGGCAGAAAATGAATGAGGGGATAGGAGAAAAATTGGTTTGGGCCATCTACAAAAATTTCAATCAACTATGGGTACAAATTTTGAAGGCAAAGTATCTGGATTGTTAAGAGGATTGGAGAATATTCACAATTGCCAATCCTCTGAGTGGATCTACAATCTGGAATTTTATAGTTTCATTCTGGAAAATTACAACAGATCATATCTCATGGCAGATTAGAGACGGAAGGAGTGCGGATTTTTGGAGGGACTCTTGAGATTGTAAGACTACTATTGGAGTGTGTGGGGAGATGGAAGAAGTTCACATGATTTTGAGTGAAGGGTGGAGTGGTGTTGGAAATTTGTTAGAGAGGTTCTTCAAAATCCAAATCATATTAGATTGATGGAAAATATCTTTAAGGAGAGAAGAGTGTTTATCTCAGAGCGTAAGATTGAAGTGAAGTGGTGTGGAGCCAATAGTGGTAATTACTCAGTCAAAATTGGTTATCAAATTATTGATACTGATGCTGAGGAGATTAAGTGGCCGACAAGCTTGTGCTAGGGGAAAGAGTGTCTCCCTAAGGCAGGTTCTTTTGTGTGGATAGCTATTAAAGGTAGAATTCTAACATGAGAAAGAAGGAAGCGACTTGGGATGGTTGGACCATCAAGATGCATTATGTGTGGCAACAATGAAGAGATTGTTGACCACCTACTTCTCAAGTGTGAAGTGGCCACGAAATGTTGGAGGATGGTCCAAGGTAAATTAGCATGGCAAGGTCCTCTCCCGAGAACGTTAAAGGAAGTTTTCTTGAGTTGGACAAGATGTTACAAGAAATATATTTTCTCTTGTGTGTGGAAGATTAGTCTAGGAGTGATCATCTAGGAAATCTGGAAAGAAAGGAATCAACGAATCTTCCACGACAAAGCATAGTCACTACAAAGGATTCTGGCTAGGATTGATATGTCTATTAAAGAAGCAGTGGGAGCAGCGGCTTCAAGATTTGCAGTGAAGGATGTTGTTTTATCTAAAGAATACTCATGTATCCAAAGGTGTTGACCGAGGATTAAATTTAGGCTCGTTCATGGGCCTAGACGGGATGATCCATCTTCTTGTCCTCCTATTGTAGAAAATAAGGTACAATGGGAACCTCTGAATGTAGGATGGGTTAAGGTGAATTTTGATGGAGCTTCTAAAGGAAACCATGGGTCTCAGGGGCTAGGGTGGTTTATAGAGATTGGAAAGGAAACATAATTGCATTTGGAGCTTAGAGGTTGGGTAGGGGGACAAATAATGAGGCAGAGGCTCAAGCAACTCTACTAGTGGTTGAATGGGGCTTAAAACTCGGTTTCTCAAATCTCCATCTAGAAGGTGACTCTTTAATAATTATCAATGCAATAATAAAATGGGAGACAGGGGCAAGGATTTTAAATAATTATGTTAAAAAGATAAAAAATGATTTAAATATTTTTAGTGATTTCAGAGTCTCTCATGTTCGAAGGACATGGAATGATGTAGCAAATGTGTTAAAGTGGGCCATGTCATTTGAATTGGAGAAGGCAACTCATTTTGAAGATTTTTGAAATCTTCGGACTAGTGATGTGCAGGCGGTCACTTAAGTTGTCGTGCATGTCTTAGAATTTGGCAAGTACGAAGAAGGAAGGTGGCAAACGTGCTTAATGGCTTGTAGGGTGATGGATTACATGTCTCTTTAGTAGGATTAGAATGTTTATAACATGCCAAGGATATTGCCTTTATGATTTTGCATTAATAAGTAGGTAATTGATGGCGTGCGAAGGAGGACTGCTTTTGAAATGGTGGTGCATTGATAGCTACCACGACTTTTTAGAAGTGGCTATTTTTTTGGGTGATGTCTGCATTTCTATCTACAAACTTGTCATTTTTTTCTCAGAGCTTGGTTGTAGAGTAGTTAGGGTGTGGTTGTAAAGGTGGTGGCACTATTGTAGTGGAGGCAATAGAGGCTAGCTTCACGTTTAAAACGAAGAAGCAGTTGGTCCCCTTTTTTGGACGAGTCTCTAATAGAAGATTGAAGGGCATCTTTTGGTTCAAGGGTAAGAGGCTAATAGACGCGATGAAATTGGTCATGGGGGAAGGAATAAACTATGTTAGCCACTACTATAAAATGAATATGGATGTATATTCATTAATGGCTACATGGAGTTTGGAATTTGAAAACTCGGTTGATACTGTAAAGATCGTGATGAAGGCTCTAGTTCCTAAGGATTATTTGTTGGGTATGGACTCTATTTTTGAATGGGTGGTTCTTGGAGAAGGCTTCTATTTGGCCAAAGGAATCAATGGAGATGTTCCTGTAGATAATTTGCCATTTGTGCAATGGCAGGAAGGTGATCTGAAAAAAAGGTTCAGGGCATTGTCTAGGTGTGGGTGGAAGGCAATGAAGACCCTGGTGGAAATGATGTGGGTGGAGGGGAAATTGAGGGATGTAATGGAGAAGGATAGGTGGGAGGTGGGACCAAAGCTAAGGCCAAGAAAGAGGAAGATAAATGCAGATGGTTCTCATCCCAGGTTATGCGGTGGTTCCACCTGAATGTTCTATTTACTTTGTTCCTATTTAAATGTTTGTTGCATCGTCAAAACTTTGATCTATGCTCTAATAGTTTGGTAGTCTTAGAATTTTCTTGGTATTTGTTTGTATGACTGTAATCGAGCATAGTCGAGATTGTTTTGAAAACTATCTAGGTTTATATGGGGGATTTTTTATTCAAAATGGATGTATGGGCTATTTTTGGTGTGCCTTGTAAGTTAAATACTTTTATTAATAAAATCAAATTATTACTGACCAAAAATAAAATTAGATTTAATGTATTTGATTTATTGCAAAGTTATTATTTTTCATCATGACGAATCCATCAATAAGAGGTAAAAAAAATGTCACCACACCTTGGAAATCCACCGATATGGAGGATGTAGAAATTAAGGATATTATCTCTAGTAAAGAGACAAACAAAATCAAAGGTGGCATTTTTTTAATAAGGAAGGAGGTGAACGATGGAATTTCAAATGTGAAGGACATTAATTACTTATTACGGAAGTTGGAAAGAGACATAAATGACTTATCATGGAAGTTGGAAAGGGACATGAATGACTTATATCATGGAAGTTGGGAAGGGACATGAATTACTTATTTGGGAAGTTGGAAAGGGACATGAATGACTTATCAGGGAAGGTGGAAATTATTATTCAAGGGATTAAGTATAAGGGAGAAGACTCTTCAAATGAGGTGGAAGATAATTCTTTTATGGGACATAATTTTTTTGGTTTGACTTTAATCTCAAGAAGAATCATCTCTTTAATAATCATATTCCTAGATAATTCATACCCAAGTTGGATATGAGAAAGTTTAATGGAAATGAGCTGACTAATTGTCTTTGCCAAATGGAGCAGTTTTGTGACCTTCACTGTGTTACAAGTCAACAGTAGGTGGATATGGATTTATATTATACTTAGAACTAGACCAATTTATTTGGTATCATTGGTTATGTTATGAGAAAAGAAAGAAGGGTTGTGTGGTCACTTAGTAAATTTTTCAAGAGGAACTAGTTACCCATTGTGGAGATAGTTTTATGTATAGATACTTTTGTCAACTCAATAAATCAAATCAAATAGGTTCTATCAAGGATTATTTTCAAAAATTTAGAGACTTGTCTCTAATGGTGGAGAATATTATAGAAGAAAATTTAAAGGAATTACTTCTTGGAGGTCTAAAGTAACACATAAAATATGAGGTGTGTTTGTTCGAAGCTCAAGATGTGTCACAAGAAACACTCATGGCTAGACAAGTTGAAGAGAGGTTTTTTTCTTTAACGCAACAATGGATCAAAACAATAAATGAAAAGAGCTCTCCTACACACTCATTACCTCAACCCACTAGGTTGACTCCAAAAAAAATTGAGGAGAAGAGAGAGAAAGGATTATGTTTCAATTGTGATAGAAAATATAGTCGAGGACATAAATCTAGTGAAAAAACTATTCTATATTGAAGGTTCGAGTGAAGATGAAGAGGAGGAACCAATATTAGAAAGTGACAAGGCATTAGATGAGGAATCACAATATTCTCAACCAATCATTTCTTGTCATGCACTAGTTGGTTTTACCATCCCACAAACATGCTGAATATCCAGGCAACCGAGAGGGGGGTGAATCAGTTGACGATTAAAATCTTCTTTAAACTTTATTCACAGATCCAGAATAACTAGCATAATTAATCTTAACAAATAAAGCATGAAACCATATGCACATAGCAGATCAGACACAAAGAACACTAGAATTTATGTGGAAACCCCAAGAAGGGAAAACCACAAAGAATGCTAATTCTCAATATGAAAACACCGGTTAAGGTGATTTTTACAAAGGATGGCTCATCGAACACATCAACACGCTACATACATCACCAAATCCGAACCCAAAACATTATCCACACGCTATACAACTACCATTATACAATCTCAACTTTTGGATCAATCTGAACCCAAAGATAGCACTGAGTAACACCAACAACACATCTTTTGAAAATCCAAGACATCCAGGAAATCTCCAAATGCCCAACACCTTCACATACATACCTATCTTCCAAAATTGCTCAGTATACCACATCCAAACCTAATCCAAACCACAGAATTTAACATCAATGGCAACATATAACATAATTCTAACTGAAGAGGGGAAAATAGATTTGAAGATCAAATGATCAAAACATAACGAAATAAACATGCAGAATGCTAAAATATCATTAAAAGACCATTTCACCTTGCTATTTTACCTTCTCCTTCGGATTGAGCTTGATGAAGTGAAGGCGCCCCTTGATAATGCTCCACTTGATGTGCTCCTTTGATTGCTGGATGTGGATGGCTCTCCAATGTTGTGCACAAATGAAATGGAATTGAAAAATGATAAGGATGAGATGATCAAGTTGCCAAGATGATTTCCTGGGCTCAAAAGGGTAGCATAAACTTATTGGATTTCAAGATGTTTTGAATGAAGGGATGGAGCCCTATTTTATAGGAAGAGGAGAGGAAAATGAATGGCTAGGATGAATTTGAGATGAAGGGATAAGATTCACTTGTGAGCTCACACAAGCTCCAAGAGAGGGTGTGGAGACCAAGAAATATGCCTTAAAGGCATTTTGTATCTCCACCCTCCACAAGGTGCATTGGAGGAATTAAAAATTCTCCAAAAAAGGATATTATGGGGATTGGAGGAATAAAAAAGAATAAAAAAAATTCCTTGGGAGAGGGAATGCTTAGAGGAATGTGTGATTTCGAAAATCTTACATTCACCTAGGAAAAGAGCATTTAAAGCTAGTGGCTGGATGAAAAGGACAAAGAGTTGACTTTGTGGCTAATCATGATGATTAACCATTAATGACTCATTAGGAGGGGGATTAGAGGAAATGTTAGGCGGGATTAATATTTGTAGGAGAATTTGACTAGGAGAGAGAATGAGTGGAGGGAATAAAAAATTAGAAGAATAATGTTAAGTGAGTTTAGGGAGTTTCTAGAAGAATGAATTAAGAAGATGATTTATAGGAATCATGTAGGTTAACTAATTAATTGAAATTAATTAGATAAGAGGAAGATTTGTGAGGATTTGATTTTTTTAGAAGAATAAAGAAAGGGATTGATTTATTAAATAAATCAATCCTATGCTATAGTGACAATATTAATTATATTTAATTAATATTGAGAGGAATTTGAATTAACATAATTAATTAATTAATTATGCTTAATTATTTTTTAGTGTCTACATTTTGCCCCTCTTTGAAGCGAGGTGTGATGACACATTGATTCAAAGAATAATCTTGTTTTGATGCTGATATTGGTTTGATAGGATGCCTCGACACTTGATTGATAGATTATGGTATGGTGATGCCCCCTCGGGAGATCAATTGAGGTATTTGATCTTTGGAGTTTTGCGAAATTGATATCCCGATAGATTTGATTTGATTTGATTGATAAGATCTAGATTCAGTCTGGTTTCAAGAAGAATTCATCATGTATAAGACAAAGATGATCAAAGTGTCTAGTTTCAGGAAGGATTCATCCTATATAAGACATGATTGATCACAATATCTAGTTTCAGGAAGGATTCATCTTGTATAAGACATGATCAGAGTGTCTGGTTTCAGGAAGGATACATCTTGTATAAGACATGACTGATCACAACGTCTGGTTTCAGGAAGGATTCATCTTGTATAAGACATGATCGGAGTGTTTGGTTTCAGGAAGGATACATCCTGTATAAGACATGATTGATCACAACGTCTGGTTTCAGGAAGGATTCATCCTATATAAGACATGACCGGAGTGTCTGGTTTCAGGAAGGATACATCCTGTATAAGACATGACTGATCACAATGTCTGGTTTTAGGGAGGATTCATCCTGTATAAGACATGATCAGATCACAACATCTGGTTTCAGGAAGAATTCATCCTGTATAAGACATGATTGATCACAACGTCTGGTTTCAGGAAGGATTCATCCTGTATAAGACATGATCAGATCACAACATCTGGTTTCAGGAAGGATACATCCTGTATAAGACATGAATCAAAATCAGAATTGATTATGTGAGGAAAAAAAAAAAAATTTAAAAAATAGAGGAAGAAAAATTAAGGTGGAAGGGATAGATGAGGAACAAATATGAAGCAGTCGTGAGGTATTTGGAAAGAAGAATACGAGATGTGAGACCATAGAGGAAAATGGGGGCAATTGAGAACTCCATGGGATTATTGAGTTTAGGATTTGATGGAATGATGGTGAGATTTTGTGCACAACAAATGTGGAGAGCCAACCTAGTTTGATGTTGCCCTGAGTGACTTGCACCATTGATTATAGAAATCAGGATGCCATGAGAAACGTAGGGCATGGACTGACTCTGTAGACAAATGAGAATTTCTTGCACACAACAATGCGAGTGTTAAGAAACACTAATACAGAGTTGTGGGTTCATGTAAGGAAACCCACAAACACACCGATACCTCTTGTACACGAGAAGGTAAGTGTTGATAAACACTAGTACCAGGTTGCCGATTTATACAAGAAGGATCCAAAACATGCCATACTATGAAATATGCCCCAGTATGCACCTATCATAATGTACCTAGATATGGAAGAACCCAGGCAGTCGTAAATAGTGGCAGTCGTAGGGCAAAAGATGCAAGCCTATATGAAAAGATCTAACAAAATCTAACAAGTCTCTTCCTTGCGACCACATGATACCTCTTGCCAAGAGTAGAACTAGGATGGACTTGGGATTGTTTCTCAAGACTTCTTGAAGCTTGCACACAGAGGCATAAAATCTCAGTTTCAATGGGACATTCCTTGTTCATGACTCAGGCGAAGACTTCATCATCATACGCATGTTTTATTGGGAGGCAGAAAAGAAGGAATGTTGCGCATGGGTGGGCTAGATGGCAGATGATTTGTAGTATCGACATGATAGACAGTGGATCCGGTTATTTACCTTGGCATCTGCACAGAGGTTTTCACCAAGGTACTTGTCCATAGCGCCACCAAGTGGTTTTCACTAATGGACGAATTGTTTTTTTCTTTCTTTTTCTGATTTTTTTAATTTTTTGTGTCATAACGTGCTTGTTTGCCAGGTTTTCACCAAAGTGATGATTTTTTCAAGATCTTTTTCTCATTTTTAAAAAAAAAAATTTCTTGATTTTTTTTTTTAAACAATTTAAGACTTTCTGAGGACTAAGCATAAAATCTTTTGAGGTGCATGATATTCATTGGATCATCCAAAGGATTGCCTTCAAGAGTAGCCAACTGATAAGCTCCTAATCCATATTTTGCTATGATTACATATGGCCCAAGCCAATTAGGCTCGAACTTGCCTTTCTTTTCTCTTTCTTGTAGATTTTTTTGATTTTCCATGAGGACAAGATCACCAACTTGGAATTCTCTGGTTTTGACTTTTTTATGATAACTCATGCACAGATGGTTTTGATATACCCGAAGATGATTCAAGGCCTTGAGGTGCCTTTCATCTAACAATTCTAGCTCTTGTAAGCGGGCAATTCTGTATTCTTCCTCTGGTAGGATGTTTTGCAGTGATACCCTTAGAGAGGGGATCTCGATCTCAAGGGGAAGGATGGCTTTGGAACCAAATACTAGGGAATAAGGAGTGGTGCCTGTGGGGGTGTGGATGGAGGTGCGGTAGGCCCACAATGCAGGATGGATTTGGAGGTGCCAATCACAGACCTGCTTCATTGATTGTCTTTTTGAGGATTTTTATTAGGGTTTTATTAGAAGCCTCAGCTTGGCCATTGCCTTGGGGGTAATATGGAGTGGAGAAGTGGTGTTGGATGTTGAATTTTTGGTAGAGTTCTTTGACATCTTGGTTCTTAAATTGTTTATCGTTATCTGTGATGATAACTTTTGGGATGCCATATCAACAGATTAGGTAGTTCAGGACGAATTTGGATATTTGCTTGTCGGTGGTGAAAGTAAGAGGGATAGCCTCTACCCACTTGGTGAAGTATTTGGTGGCGGTGATAATGAATTTATGTCCGTTGGAAGATGAAGGGTGGATTTTCCCAATGAGATCAAGCCCCCACTGCGAGAAGGGCCATGGTGTAATGAATGGCTACAATTCTTGTGACGGTGCTTGAATCTTGTCGCCATGCTGCTAGCAAGGGATGCATTTCTTCACATAATTGTATGCGTCTTCTTCCATTTTAGGCCAATAGTATCCTGTTCTCAAAAAAAATTTAGCCAATGTGATTCCACTTGAGTGTGCCCCACAGATACCCTCGTGTACTTCACGTAATGCCCATTCTACTTCTTGTTTATCTAAACACCTTAGGAGGGAACCATCAAAATGCCTTCTGAACAAGGTGTATGCAAGGATGGTGTAACGAGCACATCGGTGGATGAAGGTTTGCTATTGGATTTTGGTGAGGTGTGGCAGAATGGTGTTGTCTTTGAGGAAAGTGAAGGTTTCTTGGTACCAAGGGGACTTGGGACCAATGAGAACACACACCATTTCAGACTCTGGTAGGTCGTATGTTGGTATAAACAATTGCTTGACCAAGAACTCACACTTTTGACTGTGTGCTGGCATTTGAAGGAGGGAGCCAATGGTGGCCATTGCATCTGCAGCCCTGTTGTTTGTTCGTGGGATTTGGTCAAACTTGATTTCCGTGAAATGTTGCTTAAGATCTTCAACCATGGTATGGTAGGGAAGGAGTTTATCATCTTTTGTTTGGTATTCATCATTGACTTGTTTTATGATGAGTTGGGAATCGCCATAGACTTGTAATTCCTTTATTTTCCAGTGGATAGCCAAGTGTAAACCTGTGATGAGGGCCTCGTATTCTGCTATGTTGTTGGTACATGCAAAGGCTATCTTGTATGATTTTGGGATGCCATCTCCTTGAGGTGTGACCAATAATATTCCTACCCCCAATCCATTTTGAGTGTAGGAGCCATCAAAATACAATTGCCATGTGGAGGATGTGGTAACAGTCATAATGAACTCATCTAGTAATTCTGTGAGAAGAGGATGGTCACCTAGAAGTGGAGCTTCAGCCAACTGATCTACAATGACTTGTCCCTTGATTGCCTTTCTATCCACATATTCAATGTCAAACTCGCTTAAGGGCATGACCCATTTGGCGGTTCTACCAGTGAGAGCAGCTTTTGACAAGAGATATTTAAGTGGATCAATTTTAGCATTTAATTTTGTCTTGTTGTTTAGCATATAGTGTCGTAGTTTATGTGTGCTAAACACTAATGCCAAACATGATCTTTCAATGGGGGTGTAATCGAGTTCATATCCTACCAACATCTGACTGATGTAGTAAATGGCGTGTTCCTTCCCTTGATCATCTGTTTGCGCCAGTAATGCCCCCAATGCCACTGTAGTAGCACATATGTACAAAATGAGGGGCTTTCCAGGGGTAGGTGGCATCAATACTGGAGGTGATGCTAGATATTCTTTTAATTTATCAAAGGCCTTTTGACATAGGCAATCCCATTTGAATTTTGTGTCTTTACGTAATAGGTGTGCAAATGGATGGCACTTGTCTGCTAGCTGTGAAATGAAACACTTGACAGATTGGAGTTTTCCCTAGAGACTACGCAGCTGTCTGAGAGTTTTTGGTCGAGGCATTTCCATAATAGCTTTTACCTTTGTGGGATCAACCTCGATGCCTCTGCGGGAAACAATGAATCCTAGTAGTTTTCCCGATGTGACGCCAAACACACACTTTTTGGGATTTAAGTGCAGCTTGTATTTTTCCAATCTTTCGAAGATCTGTTTTAGAATAGGGATGTGCTCTTATCTTGTCTTGGATTTGCCTAGCAGATCATCCATGTAGTCCTCCATAATTTTGTGCAAGAGGTCATGAAAAATTGTTGTCATTTCTCGTTGATATGTAGCTCCAACATTTTTAAGGCCAAAAGGCATGACCCGGTAATAGAAAGTACCCCATGGTGTTGTGAATGCGGTTTTATGCTGATCCTCATCTGCTATCCTGATTTGGTTGTATCCAGAAAACCCATCCATTAGTGATAGCATTTCATGTCCTGCTGTAAGATCCACAATCATATCTATGTTTGGGAGCGGGAAATCGTCTTTAGGACAAGCTAAATTTAGATCTTAGAAATCTGTGCAGATGCGGATGCCCCCAACAGGTTTGCCGATAGGTACAATGTTGGAGACCCATTCAGCATAGTCTATGGGTTTGATAAATTTTGTGCCTAACAACTTTTGAAGTTCTGCCTTGACCAAGAGAGCAATATGCGGGTGCATTTTGTGGATTTTTTGTTTTACAAGTTTTGCATCTGGGCGGACGACGAGATTGTGAACCACCAAGGTAGGATCCAACCCTGGCATATCAGAATAGGACCATGCAAAATTGATTTTTACTTCTGTAAGGAAGTTGATGAAGTCTTGTTTCTCAATTTCTGTGAGGGATTTGGCAATGAGCACATTTTTCGGAATGGCTTCAGTGCCCATGTTGATGCTGTCTGTTTCTTCTATCAGCAAATTTGATTTGTCCTATGGAAGGTAACCAATGGTAGGGAGGTCAAATCCCTCATCATCAAGTGCTTTTTCTAGGTTTTCACTTTCATATATGCCCTTTGTTTTTATTTCTTGTTCATCCAAAGGCGCCTCAAGGAGGTTTTCACCTAGGGAATCATGTCTTTTCCTTTTATTATCTTTTTTGTGGCTAAGGGCATTGACCTGACTACCAAAGTACCCCTTTTTGTGTAGTTGAATACCCTCGATTCTATTACAATCTTCCATATTTTGCGCTGTTAGGAGAGCAATGAGAGCATTATCGTCGATGCAGATATCTAAAGTGGGTTTGTCTTGTTGGCCCTAGTCAATGAGTTCAGGATAGACAAGATGTAGCTCATGTGAAGTGGGAGGGGTTACGGGGGTGATGGTATTGATGTAAGCGTTGAAGAAGGTATCTTTCTTGTATTCATAAGGCATTTCATGGAATTCCTCTTCGTCAGCGCTTTCGATATCCGAAGAAGGACTAGAAGGGGCACCAACGATAGTAATCTTAGGCACCGGGGTGTACCCCAAGCCTCTTTTGTATCTGTAGGAGATAGGATTTATGGGTACTTTTCTTTCTTTCTCCTCTGGTCCCAGGCCGTGTCCTTTGTAACCCATTTTTTCAACTATGGCAGATGCTTTTGGGTACATTTCTTTGGATATTCTTGTTGGATCTTCATCTTCTTCCTGGTACAACCATGAAGAGATATCTGCTTCGAGGCTCTCATTATCAAGTGGGCCCCATTGGTGGAAGGTAGTGTTTTGGCATTGCATGACTGGTTTTGGGTCCTTTTTTATCTCTTTTGGTTTGCCAAATGACTTAGGAGAGAGAGGGAGGTTGCCTATTAATAAGACGTCCTCCAATTTGTATTCTCCACAGCCATTGTCTAAGATCTTGATTTGATTATCTAGTTGGGATGATGTGGAGGCAACATTTGATGTGTTAGATGGAGGCATTGGCGAGGGTCTATTTAGTGGGCAATGATATGGATGCTTCCCCTCTAATAGTTTGCAATATTGAAAAGGTTGGGGATCACCTTTGATAGTGATCTCTCTTCCGTTATAGGGGAATTTGATGCATTGGTGAAAGGTGGAGGGTACGGCCTACAAGGAACGAATCCATGGCCTCCCGAAGAGAATGTTGTAGGGGAGGTCAAGATCTAGTACTTGGCAAGGGGTTTCAATTGTAATGGGGCCCACTTGAAGAGGTAAGGTGACCACACCCTTTGAAATTCTTTCTGCATCATCATATGCCTTTATTGTGATCCTTCTTGATGTGTCTATCAGATCCTCAGAAAGTCCCAATTGTTTTATTAATTTGTATGTACATAGATTAAGCCCGGATCCACCGTCTATTAGGATACATTTGACCTTGTGCTTGTGGATGAGAGCTTCGATGTGCAAAGGTTTGTTATGGTCTTCATCTGCGGGAGCATCTTTGGAGTTAAATATAATATGTTTTTGGGCGGAAAGGTTTCCAATGAGGACTTGGAATTGGGTGGCATTGATGTTATCAGGAACACGTGATTGGAGAAGGGCTTGTTCCAAAATTTCTTTATGGACCAGGGAAGTCTTGAGAAGTTCCAAAATGGAGATTTGCGCAGGTGTCTTCCCAAGTTGATCAAGGAGGTCATATCGGCAGGTGGAAGACATGGGTGAGGGGTTTGGTGGGGAAGGAACTCCTTGGATGGTGACTCTTCCTCGGCGTGTAGTTGCATTTCTGTCATTTTGGAAATGGGAGGTAGAAGGCGTGGCGCCTTGAATGACTATCCGAGTAGGATTTGGTCTACTTTGAGAAGAAGGAGGATTAACTACTTGGATGGTTATGACATTGACATGATTGTCTATAGGTTCAATGCGACCTACTAAAAAATCAAAACCGGTTACGTGATTAGCGTAGTCATAACCCATTGCGTTAGATGAT
Organism: Cryptomeria japonica; assembly: GCF_030272615.1. Lineage (NCBI taxonomy): Eukaryota > Viridiplantae > Streptophyta > Pinopsida > Cupressales > Cupressaceae > Cryptomeria > Cryptomeria japonica. Next base: position 644,191,214 of record NC_081414.1, read on the forward strand.
GAGCCTTTGCCTTTATCATGCTTTGGGAAGGGTTCCTAGTACATTTTGAGTTTGTCATTATTATTACCAGGTTTTGCATTTGCCACTTCAATCTCACCTCTATCAATGAGATCTTGTATGTAGATCTTCAGTTTCATACACTTTCGTGTATCATGTCCCTTGATACAATGGTATTCACAATACTCATTTTCATTATACCATCTTGGTTTAGGTTGATTGGGGTCAAATGGGCGAGTGATTGGAAAAACCACTACACCTGCTTGGACAAGTTTTTGAAACACCACTTCAATATGTTCAGCAAGAGGATTGAAGTCTCTTGGAGTCCTGTTATTCGATCGGGGTGGTCGTCCCTAGATTGAAACATTGTTGTGAGGTTTTTGAGATTGATTTTGGTTGTTGAATTGATGACTATTGGTGGTGGACTTTGGGAGAGCGGCCACAGTTTGGACCCGTTTTGCATCAGTTACACCATCATTGACCACATTTTTATTCTTAGCCCAAAATTTTGGCTTGTCGTTATGATAAGAGGAAGAACTTTGTGATGACTTCTAGTAATGTTTCAAGGTTCCTTCCTCCAACAAGACACGTTCAAGGGCGAGGTCCTTATCGGTCAATTTTTGGAAGGATTTGATGCATTGAGATATTAAAGGTCTTGAAAGTTTAGGCACCAAGTTCTTTTGAAATAGTTCAATTTGATGTTGTTCTGGCATGTCCCACTGGAATTTCTTGATAAGATGTCGCCATCTTTGTAGGAAATTGGTGAAGGTTTCTTCGGGCCTTTGTTTTGTATTACATAGGTCCATCATAGAAACGTCATTACCCATGTTGTATGCATAGTGGGCCACAAATTTTTTTGCCAAGTCTAGAAAGGAGGCAATGGAACCTCGCGGTAGAGATGAGAACCATGCCAGGGCATCTCCCATGAGACTCTTGGGAAAGAGTCTATGAAGATAAAGGTCACTATAGGAGACTTCTTAGCATAAGATGTGGAATTCTCGGGCATGGTCGCAGGGGTCTCCTTTGCCTTCATACTTGGTGAATTTGGGGATCTCAAATCCTGGGGGATAAGGTGCAATTGATATAGACGGGTCGTAAGGACAAGGGCAAAACTCTTCGAATGAGTAAGCTTTCCTTTTATTAGTCTTTCCTTTCATGTCCTTGATGATATTCTTCATGTCTTGAATTTCCTTAATGAGGTCTTGTTGTGGACTTTGATATTGATGAATTGTATTTGCCCCAAGAATTGGATGAACCAAAGAAGGTGCACCACCACCAATATATTGATATGATGAGGAGGTGGGAACATGGGATGTGATGACTGATGTCGCTGGGATTTGAGTGATAGTTGAATGTGGTCCGCAAGCTGTTGTGATGAGATTGAATACGGCCAGATAAAATTTGCGACATTGTTGGGAGGAAGGGAAGTTTGTGGAATAGAAATTTGTGGTTGAATAGAAGGAGGTGGTATAAAAGTTTGTTGGAGAATGGATGAGATCAGATTTGATAGTGGTATGGATGGTAAGGAGGAAGAAGGTGAGATGGAGACCATGGTGGGAGGTACCGCGGGTGGCATTGATTGAACCTAGATGATTGATGGGGCTGCAATTGATTGAGTTTGAATAGTAGGTGCAATACTTTGTGTGGGAGTGAGGTCTCCTTGTGATTGTTGGGTGAGAGTGGGTCTATTAAATTCTGGCGGAAGTTGAGCTCCATGTTCAAGGAGAGTTTTCAGAAGTGCAGTAGGATTGTGTTTAATAAACTTTTCCATCATCTCTTAGTTATAAGAATCCGTTAGGAAAGTTTGCACTTCCGGACAAAGTTCATCTTGGTTAACCATGTCAATATTTTGACTTTGATCTTGATCACTAGGTTGTCCACTTTGTGTATGATCTTGCGTGGGATCTTCATATAGGACACCAATGTTTGGCATGTCATATTGTTGTTCAACCATCTTTTTCTTTTGGGATCGAGTTGCAACCATACATGATATTTGTGATGAAAAGACTTAAAAAAAAATGTGATGAAAGGACTTAAGAAATTTGTGATGAAAGGATTTAAGAAATTTGAGGATGAAAAGACTGGAGAAATTTGTGATGAAAGGATTTAAGAAAATTGAGGATGAAAGGATTTAAGAAATTTGAGGATGAAAGGATTTAAGAAATTTGTGATGAAAGGATTTAAGAAATTTGAGGATGATTGATGAAGAAGGTATGGTAGTGATGGTTTAGAAGAAATTTTATGACTAGGTTGTCTTTGGTATGAACATGAAGGATCGATTCGAATGGCAAGTTATATGAAGGGATATGACCACCCCGATTTGGACAATAGTTGGTGTTTCAAAGGACAAACTTGAATGTCGATGGAGATGACGGACTCTTAGCTTCTCTCTTATGCTTATGAAAAATGGAACGAACAGAGTTTTGACGCAATTTTGGACTTTGTGTGGGTAATGACTTGGACAATTGTTTGTGTCTTGACAAATGTTTTTTGCAAAGTGTTTGGGGATAGTGATGTGTTTTTAGTCTACTCTTGGCAAGTATGTATCAAACAAAGCAAACGCAGTGATCAAATGCATATTATATCAAAGACACTCATGCTCATATACAACATTCTTAAGGCTGGCAAGGACAATAGTCATTGAATCCCAATTGGTTTCCCATCTACACTTACCCAGAGTAGACACATAGATGCTTGACCCCACTGGCTCCCCTCCACGACACTCACTTCTCGGGGCAGCCAAGCATCAATTCCCATGAAAACTCCTCATGGAGAACTTTGTGTCTCTACTAAGGGCCGTAAGAATATGGGCCGCTTCAAAGGTTCGACCTCTTGCACCAATGACTAGAAGGTTTTTGGCCACTATGAACAAGGTGTTTAGTAAGTCTTCCCATTAGGAGATACCCTTCGAAGTTGCGCAAGCGCAATTGAGGCCTATAGCCCAACGAAGCACCAAGAACTTAGTAGTCACACAAGCATGATTGAGATCTCTAAGATCCTACTAAGCACCCAATGTGAGAGTGAACTCTCATATAGCCCTAACCATTAACCCTTTCGTAGTCAATGGCCTATTTATTATAGTGAGTTGGGAACCCTAGGTCTGGGTGTACTCACTTGGATCGTTCCCCTCTTACCTTCTCAAAGAGCAAGTTGGGAGGGCAGGCCCGCTAGAGGAAAACACACAATCAAACAAGAAAAGGTTGGAGGGTCTGGATTTCTGATCGTCTAGTAAGACGAGAGCATACTTTCCTACCTTTACGTTTTTCTTAAAGACACATAAGACAATGGTTCATTCCATTTTAATTAATATCTAGGTGCCTAATTTAAATAAATGCACAATATTTGGTTGAATTAGCTAGGCAACCTGCAAAACCACTTGATTAGTAGTTTGAAAAATGGAGTCTTCAAAAGCGTCCTACAAAACAACTTGATTAGTAGTTTGGAAAAAATAGAGTCTTCAACAAGCGTCCTTGCTATTTTACCTTCTCCTTCGGATTGAGCTTGATGAAGTGAAGGCACCCCTTGATAATGCTCCACTTGATGTGCTCCTTTGATTGTTGGATGTGGATGGCTCTCCAATGTTGTGCACAAATGAAATGGAATTGAAAAATGATAAGGATGAGATGATCAAGTTGCCAAGATGATTTCCTAGGCTCAAAAGGGTAGCATAAACTTACTGGATTTCAAGATGTTTTGAATGAAGGGATGGAGCCCTATTTTATAGGAAGAGGAGAGGAAAATGAATGGCTAGGATGAATTCAAGATGAAGGGATAAGATTCACTTGTGAGCTCACACAAGCTCCAAGAGAGGGTGTGGAGACCAAGAAATATGCCTTAAAGGCATTTTGTATCTCCACCCTCCACAAGGTGCATTGGAGGAATTAAAAATTCTCCAAAAAAGGATATTATGGGGATTGGAGGAATAAAAAAGAATAAAAAAATTCCTTGGGAGAGAGAATGCTTAGAGGAATGTGTGATTTTGAAAATCTTACATTCACCTAGGGAAAGAGCATTTAAAGCTAGTGGCTAGATGAAAAGGACAAAGAGTTGACTTTGTGGCTAATCATGATGATTAACCATTAATGACTCATTAGGAGGGGGATTAGAGGAAATGTTAGGTGGGATTAATATTTGTAGGAGAATTTGACTAGGAGAGAGAATGAGTGGAGGGAATAAAAAATTAGAAGAATAATGTTAAGTGAGTTTAGGGAGTTTCTAGAAGAATGAATTAAGAAGATGATTTGTAGGAATCATGTAGGTTAACTAATTAATTGAAATTAATTAGCTAAGAGGAAGATTTGTGAGGATTTGATTTTTTTAGAAGAATAAAGAAAGGGATTGATTTATTAAATAAATCAATCCTATGCTATAGTGACAATATTAATTATATTTAATTTATATTGAGAGGAATTTTAATTAACATAATTAATTAATTAATTATGCGAGGAATTAAAAATAATTAAAATAATTATTTTTAAGTGTTTACACTAACAATCTCCCCCTTTGTCATTGATGGCAACATCCATCAAGATGATAAGCATATCAATATATATCATACTCTCTCTCCCCCTTTGACAACAATGATAGAGGCAAGCAAAACTCCCCCTAAGAAACTCACTCCCGCTCCCCCTAAGAGGAAGCACCCAAGCATTAGTCCAAATAAGAATACACAATTTGCTCATTGGAATAATACACATCAACATGCACATTAGTTCAATCTAGAAAAGAGTAATACCCCTGACTTTTGTCGGAGATACTCAAAAGTATCTTTGCTCAATGCCTTAGTGAAGATATCTATAGTTTTCTCCTTCGTAGGTACATACTAAAGTCTGACTTCATTGTCCAACACTTTTTCCCTCAATAAATGGTACCAAATAGATATATGCTTTGTTCTAGAATGTTGTACTAGATTCTTTTAGATGTTAATTGCATTGGTGTTGTCACACATTATTGAGATAGGGTCATCAAACTTTACACTAATGTCCTTCAAAGTTTGTTTCATACATAAGATCTATGTGCAACATGAAGATTCAGCAATATATTATGCTTCAGCTATAGATAGAGACATAGAGTCCTACTTCTTACTCAACCAAGCAACCAACCGGGAGCTAAGAAAGAATGATCCTCCACTTGTACTTTTCTTGTCATCAACACTTTCAACCCAGTCTGCATTTGTATAAGTTGTCAAGGTAAAATCTGAATTCTTGGGATACCACAAACCAAACTCTTTTATGCCTTTCAGATATCTGAAAAATCCATTTTACTGCCACAACATGGGATTTTTTTGGTTCTTCCTGAAACCTGACTTCCAAACAAACTGCATACATGATATTCGGTCTAGTATCATTCAAATATAACAGGCTTCCAATCATTGACCTATATTGACTTGCATCTTCCTTAGGAGATTTATCATCTTTGGTTAACTTGCATCCAGTGGTCATAGGTATACATACTAGTTTGGAGTTCTCCAGCCCAAACTTCTTTAACAACTCTTTGATGTATTTGGACTGTGAAATGAAAATTCCTTTATCAATCAGATTAGCTTGCAAACCGAGGAAGAAATTTAACTCACCAATCATGAACATCTCAAATTCCTTCTACATCTCATTGTCAAAAATTTTACACATATATTATGTCATCAACATATACTACAACAATTAAGATTTTACCTGAGTCGGTCTTAAAATATAAGTTGTTGTGTGTTGATCCTTATTGGAACCCTTGACTAATTAGGTACTTTTCTAGCCTTCCATACCAAGCTCTACAGGCTTGTTTCAGTCCATACATAGCCTTCTTCAATCTGAAAATAATGTTTGGATCACCTCTCAACCTGAAACCTTCCAGTTGTTCAATATAAACTTCTTTCAATTCTCCATTCAAGAATGATGATTTCACATCTGTATGATAAACCTTGAAATCCTTAAATATTACAAATGCTAAGAACATCTTGATTGCCTCCATCTGAGCAACTGGGGCATAGGTCTCATCAAAACCAATGCCTTCAATCTAAGTATAACCTTTGTAGACTAACCTTGCTTTGTTTCTTACAACCTTTCCATCCTCATCCAACTTGTTCCAAAATACCCATTTAGTTCTAATCACATTTTTGTCTTCCTATCTGTTAACTAATTCCCATGTATGATTTTTCTAAATTTGATCTAGCTCTTCTTCCATTGCCTTTATCCAAAAATGATCACTACAACATTCTTCTAATGTCTTTGGCCCAGTTACAAATAGTAAGCACAACAAAACTTGTTCTTGAGTCACTTTTCTTCTTGTGATGATACCTTTGTTCTTATCTCTAATAATTTGATCTTCTGAATGATTCTTCTGAACATACCTTAGGGTCTTGGATGTAGATGTTAGAGAATCTTTAACATTCTTTTATTCACTTCTAGTTTTTTCTTCCTTTTTCATTTCTTTGGACTCATTAGATTCATATCTTGCCACTATTTCTGAGTCTTTTGAAGTATTTTCATCAACTTTCACATTTGCACTTTCAATAATCTTATTCAACTTTTTGTTGTAATACTGATACGACTTTCTCTTTGTTGAATAACCTAGGAATATCCCTTCATTTGCTTTGCTATCAAACTTTCTAAGATTATCCTCATCTCTCTGGATATAGAACTTGCTTCCAAATACTTTGAAATATTTCACTATCAGAGTTCTACCATACCAAAGTTCATAGGATGTCTTTCCATATTTCTTTCGGTACAAAATTTTGTTAAGAGTGTATGTTGTTGTGTGAATTGCCTCTCTCTAGTAGACTTCCGGTAACTCCTCTCCTTTCATCATATTTTTATCTGCCTCTTGTATAGTTTGATTCATTCTTTCTACTACACCATTCTGTTGTGGTGTATGTGTTGGCAACAACAATGCAGGAAAACTGAGAAGGTGGGGGGGGAGGGTAAATTAGTTTTCACCAAACTTAAACAAATTAACCTCAACTTTAGATCTGATCAAGAACAACAATAGAAAAGATAAACACCACATTAACAACACACATAACACAGATTTTTGATGTGGAAAACCCAGTTAAGGGAAAAATCGTGGTTGGATCTTACCCATAATATGATGATACTCTATAGTAGTATGTGTAAATATTACAATGGGGAATACACATGCATTCAGGCACATTTCCTAGAGCTCACTCCTCAAAACAACAAAGGGCTACAACCCTGGGAAGGCTCACTACCTTACAAAGATCGGACAACAATCCAGATTACATGAACTGAAAGAATGGCATCTCCAAATGCCTGATCACAGTTTCAGTTAAGCACATATACTCAAACTCTACTCTTCACACTTCTACACACTCTTCCACACTTCTTTGCTTTTCTCCTATGCTATTGAAAGATCAAAATAATATTTGCACATGCAGATTACCTCTCTCAAATGAATCTTACATGTATTTATGCAATTCATCAACCTATATTTCAAGGTTGACTCAACACATAAGATCTAATGAAAAAATTACATCATACGATACATAAATCAATATGCAGACCAATATAATGTCCGCAAGGACATAGCATGGACTCAAATCAAAACCTCGAACACACAACACCACCAAATATCTCGCCAAGATCATCTGCAACATGCAACAACCATCGAGTTGGCTAGAAAGTCGTATAACACGAAGAATACCACCAAACCAATAAAATCTTCAATAACATGCACCATGATCAATGCGGACCACCAAAACACATAGAACACAATTGAAGAACATCAATAAGAAATGTGAATTCCTCCGCAACAACTCAAATAACTAGAATCATCATTATTTCCCTTCCGGAGCTCAAAAACACCAATGACAAACTGAAAGATACGCTTGTGAAGTTCCAAATAATGAACCGCCCAAATTGAGGACACACATGAACGTCCCAAACACTCTCTGAAATCTGCACAACATAAAGAATCAATTCTGGAGCAATACAAACCTGAAATCACAATTTTGCAATACAGAACTAATAGAAAAACCAATCATCACACCAGATCACATAAATTGATCAAATCACCTTCTAGAACACTGAAACCCATATTGATTCAACTAGAGATAAGTATCTCAAAACCCATTAATCCACATCGGCACATCTGTAACCAAACCAACTCTCTGCAACACCGAAGCACAAGAAACATTGGAATATGTTGAAATCAATGACAACAACACATTCCAACAATCTCCCCATTTGGCATTGATGGCAACATATGAATGTGAAAAGCATAAACTCAATGAAATAAATCAACTCCAGCAATCTCCCCCTAAGATCATGCACACATAGCTCTCTACCTTAGATAGATAAGATAATTTTTCACATGCATCTCTCCCCCTTTGACATCAATGCTAAAGGCATAAACATATCATTATTCTCTCCCTCTTATAATGAACTTACAAATCTAAACAACAAAATCACACACTGACTACTCCCCTTGAGCAGTAACACCCACACATCAATTCAGATAACGGGATAAGACTATGAAGTCCACCGGATTGATGCATCTCAATGCATCCAATTCACATCAGGAGGGGAATCACCCCTAACTTATCTCTTAGATATACAAATGTATCTGCAAGTAAAGGCTTCATGAAGATATATGCAATCTATCCCTTTGTAGATACATACTCCAATCTAACTTTTTTCTCATTCACCTTCTCTCTCAAGAAATGAAATTCGATTGATATATGTTTTGTCTTAAAATGCAACACCAAATTCTTAAAAATATTGATAGCACTTGAATTTTCATAATATACAATAGTAGGTTCATATAAACAACTCTAATATCTTTCAGCATCTACTTCATCCAAATTACTTGAGTATAGTTGCTAGGAGCAACAATGTATTCAAATTTTGAGGTGAGACTGGATTATGATAGATGGACTTACGAACTCCTGAAGAACCTGGAAAAAAGGGGAAAAATATAGATGAGAAGAGGGAGGATGATGACAGAGATTAGATAAAATGGAAGCAGAATATGGAGGAGAAGGTTAATTCACTGGAAGAAGGGAGAGAGGTGATGAAAAATATGTTGGGCATTATCCAGAGTATCCTATTAGCTGTCACTAAAAACTTGGAGGATATCGCTAAGGTCTTTGATCATACTTGCTCTCCTAAACCGGTAGTGGAACTTGACATCGATGAAGAGACTATCTAGACTGGTAGCGGTGAAGCTACTCCGATTGGTGTTGTTGTGAAGAGGACCAGGGCTAGTATCAAGAAAGTTGTGGCTGCTTCTACAAAGGATCTTCCTAATCTCAAGGATAACATTAAAGAGATGCATGGAATTAGCAACACCCTGGAAAAAATCAACTAGTTTCTGGAGTCTGGCTGGCTTTGCTGGCTTTGTGGGGCATTTGCTGATTTTCTTTGGTTTTTTGTTGGCTTTTCGATGGTCTGTTCCTTTTTGTTTCTTGTCGCTTTTTCTGATTAAGTTCCTCTTGTAAAGGGTTTCAGGCCCCCTTCAAAACCTATTTTTACCTTAATCAAAAACAATGTATTCAACTTCTGCATTAGATAAATAAATAACATCTTGCTTCTTACTTGCCCAAGAAATCAACTTCTTTCCCAAAAAGAATTCTCCATCAATAGTTCTCTTTTGGTCATCAACATCACCTGCCCAATCAACATCAATATAAACACTCAAAATGAAATTATCATTCTTTGGATACCACAAACCATAATCAATTGTTCCCTTCAAATATCTGAATATCCTCTTCACAACAGTAACATGACTTTCCTTAGGATCAACCTAGAATATTGCAACAAGACATACAACATTCATATGTCAGGTCTAATCTGAGTCAAATATAGCAATCCACTAATCATAGATCTATATAGGGTCTTGTTAGTCTTCGAAGATTCATCATCTTTTGTCATCTTGCATCTAGCTACCATAGGAGTTCCAACAGGTTTGGAATTATCTAACCCAAAATTCTTCAGTAATTCCTTCACATACTTTTATTGAGATATAAAAATGCCTTTGTCAATCTATGTAATTTGCAATCCCAAAAATAATTTCATCTCTCCTATCATAGACATCTCAAACTCTTTTTGCATATCATCAACAAACTTCTTATTCAAATCACCATCTTCTCCAAAAATAATGTCATCAACAAAAAATTCAACAATTAAAATATTATCATTATCAATCTTGAAGTATAGGTTACTATCAGCAGCACCTTTATAGAATCCCAACTTCATCAAATGCCTATCAACTTTGGCATACCAAGCTCTAGGGGCTTGTTTAAGTCCATACAATACTTTCTTCAATCTGCATGCCATGTCTTCTTCATCTATCTATGAAAATCCATCTAGTTGCTCAATGTAGACTTCCTCTTCCAATTCACCATTCAAAAAGGTTGACTTCACATCCATCTGATATACCTTGAATTTCTTATGAGCAACATATGCAAGAAATAATCTAACAGTTTCAATTCTAGCTACTAGAGCAAAAGTCTCCTAAAAATCAATACCTTCCATTTATGAGTATCCCTTACATACCAGTCTTGCTTTGTTTCTAACAACTTCTCCATCTTCATTCAGTTTATTTTGGAACACCCATTTAGTACTAATTACATTCTTGTCTTTAGGTCTCGAAATAAGTTCCCTTGTATTGTTCTTCTCAATCGGATTTAACTCTTCTTCCATGGCTTTTACCCAATTTTCATCTTTACAAGATTTGAAGCAACATCTTTAGGCTCAATTTTGGAAATCAAATATGTCTCTTCAGTAGAAAATCTTCTCCTAGTCATCACACCTTTACTTTTATCACCAATAATCTGATTCTCTGAATTATTTAATCTTACATACCTGGGGGTCATCTAATTGTTCTGGTTTTCAGTCTCTTGAACTTCTTCACTACTAGCAGCATCTGGATTTACTGACTCTTCCAGATCACTTTGTTTCATGCTCAGAGTCTACACTTGCTTTGAAATAACATCCTGATCATCAAAATCATATCCACATGCTCTGATTTGCTTCTCATGACACTCATCTACCTTCACATTCACACTTTCCAATATTTTCCTTAGTCTTTTGTTGTAACACCGATAGGCCTTGCTCTTTGTAGAATATCCCAAAAAAATTCCTTCATAACATCTTGCATCGAATTTTCCTATATCCTAATCTCTTTTGATATAACTTTTGCTTCCAAATATTTTGAAATATCTAACTGTAGGAACATGACCAAACCATAACTCATAAGGAGTCTTACTTGAATCACCTTTTATATGCACCTGGTTGAATGTGTACACAACAATGCTAACAACTTCTCTCTAATAGATATGCAAAACAGTTCCTTCAATCATCCTAGTTCTAGCAACATCCAAAACAATTTTTTTCTTCCTTTCAACAACTCCATTCTGTTGAGGGGTTCACGAAGCAGATAACTATCTCCAAATTTCATGCTCTTCACAAAAGGAATTAAACTCATTGAAAGTGAATTCTCCCCCTTTGTCAGATCTTAAACACTTTAGCTTCAATCACGTCTCTGTCTCTACTCTAGCTTTGAATATTTTGAGTTTCTCTAGTGCTTTAGATTTCTCTCTTAGAAAAGTGACCCACATCATCCTGGAATAGTCATCAATCAGCAACATAAAGTATATGTCACCCTGCAAGCTTCTCATCCTAGAAGGTCCACATAAATAAGTATGCACAAGATCTAATATCCCATTAGATGTATACAATTTTCTCTTAAATGAAATTCTTGTTTTCTTTTCCAATTGACATTCTTTACACATCGGATTAGTAGGCTTCACTATCTTAGGTAGATCTCTAACAGCTTGGGTAGAACTTATCTTAATCATGCAGTCAAAGTTAACATGACACATCCTTCTATGCCACAACCAACTTTCATCAATCTAAGAAATTAAACAACTTTTCTCACTAGCATTCAAATGAAAGATATTACCTTTAATTTTAGTTCCTGATGCAATTTCTATACCAGAGCTATTCAAGATCTTACATTCTCCATCCTTGAATTGTAAATCATATCCCTTATCAACCATCTACCCAACAATCAAAAGATTATGCTTCAAACCTTCAACATATAAAATATGATCAGTTTTATGCTTACTGTCAAGAGAAATATAACCTCTACCATGGATTACGCAAGCTTTGTTGTCTCCAAATCTCACTACAGTGCCATCATACTTCTCCATATTCACAAATTTACCTTTATAACCTGTCATGTGATGTGAACAACCACTGTTAATCACCCATTCATCTTTCTCTTCAATCTTAGCAGCCAAGGCTTTCTCTTCAATAATGCAGCTTGTAGAATCAACAGGTATCAGATCATCTTCCTTGATAGAAATGAACACAAATTCATCTTCTAAATTCCCTTTCTCAGACTCATCATCTATCACACCTTCATTAGTATAATAATTGATAGTTCTGATACTTAATATAAGTACAGATCCAATAGCCAACAAGATGAGAGTGGGGGGGGTGAATCATACAAACTTAATCATCCATAAAAACATTAGATTCAACCTCGGTTACATATATATCAGTAATATAACCAAAACTATTAAACATGCAAACTCAAAAGCATATGAACAATTTAAACCTCATAACACCAGATTTAACGTGGAAACCTAAATAGGGAAAAACCACTGTGGGATTTCAGACCCACTAAGAAATATACTCTTCTAGAGTATGTTCGGTTAAAAGCAAATCCTGTTAAAGATTACAAACACATTGCTAGATGTGACCCGGTTAAGGGATTTCCCTCAGATCTATTAGGATCTTCACTTTGTTAGAAGTGACCTTGTTAAAGGATTTCAAACATTCAATCAGAATGTCACCTTGCTAGAGGGTTTACATATAAGACTGTTAAGTCCACTCAGTTAAGAGATTTTCTGTCACTTTCACAAAATATCAGTAATAAAAATCTATCTGCAACTTCACATCTAAAATGCTAAAGCAGATTCCTATTTGTTCAATACAATCTATACATAGAACTAATCTTGTCAATCTGCTGGGCTTCTATACTCTTTTATTCTAACAGGTCTTCAAGCTTCTGTGCTTGGTAATCACTATGTAGCATCCCTATGCATACACTTGCTCGCATACATTGTTTATCAACAGTTTCCTATTTATAAACAATTAGGTAACCACTTAATCTCCTTGATCACATTTCCCATGATCAATCATAGCCATCAGATCTTCAATCTTGTCCAGGTTCAATGCATCTTTTGATCTGAAAATGTTTTACCCCACCTTGGAACTTGCATAATAGTCTTGGAACTTGTGCCCAGGTTTCCTTAGATTCGTTAACAAACTTCTTCCACGGCTTACCAATCATTTAATCCGCTCTAGCTCATCAGCTTCCTTCATTAAATACCACATGTAAACATTTAATGCATTCTGTTATAGCTCGGTTACAACTCGATAACAACTCGATGAATACTAAACTCCACTCGGTAGATATTCTGCCTTCATTAACCGATAGCGATAACCTTAGGGTTTACTGACTAGGTTCCTTAGGGTTTGTCGACTAGGTTCTTTGCTTGATAACATAGTATAGTATTAACCTTTACAATTTACAACATATGTATGATGTTAAAACAATCTAAAACATCATGATCTCATCATTGTCTGACTCAGTAGTAGTTGCCCATTGAATACCTTATTCATCATATTCTTTTCTGTGTCTTTTATCGACATCTTTATAATGTTCATATCATACTTCTCAAGATATGGCAACATCATACTGAATTAGAAAATCAATTTCTTGACATCAATGACAAAATAATAATATCAAGGTAGTAAAACATCTTTAATCAGTTATATCCATAATCATCAACAACCTTCTCAATATCCTTAAGAAATGCCAACAATCTTTCATTGTCTGTTATAATGCAATATTGCCAACAATCTCCCCCTTTTGAATTGATGGAAAAACCAATTGATTTGACCTTAATAGATTCGGATTACTGTGATTCTGAAATGCTAAAATGCTCTCCCCATACATTAGACTTCTCCTCATTTCTTCAGTCTTCTTCCCAATATGTAGTTTGCTCAGTTTTCTCTTAGTCTTCTCCCCTTTATAGTAGTCTTCTCCCCCTTTGACAAAAATGCCAAAAAGAAAATAAAGAACTAAAACATAATTTCTTTCTGTAAGAAGTGATTTCCTACTGTTGTGTATCAACTGAGTCTCGGTTAGAGCATTTGTCTTCAATTCCTGTTCCTTATAATATTTCTTGTATTAATTCCAGTACACTTTTAGAAAACATCCTAAAGTGTATAACTCAGCATCAACTCCCAAAAGATTTTCATTAGTCATTGGATTGATGCTTTCACCGAACTCGGTCAGTGAGTAGAAGATAGGGGTAGGACCCCTAACTTGCTTCTGAGATATTCAAAAGTGTCCTTTGGTAGTGGCTTGGTGAAGATATCTGCTATTTGCTCCTTTGTGCTAACATATTCTAACACCACTTTCTTCTCTTGAGCTTCTTCTCTAAGATAATGATATTTGATAGATATGTGCTTTGTCTTAGAGTGCATAACAGGATTCTTTGAAATATTAATGGCACTAGTATTGTCACAGAATATAGTTACTGGCTCGGTAACTTTCTCATTTATACCTTCTAATAGTTGTTTGATCCATGCAATGTTGGTACAATTTAATGCTACAACAATGTATTCAGCTTCTGCTATTGACTGTGAAACACATCCTTGTTTCTTGCTAAGCCCACTCACTAGTCTTTCTCCCAAAAAGAAAGCTCCTCCACTTGTGCTTTTTCTGTCATCAATGTTGCCTGCCCAATCAGCATCAGTATAAACTTTTAAATCAAAATTATTTCCTTTCTGATATACTAAGCCATAATCCTCTGTGCCTTTCAAGTATCTAAAAATTCTTTTGATTGCTGTCATGTGTGTTTCCTTAGGATCTGCAAAGAATCTTGCAACTATACCTACTGCATGTGCTATGTCTGGTCTGCTGTGAACAACATATTATAGTTTTCCAATCATGGATCGGTAGAGTGTCTCATCAAGAGATGCAGATTCATCATTCTTAGATAATTTACAGTTGGTAGTCATAGGAGTACTTACTGGTTTTGAATCATCCATTTCAAATTTCTTCAAGATTTCCTTTATGTACTTGGATTGAGTAATGAAAATCTCATTTTTCATTTGCAGTATCTGTAAACCTATAAAATACTTTATCTCACCGATTAATGACATCTCAAATTCTTTGCTCATTTCATTTCCAAAGTTCTTGCATAAAGAGTCATTTCCACAAAATATAATATCATCAACAAATATGGCTGAGATCAGTATTACATTTTCATCATTCTTCATGTACATGTTGTCGTTCTCACTTGTCCTTATAAAACCAATATTAATCAAATAAGAGTGCAATCTTTCATACCATGCTCTTGGTGATTGTTTCAAACCATATAAAGCTTTGTTCAATTTACATACCTGATCTTTATTATTGTCTTCAACAAATCCTTCAGGTTGTTCAATGAAAATTTCTTCTTCTAATATTCCATTCAAAAATGTAGATTTAATATCCATTTGATATACCTTGAAGTTCTTGAAAGCAACATAGGCCAACAATGTTCTTACTCCTTCAAGTCTAGCAACAGGTGCAAAGGTTTCACCATAATCAATTCCTTCTTCTTGAGCATAACCTTTGCAAACTAATCTTGCTTTGTTTTGAATGACTTCTCCTTTTTCATTTAGCTTGTTTCTGAAAATCCACTTTGTACCGATTACATTGTTGTCCTTCAGTCTTGGGATTAGTGTCCATGTGTCATTCTTCTTGATTTGATCAATCTCTTCTGTCATAGCATTTACCCAATCTTCACTGTTAAATGCCTCTTTCACTATTCTTGGTTCAAATTTAGATATCAAACATGTGTTCTATCTTAGTTTGTTCCTTGTCATTACTATATCATCATTATCTCTTATAATCTAACTTGGTGCATGATGTCTTCTGACATACTTGGCTAATATAGGATCAGTAGGCTTTGTATGATCTTCTTCATCACTCGATAACTGGATATTCTCTTCATTTTCTTCAACAGTCTTCTCGGTAGGACTTCTCGGTTGAACATAGACAAATTCATCATAGTCTTTTGGTTCCTTGGAATTTCCTTCATCACTTCTTTCTGCAAATTCATCAATTTTCACATTTGCACTTTCTACTATTTTGTTAGATGATTTGATCAGACATTTAAATGCTTTGCTTCTGGAAGAATAACCTAGAAATGTTCCTTCTTCACTTTTCTGATCAAACTTGCCATTTCTATCACCTTTATGAACATAGCATCTACTTCCAAAGATTTTAAAATAACTAACATTAGGTTTCTTATCATACCAGATTTCATATGGTGTCTTCAAAGTACCTTTCTTCAATTGAACTCGGTTCAAGGTGTAAACAACTATGCTTATTGCTTCTCTCCAAAATGTTTGTGGCACCTTCTTTTCAATCATCAGTGTTCTAGCACAATCCACAATAGATATGTTTCTTCTTTCATCTATTCCATTCTGTTGTGGAGTTCTCGGTGCAGAGACTTGTCTTTTAATACCATGATCATTGCAGAATAAGTTGAATTCATCAGATGTGAACTCTCCTCCTCTATCTGATCTAAGAGATTTCAGTTGTCTTCCTGTTTCATTTTCAACTCTTGCCTTGTACCATTTAAACATTTGAAAAGCTTCTGATTTTTCCTTTAAAAACATTACCTGACATCATCCTTGAATAGTAATCCACAAATAATATGAAATACTTATCACCATAATAACTTTGAACTTTCATAGGACCACAAAGATCAGTGTGCACTAGATCTAAGATTCCCTTAGAAGTATAAGACTTACTTGTAAAGCTTGATCTTGTCATTTTACCCATCTGGCATCCTTGACACATAGCATTCTCAGGTTTTTCAAGAATCGGTAGACCTCTTACTCTGTGCTTCTTACTTATTTTGATCAGATTTTCAAAATTTACATGACAAAACCTTTTATGCCATAACCAGGTATCATCAATCTTTGCATGCAAACACTTATTCTAAGTTGAGTCAAGGTGAAATGTATTACCTTTTGTTTGTGTCCCGATAGCAGCTAACTTTCCATTCTTGTCATGAACTTTGACAATTCCTTTCTGAAATTCTATTCGGTAACCTGTGTTGTTTAGCTGTGCTACACTCAACAAATTGTATTTCAAACCTTCAACCCAATAAACATCATTGCATCTTGCATTATCAAGAAGTGTTATAGATCCTTTACCTATTACCAGACATGGTGCATCATTACCAAATCTAACATAGCCTCCATCATAATCTTCTAACATAACAAACTTGTGTTTATCACCTGTCATATGATGTGAGCATCCACTATCTATAATCCAAGAATCATTAGTGTTTATGTGAGATATTAGGGCTTTTTCTTCATACCTTTCTTCATCTAAGCCATCCTTGATAGCCACGTAAACAACTTCCTCTGTATCAGTCTCATCTGATTTATCATTGTTAGATTCCTCATCAGCTATTAAGCATGTCTTTCTATCTCTTCTTCTGAAATCTTAGTGTCCTCTGTAATGGTTATCTTTCTGTCTGTCATCTTGGTAATCTCTCTTTTCAGTAAAATCTTTGTAAGGACAGTTAGAAGCCATATGTCCTATCTTATCACAATTGAAACATTTCAAAGGTAGTTTTCCTTTATACTTACCTTTGCCTCTCGGTAACCTTTTGGCTGATAGTGCTTCAAAATCTTCTTGCTTTCTAATTTCTTCATACAGTTTGTGTACTTCTTCCATGTTCTTCCAAAATCTTTCACTTGCTCCACTGTGATCTCCTTCAGAGTACTTATACTTTCTTTCATTGTAATCATTAGATTCATCAAGATGAAAATAACTAAATGCAGATTCAACTTTATTTACCGAAGATCCATTGTTATCAAAATTACTTAACTCAAATGCATGTAGCTTACCAATAGTAGCATCCAAAGAAACTGGCATATTAGGTACAGACCTCAATTCATTGATTGCAGAGACTCGGATTGCATAAGCTAGTAGAAGGGTTCTTAACAACTTACTTGTTATATCCTTTTCTTCAATAGTTCCACCTGCTCCTTTGATTTGATTGACAATCTCCTTTAGTCTTGTACTGTATTGAGTTATGTTCTCACCTTCATTCATCCTCATAGATTCAATTTTTCCTCTTAGATTGTCTACTTTTTCTCTTTGAACATGTTCATCTCCTCCATATACTGATATGAGCTTATCCCACATTGCCTTTGCATCATTGCAGCCTTCTAGATCATTAAACTCTGAATCGGTCAATGCAGATGTTATTTCAATCATTGCTTGAATATGTTCTTGCTTTGCCTTTATCTCTTCCACAGTCAATGGATAGGTGCTTGGTGTAACAAAATCATTCTCCAGATAGTATACAACATATTCTACAACTTGTGATAGATGTAGCTTCACCCTTTCCTGCCATGTAGAGAAACTTGACTTGTTCGGCTTCGGTGCATCCCTCTTATACATCTTTGGATCTTTAACTCAAGTGCCTTTAAACTTTCCTTCTTGAGTCCAAAGCTCTGATACCAATTGATAGTTCTAATACTTAATATAAGTACAGATCCAATAGCCAACAAGATGAGAGGGGGGTGGGGGGGGTGAATCATACAAACTTAATCATCCATAAAAACATCAGATTCAACCTCGGTAACATATATATCAGTAATATAACCAAAATTGTTAAACATACAAACTCAAAAGCATATGAACAA
Organism: Cryptomeria japonica; assembly: GCF_030272615.1. Lineage (NCBI taxonomy): Eukaryota > Viridiplantae > Streptophyta > Pinopsida > Cupressales > Cupressaceae > Cryptomeria > Cryptomeria japonica. The sequence goes on from NC_081414.1 coordinate 644,209,957, forward strand.
TATAAACCTCATAACACTAGATTTAATGTGGAAACCCAAATAGGGAATAACCACTATGGGATTTTAGACCCACTAAGAAATATACTCTTCTAGAGTATGCTCGGTTAAAAGCAAATCTTGTTAAAGATTACAAACACATTGCTAGATGTGACCCAGTTAAGGGATTTCCCTCAAATCTGTTAGGATCTTCACTTTGTTAGAAGTGACCTTGTTAAAGGATTTCAAACATTCAATCAGAATGTCACCTTGCTAGAGGGTTTACATATAAGACTGTTAAGTCCACTCAGTTAAGAGATTTTCTATCACTTTCACAAAATAACAATAATAAAAATCTATCTGCAACTTCACATCTAAAATGCTAAAGCAGATTCCTATTTGTTCAATACAATCTAGACATAGAACTAATCTTGTCTATCTACTGGGCTTCTATACTCTATTATTCTAACAGGTCTTCAAGCTTCTATGCTCGGTAATCACTATGTAGCATCCCTGTGCATACACTTGCCCGCATACATTGTTTATCAACAGTTTCCTATTTATAAACAATTAGGTAGCCGCTTAATCTCCTTGATCACATTTCCCATGATCAATCATAGCCATCAGATCTTCAATCTTGTCCAGGTTCAATGCATCTTTTGATTTGAAAATGTTTTACCCCGCCTTGGAACTTGCATAATAGTCTTGGAACTTGTGCCAGGGTATTGTGGTTCAATTTGAGCTATAGATCTTCATGCCAGCTTTCCTTTGCCTTAGATTCATTAACAAACTTCTTCCATGACTTACCAATCATTTAACCCGCTCCATCTCATCAGCTTCCTTCATTAAATACCACATGTAAACATTTAATGCATTCTATTATAGCTCGATTACAACTTGGTAGATATTCCGCCTTCATTAACAAATAGCGATAACCTTAGGGTTTACCGACTAGGTTCCTTAGGGTTTACCGACTAGGTTCCTTAGGGTTTACCAACTAGGTTCTTTGCTTGATAACATAGTATAGTATTAACCTTTACAATTTACAACATATGTATGATGTTAAAATAATCTAAAACATCATGATCTCATCATTGTCTGACTCGGTAGTAGTTGCCCATTGAATACCTTATTCATCATATTCTTTCCTGTGTCTTTTACCGACACCTTTATAATCTTCATATTATACTTCTCAAGATATGGCAACATTATACTGAATTAGAAAATTAATTTATTGACATCAATGACAAAATAATAATATCAAGATAGTAAAACATATTTAATCAGTTATATCCATAATCATCAACAACCTTCTCAATATCCTTAAGAAATGCCAACAATCTTTCATTGTCTATTATAATGCAATATTGCCAACAATAATAACACTTCTTTTGATATCTATACTTGCGATTAGGTTGGCAAGGCTTATCATACTTTGACACTCTTTCTGCTCTTTTAGGACACTTAGAAGCAAAATATCCTATCTTATTGCATGAAAAACATTTCAAATGTAACTTCCCTTCATACTTATCGGCTTCCTTAGGCAATCTTTTAGCAATAAGTGCTTCAAGCTCTTCCAATTCTCTTTCATGTTCTTCCATCTCTCTCATTTGCCTTTCATATCTAGAAACCCTGGTTGAACTCTCTCACAGATCATACTTCTACTTCCTAGATATAGTAGCTTTAAATGCAGTTTTAGCTTTTCCATGTGATTCACCAAGTTTTCTCAATTTAAAAGCAACAAGCTTACCAACTAGCATATATCTTGTCCAGTTGTCACAACCTAAATCTCATCAATAGAAATAACTTTGTGTTTGTAAGAAGGATGCAAGGATCTCAATACTTTAGCTACAATCTCATCTTCTTCAAGGACTCCACTGGCACATCTGATGTTCAGTACAAGATCATTCACTTTAGCCATAAAGGATGAAATATTCTCATATTCTCCCATTCCCACCAACACATACTTTCCTTTCAAGATCTACAATTTAGCAACTTTCACATGTTTATCTCCTTCATACAAGGTTTCTAGCTTCTCCCAAATCTCATGAGTAGTCTGCAATCCCAACCCATTAGTCATCTCTACATCAATCAAGGGACCTAGCAATGCTTCTTTAGCTCTTATATTATGTCCAGTGTCCTTGATCTCAGCTGTAGTAATGGGACCATTCTAAGGAACATTGTAGGCATTCTTTGTGATCTTCCAATAATCTTCTCCAAGGCACTTCAAGTGACACTCCATCCGATCCTTCCATATAGTGTAATTAGTTCCATCAAATCTCAGACTCTCCTTCTTAAAAACAATAGTTGTCATCTCGAATCTCCTCAAGCGGTCAAGCTTCTTCCAAAGGATCTAGCTCTGATACCAATTATTGGCAACAACAATGCAATAAAACTGAGAGGGGGGGTGAAACAAATTAACCTCAACTTCAGATTTGATCAAGAACAACAATAGGAAAGATAAACACCACACCAACAACACACATAACACATAGATTTTTGACGTGGAAAACCCGGTTAAGGGAAAAACCACAGTGGGATCCTACCCACAATATGATGATACTGTATAGTAGTATGTGTAAATATTAGAATGGGGAATGCACATGCATTCAGGGACACTTCCTAGAGCTCACTGCTCAAAACAACAAAGGGCTACAACTCTAGGAAGGCACACTACCTTACAAATATTGGACAACAATCCAAATTACATGAACTGAAAGAATAACATCTCCAAATGCCTGATCACAGTTCCGGTTAAGCACATATACTCAAAGTTTTCTCTTCACACTTCTACACACTCTTCTGAACTTCTTCGCTTTTCTCCTCTACTACTGCAAGATCAAAACTATATTCGCACATGCAGATTACCTCTCTTAAATGAATATTACATGTATTTATACAATTCATCAACCTATATTTCAAGGTCGACTCAACACATAAGACCTGATTACAAAACTACATCACACGATACATAAATCAATATGTGGACCAATACAATGTCGACAAGGATATAGCATGGACTCAAATCAAAACCTCGAGTATGCAACACCACCAAATATCTTTCCAAGATCATTTGCAACACACAACAACCATCAGGTCAACCAGAAAGTCGTATAACATGAAGAATACCATCGAACCAATAAAATCTTCAATAACACGCACCACGATCAATGCAAATCACCAAAACACATAGAACACAATCAAAGAACATCAAAAAGCAACATGAATTCCTCCACAACAACCACAACAACTTGGATAACTAGAGTCATCATTATTTCCCTTCCGGAGCTCAATAACACCAATGACAAACTAAAATATATGCTTGTGAAACAAATCATGAACCACTTGAACTGAGGACACACATGAATGTCTTGAACACTCTCCAAAATTTGTATAAATAATTAATTTCAGAGCAACATAAACTTGAAATCACAACTCTGTAATACAAAACCAATAGAAAAAGAAATCATCACACCAGATCACATAACTCGATCAAATCACTTTCCGAAACACTGAAACTCATACTGAATCAACTAGAGTTAAGTATCTCAAAACCCATTAATTCGTATCAACACATCAGTAACCAAGCCAACTCTTTGAAACACCAAGCACAAGAATATGTTGACATCAATGACAACAACACATTCCAAAAACTTTAATATCCAACAGTCTCGGGGGTAGATAACTGCCTTTTAATTCTATATTTTTCACAAAAATCATTAAACTCATTAGAAATAAATTTTCCTCCTCTGTCAAATCTCAAACACTTGATTTTGTTTTCATCCTCATTCTCAACCTTTGCCTTGAATATCTTGAATTTTTCTAATGCCTTAGATTTCTCTCTTAAAAATGCAATCCAAGTCATTCTAGAATAATCATAAATCAACAACATGAAATACCTCTCACCTTGCAAGTTTCTTGTCCTAGTTAGACCACATAGATCTATGTGAACCAAATCTAGTAATCTAGTGGACGAATACTCTTTTCCTCTAAATGTGCTTTTTGTCTGCTTTCCTACTTGACATTCCTTGTAGATGTTGTTCTCTGGTTTAGTCAATCTCAATAAATCTCTTAGAACACTTCTTGAATTGATCTGTACTAGATCATCAAAGTTGATATGACACATCCTTCGGTGCCATAGCCAGTTGTCATCAAGTTATGATATTAAACAGTGTCTTGTAGCTCCTTCTAGTTGATATGTATTTCCACTTGTCCTTCTTCTAGCCACAATAACCATTCCAGACCCCTTCCAGATCTCACATCCATTATCTTGAAAGACAATATTATATCCATTTTTCACACATCTATCCAACACTCAAAAGATTTTGATGCAAACCCTTCACATAGTATACATTTTCAGTGTTATGTTTTCCATCAAAAGTAATTGAACCAATCCCAACAATTTGTGTAGTCTGATCATCTCTGAACCTAACAGAACCTCCATCATATTTTTTAAGTTTTAGAATCCATTATAATTCAACCATTCATATGATTTGAGAATCCATTATAAATCAACCATTCATATGATTTGGGAATCCATTATAAATCAACTATTCATTCTTATCTCTTCTGAATGAAATGCAATAACAATAATCTTAGAAATATCAAACCTAGGAACATCCTTTTCTACCAGAAATAAACAATCACCTTCTTCATAATCTGATTTGTCATCTGAAATGCCAGCATCATCCTTAACATAATAGGCTTTCTTATTGAACTTTCCCTTGTTTTCCCTAAACTTTTGTCTTATTCCCTTTTCCATACATCTAGTAGCTATATGACCAATCTTTCCACATCTAAAATATTTAAAGGGTAACATACCTTTGTACTTGTCAATGCCTTTCTTCAGTTTCCTCACAAAATTTGCTTCCATCTCAATTGGGCTCTCATCATCATCCGAACCATCTTCAGATGCTTTGAATGTTGTCTCTTATTTGTCTTTGTCCTTTCAAAACTTTCTTCAAAAGTAGTCAAGGTACCAAATAGCCGCTCTCTAGTGAACTTCTTTAGATCATAGGTTTCTTCAATCACTGAGATCTTATTAGTATAACTCACTGGTAGTGTCATCAAGATTTTATCAATTACATCTTCATCATTCAAAATAGCTTCGAGTTCTCTCATTTCATTCACTACATTGTCAACCTTCTCAAAATAGCTTACTATGTCTTCTCCTTCTTCCATCTTCAGGTTTTCATACCTTTGCTTAGCTGTTGCATTTTTGTCAACTTAACTCTCTTATTTTCTTCATAGATATTGTTGATGGGCCTTTTATACTCACCTACATAGAGGTTTCACAGATGCGAAACCTCTCTTGACAAAAGAAAGGATTACAAATTTTGTGCTCCCCAAGGTCCTATTAGTGTTAGCAACAACCAAGAAGGAAGATTGAGAGGGGAGGGGGGTGAATCAATCTTCACCGAATTAACAAACTTAATCACAAAACATAGATCTGATAAACTACAATAACAACAAAGATAATAAAATTGAGAGCACAACACACAACACCAATATTTTGACATGGAAAACCCGATTAAGGGAAAAACCATGGTGGGAACCTACCCATAGTAAGATGATACTTTGCAGTAGTATGTGAAAATATTACAATGGGGAATGCACATGCATTCAGGTGCACTGCCCCAGAGCTCTCTACTCAAATATAATGACCTAGAAGGCTACAACCCTCATGGAAGTCTAACTAACTTACAATAAGATTCAGACTACAATCCGAAAGAAATGAACTGAAAGAATAGCATCTCCAAATGCTTGATCATAGTTCTAGTTAAGCATAATTGTCTGCTCTGCAACACCAATCTATCCTCAATCTCAACACTGAATGATAAATGTCTTGTTTGCACATACACCACTCTCTGATAATGTAGACATCACATTGACACCTAAATTACATGAATATATCACCTATATATATAATTCATCAACCATGATAACAAGGTCAGCTAAACCCTCAACCCTCAATTGCAAAATTACATCACACAATACACAGATCGACCACTGGACTAATATAATGATTTACATAGAATAGCATGGACCTAAATCAAATTCCCAAATGCACAACTCCACCAGAAATCATGCCAAGATCAACCGCAACACGCTACACCACCAAGAAAACCATATAACACGAAAAACATCACCAGTTCATAGAAACCATCAAAAAATCACACAAAGATTAATATGTATCAACAAAACAAATAGGACATGACAAGTAAACACTAGAAAGAATGTTAGAATCATCAAAAATAGTTGTGCCAACACCACTTATCAAATCTTCATATGTCAACGTCTGAAAGCTCAAGAGCACAACCAATCAACAACTGTCACAAAGAAATATAACTTGTGGATCACCAAATCATGATCCATATGAAATGGAGATACATAAGACCATCCCAAGAAATATCCCAAAATATCAACACAAGATCTGATCACACCGAAATATACCGAAGGAAATACTGAACTTTGCAAAATAGTGATCAACAAAACAAAACTGCAAACTGGATCATAAGAGCTTCCCAATCTACAATCACCAGAGTAATACACAGGAATATGTTGACACCGATGACAACACCATATCCTAGCAGCATCAATGACCAATAATATCCAAAAATCTCCCCCTTTGGCATTGATGGCAATCAACAATAACTTTAAGACCCCCCCTCGGGAATAGTTGCAAAATATTGGCGAATTTTTCAGTACCCATGGAAATAAAATATAATTATTATTAGTGAATTGTTGGCAATTGCCCAAAAGTAGGGGAAAATTGTTGGTGAAGCATTTTTTCCCATGTGTTAGAGAAACATATTAGTGCTGGCGATTTCGCCTTGTAATGCAATAAATGTAAAAAATATACTGGCGAATTCATACATGTTTTAATGCGAAAGATTGTTTTTACTGGCAAATTCAGACATATTTTAATGTGAAAGGTTGTTTTTACTGGTGATTTACACTACCACACAAAACCAATGCATGTCATTTAGTGGCGATATTTTTTTTCTTTTTAAATGAGTATTTTCTTATTGATATCAATAAAGTTTACATAATCATCATAGTTTCGGCCAAAATTCCCATGGTCCTATACCACAAAACTGAAGAAGTTGAGGAAATACAACTTTAGAGATCCCAAGAACACCTACATGCAAATACCTATCACAAGAGAAGAATGGAAGCACATTAAAGCAAAAAAACATAAATGCTCTGAAGAAGAAAATTATCATTCAGAAAGGGAATTAGTTTAATGAACAAGTACTATACAATCCTTATAAAAGGATAATGTGTATTTAATAATTAGAATAATTATTAAATACCTACAATATTTATTAAATGCCTAAGTTTAGCTTAAGCATAGAGTTTAATAGACTAATAATTAAATAAATAATTATTAGCTAATACAAGATAACTCTAACACCCCCCATTAAGATGAACTTAGGGAGTAGCTAAAAAACTAAATGCATGAAGCAAAAAATGCAACTACATGATGAAGGCAAATTTGGGTCCCGACAACAAGGCCTGATCAGGTACCCAATCACAACCAAATCTCTATGAACTGGAGAAATAGAGAAAACCACATGGGAAAAAACTCTACTCCAAAAAGAGATGGAAAAGCAAGAAGAACACCACTGAAGTAGGAAATAGCTGCAAACATTGTCAAAGAGTAACTACTGATGAAGAACCTCCACTGAAATAGAACATGACCAGGTAGAGAAGACTGTAATCTGCATGAGTGCCCTCAAATGGCACTACTTGAATCAGATGGCAAACAAAGGCAAACAACTAAACTCGAAGATACAGATGGCATGAGACACCAAAGCTTGAAGAGCTGATCAATCGAACCAAGGAAGCATTAGAACCAATAGGACAAACCTCCCCATAATGTTGAAAAGGGACAGGGAAAGGTACATTGAAAAGAATGGCCAACAAGAACTACATGATGAAGAACCAGGAACATCAAAGGTGCAGAGAAAGTACATGGTGTCGTGGAAGGAACACTCACTTGACACACATCATGAGACGAATGTTGTGGAAGGAACACTCACTGGACAACGGTAGATGGCAAACAAAGCAAACATCAATCCCCCATGTCACTTTATAAGTAGTGCATGTACAATAAGGCACAAGAGGTGCAAGATTCCATGTAAACAATGCATGATGGCACTTTATCTCAGTGCGTTTGCATAAATACAAGCTACAATGATAAGAAGACTGGAAATAGAAACGAAAATCAAAATAAAGACATCCTACCTAGAGAAGAGATCCCAAAACTTGAAACAACGAAGATATCCACCAGAGTGCTGAAAAGCAAAAAATTGAATAAAATATGTATGGACTAGAATCTGGAAATAAAACACATATTGCTAGAAAGTGCACAAAACAAGCTTTCCAACGATATAAAGTTTTTGAAAAATGAAGTTCGGATGCTCATTCGATGGCTCCCGGAGTGCAAAAAAGAGACCCCACTTTGACTAGAAAAAAAACATAGTCAAACAGAAAAATTGGAAAAAATTGCTAACATGATGAGGTCCAACTCAGAACTAGCTTTCCGACGCCTATTCGTTTTCGAAAAAACGACTCCGTATGCCCAAGATATGGCCAAAAGAAAAAAAACCCCTCTTTTTTGGCATAAAAGGGGTAAAAAAATTTTTTTTTTTAAATTATTTTTTTTTTTTGACAAAAATTTTCTAACGCATTTGCAGGTACAATCGTACGGATTTTTGTGCCTCGTAAAGTGTGCCAATGAAAAAATCATGGCCCAAATGCACTTGTCACTGAAATAGGTCGAATTATATATCATAATGAATGGAAATGCCCTTCGAAAACCAACGATGAGATCTGTTTTGGCCCGAACTGCTCTAATTTTTTTAAATTTTTTTTTGATGAATTTCTTGAAATTCATGCAAAAAAAAGGCAAAACCAAAGAAAAAATTTCAGAACCCAAGTTTAGCTTAAGCGTAGAATTTAATAGACTAAAAATTAAATAAATAATTATTAGCTAATACAAGATAACTCTAACAAAACCACCCGTACAAAACATGCAGAGTCAAGCCTTTCTCTGCAACAGAACTAGAATCCATCCCACTAATCCATTTCCCCATTACATGCGCTAATCCTAAATATAGAGGTATACATGGAAAAACACAGAGAAAAACCTCCCATGCCCAAGACAAAATGGGAGACCAAGAAGTTACATCACCACGGTTGACCACCTTCACCAAAAAATCACCACCACGCGACACGCCTCACCTGGAAATGCCACTGCTGCCCTTAATCCACCACTCCACCATCCTTTGTAGCCAAAAGAAAAAATATTAAATTACATTATTTTACATTATACCACCTTTCTAGTTCCCTTTGGATGACCTCATCCATGTTTAGCCTTTTTTTGTAGAGGTAATCCTCGATGGCACTGAGGCCTTCACTTGCAGTCGCCTTGTGCACTTCCGGATTGTCATGCACACTCCAAAGAATAAAAGGATGAATAGAGCCAAAGGGGTCCCCTTGGCCTTCACCAATTTGGAACCAGTCCTCATCATGAGCCAACAAACCCATCCCCATCTACACCCTGACCAAGATAACTTCCAGGCCACCTCTCCATTCTTCATGAAAACAAGAAGTGACAACCCACCTCGCCTCTGACAGCGTGCCTAATTCTAGACACCATGCTAAGAAGAGTGATGAAATTTCCACATTTAATCTGTAACAACCCTCCGCCATAAGATAGTCATGACCCAGGACGATTAAAACATTACGGATGAAGTCATCATCCTTAAAGAAGAAAATGTTTTTCACTCTATCATGACTGAACTTTCCCCATAATGGATCCCTTTGTATAGAACTGCGAAGGGAGAAGTTGGCCAACATTTTTCTTACAACATCAATCACCATTGTAACTATCTATTTTTACTTGATTTGGCAATTGAAATCCAAAAGGTTTTATAGCCAAAAAGATAACAACAATTAAGTTAGCATGTGAGTAATCTAAAGCCAAATATTTTCTATTTATTAAATTATGACATTTGAGTAAGTGGTATTAATTTTGAAACCTTAAGCCAATTGGCAACGATGTTACATGGATCATATTTCAATCAAATTAGTTGATGTGACTATAATGTTATTTGATATGACTGCTTTATTCTTTGTTATGTGACACGTTGTTCCCAATTCGCGCTTTCGCTATATTACAGTTGTGCCAACTGATTATTTGATTTGACTAATGCAGATATAGATTAACAATATCAGCTAATGCATTAATATTGTTATACTAATGTTTTATACCTTAGGCTCCTAGCTGCGAGCGATGTCCCCTCTATGCATATAACTTAACCCTTGGATTTTGCATGTGCATGGAGTGGCTTTTAATTTTTCGGTGCGAATGTTTGAAGAAACTGTATTCATTCTCAAAATCACCTGAGTCGAGACACGTGTTAGTGTTAATGCATATATAGATCAGCAATATCAACTAATGCATTTATATCAGCTTATGCGTTAATATTGTTATACTAATGTTTTATACCCTTAGGATCCTAGTCGTGAGCGATGTCCCCTATGCATGTAATTTAACCCTTCTATTTTGCACATGCATGAAGTGGCTTTTAATTTTTCAGTGCAAATGTTAGAAGAAACCATATTCGTTCGCAAAATCATCGGAATCGAGACCGTGGCGCGAGGTCATTCCTTGTGACCTAATGAATTCTTAGACATAATGAAAGATTATAACTACACCAAAGGGTTTCAAGGGTAACCGGCCCAATAGAAGACTCTAACACTGATCAACTTAATCGGGTAATCTTATACATTTATGAATCTATATGATTATATAAATGTATGTAATCTTTTGTTTCTTATTCTTTTGTTCTCATATATATATATAATATTTGTAATTGTTGTTTTTCCTTTTTTCCTTTTTTCATTCTTATATACATTTACATAATCTTATACATTCATGAATGTATATGATTATATAAATGTAAGCATTCTTTTGTTTTTATTTTATCTTTTATCTAATTATAACCTTATTTATATGTTATTTATTATGTAATTGTCTGTTTGTATCTACAATGTACATGCATTCTTTTAGAATGGTTTTTTCCTTCCTTGGGTAGCATGTAAAACCTTTGAAAAATCTTAGGGTTTAGGGTTTAAGGGGATGGGTTCTCCTTGTCTCAAAGTTTTTGTTTTTTCCTTAGGCAATGTTCTAATTTTAAGTTGACCGGTTTTTGACGGTTCCCAATTTTTTAAGTTGCTATGTTGAGGGGTCTGTGTCATTCTTTTACTGGGCCCGAGTGTTAGAGCCTTTTTGTCGGGCTGATTTCCCTTGAAAACCCCGTGTCTTAGTTATGGCCTTCTATTAATTTCTAACTATTCATTGGCTCATAAGGAGTGGCCCCACGCCACGGTCTTAAACCCTCAAGGTTTCCCCACATGCTTGTTTTGGATCTTAAGTGAATAGCTTTGGTGGTCCATGCTCTGGGATAAAACTTCAAAGAGGCTAGACACAAAATTTCCCCATGACATCATGGGGGTCATCAAAAAACTGCCCATGATAACAAAAGCAGCAGAAACAAAGGAGAAAAGCTATCCCGGGGAGCATAAAGCAACATCCAAAGACCACCCGGGATAACTCCTAGCAAAGAGTTGCAAAGGGATAGAGTTTTATCCTAGGGTGGCTTCCGAAGAGTAAAATTACTATAGAAAGGTTGCCCCGAGGAGATTTTCAGTTAGCGTTGAAAGCCTTGGGATAATTTTATGAAGAAACACAAAAGGTTTTCTTTGCCCCGGGTGATTTATCAAGAACAAAGGTTATGTCTCGGGATAAGAATGTAAGGCTATGGAGAGGGAAAATATTATCTTGCCATGGTTTGCAAGGCATTTCTTATGGTCCTGGGATAAGGAGCATGATGAAACAAAGAAAAAGTTATCTGGAAGGAATAGAGAGCATATGCATAATGATACTTTAGGTTTCAGTAGGAGTATGCACATAGATACTTGGGCTCTGGGATAAGAGGATTAGTAAATAAGGAATGAAATCTTTATCCTAGAGGGTCGCGAAGGTCAAAGGAAAGAGCCTCGAGATAAAAGGAAGAAGGAAATACAATAGAAGTCTTATCCCAAGGGATTGGAAAGTACATCCTTCGATGCTCCAGGATAAAATTGGCAAAGGAAGACAAAGTGAAAAGCTTATCCCAGTGAAGCACAAGGTGTGGTGGTGACTTGATTTTGGGTTTCAGTGAGAATAAATAAAGAGGGATAAAGCTCTGCTCTGGGATAAGAAGGGGATCAAATACGAAGTAATTCTTATCTCGAAAAGATTAAAGAATTCAAGAAATGGGTCCCAAGAATATAAGAAACAAAGCCGAATATAGTGAAGATTTTATCCCAAAGTGGTAAATGAAGTTGCAAACAGATGCTTAGGGAAAGAGAATGTGGTGAACTCATGGCATCTATTGCCCCACATGGTGATTGACACAACATAAAAGGCAAAGGTGGCCAAAAGGGAATACAAGGGCGCCAACTCAATGGTCAGAGGAAGTCAAGGATTGATTGTGGACATCAAAATTATCATCTACGACAAAAATTCAAATTTTGAAGCCAATGACAACTTTTCTTTGCACAAAGGAATTAATGGCAAAGTAATAAAAGAGAAAAATTTGCTGCATTCATCTTCACCAAGCATTCAAGCGATCAGAGAGAAGTTGTAGAGAAAGCAAAAAGAAAATTCAAGTAGTCTCAAGGCATCCAAACATAAACAGCTAACCAGTGAGTAAAATTTGAGTGCCCTTTGTGTGAATTTGGTTGAATTGTTCGAGAGATCGTAGGTGTTTTTAGAGACCTAAGATTTTATTTCCTGCTCTCCTCGAAATAGCTATGGCCTCCCCCATTGAGAAAATCACAAGCCCTGATATTGAGAAAGCCCAAGAGGCTAGAGCTAGCTCAAGTCTCCCTGGTGTTACCCATGCCATCCCTTTGAGCATAATTTTCCCACTGCAAGAATTACAGGATGCCCTTGCTATTGGACCAAACCCTGAACCAACTCCCACACAAGCTGAGGAGGCTTAAGCCAATGCTTCCCCCAAGAAAGAAAAGAGGAAGAGGGGAGAAAAGAGGGCTATAATCGTGGTTTCAGAGGAAGATAAAAAGGAAGAAGCCTCGACCAAAAGGCAAGGAAGCCTACTCCTAAGAAAAGGAAATCAAAGAAGGATGGAGAGGTTGGAGCTTTTGCTAAAGAAATACCTGCACAACCGACCCCTCTAGTGATTGAAAAGGAGGAAGTTGCAATGAAGATGACAAAGGATCCATCAAAGAAGAAGGAAACAAAGAAGAGAGCCCATCCTAAAAAGAAGGTTGAATTTGCCCCTATTGTAGAAGAAACCCCACAACCCCAGGAGGAACCGATAGCACCAGCTGAGCCTCCCAAAATAGATGCTGAAGTGGAAAGAGAAACGATGATCAAATTAGAAGAATTGGTAAGGAGGCAGATCAGAGAAACCCGAGTACTAAGCCAAGATTTTCTATACCTATTCCCCGACTCTAGCTCATTGGAGTCATCCAAGGCTTGGTGGGGAGACATGAAGGCTAGATGCAGGGATGCCATAATGGGATTTAGGGGGTGGGATGTCTTCCATGCCTTCTGTAGAAACATGGACCAACCTAGCCCAATCTCCAACCCTTGGAAGTTGAACCTAGAAAGGCTAGTAGTACCAAATGTATTTATTGAGCCAATGTCAATCACATAATTGGCTAAGAAATTTGAACCCCAAGCCTTGTTGTCAAAAACCTTCAAGGATGGGTTATTTTGGACATCTCTTAGAAGGCTATCACTAAATGTTTTGGGCTAGATGGGGCAACCATTAAGGGGATAAACAAGCAGGCTTTGGTGAGAATGTATGAGAAGAACAAGGGGAGAATCAGGAGGGAGTATCTGCTTATGTTTTTGAGAGGCTCACCAAATTCTCCCCAAGATACATTCTGCCCAGCGAGACTGAGCCTTTCACACTGGATAAGTTTGAAACTTATTTTGCAAGGACATATTATGCCCTATGCTAGGTCCTAGGAGAAGATTGTGGGTTCACCTTGTTGCCAATTGATTACATGATGCTGACAGTGTCCATCCAACACCCGTCCACCAATGAACTTTTTAACTTTGCTACAATTCCCCAAATAAAGTTATATGAGAGCCTAATGAAGGCAAATGATGAAATAGTTGCACTGAACCTCAAGCACTATTCTTTGGTGTGCCATCTCATTTTGTATCAGAACAGGTCAACATGGTCACCAAAACTGAACATCAAAATGCTAGATCCACAAACAAGATTACCATGGCCTATTCAGAGATGGACACAAGTGTGGGATAAGGGCTCTCGCTTTGGGGATTATTGTTTATTCTTTGATTATTTTGTCAAAATGGTTTTGTATATGTTGAATGTTGTAATAACAAGGCTGCCTACACACATAATTAAGGTATTAAGAATAAAAGCCTACATGAATCAAAATGTACAATATGCAGAAGGGGCTTTTAGCCATAATTTTGGAGACTTCTTCTATGATGACTGTACAATTATAAGGTGCTATGGTTTTGACAAGGCTCCTCACATGTTACCAATTTTTGTATCTCCTAGGCTTGCATTTTTGGAATTCATGTGATAAAGATCAAATCCCATAAAGAAAAGGGAAGAATCTCCCCAAAGCCACTAGCTTCAACAAATTCAACATTGGATATGATAATTTGGAGAATATCCAAGGTTTTTTGATAAAGAATTACAGGCTTAAGGTAGCTATGGCTAGAAATTATGATCCTAAGGGATACATAGGGGATTTAAAGCTAAATAAACTCAAAGAAAGAAGCTACCATCACCAATTTTATGAAGTATAAGACCTGTTAAGTAATGCTCTGCTAGGTGAGGTCATCCAAAGGAAGAAGAGATGGGAGCTGCTAAAAAGGATAGAGAAGGAGAGAATGACAGAGGATGAAAACTACAAGGGGATTTTCAGAGAGGAGTTCCAATCTGACATTTCTAGAATGAGAATTCTCCTCTATCATGCTGATGAAATAATTCAAAAGGACATCCAGAGGAAGGAAGCCAAGAATAAGGGAGAAAATTTTCAAGAGTAGCCAGTTGTTGATATCCCCACATTTTCCAAAAAATGGGTAGTTATCACAGAAGAAGGGTAGTCTGGGTCCTCCAAATCAATAGCCAAAGATAGGAGGCCATTGTTGGGAGAGTTAAGAAGAGTAGAGAAAGGAAAAACAAAGATCTCATATTTTGTAGATATTCTTGAGACTGATGATCCCAATGTACCTCCCCCTTCCCCTCCTAGAGATATTTTCAATGAGGATGAAGCAACAAAGAAGTTGGATGACACAGATAAAGCTTTTGTTCATAGTGTCATCCCTATACATGAGTTGGATGATGAGAGAGTGGCTAGCTCGAGGGAGTTCATGTTAGATGACATTTTTGTGAATTACTTAAATTCAAATCTTTTTGGCTCAAGGAAAAGCTGAGAAATGTAGCTGAGGGGGAAGAAATAAATGTGGACCCCAACAAAATTCAATGTATCCCTGAGGAGGATAGGGATATGGTTTCCAAAAGTGGAATTCTCCTAGTCCCAAGATGGGACCATAGAAAAATGTTTCTTAGACCAAGTAATAAGGCAAAATAACCCAAGGTATGTTAAAGAATATGAGAACTATGGGTCTAAGATAAATGCATATATCAAAGCCTTTGGAGTTTGGGCTAGAGGATCAAATCTTAATCAACCAATTGTTCCTTTGGATTAGAACAATAGAGGGGTGAAGAAATTTTGATGACAACCAGTGACACCACTATAGGAGAGGTTGTTTCTTTGACTTTCCATGTGGCCCAATTTGCTTAGATAGTGGTACAATATTTAGAGGCAAATAACATTGTTCTCAGGGACAATTTGGCCCTGCTTAATCATAGGTATCATTTATTATTCATTGAAAATTGAAAATTGAAATAAAAATTGATTAAAGCTGAGATAGGGACCTTAGGAGGAATAAGGCCTGCAGAGTTAGAGAAGGCCACAAAGGAGCTACAAGAAGCCAAAGAGGAAGCTTCAAAGAATTATTATGAGATTAGAAAGGATTCAATTTTTAAGGTAGTGTTGGCATTATGGATGAATTGATTATGTGTTGCATTTATGTTTTGTCATTGATGTCTACACTAACTATTATAGTTGGTTACCGACTGATAGATTTTGGTTACCAGTAGAAGATCTAGTGTTACGGACAGAAGAGACTATCTGTTGGACACTTCTAACATGTTTGGATCTATGGAATGTGATTGGTTACATGTGGTACATGCTTTTGGAGCATGTCTTGGTCAGATGGTATTGACTTGGTAATCAGATGCTATCATACACTCTTGTAAACCCTTACTAGCACTGGTTCAAGGTTTTACTAGTAGAGCTTTCACTGACGAATCTTTACAAGATGCATAATTGGTGTTGGTGCAGCTTCTAGATGGATTTCAAGATATTGAAGATGTTCTTTGATCGTGCTTCAACTGCTTGAAGACATTGCTTTGGCATGGTGGACCCAGAATAGGTTTGGTACCTATCTAGGTTATGAACTGATATCATGTTAACGTGTATTCTACATGTTATCAAGATGTTTCAGAATGTTCTATGGATTGGTTATTGTTGTTTTGGTCTTAAGACGACATGGCATATCATTGTAATATGAATTTATGTAATGATCTTATTGTAATATCCTTTAGGTGGCTGACCTAATTAGTTTAGGCCTTAGGGTTGGTATAAAATGATGTAAGATCTCATTGTAGATTATGGTATGGGAATGTAATAAGTGTCATGATCTTGGAATGCAATATCATATGCAAAGGAGATTTGGTCGATCATAGGTGATCTAATTGGGATTAAGGAAGAGGTCAAAGGCATCTGGTATTGAGCTTAACTGGGACTGTAATCAAGAATGGTAGATGATATCTCTGGCAGTTCATTATTCTGTATTGTTGTCCATATATCTTGAGGTGGTTTTAACCTCTATAGTCAGTGAGACTCTTTTGTAATAAGCAGTACGCTCTAGGCAGTGTGCCTTCCTGCATGTGCAGGCCCCTCATTGTAACACATACTTTCTACAGAAGTATCATCTGACCATGGGTAGGTTTCCCACCATGGTTTTTCCCTTTTTGGGTTTTCCATGTACAAATCATGGTGTTATGTGGTATTGTTGCTTTGTAGTGATTATCTGTTTAATTGTTATGTTGTATTGTTTACCGATATCTGTTTCTGCCCTATCGGTACTTAATCTGGTTAAAGGTTATTAAGTGGATTAAATGATATAATCTGTTAACAACTGATTAACCCCCCCCTCCCCCCCATCCTTTTAGTTTTTCACCGATTATCCTAACGATTGGTATTAGAGATTTGGTCCTCTTTTGTAGAAGCTTAACTGCTTGAGGTAGATCCTATGCAGCTAACACTTCAAATCCACCAGCAACTATTTTTAGAAGATAAATCCCTAAGATTGATGGAACAAATTATGGGATATGGAAAATTCGAATGGAGACTCATCTTATATGTCTTGGCAAGGATATTTGGGAGATCATTGAGAAAGGATATACACCTTATGATCCGGCATCTGGAAATCCTGCTCCTAGAGACTTGGATTAGAATATTGAAAATGATTGCAGAGCTAGAGAAGCCCTCTTGTGTGCACTTATTGATCAATAGATCATGGGATTGACTGATAAATCATCGGCAAAGGTTATGCGGGATAAATTGCAAATTTTGAATGAAGGTGATCCTACTGTCAAAATTGCTAAACTTGATGGTTACCGGGTAAGATATGAAAACTTAAAGATGGGAGATAATGAAATAATTGTTGTGTTTATGGAAAGAGTAAATGAGATTGTTATGAGAATTCAATGTTGTGGAGGGTTTTTGAGTGAAGATGAAATAGTTTCCAAAGTCTTGAGAGCCCTTCCACTGGCTTACAAGATGAAGGCAACTGCAATAAATGAGTTGAGAACAATGACAAACTCTTTGGTTAATAGATACATTTTGATTAGGAAATTATCTGCTTTTGAGCTTGAAGAATTTGGATCTTCTAGAGCTGTAAAGTTTGAACCAACTTTTCATGCGTCATCATCATCATCATCTACTGACAAAAATGATTGGAAAGTATTATATGCAAAAGAATTGGAAGACATGAGGAAAGAAGATGAAGAATTTGAGCAACTTGAAGCCTTATTTGCCAGAAGAGTACCTAAAGGTCCAATAGGAAGTAAGTATGAAGTAAAATCACCTTTTAAATGTTTTGCATGTAATAAGATTGGTCATTTTGCATCTAGACTTCCTAAAAGGAATGCAAGGTTTGAGGAAAGAGTTAAGAAATTATTTAAGCCTAACCAGAATAGATATAGATTCAAGAAAATTAAACAATGCTACGTAGTTTATGAGGAAGGAGTAACTGATGACTCTGGAGATGAGCTGACAGAAGACTGCTAGTGGATCTGACAATGATAAGGAATGAGTGTTCTATGATTTAGAAGAAGATGAATTGGAACTGGCTATCAAAAATGAAGAAAAGGCCCTAGCAGCAAAAGTTGAAGATAAGGATGAATGGGTAATTGATATGGATGGTCACATCATGTGACTAGAGATAAAGGGAAATTTATGTCCCTGCAAGAATACAATGGCTGGCAAGTCAGATTTGGAGATGACAAAGCATGTATGATTAGAGGTAGAGGTATTATTTCTTTGGATGGCAAGCATAAAACTAATAATGTCTATTATGTAGAAGGTTTAAAGCATAATCTTTTGAGTGTTGGTCAATTGGTGGACAAGGGTTTCCAACTTCAGTTTAAAGAGAAAATGCAAAATCATTAACAAGACTGGTTTGGAGATTGCAACTGGTATTCGGATTGGAGGTAATATCTTTCACTTGAACACTGGTAACAAGACATGTTTGATTGCTCATATTGATGAGAGTTGGTTATATCATAAGAGGTTGTGTCATGTTAATTTTTATTGTATTGTTAAGATCAGTTCAACTCAGGCAGTTAGAGATATACCTAAGATTATAAAACCTCATAATTCGGTATGTAAGGAATGTCACTTGGGAAAGCAAGTTAGAACTTCTTTTAAGAGCATACATGATAAATCTAATGATGTACTTGATTTGATTCAAACTGACTTATGTGTTCCAGCAAGGACTAGAAGCTTTCAAGGTGATAGGTATTTCATGTTGATTATTGATGACTATTCTAGGATGATGTGGGTGAATTTTCTTAAGGAGAAGTATGAAGCCTTTGAGAAATTCAAGATCTTTAAAGAAAAGGTTGAAAGAGAAACTAGATTGAAAATCAAATGTCTAAGATCAAATCAAGGTGGTGGGTTCACTTCTCATGAATTTAACAGTTACCGTGAGACAAGTTGCATTAGGAGACAATTATCTGCACCTCAGATTACTCAGCAGAATGAAGTAGTGGAAAGAAAGAACATAACCATTTTGGATGCAACAAGATTTATGATGATGGAATCCAAATTGCCTCATATCTACTGGAGAGAAGTAGTGAGTACAACAATCTACACATTCAACAAAGTTCACATCAAAGGTGAAACTGATAAGGCTCCTTATGAATTGTGGTTTGGACATACACCTACTGTTAAATATTTTAGAATTTTTGGAAGTAAGTGCTATATCAAAAGAGATGATTCAATTGGAAAGTTTGATCGTAGATATGATGAAGGGATATTTCTTGGTTATTCAATTCAAAGCAAAGCATATAGATGTTATAACAAAAGATTACATAAAATTGTGGAGAGTGCTATTGTGAAAGTGGATGAGCAGTACAAAAATCAATCTATATCATATGACAGGGAACCGGTAGTGGAAATGATCATAACTAAACGGACAATGCCTCAACCGGTACAAGAAACTAAGATAGTTACACTGGCACAATCATAAAATTTAACTGTGACTGATGATCAAAGCAGTGAACCTGAAGTTCAAAAGATACCAAGTTATGTAAGATTAAATCATTCTGAAGATCAAATTATTGGAGATAGGAACAAGGAAATTATGACAAGAGGAAGGCTGGAAAATGAAGAGGTATGTCTTATTTCTCAAGTTGAACTAGCATCTGTTATTGAAGCTTGTAAGGATAAACATTGGTTAAAGGATATGGAAGATGAATTAGATCACATAGAGAAGAATGAGACTTGGTCTTTAGTTCCCCGACCTAAAATAAGAATGTTATTGGAACTAAATGGGTTCTTAGGAATAAACTGAATGAGGATGTTCAAGTTGTAAGAAACAAGGCTAGACTGGTTTGTAAAGGATATTCTCAAATGGAAGGAATTGATTATGGTGAGACATTTGCACTTGTAGCTAGAATTGAAGCTGTTAGACTATTTCTTGCCTATGCAGCTTATAAGAACTATAAGGTTTATCAAATGGATGTTAAATGTGCATTTCTGAATGAAGAAGTATACATTGAGCAACCTGATGGATTTTCATTGACAGGTGATAAAGATATGGTTTGCAGATTGAAGAAAGCTTTATATGAATTGAAACAAGCTCATAGAGCTTGGATAAATATCTTTTGAAGCTTGGTTTTACTAAAGGCAGTGCTGATAGTAATTTATATTATAAGATCACTGATGATGATATTCTAATTATTGAAGTATTTGTTGATGATATCATTTTTGGAGGAGAAGATAAATTGTGCATGGAATTTGCTAACAATATGAAGAATGAATTTGAAATGTCCATGATTGGTGAGATGAGATTTTTGCAGATTACTCAAACTGACAAAGGCACTTTTATCTGTCAAACTAAGTATCTAAGGGAATTGTTGAAGAAGTTGGGTATGGATAATTCTAAACCAGTAAGTCCTCCTATGGTGACAAGTGAAAAGTTATATCTCAAGGATACTTCTACATCGGTAAATCCAACAAGGTATAAGTCTATGATTGGTGGTCTGTTATATCTAACTTAGACTAGACCGGATATTATGAATGCAGTAAGTATTGTTTCAAGATATCAAAGTAATCCTAAAGAAAATCATGAATGTGCAGTAAAAAGGATATTCTGGTATTTGCAAGGAACAACATAATATGGTTTATGGTATTCTAAAAATGATGATTTCACTTTATGTGCATAGACTGACTCAGATTGGCCAGGAGATACTAGTGACGGGAAGAGCAGTTTTGGTGGAGCTTTCTTTCTTAGAAAGAAACTGGTTTCATGGATAAAAAAAAAATAGTCATGCATTTCTTTATCTATTGTAGAAGCTGAATATGTTCCAGCAACAACTGATTGCACTCAAGTCTTGTGGATGAAGCAAATGCTGAAGGATATCAAGGTAAATTGTAGTGAATGGGTAATTATCTACTGTGATAACTCTGCAACTATTGACATGTCTAAGAATCTGATATTTCACCCTAAGACTAAGCATATATCAATAAAGTATAACTTTCTGAAGGATAAGGTAGAAGCAAAGGAAGTCAAATTGGTTTATGTGAACGCTAAAGAACACATTGCAGATATATTCACTAAACCGTTGTCTAAGGAATCATTTGAGTATTTGAGAGACAGGTTAGGGGTTTCTGCCCCTCCAGCAGAGACTTGATTGATGCAGTTTGTCATCAGTCCGACATGTATTATCAGAGATATTATTCATTCCGAGATTGATGAGTGGTGCTACTACTCAGAGGGAGTGGTCAGCTTTGAGATACAGAGGTTTATATTCTTGCTTTGATATTTTTGTCAGATTTCTGGCATTGATGTCAAAGGGGGAGAGATATTGATTCAAAAAAATAAAAGAATTGTATACATTAGGGGGAGAGTTATTGATATTCAAGAGATTATTGGTTGTCTTCCACAGGGGGAGACTTGTTTGGCATTTCTTGGTACTTAGATGTTTTTCACATCTAATGTTGCCATCAATGCCCAAGGGGGAGATTGTTGGCATTATGGTTGAATTGATTATGTATTGCATTGATGTTTTGTCATTGATGTCAACACTAGCTGTTATGGTTACCAGTAGAAGATCTAGTGTTACCGACAGAAGAGACTATCTGTTGGAGACTTTCGACATGTTTGGATCTATGGAATGTGATTGGTTACATGTGGTACATGCTTCTAGTGCATGTCTTAGTCAGATGGTATTGACTTGGTAATCAGATGCTATCATACACTCTTGTAAACACTTACTGACATTGGTTTAAGGTTTTACTGGCAGAGCTTTCATTGAGGAATCTTGGCAGGATGCATAATTGGTGTTGGCGCACCTTCTAGATGGATTTCAGGATGCTAAAGATGTTCTTTGATCGTGCTTCAACGGCTTGAAGATATTGCTTTGGCGCAGTGGACCCAAAATAGGTCCGGTACCTATCTAGGTTATGAACCAGTATCATGTTAACGTGTACTCTACATGTTATCGGGATGTTTCGAGATGTTCTATGGATTGGTTATTGTTGTTTTGGTCTTAAGACAACATGGCATATCATTATAATATGGATTTAAGTAATGATCTTATTGTAATATCCTTTAGGTGGATGACCTAATTGGTTTAGGCCTTAGGGTTGGTATAAAATGATGTAAGATCTCATTGTAGATCGTGGTATGGGAATGTAATAAGTGTCGTGGTCTTGGAATGCAATATCATATGTGAAAAAGATTTGGTTGATCATAGGTGATCGAATTGGGATTAAGGAAGAGGTCAAAGGCCTCTGGTATTGAGCTTAACCAAGATTGTAATCAGGCATGGTAGATGCTATCTCTGGTAGTTCATTATTCTAGATTGTTGTCCATATATCTTGAGGTGGTTTTAACCTCTATAGTCAGTGAGACTCTTTTGTAATGAGCACTACACTCTAGGCAATGTTCCTTCCTGCATGTGCAGGCCCCTCATTATAACACATACTTTCTGTAGAAGTATCATCTGACTGTGGGTAGGCTTCCTAACATGGTTTTTCCCTTTCTGGGTTTTCCACGTACAAATCATGGTGTTATGTGGTATGGTTGATTTGCATTGATTATTTGTTTAATTGTTATGTTATATTGTTTACCGTTATCTGTTTCTTCCCTACCGATACTTAATCTCGTTAAAGGTTAGTAAGTGGATTAAATGATATAATCTGTTAACAACTGATTCAACCTCCCCCTCTTAGTTGTTCATTAGTTATCCTAACAAGTAGATGGTAGAGTCATGTACAAATTAGGGGAATTTCATGCTAATTATTCTTCTTGAACCAAGATTGACTATGATTTGGATTCCATTATTTTATTGTTTCAGCCTATTAGGGCTACTTGGTTTCCAAAGGGGCAACAATTGAAGCAGATTCTTTTGGCATCATCTCAAAATAAAGGGAGTGAAGCAAAGGAAATTTAAGCGACATGGAAAAGCTATAATCAATTGATCAAGGAGCTCCCAATCATTAAGAAGGAAAAGAAAGCAATGAATGATAGGTTTGAATCGCTCAAGGGGCTACAATGGTGGGACATTCCATCAATTTTGACACCAATGCATCACATTAAGGAATTGAACTTCTGGCATGCATATTTTGAAAAGGCTATAGCAGGATTCCTTGAAGCATTGGAATCTAATCCAGATCAAGAGGCTTCCTATAGTACAAGTTTGGATAGGATCATGGATCTGGATGGGTTGAATCATAAGTTTGTTGTGGATGCGGTAAGGGTCCC
The DNA here is from genome assembly GCF_030272615.1 of Cryptomeria japonica. Classification (NCBI taxonomy): domain Eukaryota; kingdom Viridiplantae; phylum Streptophyta; class Pinopsida; order Cupressales; family Cupressaceae; genus Cryptomeria; species Cryptomeria japonica. The sequence continues at coordinate 644,233,628 of NC_081414.1, forward strand.
ACCTCAAGCAACTAAGACTACAGTGAATAGGTTGCAAGGCATAAAGACTTTTGATTAGCCAATCAACAAGACAGATGAATGGTACAACAAGTTTTGTGCTGTCCTCCAACAAAGATTAGATGAGGAGGAAGACTATTCGTTGTTTTTTACCTTTTCGTCCCCCTGCAATTTTGGAGTGACAATGCCATTTTTGGAAGGCTTCTAACAACTTTCACTCGCCATCATCCCAATTTCCAAGGCAATAGTAGCTGGCACCTTCAACCCAATTTTTGAACCTGACGGGATACAGTACACAAGAACCACTAGGAGCAGTCTCAAAGTAATTCAAGGCCATGAGACAAGGTTCCAAAGTCTCGGTTTTGAAGTCTCTAGTCTGAGTCATATGTTTAGAACTCTGACTCTAGGATCTAGTAACATGTCCAGGTGAATGAGAAAGTTGTAATGTCAATTTGTAGCAATTATAATGAGTCTTGTGTCAAATTTCTTGTAGAATTTGAAGAATTGACATATTTTTTGTATTGTGGCAGAGATAACTCTTCAATCAATGAAATATAATTCAAGTTTTTTTCTCTCCATTGTGTGATTCTATTATCTTTTGAATGGAATTGAATCAATGATTTGTTTCATTCTTTGCATTGTTGTGTTGTATGTAGTTTATGTTTATCCTTTGATTAAAGGAGTCAATTAGATTTCTTAAACATTTTGGATGTGTTGTAAGGCAACATTTTCTTAGATCTATAAGCTATTTGTCAAATTCAGTCGCAATACATCATGTATTTTATGAATTCAAGTCCCAATGGAGTAATGCACTGATCTTAGCTTAATTCAAGGTGTTGCACTTAATTTTTGTATCTCATTTCGTCTGTCCTTGTTGCAAATTTGCTAAAAATACTTGAATTATGTTTGAGTACATATTTTGTTAGTCTCTTGTTTACATGTATTTATTAAATGAAAATTAACAAATGTGTAGAAAAACAATGACTCTTTACTGCCGATGAATAACGATGAACTCTTTATAGCAATATAGAACACTTACACGTCATTAGATAATTGTGATGATAACATTTTGTAGTCACATAAATCTGTCCATTTAATAAAATGAATATTTACTATTTATTTGATTAATAAACCCACTAGCCAACAGTTAATTAAATTAACATTTAAATAATTCATCTTCAATCATTCTCCTATTAATTAAATAAATTGTTCAATTTATTTTAATTAATTCATTAAATGAAATTCACAACCAATTAAATGAATAAATCCTATTTATTTAATTTCAACCCCTTTCCTCTTTTAAATAAATAATTAAAACATTTATTTAAATCATTAAACTCCCCCCCACTTGCATTCTCCTACAAATGTAAGTTGCAACCATAATTGAAATAAATTAAATTTATTTTAATAAAAATCATATTTTCCCTCACCCACCAAACCCACTTGCAATCCTAAATCCCCTTCTAGACTGTTCTAAAACACTTTCTAATCATTCCTAATTAGCCCAGTCTATCCCCTAAATATTGTCACATTCCTAAGCAACTTGGAGTCACTTCTCAAAGCCTTCAAAGTCTTTGAAAAACATTTAATTCTTTATGTGTTCAACAAGCTAACCTCTAAAGTCTTCTAAACCACTAATGGCTCTTACATGACCATTAATGGCTCTTACATAACCATTTATGGTTAAATCCACTTGCCCCCATGGTTAGAGGCTTTACCTCTAACTCAACCCTCATTTAACCCATGGGTCTCTTCAAGAATTTATTGCTTTGACCATGGTTATCCTCAGTAACTCTTGCAAAAGAGTTTATCCGTTGGATAAAAACATTATTTATTGGATAATGGCTTTATTCTTTCAACTCAATGTTAACCTTACCTCCCAAGTTAACCCTCAAGTCATGTCAAGCATTTAATGCTTATTCCCTCCCCTCTCAACCCATCTCTTGTTGATATTTGTCATCCTGGGATTGGGTTGAAAGCCCTCACATAGATCATAAACCCCTCAATCCTGACCCTTGTTTAGATTACTCAATCTCAACCATCCATTGCTTTATTTTTCCTATAAATAGAGCTCACATTCCTCATTTTCAAATCCTCAAGCATCTAGCATTTTTAGCCATAATCCTGAAATCTTGTATGCATCTAACTTATAGTGAATTTTAGAGAGCATTATAGCATAACTCACATTGTCTTTTGGCTAAAATTAATCTTAGTTAATTACATAATATATCATCTTTAGTTTGTTTTACACTTGCATTGCATAGTTTAAAGTATTTTCAATCTTGAATCTCCATAAGACACCCAAAATAGTGCAAAAAGCTACTGAGAGCTACACTCATTTGGGAACTTGGAGAGGAGAGGAACAAGGGAGGAGTAGCTACAAGCATGGTGGAGGGAATTTTGAGATGTTTTGTTGTATTTCTTAGATTTATCCAGCTTTCTATTTTATGTGTTGTGTCTCTCTTGATATGCTTTCTTAGGATAGTGTTTGATTTGTGATTTATAACACTAACACTTGTTTGTTTCTTGTTGTTTTGTGTTTGTTTTGAAAATATCCTAACCATTCCTTTTTGCAGAGTGTCACATTCTATTAATATCCACTTGCCATGAACACTAGATTCTAATCATTATGGGCCAAGGCCCAATGTCTACTTTACTGCAGTGCTGATGAATAATGATGAACTCCTTATAGAAATATAGAATGCTTACAAATCATTAGATAACATTGATGATAACATTCTAATAATAGCCACTTGCCATGAATACTAGATTCTAATCATGATGGGCCTAGGCTCAATGCCTACTTTACTACAGTGGTTGAATAGCGATGAACTCTTTATAGAAATATAGAACACTTAAATGTTTTGTCACATTGAGCAAATTTCAATATTCATAACTGAAATACATAACCAATGAATACACAACTAAAATTATAAGAATAGTTTGATAACAAAACCCATGAATACATAAAAAATATTGTTTTACATTAATATATTCCATTTGATGCATTCTTTCTGAACAATAACAATATATAGAGGACTATTTCCAAAACCTCTGTTATAAAAAGAGCCTTAGGGCTAAATTATAGTCTATAACATAGGAGTAATCTAACTAAGTACTAGTCTACCAGTAAAAAATAAAAATAAAAATGTAGAACTAGACGAGATACAGATAGTGGTTTAGTGCCTCATTCTTCAAGCAGTTCGGGTGCGTTGGTGCCTTGGTGTTGCTACATTCATAGCCTCTCATGCTTCCTGGGTGAGCTTGGCCCTAACTTCGTTGGCAAGGAGGATGACAGGATAATCCTCCCAACATTTGGCATGGGCTTCCCCTCTTGTGATATCCCTTACGTCCCGCTGGTCTTGAAAAATCCACTCCTCTCGGCTCCCCAGCTCCAGTTGTCCAACAATCTCCTCAGCATCTTGTTCATCGACTTCAGATTCATCAATAAACCCTTCAATGGTTAGATAATCCTAATGCCAATCATCCCATTTGGATTCCTTGACTTTGGCCAAACAAATGAGAAAATTGATGTTCATACTTATGTTACCCCGCCGACCTTGTAGCAACTCCAATTATTTAGTATAAACAATTGGGTGTTTTACCATCTGGGGTCCCCCATAGTAGTAGTTGTCTAGTAGGGGAATGATAAGTGCCCCACGTGCCTCATCCACATTGTCAAATACAACATCAATTCCCTTTAGATAATTATGCTCAAATATCATCTGGGTGAGCTTCTTTGTCCATTCCCTGGAAACCCCCGCATATAAGAGCATGGCCAGGAAAAAAGATAGGATGTCAGAGCTAACCCTATGCCTATTACGGGTCAATAAAAACTCCAGACCTAGCACTTGCTTCACTAGATGTATAATATATATATGGTCATTCTGCAATACACCACTTAACCGCTTATCAATTACTTCTCTCAAAAATGATCCCTGTGGTTTCATTGAATCGAGCTTGATAGGCATGTCCATTTCTCCCAACTGAGACAGTGAGAACTTCCTAGTGCTACTGAGCATTTCCAACACTCTTAGTTTGGAAGTGTATAGTTATACTTGAGCCACCTGAGCCTCAATGTCCAATTTATAGGCAAACAATCAATTTGTCAGTGCTAGTGGGGTGGGTGGTCCAAACAGTAATCCAATGGGAAAGTTGGTGGGAGGAACACATACTTAATAAATCAGGATCATAAATAATCAATAAATGATATTTCCACATAAACAATAATGAAGAAGAGTACCAGTAATAATGTATTGAATAAATTTTGATAAACAACAACCATTAATTGATTTTTTTTATATCGGTAAATAGCTCGATAGGCCAACACCTCTATTATTTTCAAAAAAGGAGGGAGGTACATATTGGCGGTGCCTATAGACCATTTACCACCCATATTTTCAAAAACCATAGATCATTTTCAAAATTTCAAAAAAACCCACTACCTCCCAATCCTACCATATAAGTGTATTCTGCTATTACATATTACCATAGGTAAAACAAAAAGTAAAACAACAAATATCGACACAGATAAATAAAAATTTATCGCACCCTTAGCCTGAATCCTCCTCTAAGTTTGCCTCATTCTTTTGCATTTCCAACACAACTAGGGCATATGCTACCATAGGGCACTCCGCATTGCATCCCACATGAGCAGGGCCTTCCGTGATCTCCACAATATCTCTGTCTTCATTCGGGTAACACAACTCCCTTGTTCCCAGTTCCCAGTCATTCCCATCCAGCTCCACCCCCTTCTTGTCGACCCCAATGTCCTATTGCCCCACCAACCCTTTCGAGATGACATAGTCTTTCAGATTGAAGGGGTGGGATGACACAAGACCTCTAGAGATGTAGAGAAGGAATGTCATACTTTTATTGCGCTCTGCAAAGGTTGCTCTAAATTGTTCTGGTTCTAGAGTTTGCACGAGCCCATATTTTTTCACATTCATGTGCTCGGTCTGATAATAGAAACTAGCCAAGTGGATTTTTTTCTCTCCGTCAATATTATCCAGTACTTCCTTTATTCCACCCAAGAAGGAGTTTCAAAACACCATCTGCCACATTTTCTTCATGTGTGACTTGAATATTCCCAGATGAATCCCTATAGCCAAAAATATTACCGGGATATCAAAATTTACCCGATAGCGATACCTAGCATGTAGAAATTATGTCCCCAACACTCTCTTCACCACATGCAAGACCAGGGGATGACCAGACTCCATGACTTGCCCAAGCCTCTTGTCTGAAATTTCTCCCAAAAATGTCATTTGTTGTTTCGTAGCCTCTAGGAGAATTGGAGTATCCATACGTGCAACTTAGAGAGAAAGCCTACAATCTTCTTCAAACTTATGCTCGAAAAGGATGGAGAAAGGCATTTGTAACAAAACCCAATGGATGACCGCGGGCTGCATTAGCCTTAATTAGGCTTGGACTCTAAGTCTCTTCCACATTTTCCAACGAGTACAAAATCATGACATATGAAGGCTAGTGCAATTTCTAATTAATTAATTAGGATATGTTTCATCTCCATCTCACCTCTACAGTTGGTTTGTATCCTTCAAGATCACATGAATCATTATAGCTACAGGATGGAAATGCTCATTGGTCTGTTTGTTCTTTTGCTTCTGGAGGTGTGTGATGTAGAAATGTCATGAGGATAACCAGTCAATTCCTACTAAAAGGCTCAATGTTACAATGTCCTATGCATAATGAAAGAATCAATGGATTTATCCCTCACCATAATGCTGTAGGAGCATTATTAGGAACTCCCATTCTTTCACCACTCTAGTTGTTAGAGTATAATGACACCCCTGTAACTCTTTCCAATTCCATCCATTCTAAAAAGGAAAATTTATAGTAACCTAAACAATACATTGGTATCAACCTTATTAACCTAAGAACATTTATGATGTACTTAGGACTTTGTATATCTCATGCAAGAAGACCTTCTGCAATTGCAATCTTTTGCATCCAAACATCTTCACATTACTAGCACAATCACACACTTATCTAAGAGAAACATTTCTTGAATGCAAATGTATAGCCCCCTGGATGTATTTATCCTTTCCTCCCATGTCCTCGAGGTAATGATTCTCGATTTTCAAGTTGCAAACAATGTTGACAACATGTCATTTAATTCTGGCAATCCTGCACCGAGCATACCCTGCAAAATGCTCCTGAACTTGGTGAATCTTGGTTATAGAAAACTCAGTTGGATTCTCCAAAGAATTCAACAGCAAGATGCATCACTCCATGGCCTGTACTGATAAGAAAGCCTCTGGCACTCTGCAAACTTAACATCAGTTGAACATCATGTGTCACTTCTTTCTTGGATTCCTCAAACTTCATTTCAGCATTCAAATGCACCATCAAATGGTCTTGACAAAGACTACCTGGCATATTTTTGCTTATGTGGTGCTACATAGGGACACCCAAATGGTTTGGCTAATTTAGCAATAGGCTGGCCACTCACTGGGGCATTGGAAGGTTTATTTTCCTTTACAAAAGATGAATTTTTTTACGAACTATCTTGGCCTTTATTTGTATACTTAAATTTCAATTATATAGTTTAAGTTAATTAAGTATGATCAATGAATAGACTCTAGTAAATTCATTCATGAATGGTCGTTGGATGTTAGAAGATCAACGACAGAACCTCTATTTTGGACCGAGGTTGTGAAGCATAAAAAATGTTCAGAATCTTTCCAGAAATCCATGACACATGTCGATGTGACCGGTATTGTTTGTTAAAATTAATAAAACTTTGAGACTATGTCAACTATTGTATGAATTATACCATTTTTTCTTTGAGGGTTTTGATTAAGTGAAGTTTTCTTTGGACTAAGTAGCTAGTAGCTAACTAGGGAGAAATTCAGATTCAAAAATGAGATTGAGGGACGCAATAGAGTCTGCCAGTGCCAGTCTATGACCTGTGTATTCGCCAGTGTAAATTCAAGATTCAAATTCTGGGTAAAATACCAAACACATATACTTTCATTGTAAAACCTAGGGTTTAAGATTTACATTTTTGAGCTTGTGTAGTTGTAGCACCATCTTTTAACCATTACTAGTGATGGGAAAAATGAAAAGCACAACAAGAAGAAATAAAGACCGTACCCAAGTAACCGAACTGGTTAAAACCTCAGGTTTCACTAGTGAATACCATGATATTTTTGATCCTGTGCTCCATGGTAAGAAGAAAACAACACAAATTAGATTTGCATTGCAAAATAAGTGGGAAACTAGAACGAAAAAGTCAGCAAATAACACTAGAGGGTCAAATTGGAAAGTTTATAACCCTAAAATAGGAGCGGAAATAAATAAAATTGCATCGTGGGATGTTGGATTGGGACACATGATGTTACCTCAAGTTTTCCCTTGCCCAAAAATTGTCATGTTGTGTGTCAAAAATTATGATGAAAGTAGAAGAGAAATTGTTAATAAGAATACCCAAAAGGAAATTTTATCCATCACCGAGAAAGAATTTAGGAGTTTGCTGGACATAGGGCTTGGAACAAAAAACTCAAACATCCACATTGACCTAGAAAAGCTTGCAGAGGAATATGAAGTTGTCAATGAAGATGAGAAAGATAAATTTGTTAGAGGTATAATAGTTGATGGTGTCAACTTGGATCACAACCATAAGCCTCCTTATAATGTTGATACTTTTGTGCCATGGGTTAAGGATACTATTGCCCTGCTAACATTTTGTCTCAGATTGGAAAGTGATAGGATAGTGGGTGCAAGCCTTCTTCAAATGATATTTAATATCCATTGTATTCCTCAACCAATCATATATAATTTTGTTGAACACATTATTCAATCCATGCAAAATCAATTTGTAATGATTAATGGAGGTAGATCTAAGAAATTTAGGTTCACAACCTACTTGTGTCATCTTCTTCTAGCAAAATTTTGTGGAATGTTCGAGACCAACAAGCTTGAGATTCAGGTTTACAAGAAAGACAAGGATAAAACAGTGGCTCCAATATAAGAATGGGCACCTAAGATAAGGATGCATGATAAAAGAGGGAACTACACCCATTTTGTAGGATTCTTTTTGGCACCAATGTATCATGAAATTATAGACACTCCAATGCCTAGATTTCTTGTGTCTTGTAGAGATTGCATTCAACTCGGATTTGAAATACAATTTGTGGTTTGGTTCCTAATGGAAGAATATACAGTGTTAAGGTTTTATGAAGCACGAGTACTACTCAACAAACTTCCAATACATGCGATAGAGAGGGTTTTTACATTGAAATATGTATGGCAGATAGAGACTGCAGATGAACTATTCTATGGCTAGCAAAAGAAGACCATATTTCCTTCATTACCTTTCTCAAGTGGATGGTTCACATTTGAGAGAAAAGCATTTAATGTGGCACATAATTTTTTGGATATTTTTAATTTTGTTGCTGATAGTTACTGGTAGTATGACCCATGCGGGGTCATTCTGAAAAGGCTTCGGAAGAATCTGAATTCTGCAAGCAAATTTCAACATGAAAGTAAATCATTGCTAGAATTGTTGAAAAACAGGGACTCTTGGGATGAGGTCAAAAAAGTGATGGAGGAAATTTTCCCTGACAAAAATATTTCAATAGAAGAATTGTCATCACAAATTATGGCATAGGGAACAACAAATCAAGGCAAACAAAATCAAAATGAAAACTGGAGGTCCAATAATTTCTACCAAAAAGCTGCTCATCCATCTACAAAAGCTATCCCACAAAACATAAAGACAAATTATGAGGACAGAAGGTGGAATAGAACCAAAATTACTGATTTTTGGACTATGAGGAAGAATCTTGGTGAACTAAAGACCAGTACAGAACTTGATGAAATCCCAAAGGATTTTGAATTTAGCAAATTGTGGAATAATGAGCATCCCAATGAAGAATATGAGGAAAGTGATAAGGATGAGGATGAGGATGAGGCTGATAAGAATACAAATACCATCGCAAATCAAATAGCTACTGAATACTCTGGGTCTACAAAATTGAGTGAGTCCATGAAAGAAAAATATAACAAAGGGGCAACCCTAATAGAAAAATTGGGTTATGATGGTGGTGGTCTGGGTCCTCGAGGAGAAGGTGTCTGGATGCTACTGTTGACAGAACTTGTTCCAAGAAAAAATGGTGAGACACCAATCATTGGAGGTGAATCATCACGGGAAGGTATTACTCATAACCTTGCTTCTTAATTTGTTAAATCTTCAAATCTAGTTTATGTAGACACTCAGATTCAATCATAACTACTAGCAGAACAAGGTAATCCTATTCATGGTGAATCAAGTGCCAACACAAGTGCCACTGGTGGGTAATATGGGGATATTACCCACACTCATATTCAATTACAACTAGAACATTGGATTGGTCATGGTGTTGATTCAAGTGCCACTGTCATTGGTGTGGATGGTACCAATACCCAGATACATTCACAACCAGAACATGCTATTGGTATTGAATCAAGTGCCACTACCATCGGTGAGGATGACATGGGTACTAGTACTAGTTGTCATGAACAAGAAAAACAAAAAGAAATCTCTCACAAGAGGCCAACTGTAGAAGATATTATACACTTATAGAATCCCATGGGCATTGATCAAAGTAGTGTGAAGAAGAGAAAGGTTATGACAAAAATGGCGAGTACAATACGAACTCTATCCATTGCCACTCCAAATCTATTGTTTGAAGCTTTAGAACAAACCCCTCAAAAGAGTCCAAAAACTCCACTTCCAAGTGATAGTGGGACAAGATTAGGAATGAGTGTTGTTAATCCTCAAAATGCATTAGTTAGAAACATAGGCGTAGGTGGAGGTGAATACATTGCTGCAAATGCTATTTCACCTTTCAAGCATTCAATTGCATCAGCAACCCTAGGTTTTCATTACAATACTTACTTTGATGAATTTGTACAAAAATCAAATATGAATAAAGAAAAAAAGAATAAATTGAAGAGGGATACGACTACTGCTGCTTCTGAGGAATGACCTGCATCAAATAGGGTAATTACCATATATGACCTAGATAATGAAATGATGGAGTACATGGTTGTTGTGTCCCCAGATAATAATCAAAATCTACCACAAAGTCAGATAGATCCCTCTCAATTTCATGTTAGCACCTTCCATATGGATTTTTCCAAAGTAAAAAATGTGGACAAAATTAATGTGTCAAAAAAGACCAATGAAGTGGTCTACGCAACACTGGTCAAGATGGAGAGAGAGAAAAGTAAGTTGGAGAAACAAATAGAAAAGTTACAGGTAGACCTGGAAAATGAGAAAGCAAAGAGGAAAGTGACAAATAACAAGTGGATTGAAGTACATAAAAGGATAATTTTTTTTGACTCTGCATCAACAATTATAGAGCACAAACAGATGGAGGCACAACTGAATGAAATAAATGAAAAAAATTGGTTGAAGGCAATAAAGAATTAGACAATGAAAAAACCACTTCAGCCTGATTATACAATAGTGTGGAGACTACTACTACCACAAACAAACATTTATAGGAGCAATTGGATCATCAGAGGGAAAAGGCAAAACAATGGGAAGAAAAAGCAGAGGAAGAAAGAAAATCAAGTGAAGAAATGGGACAAGAGCTGCGGAAGACTGAAAATATGATGAGAACTTTGGAGAACAGAATGAAGGAAAATTCTAAAAAGAAATATAAAAGAAAAAATTTGGGGGCAAATAATGCAGAGGAATGACCAGTTGTGTCAGTTCTTTCAATTGAATGAAAGTGTGAGAGGACACTATGTAAAGGTCAAGGAATACATTGGTCAGAACAAAGAGGTTTGTTCAAGAAAGGAAATTGTAAAACAAATCTTGCAAACACTCTACAAAGCTAGTGACAACTATTTAGCAATGAAGGGAATTCACAACCGCATTGATGCCTTAGTAAAGGCACAATCTATCATTCAAAAATGTGAAAAACTATAGGAAGCAGAGTAATGTTTGGGTATTGCTGCAAAAAAGTGATGAAGCTAGATGAAAATGAACAAAAATTGATAGAGCTTGGTTTGGCAAAGAGTGTTGATGCAAACAATCAACACATTGAAAATGTTGCTTTGAAAAAGAAGATGGAGAAGAAAATGAACAGTGATGTAGAGCAGTTTCCTAAGGGTAGTAGTGAGGCAAGTCTTTTGGGTTACATTGAACCATTGATAACCTTGAATGCACTATTAAATGAAACATTGGTGTCAAATTCAGATTCCTCTTCCAAATATGAAATGCTGACAAATTTGTAGGTTGCTTACCATACGTTAGAACAAATTAGATTTCCATCAGATGCGGAGTGGAGCACCCTACAAAAACTTACACAGTGATTTCATAATATATATTGTCAACACAGGCCATCCCAAAGATGTAAATTGTGCCACAGTGCCACGTAAACTTGTTTCTATGAAAGAGATAATATAAATTATAATTTCTTTTGTCTTCTATGACTATGTAACTTTGTTTTAATCTGATCTTCATTTTAATTTTTAAAGGATTCTGAGAAATGTTATTTCAGCAGGGTTTTGTGTAATTGGATTATATTTTACTTTCCCATATGTAATGACAACTTGTAAGATAAATGACATATTCAATTTCAACTAAAAAATAAACAACATATTTACTTTCAGATCCAAGTAATGAGAAGTAGAACAAATAAAATTTATCCCATCATGAATACTAGAATTAATAAATGTATGTATGTATACATATATATGTAACATGTAGTTGTAAGAAAAAAAGTACATATCCAGTTACAAATGGAGATTTTTCTTTGTAAGTTTTTTTGAAATGCTCTCTACCTTAGTACCTAGCAAGCCCACCACCTAGGAAATTGTTTGACTTGTGTCATATGATCATTCTTATATTATTCATGCACTATCGCCACAATCCTACAAAACTCAAGCATCCAATACTCAATGGAGTAAAGTTTTTCCAGCATAGAATTCAACACTCCCATGTTTATAACGCCAAAATTATCATATCCTCTTGTTGCTTGTCTAAAATTAAGGAAAAAATCAGACCTCTAGATTGAAAATCTCTTCAACTCCCCTTCTGCTCTCAAAATAGGAGGAACTTGTATTGGTCGGTCATCGTAAAACCTTGCCAACTAAATAAACTTATCATGAAAAAAGATATGATTTTGTAGAATATTGCACAACTCATCCAAATTTTCAGTAATTTTTAAAATGGAATTGCCAATAATATCATCCAAATTTGCATGTCCCAACAATAATTGTAAACATTTGATTTAAGGAGACCAGTTTTTTAAGTAGCATCTCAATCTAACTATTTCCTTGACATGAGACTCATTCATTGTATTATGCAATTGTTTTTAAGTCACCCAAACGAGTTCAACAACATCTTAGATGTTCGTTATCCTATGTTCACACAGATTTCTAGTCATCATAGATGAATCATCAATGAATGGTAGCGTGGAAACAGAAAGGTGGAGTGACAAGGTATTATTCTCTTCTACCAAATCACTGCCTCTCTTCTCCTCATCATTGTTTGAACTTTTCTGAGCCACTTTTCTCCTTTTGAGCTCATCTTGCAACCTTTCTACTTTAGCCTTGAGCACCTTTATCTCATGTGACAAGGTACTATTTTGTTCAACCAAATCATCGACTCTCTTTTCTTCATCATCGTTTGAACTTTTCTAAGCCTTTTTACTCCTTTTGAGCTCATCTTCCAACCTTGCTACTTCATCCTTGCACGCCTTTATCTCCCGTGACAAGGAATTATTCTCTTCAACCAAATAACTGACTCTCTTCTTTTCATCATTGTTTGAACTTTTCTGAGCCACTTTTCTTCTTTTGAGCTCATATTCCAACCTTACTACTTCATCCTTGAGCGCCTTTATCTCCTGTGACAAGGTGTTATTATTTTCAACCAAATCACTTACTCTCTTCTCTTCATCATCTTTTAAAATTTTCTTTGCCACTTCTCATTTTGAGATCATCTTCCAACCTTGCTACTTTAGCCTTGAGTACCTTTATCTCCTGAAGTGAACTTGAAGCAGCAGAAGAAGTTGAAGTAGGATGTGGAGAAGGTAGGAGTGACACCACCTTATTATACCCTTGCAACAATTTTTCATTTTAAAGTTTTAACTTACTCAAATCTTATATAAGCTTGTTAACATTTGCCTGAGAAGTCATTGTCTCTTTTGTTAAGAGCATTGCAAATCTGTTAGAAGGTCTCATTTTCATAACAGTCAAGTTACCGATAAGATCTCCTACCCTCTTCTTAATCTAGGCTTTCTAAATTTGGTCATCATTAAATATTGACCACACTGCCAATGCCTCATACCGAGGGCTATAATATGACCCAAAATACAACTACTGAGCTTGCTCTTCAGTTGGTAAAGCTACCAACTCTAAAGATTCCTTTCTTATGGTGTCCAATACAATTGCAGAAGAGAGGTCCCATCCTTCAAGTAAAAAACATCCACTATTCCTTACAAAAGGCCTTGCCTCCTCAGGGGTCATCTTCGATATGAAATAATTAACCTCCTCTAAAAATTTAGCTATAAATCCATCAATATTGTTGTTTGCCAGATTCCTCGATGCCAACTTTTCTTTGAGCATATTGGAAAATTTCTCTCTTTTATTTTTTAGGACAAAGTCCCTGAACTCTTGGGACTGCACAAACTTATCATCGAACAGAAATGTAGAGCATGCCAATGGTCTAACATAATCTCCTGCCTTTACTCTTTCAAAATTTATGACACTTTGTTCCTCCAATTCAGTGTATACCACTTTGTATGTTGGGTCAATCTTTTTCATTTTTCTTCTGCCATGTGTATTCTCCACTGAACTTTGACATCTGAAGAAGCATTTATAATTAAGTCCTCAAAATGATCATGCTCATGAACAAAGGCTGCCAATCTAAACCCAACCCTGGTCTGATCAATAAAGTGTCCTGGATCAAAATTTTTGAATTTTGCAAAATTCATCTTGTATGGGAGTAACTTGTAATATAACAGGTTGAATCCTCCTTTTCTCGAGATCTCAAAATCATAGAAAAATATAGTTTTTGGGAGGAAGGAGCCCTTCTTTACCTTTGGGTTTTGTAAATGAGCCTTGTTAGACTCATTCAACTGCCAAATTATTTCTAAGAAAGCGATTCTATCTGGTACATATCTAGGCAAAACATGAGGTTTAACTAGTGCACCGTAAACTTTGATGATTATGTACTTGGGGTAGAAAAACTAGTCTCCCCAGTTATAGTAGATTCCTAGCTTGGGATCTAGCTTAAGAGGCCTCAAAAATCTCCTCACCGTGTCTGATAATCTTCAATTGATTGGGTACCCCAAATTTTTCAGCACAACTCTGACAAAGTGTTCCTCAAACATGACATAATTGGAGTTGTCACAATGCATGTCCCATAAATACATCCATTCTTGGATAGGCAACCTCTGGTTTTGTTCATCTACATTTCTCAAATTTAGCTCTGGGCCCCAAGGGCAAGGAGAAACCTTGCTTCAACCATACAAAAGAATGTGGCACAATAGAGAATACCACCTATATCGAATAACAGGGCTACCCTTTTGGATATCCAAAAGGGCTTCGTGAATAGAATTGGAAATGAATGAGGCAAAGTCAAAGAAGGTGTTTCTCTAAGTGTGCTGGATTTTGGCGGCCAACATCATAAGATGCACAAGCATCTTGGGCTTTACATGAATTCCAAATACTTGGCAAAGTTCAAAATAAGTGTATATGAAATAATCCTCAAAAATTTCATAATCAAAGGGCTCAACATCTATCTTCCAAAATGCAATAGGCTTCCCGTCCCCCTTCTTCCTTCTATGAAATGGAAGCCATTTAACCTTGAAGCTACCTTTGTCTGTGTCGTATTCCCTCCCTAGAGATAGAAAATCAATGGGTACCCACACTTAGGCATTAGAGTTTAACATAAATGTTTCAGAAATAGTTTCCTATCAAACTTGGCCAACAAAACACCCTTCTCTATCGAGATAGATCGACTGTTTGGATTATAGCTTTTTGCCATAGCTCTAATTAGGTCTACAATGACAAAAAGATTTGAGATGAAAAGCCTTCCCAAATCCAATCTCCATGCATTATTCAATGGAATTGGGGCTCTACTCATGTTGTAAAAAAACATGAACAAATTCATTCCACTAATTGGTGTGTAAGGATCCCCACATGATACTGCCTTGTCCACAACTGTATCAGATATAATATCGGTAACCTAGGCATGCCTTCCCCTTTTTGAAGAACCAGGCAATTGAGCAATAATATCTTCATCCAGGCCCTCTTAGCATTAGTTGAACCTCTTCTTGAATTTTCACTCATCCTATTTAAGCTTATGGTATTTAAGAAATGTACAAACAATGCTTCCAAAATGAAATGAGTATTCAAAATTTATGATCTTGCAAAATCCCAATCTGAGTACTACTTTTCTAAAACTAAGCCTTACTGAGAAAACCCTTTTGTAGATAGAAAAAATTAAACCGAACTATAGAATGCCAACTTACTTGCATTTGACATTACACTCAACAGTGTCGAAGTTCAAACCCTTGTAGTTTTGTTAGTTGCTAATACTTGGAGTTGTACTGTTGGATTGTTTCAATTACACAAATTCATCAACTACGACTCTTCATAAATATTGAATTATCTAAAATTGAATGCAATTATCAAGGGACCGGGCATGTTTGAGGGGAATTAGTAGAAACTTCCCATGAAACAGGAGCACAAAACAAACCCTACCCCGTAGTTTTGAACCTGAGTCGTTGATCTTAAATGGTCAAGATGATCGTCAGTAGTAGTAAATCGATTATTTCACATCTATTTCTAATAAAAGGGGACACTTGGCATAATTTCACATAATCACATATCGGTGGTAGGACCCATCATTTAAAGAACAAACAATAATTTATTTGTTAATTGATTATAAGAGGGTGCCATGAAGGTTTGTGGCAAGCTATGGCTTCATCACACTATGGTGGTAGGCCCATCTTGAACAAGATGTGATAGAACTAACCACTCATTTAGTATGATACTAAACCCACGTGGCACTATTTCATGTTATCGCATATTGTTAGTAGGACTAGGACCCACCACTTGAAGACAAAATTAAAAGTTTAAAACTAATTCATGCCATAAAAATATTAAAACGATTTCATAAGTCATTTGTTAATTGTTTATAAGATAGTCCCACGAAAGTCTGTGGAAAGAAAATTTGATAAACGAAAATTGGAAATCTAATAAATCCAAATTGAAGACAATGTTTAAAAAGATTATACAACAAAACATGCAACATAGTAAAGACACTCAACATTGGAGCAAATTAATATATAATATTTAAATGAAAAATTAAAAAGTGCACGTGGATTTACATTGGTATAAAGAGATCAATTTGGATTTTGCAATACCATTCATGATTCATGAATTACAGTAAACAATATAAATACCTAGTAATAGTCTGAGTCTTGACAGTCTCCTACAAAATGTTAAATCTCACCGACTGATAGTTGACTTGTCACGATTGACCCAAATAAAATTGCCAATTCATCTTGTTGGAATGTACTTCACTTTCTCTTTTATTTTTCCCTTCATTTTGCTCGCATGCATTATTCTTAGCACGACTACTAGAACTTGATGAGCTCTATGTTTTAACACTGTCATTGCTAGTTGAAATGTTGCCTAACCCTCTCCTTTCAGTTGTGGATGTCCAGTGTACGAATGCCCTCTCATAAGGAAATTTTTTGACATTATACCGACTGGTATAAATCCTCAAACAAACTTCCAGGTTCTTGCCGAGTTTGTTTCTTGTCTTTTATTTTAAGAATTCCAATGCACTGAAAAAATCTCTCATCCTCAACAGAACCCAAAATCATAGTTTGACACAAATCATCCAGTTTGAAATATTATGAGATTTCTTCACTCAACATTGAGCTTTGACTTATTTTTTCCCAAAGTCGTGTTATTGGTCCTGGTAAGTACAAACTATCCAAATCCTTAACCTGTTCATGCATTGTTGCTGCAAAATGGGTAGATTTCTCTGCAAGATTAGTTCTACTTATATATCCTTCTACTTCCTTTCCATCAACATTGAAATTGGCACTCTTACCAAAATAATTCACCAATTCTAGTAGCCTCTAATTAAAATCTTGTGGATCAAGAGTTCTCCAAAAATTAGGATAGATGATAGACATGGCTTCTGATAGTTCCTCCCGAGGGAATCACTTTAAAATCTATGTTGAAACCTCTTTTGCAATCTTCTGTAAATTGGTTTTCACATAACTCACAATGTCATTGAAATATTCCACTATAACAGGTCCATCTCTCATTCTAGTAGATCGTGCGCTGGAACACATGCCATAGTAGAATATCAGTATCTACTTTCCACGAATAGGGACACATAACTCACCGCGATCATTAAACCGTAAATAATTATTAGCACAACTCAAATCTGTAACTTGATTCCATTTACTAAATACTTCATCATTGAATGGATAATCATTTAGATACTAATTATTGATGCCCATGACAGTCATTCTACACAACGTATCATATTCTTGAACATATATAGTTCTCTCTTGGTCTTGTTTAATAAGTGATTTCATTTGGTCCAACAGGGGGAGAATAACAACCAAGGTTAACAGTGTCTCTACATCAGTTAACCTATACAAAATCATAGCACATTGAGCATCTTTCCTTTGTCCGTATATTAGACCAACCAGGGATCTATACTCTTAGAAAACTCATTCCGCGGGTCCACAAATGGAGATCCATATGGTCTCAACATCCTAAGTAACTTGTTACAATCGGTTATTCCTTCAGAAAATTTATGAAATTCTAAAAAACATTTGGGACTACGACAGAAGTATGCATAGAGCTCATGAATTAGCTCATCAACTCTAGCTACCTCTTCATGATTCTGCACAATTTGACATGCTAAATTAATTTTGTATGCCATGTAGTGAATGGGAACCATATATGGTGCAATGCTTGTTTGTAGATTTGCGCATAGACCATTCCTATGACCTTGCACCACTGCAGCTTTGTCTGCTCCTACACACACCAACTTTTTGGCAATTGTAAAGTCATCCATACTGACAATTTCATTTAAATATTTCTTAGCTAGTTCATACATATTTTGCGTATTGGTGTTCTCCATCTTAACAACATAGAGTAGATGAGGGTGTCGGACATGGTTCTAGATAGTATACACATGCATACACATCCAAAAAGTATTGTCCACTGTTGTAACTTCATCTAAAGATAATGCAATATAGTTTGACTCCTTTCATTTTTATCGTAGATCAATTATTTCCACCTTAGCAAGACAAATCGCCAAATCCCATCCACTGTTTACTGACAAATGAGTTGCAGGATCTATCTTGGAACACTGAGAAATCTTAATAATCCAACAATATCAGAATAGTCTACCATAGGACGACCTCTGCTCAAAAGATTAAAAAGAGTAGCCAATTGAACAGTTTTGAACATATATGTTTCATCCATAACCTTTTAAAATTGATCTTCAAGTGAACCCATGCATTTTCCTTTCTCCTTATGTTTTTCTTTATTCACATTAAATTCCTCTGCATACCTAACATGCTTACATTCTTCATTGTTTTTCCATCTAACCATTCATACTTCCTTTCTATCTATGGTTTGTTTATCATAAACTTTGCCAATGTGCTTTTCTATTGTATCCAATTTTAGCTGCAATTTTTGTCCTTACCATGTTTTCAAGTACAGATTATACACAAGCATTCTACTGGAGGTTTGCCTTTCTCTATATTTGGCACTGGCTCAATGAATGTGTACTTTGAACTCCAACTTATCTGAAATGACCTTGTCACATCCCACTCCCACCAAATTTTTGTTAATTTTCTTCCCTTCTTTCGTGCATTGACAGGAGCAACATTACTGGTATTGTCAGTAGCAACATTACCACCACTATTAGTACCAGCATCATCGACATTATCAACAACAACATTACCGCCATTTACATTAGCATCTGTGACATTATCATCAACAACATCACCATCACTGCCAACAACAATGACATTGCCAACAATAGCATCACCGACGTTGTCAACCAATACGATTGTTTTAGTCTGGATACTCTGGGTACCCATTGGAACATTCTATGTGATAGAGCCAGAGGCATTGGGTGCAAGTGTTGATGGAAAAAACTAAGCCATAATAGCTAAGCTGCAAGAAAATTCTAAAACCAAAATGACAAACACAGAGACACTAACATCAATCTTATATCATTTGTCACTTACCGTTAGTTTCAAAGTGACAGGGTCCATCAATGACTTAGCATCTAAATAATTCCTCAACAACTTGTCTCCAGAGAAGAGCATGTGGATTTTGGAAGTGAAGACTGATCCAAACAAGGTGTAAACTATAAAATGTCACCTTCTCTTGTATTTATATGAAACAAATTTTGGTGAATTGCGTGCCATTCTACAATTGGGATATAGAAATTTGGTGAAATTAGTCTAGATTAAGGTGGTGCAATTTTAAATTTGAAGGTGAATTATGGAGCTCGCATTAACATTCAATACTGTTGGGGGTGAATTGGGGCTGGCCTCAAGAACAAAATAATTAATGTTATTGGCAATATGGCCCATCAAAATTTAAAAATTTATGTGTCGATATTGGCGAATGCATGCATGTCCATCGATGGTTTCTTGCATTCATCTGAAAACTTCAGGGAAAAACTATGACTAATAAATATTCAAGTCTTGTATGATCTAGTGGTGGATAAACCGCGTTTCAATAATAATGTCCAACCAAAAGGTGGTGAAAAAAAGGGCCATGGGAAAGATTTTGCATGAACACGAGGCGATCCAACCACTCATATAACAGTTTTATTCACCAAATTACCGATGCAATTGACCTACGCAATTCACTGATTGATGAATATTCGCCACTAAAAAAACCGCTAATGGAAACATATGAATGTGAAAAACAATCAATGCAAAGCAAGAAGATATCTCCAACAAACTCCCCCTAAGATGAGGACATATAAATCAGTTTTTCACATGATCTCTCTCCCCCTTTGACAACAATGCCAAAGATCTCTTAAATAGATAATTAAACTTACTATCCCCCTTTGAATATGAAACATGAATCTCTCTCCCCTAAACCACAGACTACTCCACCAGAGGAGCAACACCAACTCACCAATCTAGATAAAAGGACAAGACTCTGAAATCCATCGGATTGATGCAACTTAATGCATCTAGTTCTCACCGGGAGAGGTGGATACCCTTAACTTGTCTCTCAAATAGACAAATCTATCTATAGGTAAAGGCTTAATGAAAATATCAGCTACTTGTTCCTTTGTAGATACATACTCCAGCTTCACCTTCTCTTCACCGACTTACTCTCTCAAGTAATGATATTTGATTGACACATGCTTAGTCTTTGAATGTCGCATTAGATTCTTTAATATGTTAATAGCACTGGAATTATCATAGTATATAACAGTAGGTTCATCATAAATAACTTTGATATCCTTCAACATTTGCTTCATGCAAATTACCTGAGTGCAATTACTGGCAACAACAATGTACTCAACTTTAGCAGTAGATAAAGACATTGAATCTTATTTCTTACTAGCTCATGAAACCAATTTCTTTCCTAAAAAGAATGCTCCATCGATAGTTCTCTTCCAGTCATCGACATCACCAACCCAATCTGCATTAGTGTAGGCACATAGCATGAAATCATCATTCCTCAGATACCACAGACCATAATTCAAAGTTTCTTTCAAGTATCTGAATATCCTCTTCACAACAGTGACATGACTCTCTTTCGGATCAGCTTGATATCTTGCAGCCATGCACACAACATGCATAATACCTGGTCTAGTATGAGTAAGATATAGCAATCCACCAACCATAAATATGTACAAACTCTGATTAGCTTTTGAAGATTCGTCATTCTTAGACAATTTACAACTAGTCACCATAGGAGTTCCAACTGGTTTGGAGTCATCTAACCCAAATTTCTTTAGCAATTCCTTCACATACTTAGTTTGAGATATGAATATACCTTTTTTAGTTTGTGAAATCTGCAAACCTAAGAAAAATTTCATCTCACCAATCATAGACATCTCAAATTATTTTTGCATATCACCAACAAACTTCATACCCAAGTCATGATCACCTCCAAAGATAATATCATCAACAAAGACTTCAAAAATTAGGATGTTATCATTTTCTATCTTAAAATTTAGACTACTATCAGAACCACTTTTATTAAATCCCAATTTCAACAAATACTTATCTAATCTAGCATACTAGGCTCTAGGGGCTTGTTTCAATCCATAAAGATCTTTCTTCAACTTACATTACATGTCCCCATCATTTGATAATGAAAATCCACCAGGTTGCTCAATGTAGACTTCTTCCTCTGGACCACCATTCAAAAAGGCAGATTTGACATCCATCTTATATACCTTGAAATCTTTATAAGCAACATATGCAAGCAACAATTTAATAGCTTCAAGTCTAGCCACTAGAGAAAAAGTCTCCTCATAATCAATCCCTTCTTTCTCAGAATGTCCTTTGCAAACCAATCTAGGTTTATTTCTGACAACTTCATTAGCTCCATTCAATTTGTTTCTAAATACCCATTTAGTACCAATAACATTCTTATCCTTAGTTCTAGGCACAAGTTCCCATGTATTATTATTTTCAATTTGATCTAATTCTTCTTCCGTAGATCTCATCCAACTTTCATCTTTACAAGCTTCAACAACATCTTTAGGTTCATCTTTAGAAATCAAACATACTTCTTCAACAACTAACCTTCTTCTAGTCATTACACCTTTATTCTTATCACCAATAATCTAATTTTTAGAATGATTTAGTCTTACATACCTCAGAGTCTTTTGATTATTCTGATTATCAAGTTCTTGCACCTCTTCACTGACAACAACAACATCCGGGTTAACTGTCTCTACGGGATCATTCTGCTTAGGCTCTTCAGTCTGAATAGGGATTAAAACAATATGATGTCCATCATCATAACCACATGCTCTATTCTCTTTTCCAAGGTTCTCATCCACCTTCACATTTTCACTTTCCACTATCTTTCTCAGACTCTTATTGTAGCATCGGTAGGCTTTGCTCTTTGTAGAATATCCCAAGAAAATTCCTTCATCACTTCTAGCATCAAAATTTCTTATATCCTCATCTCTCTTGATATAACATTTGCTACCAAATACTTTGAAAAATCTCATAGTAGAAACATGACCAAACCAAAGCTCATAAGGAGTCTTACCGGTATCACCTTTAATGTGAACTCTATTGAATGTGTAAACAACAATGCTAATAGCTTCTCTCTAGTAGATCTTCGGAACATTTCCTTTAACCAACATAGTCCTTGCAACATCCATGACAATTTTGTTCTTCCTTTCAACAACTTCATTTTGCCGAGGGGTTCTAGGAAAAGATAATTGTCTTCTAATCTCATGCTTCTCACAAAATGAATTGAACTCACCAGAACAAAATTCTCCACCTCTATTAGATCTCAGACACTTCACTTTCAATCTAGACTCAGTCTCCACCTTAGCTTTAAATATCTTGAATTTTTTCAATGCTTCTGATTTCTCCTTCAAAAAGACAACCAACATCATTCTGGAATAATCATCAATTAGCAACATAAAATATCTATTACCCTACATACTTCATTAACCATAGTCTCTAGATCCTTAAAATCTCATCACAGAACATGAATGCTTTGGTGGATCATCTAGAAAGGAAAAATCAAGATAAGAATCTGGTTATCATTGATGATATTCCAACTTCCAGCACCACCCACCAGACTCCCAGGCGTAGAAAAAGGCAGAACACTACTGGGATGGAGATCAATACGAAAGATAGCCAACAGAGAGAGGAAAGCAACGACCTGAGGGAAGTGGCCAAGGTGATGATGCTCTTGGTTCAGAATGCTGAGGAATCTATTAAAGTTTTCAATTAATTTGTAATGCTGGGTTTGGAGCCAACTTCTTGTTGGCTTCTTGCTGTCTTTTTCTTAGCTGCTGGTTTTTGTGCTGGTTTTTTGCAGCTGTTTTGTTTCATCTCTTTCATGCTCATCTTTAGTATTGTAATTGGGTTTCGGGTCCCCTAAAACCTATTTTTACTTAATCAAAAACATTTGTAGGTCCACATAGGTTTTGTTTGCACAAGATCTAGCAGTCCATTTGATGTATACTATTTTCTCTTGAAAGAAATTCTTGTTTGATTACCCAACTGACATTCCTTACACACCAGATTAGTAGGGTTAACAATCTTAGGCAGATCTCTAACTTGTGTAGATCAGATTTTAATCATTGAATCAAAATTTACATGACACATTCTCCTATGCCATAACCAACTTTCATCAATCTAAGCAATCAAACAACTTTTCTCACCGACATTCAAATGAAAAATGTTACCTCCAGTCTTATTCCAGATGATATCTCTATACTAGAGGCATTTAGGATCTTGCATTTTCCGTCCTTGAATTGTAGATCATAACCTTTATCAACCATTTGTCCAACACTCAAAAGATTATTCTTCAAACCTTCAACATACAAGACATCATTAGTATTATGTTTACCATCAAAAGAAAGAGAACCTCTCCCATGGATTACATAGGCTTTGTCATCTCCAAATCTAACTATTCCACCATTATATCTTTCCATACTCACAAATTTTCTTTTATCATTGGTCATATGATGTGAATAACCACCATCAATTACCCATTCATCTCTCTCTTCAAATTTAGCAGCTAAGGCTTTCTCCTCAATAGTGTAGCTTGTGGAATCAACATGTTCAGATCCATCTTCCTTAATGGCAAGGAATACAACTTCATCTCCTTCAGATTCTTCATCTGTAATACCTTCATCAACAACATAATAGCAGTTCTTCTGATTCCTATACTTTTGGTTAGACTTATAGGGCTTATCATACTTCTCATACTTTTCATATCTATCATTCCTCTCATGCTTATCAAATTTATCATGCTTGTCATACTTAGCCATTCTCTTCAGGCATCTAGAAGAAAAATGTCCTATCTTATTACAAGAGAAACATTTCAAAGGCAAATTTCCATCATACTTACTGGCTCCTTTAGGCAATATCCAGGCAATTAGTGCTTCAAGTTCATCCAACTCTCTTTCTCGCTATTCCATCTCTCTTCTCTCTCTTTCATATCTAGATATTTTGCATTCATCAGGATCATACTTATGCTTATTGAATACAAATGCTGATGCTATAAATGTTGTCTTAGACTTTCCATGCGATTCTGTAAATTCACTTAGCTCAAATGCAACAATCTTTCCAACCAGCATATCTCTTGTCACTATAGTCACAGTCCAGATCTCATCAATAACAGTAACCTTATGTTTATAAGTAGGAGGCAAAGATCTCAGCACCTTAGCAACAATTTCATCTTCCTCAATGGTTCCACCGACACATCTGATACCTAGGAAAAGATCATTCACCTTAGCCATGAAAGAGTGTATGTTCTCATCATCTCCCATCTTCAACATCTCATATTTTCCTTTTAAACTCTACAACTTAGAAACCTTCACTTGTTTATCACCTTCTTACAGGATCTCAAGCTTCTCCCAGATTTCATGTGCAGTATAAAGTCCCATTACAATTGACATCTCAGAATTAGTAAGGGCACTAAGCAATTCTTACTTCACTCTAATATTATGTTTAGCTTCCTTGATCTTATCAAGATTAGTCGGTCCATTCAGAGGAGCAAAATAGGCATTCTTTATAATCTTCCAGTAATCATCTCCAAGACATTTCAAGTGCACTTCCGTATGGTCCTTCCATATAGCATAGTTACTTCCATCAAACCTCAGACTGTCCTTCCTCAAGATAACACCTTGAGTTGCCATCCCGAATCTCCTCAAGTGATTAAACTTCTACTAGAGGATCTATCTTTGATACCAATTGTTAGCAGCAACCAAGAAGGAAGACTGAGAGGGAGGGGGGTGAATCAGTCTTCACCAGATTAAGAAACTTAATCACAAAACATAGATCTAATAAACTGCAGTAACAACAAAGATAAGAAAATTGTGAGCACAACACACAACACCAAGATTTTGACGTGGAAAATATGGTTAAGGGAAAAACCATGGTGGCAACCTACCCACAGTAAGATCATACTCTACAGTAGTATGAAAAAATACTACAATGGGGAATGCACATGCATTCAGGCACACTTCCTAGAGATCATTGCTCAAATATTATGGTCTGGAAGGCTACAACCCTCAAGAAAGTCTGACTAACTTACAATAAGATTCGGATTCCAATCTGGAATAAATGAACTAAAAGAATAACATCTCCAAATTCCTTATCACAGTTACAGTTAAGCACAATTGTTTTCTCTGCAACACCAATCTCTCCTTAATCTCAACACCAAAGGATAAATCTCTTATTCGCACATACACTAATCTCTAATAATGCAGGAATAACATCGACACATAAATTACATGAATATATCACCTATATATACAATTCATCAACCTTGATAACAAGGTCGGCTAAATCCTCAACCCTCAATTACAAAATTACATCACACAATACAAAGATCAACCACCAAACCAATATAATTATTTACATAACATAGCATGGACCTAAATAAAATTCCCAAACACACAAATCTACTAGAAATCATGCCAAGATCAACCACAACATGCTACACCACCAAAAAAACCACATAACATGAAAAACATCACCGGTTCATAGAAACCATGAAAAAATCACACAATGATGAAAGCGGAATGACAAAACAAATAGGACATGACTAGAAAACACCAACAAGCACATTAGAATCATCAGAAATAGTTGTGTTAACACCACTTATCAAATCTTCATCTATCAACGTTTGAAAGCTCAAGAACACAACCAATTATCAACTGTCACAAAGAAAGATAAATTGTGGATCACCAAATCATGATGCATCTGAAATGGAGATACACAAGACCATCTCAATAAATATTCCAAAATCTCAGCATAGGATCTGATCACACCAGAATATATTAGAGGAAATACCAAACTCTTCAAAATAGTGATCAACAAAAAAAACTGCAAACCAGATCATAAGATCTTCCCAATCTGCAATCACCAGAGTAATACACAGAAATATGTTGACATCAATGACAACAACATATCATAGCAACAACAATAACCAACAATATCCAATAGTTGGGTCACAACAATGCTTGGGTGACTCAGGGTTTATGTGACTTGTTCATCAAGGCGGTGTTGCTGGTTACAAAAGTTGCTTACATAGATCACTTAGAAACTAAACTCAAAAGATATAAGGGTAACATGAAGAAATAAAAATAGCTATGAAAAACTTTCTGCTAATGATTTCGGATATCCTTACCTTTGTGACTAAGAATTTAGAGGAAATTAACAAGTTCCTTGATGGTTCCAACACCCCCAAACTTGTCGTGGATCTAGATATTGATGAGGATGCTATCGAGGCAAGAACAATGGAAAGTTCTCCTGGTGGTGTGGCAAAAAGAACAAGGGCAAGCATGAAAAAAGCTGTTGTGGCCTCTTCCAAGGATATCCCTAAGTTTAGGGATAATACTAAATATTTGCAAGGGATTAGCGGAAATTTGGCTAATGCCCTAAAAAACATTAAGTAATTTGTTTTCTGTCTCTTTTATGTTATGGTTGGATGTGGCTAGTTTTGTTGGGCTTTTTTGCTGATTTTTGCCCATAATTGTGCTGGTTTTTTGGCAGGTTGTCTTTTCATGTTGCTTAATTCTATTATCTTTAAAGGATCTTTTGTAAAGGGTTTCGAGATCCCTTCAAAACCTACTTTTCCCGTAATAAAAAATAGGAAGAAAGATAACCACATAAGCTTATTGAATCATAGAAAATGAATTTTAACAACACGATATTATCAATAACAATTTAAATAACATTACATGGAACATCTATCTACTTAAAAGATCTATGATCTCATATGTGCGCAAAGCTAATTAAGCAATCTCAGGTACAAAGCAATGAAATTCATAACATTCAGAACATTCATGCCATTCAAATTGAGAGAAGATATCATGATAGAAGAAATAATAACTCAACTCAACATTGTTCATGGAACATGTGATCTAAAGCAACAACTTGTATTGATTATTTGTGAAAGAATAAATGTAACAACAAGCACTAGTACTCAAAAAGTTCAACAAAGTCTAAAAGTAAATGTTGAAAATGGAAAGAAATCCTAAGCTAGGGCCTCAAATCATCAATTTTTGGACCCTTAAAAAGGCCCAATTCATTACATTTATAGTGTAGTGCCTCCTTCTTTTTGGGAACAAAATGTGCCTATGACCTAGTTACAAATTTGTGGGAGTTGCAGTCGACATGCAAGTCACTGCCTTTGGAACTCCACTTTACTACTACTTAACTAGTGTCATCAAAAGATGTCTTCTAGGTGCTATGACTTTATAACTTCCACATGTGTAGTACCTCTTGTTTGAGGTGTTAGTACATGACAAGAATGTGAGTTAACTACAGTGACCTCCTCAGGGTGATGCTTCCTTGTATATGCATCTGCACGTCAACTACTTATTTGTTTCTTGCTCTTCCTGTAACTATGGTGGTTGCTTATGTAGCATTCAATGGAAGTGAATGGTGGGTCAGGTATGTACTCAATACAAAACTTTTCCACCCTTAGTGCTTCTTTCACTTCCTCTACTTTGTCAACCAAATTATCAACTAATTGGGTTGCTTGGTGGGATTTAAGGATCATGTGCATAGACATGTGCATGATTGTTGTATCAAACTCAATAGTTAAGGAGAAGTATTTGGTGGCATATGCTTCCCATTGTTTAACAACTTCCTCATACTTGAGCACTTTGTCTTGTAGTAAAACTATACCGTACTTGCCTAGTAGCTCAACTACCTACTGCTCATAATGCTCTAGAAGGTCCAAAAAAGGTGGACGCTCCTTTAGTACTTTTGTCCAACATTGATTTGTTGTGTCCACTTTCATTTCCAAAATATCAATGCATGTTTGTACGTTACCAGGGTCTTCTCCTCCCAATATATCTTCTCCTTTTATCACATCTTCAATCAATTCTTTGATCCTTTTCAATAACTTCATTGCCTTGGTAAATCCATCTGATTGGGTCTTCCACTGTTGGGTAAGGAGGATGAGACCAAGATCAAGGAGGTGGGAATCCTCATATATCCCCATGGTGTCTTGAAGAAACATCCTCACTTTGTTGAGTTGATCAGTGGTCCAAGTCTTGAGGGCTGATACAACCCTTCTCATTTCATACACTGCCTTCACTTCTTGTTGCGGGAGCGATGAGGAGGATGGTAGGGCATCTCCGGATCTTGAATCTAATGGCTTGGACATCTCAATGAGGAGTTGCCTATATTTCTGCAATTCTTCTTTAACCTCACTCTTAGACTTATACTCTTTCTCCATCCTTATTTTGATTGAGGCAGTAGATACATCCAAGGAGGTTATCTCTGCCCATTTGGTTTGTTTGACAAGATTCACCTACAAAATATGGTACCTTGGGGATCCTTGAGCACCTTCCCTTTCTTCCTATGTTGGGGTTGTGTAACTAGCAATGAAATCTCTTGACTCACTTCTTAAAAAATTATGAAGAGTTTTGGCCCTCTTGATCTGCCTTGGTGATTTAGTAACTGCATCTTGTAGGGTGATGCTGGGAAAAACTACCTTCTTCTTTTGAAAGTTAAAAGTTAGCCATTGGGGCATACTTTCATCATTATTTTCACCCTGAGTTGTCACCTTAGTTGTAACCATATGCATTTTCACATGTTTCTCTTGCCCATCATCTTCCCATTGCTCTTCCTCACAAAGCTGCTCATGTACCTATTGAGATGTAGGATCCTCTTGTTACTGATGTAGTTAGAGACTTATTGGGATAGGTTAGACGAGAGTACTTGCTTAATCTTTTGTTGTTGAGCAAATTCTTCTAATTTTTCACCAACTTCTTTCTCAAATGATCCATTTTATATCTCTTCCTGTTGCCTTTATTTGTCTCCCTCCAACTGCTTGAGAAGCATCTCTTGATCGTCAAGGGTCAATACCAAGCGTTCATCTTGTTCATCTACATCCATGGTGTCATCTTGTTTGTCATCTTCCTGCACCTGATCATTATATTTTTCATGGTCTTTAGGTGGGTCAGCCTGTTCTATTAATGGTACTTCTTGATCTTTTTTGGAGGCTTTCTTTCTCTAAATTGATTCACCTTTATTCTGACGGGCTATCACTATAATAGGCTCGTCGTCCTCATCTGAATCGGTTTCAATATTGTGAATGATAACCCACTCTTGGTGTGTGGTTGTAGTTGGTGCAGGATCTTGAGAGGGAGGAGTGGCTTACTGATTAGTTTCCTTTGGTTGTGATGTTCCTTCTCCTAGCATAATCCCATTAGTATGCACAATAGGAGTGATCGAGGCCTATGGAAAACTGCCTACAATCCAATAGTTATTCCATGTTCTACCATTTTTAGGAGTTAGGACTCCTACATTTTAGCATCAAGTTGTTGCATCAGTTATTCTTTACCAATGTTTTGAGTAGCAACTTCAGGGTCTATGGGAGTATTATTCCTTGATTCATATCTGGTTCTCCTAACATACATAGTGGTTTTTTATTGAGGATTATTAGAAGCCTTTCCCTTCTTCTTATCCTTATTAGCACAGGGAGGGATCCTAAAATTAATCCATTGCATTATTCTTTCTACCACCTTCTTAGTTATTGTGTTAATATCAACCTTTTCTTGTTCAGACCATCTCATTGGAGAAAGGGGCTTCTTATCAATCCCATTTTCCTTATAGACTGGGTCAAGTATTTCTCTGTCATCCCTAAGGTCATTGGGGAGATTTGTCTCAACCTTGAAGTTTCTGATTTGAGGAATTGTTAGTTTATGGTATCCTCCTTCTCTTGCCTTTAAATTGTCTTGCATATTTTCCCAAAAGTCATCTAAGGCTGGTATGTGCCTCAAGAATGACACTAACATCATTTTCTTCAATTTTCCAAATGGAACATATCTTTTCCTTACATAATCAAATTATTTTAAACTGAGATCTAACAACTAATGTATGGCCAACTTGGTAGCTTGTATATTTTTACAGGTGTAATATCCTATGACAATTGGGAATGTGACTCCCATTTTGTGCTTGAGAGTCAAAAGAGATTGGAGTCCTACAATTTGCCTAGAATATTTGAGAATGATAACTCAGTCACTGCAATGCCTTGGAAGGAGGAAGGATTTTTTAGTAAATCTGCTTACTCTGATGTAGGTGAAATGTTGATTCTATTAAAACCAGGTACCCCATTCTTGAACCACTTTCATTACCTTCAGAGAGAGGTGATACCCCACATCTTCGGTCAATTTACAAATCACTGCAAAAATGAAGGCATCACTTACTCTTTTAAAGTGGAATTTGGCATGCTGGATTAGGAGTTGTGTGTAGTGTTCCATACTCTCTTCTAGTCTGGCTCTTCCCCCAACTTGCCTGTTGTGTTTAACCCAGGATATTTCCCACTTCTTGCCACCACCCATATGACATAAGAAGTCATAAATAACTTCTTTGTTTCGAGAACTGTACACAATTGATCATGAATGTAATCATAAACTATTTGAGCCCAGTAATAGTACTCCTTTCTTATTAATATAGTATGAATGTAATGGTACATCCATAGATGATATTGCCTACAGTCAGATTTTCCAAAAGCTCGGCTAAGCATTATAATTATGTCCATAGGGGCAACCTTAATCTGCCCTGAGAATGTTATCAGAGGCTTTCAATCTTGATACCCTGGGCTCTTCAAGCCACACTTCATTGATGTGTCTTCTATGAGTAGTGGCATTCTGATTAAAAATTTGTACATGCTCAATCTCAGTGGTTTGAAGAACTTTTTCAAACTAAAGAACTCTGAAAGTCATGCCAATGATAGCTAGTGATAGATCTATTATCACATTCCTGTCAGCATCCTTGCATTGTCTTCTATCTTTATCACAATGGAGAGCTATAATATAGATTATCTCAGATGATTGCAATGCCTGAGAAAAAATGGCTACCTTGAGTCTTGACCTTTTTATCCTTTTGTACAGTGCCTCGAGGTTTAGCTAAGCTACCTCTTTTTTATCTCTTCTATCTCAATATGGCCTATTTCAGTACCAATAACCCATTGGAATTCATTATCAAACTTCGAGGCCAAGGTTTGTCCCTGATATTGGTACTTCATGGTCAAGGGATTCTTCTCGAGCTTGATCTTGTTTCTTGTCATCTTGCGAGGAGTAGTCGATGCTTCCATAAGGCTTTCTTAATATGCATGAAAGAATGCCTATAATTAGCACCTTAAAAGACTAACTTAAACCAAAGACCTCAAAATTATAGGGTTTCAAAGTTCCGAAGGTGTTAAAGACAATTCATTTCTTGGATCCTAGAGCTTAAAATCTCAAAGGGGGAAACACTTCAGGAATTTGGGGTTCTGGAGTCTCAGAGCTCAGAAGCTCACAAAAGGAAATCATTTTGGGGTTTCAGAATCCTGGAATGAATTAAGCACTCAAGACCAAGGCTTCGGGGTTCCAAAATATCGGAGGAGGAGCAACATCGGGAATCATATCTTCGAGATTCCATAATCTCGAAGGGAAGATTTAGGCAAAAAGGAGGCTCTGGGATTCTGGGGTCTCGAAGCATTTGATGAGGCATCGTGATCAACTTCGAGACTTTGGAGTTCTAGAATCTCGAAGGTAGGAAGAGACTCTCAAACAAACTCCGAGATTCTGAAAACTTGAGGTCCCATAGTTCAAAAGAGAGGCCAAACAAAGGAAAACACAAGACAAACTCTAGGACTCCAGAAACCCAGGGTCCCTAAATTTGGAGAAAGGCCAAAGGAGGAGTTTCGAAACTTTGAAAACTCAAAGTTCTGAATCCGAAAAAAACACCCTAATGTCAAAAAATTGACTTATTGAAAAACAAAACCCTAAAACTAAAAAAAATGCACACGAAAAATGAAGAGACAAAAAAAACTAAATGAGAGAAAAGAATACAAATGGGAAAGCCAACCTAAAAGAGGAAGGAAAAGGAGGACGAAAGCATACCAAAGGAAGCCTAGGTCACCGAAGAGTAGAGAGGGTTTTGAGGAAATGATGCACGCAAATGAGCCTAAATTAGTGCTAGAGGGCAATTTATAACCTCCCCTTGACATGGGAAACAAAAACCAACTCCGAACTCTGAGATTCTAGAGTTTGGGGGTCACAAACCAAGTGAATTCGGGTTTCCAAAGTTCCAAAATAGAAAAAAGCAGAAAGGAGGGATTCCGAGACTCTAAAACTCTGGAGTTCCGAAATCAAACCCAACGAAGAAGGGCTTCAAAATTTTGGGGTTCTAGCGCCCCAAAATGCACAAAAAGAAAAAAAAAGAGAAACTTCAGGGTTTTGGAAACCTGGAATCCCAAAGCTGACCAAAAGACAAGGGAGAAAAAATGCACCTTGGGATCCTAGGAACCGAGGGTTTTGAAGCGGAGGAAAGACAAAAAAATTTGGGGCTTCGAGAACCTGAAATTCCAGAGAGGCAAAACAGAGGAAAGGAAAAAAAAAAGGAAACAAAGAAAAAGAAAGGGGTAAAGGGGAACCCACATTTTGAAGGCTGAAATGAAGGGGGAGAGTATGTAGAGCATAACAAAGATATTTTAACTTTTACCAAACCTCATAAGCAATTTTTTTTTTTTTGTTACCACAAGGTATCGCTGTGACCCAGCTCAGAACCCATTTGGGGCAAACTGAGGTGAGACTAGTCCTTAGGGATGGACTCCACAACCTAATTTCCTAATCCATCGAGTGAGTATAAGGCCTCAGAGTTGAACCCAAAACCAATGGGGAGAAAACCCATGACCCAAGACAACTACGCTACCTCGTCAGGCTTCATAAGCAGTATTAAAAGAAATAGCTTTTGTCAATTCATTTTTTTATAATGCACTAAAGATAACATACCTTGCCTTTTCATTTTCTTCATAGGCTTGAATCTCATCCGAAGTAGTAAGGCCATTTGTCGGTTGAACATACTTAGTCTCCATTTCCTTCCAAGTGTTGTAACCCAAAGAAACTAGATAACCTCTCATCCTTACTTTCCAGAAACTATAATCAGATCCTTCAAAGATAGGAATAGATAATTTGAGTGCCATCGAATCAGGATCTACCTCAAGCGATTAAGCTCTATATCAAGGAAGCAAGGCTCTAATACCAATTGTTGAATATTTGGGCAACTGAGAGGGGGGGCTAAATCAGTTGACAATTAAAATCTTCTTTAAACTTTATTCACAGATTCTGAATAACTAGCAAAATTAATCAAAAGAAAAAAAGCATGAAACCATATGCACATAATATATCAGACACAAAAAACACCAAAATTTATGTGGAAAACTCAAGAAGGGAAAAACCATGGAGAATGCTAATTCTCAATATAAAAACACTAGTTAAGGTGATTTTTACAAAGGATGGCTCACTGTGAAGATGCTCATTGTGGGAGGGCTCACTGCCCAAAAAGGCTCACTACCAAAGGGCTCACTCCCTAGAAAGGCTCACTACTGAAGAAAGAAAGATAGAAAAGAAAATCCATCACTAAAACATAGTTTGCACTGCCATAACTGCTTTCGATAACTATTTGCAACACAACTTCTCACAACAATTGGATTCTTTCAATCATGCATATCTTCTACACAATTATCCATTCACAAAAATTCCACACTAACTCATCTAGATCAATCATATACATATATTGTCTCAAAAAACATAATCCTGTAAGTCGGCCAAGATAGAGATCTAAAACAAGTCACTACTAAACATTCCTGTGGTGGGAAGGAATGAGAAGTAGACCCCATTATAACGCTCCTCATTGAACACATCAACATGCTACATATGTAGACACTTAAAAATAATTATTTTTAATTCCTCACATAATTAATTAATTAATTATGTTAATTCAAATTCTCCTCAATATTAATTAAATATAATTGATACTGTCACTATAGTATGTGACTGATTTATTTAATAAATCAATCCCTTTCTTTATTCTTCTAAAAGATTAAATCCTCACAAATCTTCCTCTTGGCTAATTAATTTCAATTAATTAGTTAACCCACATGATTCCTACAAACCATCTTCTTAATTCATCATTAACCTAATAAAGTCTTCTAGAAACTCCCTAAACTCACTTAACCTTATTCTTCTAATTTTTAAATTCTCTCCACTCATTCTCTCTCCTAGTCAAATCCTCCTACAAATCCTAATCCCACCTAACATTTCCTCTAATCCGCCTCCTAATGAGTTGCTAATGGCTAATCATCATGACTAGCCATGAAGTCAACTCCTTGTCCCTTCCATCCAACCACTAGCCTTTAATGCTCTTTTCCTAGGTGAATTTGAGATCTTCAAAATCTCATAATCCTCTAGGCATCTCCTCTCCCAAGGAATTTTTAATTCTTTCTTATTCCTCCAATCCCCATGATTATCCCTTTTTGGATAATTTTAAATTCCTCCTCCCCATTCTTCAAGAAATGTCACTCTCAAGGCACATTGGGAAGTCTTCCCAATGCACTTTGCTCTTCTTAAGGTACCTTGAGAAGTCTTCCCAATGTACCTTGAGGAGTGTGGAGACAAGAAATGTCTTTAAGACATATCTCTTGGTCTCCACACCCTCTCTTGGACCTTGTGTGAGCTCACAAGCAATCCTAGCCCTTCATCTTGAATCCATCTCAACCATCCATTCTTCCTCTCCTCCTCTTATAAATTGAGGACTCCATCCCTTCATTTTTTATATCCAAGTTTAGTAATCTTATGCTGTCCTTTTGAGCCCAGAAAATCATCTTGGCAGCCTTATCATGTTCAAATCATATCTCATCCACACTTGATCATCTCATCCTTATCATCTTCCAAATCCATTCCATTTGTGCACAATATTGGAGAGCCATCCACATCAAGAAAGCAAGCAAGAGGAGCACATGAAGTGGAGCATCATCCAAGGGAGCCTTCACTTCATCAAGCTCATCCAAAGGAGAAGGTAAAAGGATTGTGTGAGGTATATGCATTTTCATTATTCATGTTTTCATGCATTTCAAATTATGTCTTTGATTTCATATGCTTCCATGTTTGATTTGCATGCTTATTAACTAATCCACCTCATAGGTCTTTTTCCCCTCTTCAACATACATTGCCAAAACCCGACCCAAAACATTATCCACACATTATACAATTGTCATTACACAATCTTGACTTCCAGACCAAAAAACTTTGACTTTTAGATCAACCCAGACCCAAATATAGCACTGAATAACTTCAACAACACATCTTCCAAAAAGACAAGACATTCAAGAAATCTCTAAACACCAAACAACATCACATACATACCTATCTTCCAAAACTTCTTAGTATACCACATCCAGACCATAGGATTTGACATCAATGACAACATATAACATAATGCTAACAAAACACTCAAAGTAGTGGGTTTCTTAAAGAAGGAGAGAGTAATAGTGTTGATAGAATTAGGTAGTACTCATAACTTCATCAACAAAAAGTTGGATATACATATGAATTGTTTTATATATCAGTGCCAGAGTTTCAAGTTTTGATTGTAGA
Organism: Cryptomeria japonica; assembly: GCF_030272615.1. Classification (NCBI taxonomy): domain Eukaryota; kingdom Viridiplantae; phylum Streptophyta; class Pinopsida; order Cupressales; family Cupressaceae; genus Cryptomeria; species Cryptomeria japonica. The sequence goes on from NC_081414.1 coordinate 644,269,257, forward strand.
TGGTGGTACAGTTAGTTGTTTTGTGACATGTCACAATAGTAAGTTATCCATAGGAGACTATCATCTTGATTTCCTAATATATGCTATCTCCATGGGTGTATTGGATATTGTTTTGGGAGTACAATGTCTTAATGGATTTGGCACAATTTAGATGAACTTTAAATAACTATTCATGAGATTTAAATTAGAAGGAAAGATAACAAACTTAAGAGAATTTCCTGCAAAATCCCCACAAATGATAAGCTCTCATCAAATATAATTTAGTTTCTTAAGAAAGGAGTTGATGGATTTGTGGCCAAATAATGTTTATTAGAAGCCTATCAATAAAATTTTCTTATCCATCTGAATTTATAAGGAATTATAGATCGCCAGATAGTGGTTTTGGGAGAGAGGAGTAAAGTAATTCCTCCTAAGAGGGGTCATGATCATGCCATACAACTAGTGCCAGGAACTTAGCCACCTAGAACATTAGGCCTTACAGATACCCATATATACAAAAAGTAAAATTAAAAATATTGTTCAAGTGATGCTACAAGAAGGGATCATCAAGCATAACAAAAGTTTTTACTCCTCACAAGTGATAACGATGCATAAGAAGGATGATACATGGCACATGTTCCAAGACTATATAGTGCTCAACATGTATACCATCAAAGATAAGTTTCCTATTCCATTCATTAGATGAATGGAATGGATCTTATTGGGTTATCACCAAATTTTAATTAAGGAAGAAACATTCCTAAAATGGCATTATGGACTCATGAGGGTCATTATGACTTTTTGGTGACGCCTTTTGGTCTTACTAATGCACCACCTACATTTAAAAGTTTGATGAACTCCATTTGTAAGAATTATTTGAGGAATTTTGTACCAGTGTCCTTTGATGATATATTGATTTATAGCAAGACATGGGGGGAACATTTACATCATGTTGATATATCACTACAATTTCTTCAAGATCACCAACTATATGGTAAACCTTCCAAGTGTGCTTTTGTCCTCAAGGAGGTGGAGTACTTGGGACACATAGTTTCACATGGAGTAGAGGTGGATCCTAACAAATGTAGGGCTATTGTGGAATGACAAGTTTCCAAAACCATTAAGAAATTAAGTGTTTTTTTGGATTTGACAAGTTACTATAGAAGATTTGTGAAGAATTATGGTCATATAGTGATAACTCAATGATGAATGAATAGTACCAAACTGGTACTAAGAGGGGGGGGGGGGGGGTAAATCAGTGTAGGCAAAATACTATCCAAAACTAGTTTGTCAGTAGATAATCCTAGTGACTGGCAAGCAGTGACACTGGTTGAAATAGAGTACAACTGGTAAGACCCAGAGCAACTAAAACAATCATAAACCAGTTACTCACTAAGCTTTCCTCTTAGCTCAATACTATAGAACCATTACACCCTCATGCATGAACAAGTAAACTATCATCAGATCTTCACAATAGTTAGTCCCATATGTTTTATAGACGGACATAAAACACAGAACCATCATATGATCAACAAGTAATAACAAAGCATCACAAGATAAAAGCATCACACATGACACACATATTTTTCACATGGAAACCCAATTGAGAAAAACCATGGTGGGGATGAATACCCACAAGCTGCTTTTTGAACTCTTTAGAAGTCCGCTCTATTAGGAGCCTTGTCTGGTTAAAGACATTACAATAGGTTCTGCTAGGAACCCATCCTGTTAGGCATCACCCGGTTAAGGGATGGCTACAATACCCAGTTAAGGGTTAAACCCGGTTAGGGTTACCTTGTTAGAGGATTTCAAGAACTCAATAGCTAAAGGATCTCCAGAGCTCTATAGCTTCTCAGAACTCAATAACTTCAAGTTACCCTGTTAAGGGATTTGTATCAAACCAGTTAAGGCGACCTTGTTAAGGGATTTCACAACTATTGAAGTGGTTAAAGATCAACAAGATTTACAATGATCTGGTAACATCACTCAATGCTAATGTAGATCCATTTTGGCTCCTCTTCACCTTTTGCACATTCACTTTGTAGGTATCTCTTCTCTCCTTTGGTCTGACAAGAATCACGTATCACTTCCCTTGGATACACACATACAAATTTTTGCCAACAACCTTAGAAAGAAACACAACATCTACCTTATAGATAACAGATAGGTTGGTAGCAAAAACCCTAAATTAGGTTAAGCAATTCAAGCGGTTCAATCCTGACCGTTGAATCATACTGCATTAAATGCAACAATCTTGAATCGGTCTCAAGACATTCTCCATCATCCATTATCCACCGATTTCATGGCGGTTGATAACCCATCACGCGTTATCATTGTTTGACAAACTTTGCACACTCCCAAGGTGGATAGGGATATTCTTCTTCATGCAAGATCCTTCACACGCACAGGGCTTGTGTGGCAACATGATCTATTCTCCATTATATTGCTAACTCATCACACATAGATCACCGATTGAGTCAAACAGGCTTGAGGTACTCCAACCAGAAATCTTGAAGTGGAAACTACCTACCAACCGGTAGTCATACAATGCTTCGATGTGCTGGTTCCCATAACTACATACCGGTTCACCTGGAGCAAATATACTGCTTCACTTTGGCATATATATCGGTTCACACACATGCTGGTTCTCTCTTCTCACATATCACATATGCCGGTTCACTTCATATCACATATTGACATCAATGACAACATACAATATCATTATGTCCTTATACTGGTTCACATAATGCCAACAATCTCCCCCTTTGGCATTGATGGCGATATACAAAGATATCTCTCCGCTTCACATCTTCTCCCCCATTATTTGTAGATATCTTTTCCGCTTCACTCCTTCTCCCCCTTTGACAACAATGCCAAAGTGGAGGCACAAGCATCCCTATTCCATTATGCTGCTCCCCTTGAGGAGTAGCATCCTTCAACACATCAATCAACAAAAAATTGACTATGCAATACCTGACTGATGTGGAACGAATACTTTTAGTTCACCTCCTGAAGGGGTAGTACCCCCAATTCACCTCTTAAATGCACAAATTTAGTCTTTGGGAGAGGCTTGGTGAATATGTCTGCTAATTGCTCCTTACTGGAAACATGTTCTAGTGCAATCTCTTTATTATGAACCTTTTCCCTCAAGAAATGATACTTAAGCTCAAAATGCTTGGTTCTAGAATGTAAAACTAGATTCTTTGAAATATTGATAGCACTTGTGTTATCATAGAATATACTTACCAGTTTAGATACAGGGATTTTGAAGCCATTTAAAACATGCTTCATCCAGATTGTCTGAGTGCAGTTCATGAAAGTTGCAACATACTCTGCTTTTTACTCATCCATGAGACCAGTCTACCACCGAGAAAGAATGCACCACCAGTTGTGCTTTTCCAATCATCCACATTACTTGCCCAATCAACATCTATGAATACTTTTAGAATGAAATCATTGCTTTATGGGTACCACAATCCATAGTCAACTGTTCCCTTTAGATACCGAAGAATCCGCTTGACTGCAACCAAGTGGGATTCTCTTGGACTTTTCTGGAACCTTGCAGTAATGTCAACTACATGTGCAATATCCGGTTTGCTATGCACTACATAATGCAACTTACCAATCATTGATCGGTATTCCTTCTCATCAACCAGTGCAGAATCATCCTCTTTTGACAATTTGCAACCGGTCACCATCGGTGTACCAACTGGTTTTCTATCTTCTATGCCAAAGATCTTCAACACCTCTTTGACATATTTGGACTGACTGATAAAGATTCCATCTTTCATCTACTGGATCTGTAGTCTAATGAAGAACTTAATCTCCTCTATGAGTGACATCTCAAACTCTTTCTTCATCTCATCAACAAACTCATGACTCATCTTGTCATCTCCACCAAAGATAATGTCATCAACAAAAAACCTCAAAGATCAGGATCTGATCTCCTTTAGACTTCAAGTAGATATTGCTATCTTCACTTGTTCTCTCAAATCCAATCTTCACAAGATGGGAATGTACCTGTGCTCATACCATGCCCTTGGTGCTTTCTTTAGACCATATAAGGCTTTATGTAGCCTACATACCATGTCACTATCTTCAGATAGGGAAAACCCATTTGGTTGCTCAATATACACCTCCTCTTCAAGTACACCATTTAGGAATTGCAGATTTTACATCCATTTGATATACTTTGAAGCCTTTAAAAGCTGCATATGCAAGAAGCATACGAACTCCTTCCAATCTGGCTATAGGAGCAAAGGTTTCTCCATAGTCTTCTCCTCTTCTTGAGTATATCATTTGCACACCAATCTGGCTTTATTCCTAATCATTGTGCCATCCTCATTCAACTTGTTTCTGAACACCCATTTGGTGCCAATGACATTTTTATGCTCTGGTTTGGGTACCAAGGACCATGTACCATTTTTCTCTATCTGGTCAAGTTCCTCTTCCATTGCCTTGATCCAGTCTTTATCTTTATGAGCCTCTTTGAGTGATTTAGGCTCAAATTCAGAGATCATACATGAATTTTCTCTGATCTTTCTTCTTGTAAGGATTCCTGCATCCTTATCTCCTATGATTTTCTTAGGATCATGATTCAGCTTGACATACCGAGGAATGGTCTTGACAAGATCTTCTTGCTTTTCCTCTTCATCCTCATCTTCATTAGTATCAGCATTCACCAGTTCAGGAACACTGTTACTGGTACTTGGTTGACTGACAACTAGTTACCAAAAGGTTGCAACCGGTTCATTTACAGCTTGCTCACTACTGATTTCCTCAGTTTTCTTAGAGGATTCATCAACTCTTACATTGATACTTTCCATAATTCTCTGAGTCCTATTGTTTTAACACTTGAAAGCTTTACTTTTGGTGGAATATCCTAGGAATATTCCCTCATCACATTTAGCTTCAAATTTGCCCTGATGTTCACTCCTCTCAATGTAACATTTGCTACCAAATACCCTAAAGTAGCTAACCATAGGTGTCTTACCGGTCCAATACTCATAAGGAGTTTTGTCCTTACCTTTCTTGATGAGTACTCGATTCATTGTGTAGACTGCAGTGCTCACCGCTTCTCTCCAAAAGGTGTGAGCTACCTTTCCTTGAATCAACATGGTTCTAGCTGCTTCAACCAAAATCTGGTTATTCCTCTCTGCTAGGCCATTCTGCTATGGAGTCCAGGGGGGCAGACAGTTGCCTCTTGATGCCAAATTTTTCACAATACTTTTTGAATTCACTGGAAGTGAATTCTCCTCCTTGGTCAGTTCTGAGACACTTGATCCTTTTACTGCTTTCCTCCTCCACTAATGCTCTGAAAGCTTTGAATTTCACAAAGGCTTCAGCTTGTCTTTCAAGAATGTGACCCACATCATTCTTGAGCAGTCATCAGTGAGAATCATGAAGTACCTATCACCCTGCACACTTCTAGTTTTCATAGGACCACACAAATCAGTATGCACAAGATCAAGCAAGTTGTCAGCAGTGAAAGATTTACCTTTAAAGGTTGAGGAAGATATTTTCCCCAATTGACACTCTCTGCACAAGGTATTATCCGGTTTGCTTAGCACCGGCAACCCTCTAACTGCCTTGATCTTACTAGCCTTCACAATGTTATCAAAGTTTTCATGGCAGAGTCTCCTATGCCATATCCAACTATCATCAAACTTGGCCATAATACATGTACTTATATTTGCATTCAGATGAAATAGGTTACCTTTGGTCTGCATGCCGATGGCCACCAATTCACCCTCTTTTCCTTTGATTTTGCAAACTCCATTCTTAAATTCCATAGTGAGGCCACTGTCATTCAGCTAGGCAACACTTAGAAGGTTGTGTCTGAGACCATCAACCCAGTACACATTTTCAGCACTGCTCTTTCCATTCAGAGAGATGGACCCTCTACCTTTGACCATGCATGGTGCATCGTTGCCAAAGCGAACCACACCACCATCATACTCCTCGAAGGATAGAAACTTGTTCCGGTCACCTATCATATGGTGAGAACAGCCACTGTCAATGATCCACTCATTGGAATTATCAAACCGGGAGACAAGAGCCTTCTTGTCTGCCACATCTTCCTTTACAACAACAAACATAATGTCTTCATTCTCTTCATCTTCTGATTCTTCATCTGTGACACCTTCATCAACTACCACAAAACAATTTCTCTAGTTTCCTCCTTTGAATTTCCTGAACTTTTCTGGTTTGTCCTTGTTATCTCCATTAGGACAGTTTATAGCAATATGTCCTATCCGGTTGCAAGAAAAGCATTTCATGGGTAGCTTACCTTTGTATTTACCAGTTCCTTTAGGAAGCTTCCTGGCAAGGAGAGCTTCAAATGCCATCAGAATCTCCTCATCATTCATTTCTCTGCTCTGTCTAGGTTCACCACTAGTGCTAGCTTCTTTTCCTTTTCTGGATGGTATAGCAGAGGCTTTAAATGTTGATCCAATCTTTTGAACACTACCATCAAAACTATTTAGCTCATAAGCTATCAACTTGGCTATGATGGAGTCCAAGGATACCTTAGTCTTGTCTATTGATCTCAGCTCCTGAATAGCAGCAACCCTTATTGCATAGACCGACAATAGGGATCTTAGGACTTTGCTTAGCACAGTGGAATCTTCTATTTTACCACCTACACTCTTGATTTCTCCAACAATTGTTTTGATTCTTATTCCATACTGCTGAATGGTCTCACCTTCAACCATCTGCATATCTTCAAACTTCCCTCTCAGGCTTTCTTCCTTAGCCTGTTTTATATGTTCATCATCGCCATAGATATTTTCAAGAGCATCCCATACCTCTTTGGGATTTACCTTGTCCTGAACATCAATAAACTCAATGTCAGATAGACTACTAATAAGGGCTTCCATGACTTGCCCATTTTCTTGTATCTCTCTCTTTTGGTCATCGATGAGAGTACCTATAGGGACAACATAGACATTCTCAACATAACTCCAGTGTTGAGCACCCATGCTTCTGATGAATATCTTCATCCTATCTTTCCATATACCAAAATTTTCCCTGTTAAACTTTGGACCTTCCCTCTTCATCATTTGATTGGGATCTATACCTCAAGTGGTTAAGCTTACAACACAGAGGACCTAGAGTGATCTGATACCAATTGATAACTCAATGATGAATGAATAGTACCAAACCTGTACTGAGAGGCGAGGGGGTGAATCAGTGTAGGCAAAATACTATCCAAAACCGGGTTGTCAGCAAATACTCCTAGTGACTAGCAAGCAGTGACATTGGTTGAAATAGAGTGCAACTGGTAAGACCCAGAGCAACTAAAACAATCATAAACCAGTTACTCACTAAACTTTCCTCTTAGCTCAATACTATAGAACCATTACACCCTCATGCATGAATAGGTAAACTATCATCAGATCTTCACAATAGTTAGTTCCATATGTTTTATAGACATGCATAAAACATAGAACCATCATATGCTCAATAGGTAATAACAAAGCATCACAAGATAAAAGCATCACACATGACACACATATTTTTCACGTGGAAACCCAACTGGGAAAAACCACGATGGGGATGAATACCCACAAGCTACTTTTTGAACTCTTTAGAAGTCTGCTATGTTAGGAGCCTTGTCCGGTTAAAGACATTACAATAGGTTCTGCTAGGAACCCATCCTATTAGGGATCACCTAGTTAAGGGATGGCTACAATACCCAGTTAGGGTTACCTTGTTAGAGGATTTCAAGAACTCAATAGCTAAACGATCTCCAGAGCTCTATAGCTTGTCAGAACTCAATAACTTTGAGTTACCCTATTAAGGGATTTGTATCAAGCTGGTTAAGGCTACCCTGTTAAGGGATTTGTATGAAGTTGGTTAAGGCTACCCTGTTAAGGGATTTCACAACTATTGAAGTGGTTAAAGATCAACAGGAATTACAATGATCTAGTAACAACACTCAATGCTAATGCAGATCCATTTTGGCTCCTCTTCACCTTCTGCACATTTACTTTGCAGGTATCTCTTCTCTCCTTTGGTCTGGAAAGAATCACGTATCACTTCCCTTGGATACACACATACAACTTTTTGCCTACAACCTTAGAAAGAAACACAACATTGACCTTATAGGAAACAGACAGGTCGGTAGCAAAAACCCTAAACCCTAAACCTGTTAGGTTAAGCAATTCAAGCGGTTCAATCCTGACCGTTGAATCATATTGCATTAAATGCAACAATCTTGAATCGATCTCAAGACATTCTCCATCATCCATTATCTACCGATTTCATGGTGGCTGATAACCCATCACGTGTTATCACCGTTTGACAAACTTTGCACATTCCCAAGGTGGATAGGGATAGTCTTCTTCATGCAAGATCCTTCACACGCACAGGGCTTATGTGGCAACATGATCTATTCTCCGTTATATTGCTAACTCATCACACATAGATCACTGATTGAGTCACATAGGCTTGAGGTACTCCAACCAGAAATCCTGAAGTGGAAACTACCTACCAACTGATAGTTATACAATGCTTCCATGTGCCGGTTCCCATAACTACGTGCCGGTTCACCTGGAGCAAATATACTTTGGCATATATACCGGTTCACACACATGCCGGTTCTCTCTTCTCACATATCACATATGCCGGTTCACTTTATATCACATATTGACATCAATGACAACATACAATATCATTATGTCCTTATACCCGTTCACATAATGCCAACATATAGTAGCACCACTCAAAATTTATTGAAGAAATATTATTTTCAATTAAACAAGTTACGTAATGAAACATTGGAGAGATCGAAGGAGGATATGTGCACTATTCCAATTCTTTCTACTCTTGACTTCACTAAGGATTTTATTATAGAATGTGATGCTTCAAGTAATGGTATTGGAGAATTTCTCATGTAGGAGGGTTAACTCTTTACTTTTGAGAGACTTAAATTAAAGGGTAAGAATCAACTCAAGCCTATTTATGAGGAGATGTTAGCTATACTTCATGCAATCAAATAATGGAGGTCATATTCAATGGGAAGACACTTCAAAGTTAAGGCAAATCATTGTAGCCTGAAATATTTTTTGGAATAATGATTATCTTCAAAAGAGAAACAAAAATGGGCCATTAAGATGCTGTGGTATGAATTTGAGATCATATACAAGAAAGGAAAGTAAAATGTTGTGGCAGATGCATTATCTACGAAGGATGAAAAGGATGAAACTCTATTGAGTGTAATTTTAATATTACAAGTAGATTGGGTAGAAGAGATAAAGAAGAGTAGGGAAACAATGTTTCTACACATAATCTCATTCAACACTTACAAAGTGATCCAAGTAGTTCAGATAAGTTTTGTTGGAAGGGAGATTCTTTGTGGTATATAGAGAGATCGTACCTATACAATAATTCCACTCTTAAACAAAATATTCTCATAGAACTTCATGAATCTCCAAGAGGTGGTCATCCAATATTTTTGAATACATATCATTGGGTCAAACAAGACTTATTTTGGGAAGGACTAAAAGGAATTTTATCATCTGTGGAAGGATGTTTTGTTTGCCAAAGAAATAATGGGGAGACATTTGAGACATCAAATCTCATGCATCCCTTAGTTATTCCTAACCAACATTAGGAAGAGGTCTCCATGGATTTGATTATAGGTCTCCCAAGATCTAAAGGTAAAAATGTCACCATGTTCGTGGTGGATAGCCTCACTAAATATGCCCATTTTATTGCATTATCACATCCTTTTATAGTGAGTAAAGTGGCAATTTTTTTTTGGAGAATATACAAAAGCTACATGGTACACGTAATGTTTCTTAACCAAGGGAAAACTTATGATGGTGTTAATGGTTAGTGTCAAATCAAACAAATACATAAAACACATAAATATGCATGAAAACAACCATTATACCTTCAAATGCATTCTCTTGTTCCTTGGATTGAGCTTGATGAACTAGAGTGTGCCAATGTGCTCCACTTGATTTTATCCTTTGATGGATGATATGTGGATTTCTCTCCACTACACAACAAGATTTGATGAGGGATATTAGGTAAGAGTGATGGATGAGGGATTTTCTATGGCATGATTTTGGCATTATGAGAGTGCCATGGATGATTTTGGATCTCAAATGGAAAACATAAGATTAGATGAAAAGTGAATCAAGGGATGCAATAAACATCATAAGAATGTAATGGAAGTGGATGATTTGTGAAGAGATGAGACTCCAATTTATATATTGGAGGAGGCCAAAATGAAGGGCCAAAATTGATTTGGAATGAAGGGTTGAGATTGATTTGAAATGGAGGAGAGGATTGAGAGTGCAAGGTGTGGAGACCAAGAGATTTTCCATAAAGGCATTTCTTGTCTCCACACTCCTCAAGGTATATGGGGAAGAGATCCCCAAGTACATTTGGAAGAGAAAAGGAATATAATATTCCTTGGGGGAAGGGAGAGGAATGAAAAATTAAAAAAATAAGAGTATGTGTGGGAAGACTAAATGAGAAAAGGAATTAAAAATTCCTTGGGAAGAGGATGCATAGGGAGATTCAAAGAATTTGAGTTTCTTTGAAAGGATCAAAGTGGGTAGCATGATGAGATGAAAAATAAATTTATGGTAAAGAGTTGACCCATCCCTTATCAAAGTGGCTTTATGAGGGATTAATGTGCAAATGATTAAGGGGATTGATTAGGTGGCTTGATGAGGGATTAATGTGCAAGTGGGAAAGTTAGGAGGATGTGACATGAGGAGAGACAATGAGTGGAGGAATATAAAATTGGAGCATAATGATAAGCATGATTATGGAAGAATTAATTAGGGTAAGTGAGGATTAAGAAAAGTGATTTGTAGGAATCACATGATTAGTTTAGTTAATTGAGATTAATTAACTAAGTAGGGTTTAGAAGAAATAAAATGATTTTAAGAGACAAGGCGAATAATCAATTTTGATAAATTAATTATAGAACTATAGTGATAAATTAAATAAATTTGATTTAATAGATTTTAAGAAGAAATGGACCAACACAATTAAATTAATTAATTATGTGGAGAGGTTTAAATTTATTAAATATTAATTTAATTAATTTTAGATGTCTACAGTTTTTGTTAGTGACTGTGGTCCTATTTTTATTAGTAACTTGTAGATAGATTTATTCCCATGTTTAGAAACTCAATTGGCTCATAGTTATCCATATCATCCTTAGTTGAAATGACAAACTGAGGTTGTTAATAAATTTTTGGAAGGATATCTATTAGGAAAATGGTGTCTCAACCTTGAAATAATAAAAGGTTACTATTGATAAATGAGCATGAGGGTTTTCAAGGCGGGGTACCCCCCTTATGGGCTCTAGGGGCTATGTAGCCCAATCGGGGATTTTCGGGGTGGCGCCACCAAAGCCACATTTTATATATAATTTATTGTTGTAAATGTTGATCATTTATCATTAGGTCATAGATCTAATAGTAGATATTTTGTGTGCTTTATTTTCCCTAGAAGGTAACCTATTTAATGAGGGCATATTTGTATTATGGTTGAGTGTTGTGATATTTTTTTAGAGTCTAATAGCTGGTAAGTTGTCTCTAGATCTCCATTGTTGACACTCCCGTGAAAATCTTGCTTTGCAAGTATATTGTAATCTATTTTTTTATTTTGAAATAATATATTGGTTGACTTTTAGAGTGTGGAGTTTTTCTCCCAAAAGGGTTTTCCCCATCTAGATCATTGTGTTGTGGTATGCATGTTATTTATGTTTATCTCTATTAAGTTTATATAATTGTTATAAAACCCAAAAATTTTGCATAATGCTCCTCTCAAGGTTAGAGTAGGAAGTTGTTATTGTACCTTAACTTCCTTTCAAGTGGCATTAGATCTTGATCACCTTTGGTTTGAACCATTATGGTTTGTTGGTTTTTTTGAGCTAATCTAGATTTGAATGGGAGCCTGTGTGGAAGATACTTTGTGATCTTGTTGTAGGAATTTTTAGATTGCAAGTTCATTAGGGAGAATAGAGGTGGAAAATTATTTTAGAAATAATTTTGAGATGTGGAAGCTAAAGATGGAGGATCAGTTAATAGATCAAAATCTATTGGAAGTTGTTGATGAGAAAGTCTCCAAACCTACTGCACTTGCTTACTATGATGTTATAGATCGTAAAGCCAACGGTCTAATAAAATTGTGCTTGGTAGGCTTTGTTTCAATCAATGTCCATTAAGAGTCCTCTATAAAGAAGTTATGGAAGAAGCTTGGTGAGATGTTTCAAGCCAAATATTTAGAGAATAAGATTTTCTTGAGGAAGAAATTGTATTCCTTGAGAATGGAAGAGGGTGGATGAATTACATGCCACCTAAAATAATTCAATATGTTTGTGGCTCAATTTTCATGTATCGGTGTTGTAATACCCTAAAAATGGTCACCTAAACCATGGGCCCCTAATCTCGGCTACATCACCAAGGTCCTAACCAAAGGTAATTAAATCAATCATGAGCACTTAATTAATTAATTTCTAAATCATCAATGTCACATGGCAAATAAATCATTCTATATTAATTAAATATTTATTTAATTAAATAATCATTCCAAGTAAATCAGTTTATTCAATTATCCTATTTAGTTAATTAAATATCCTAGCATATTTAGTTAATTAAATATCCTAGCATATTTAATTAATAAATCAATTTGCCACTAAATCATTAAAAATGAATTAATTTGAAAAAAGTAATTAAATTGAAAAATCTTAGAAAAGCAATTAAATCAATTAAATATCAAAATTGAATAAAAATATGAAATAAATCAGTTTTTTTCTGATTTTATCTTAAATTTAGTTCAGTTCCCTTTAAAGCCGAGAAAAGCAGCCAAACACATAAATTCACCTAGATTGTGCTTCCTCTTGGAGAATCTTTGTCGCTCATCATTAATCGATCTTGACCATTGGTCTCTCTCTGGATTTTCTATAAATTCAAGCTCTCATCTCTCATTCAAGATTACCTTGGAGATTTATTGTTATTATGTTGTTTTTGCTCTAGAATCATTGAGATTTTGTGCATTGAGAATATTACATCTTATCTTATTGCATATTAGTCTAATCATGATTGCTTTAATTCATCTAGCTCAATAATTCACTCATCTAGCTTAATCTTGCATCCATTTAGCTCAATTTTGTGCTCATATAGATTAAATCCTTCATTTAGGTGTCATCTAGTCACTGGTGTTGCATAAAGAAATCTGAGAGCAAGACAAAAACTCACATCTATAGAAGGCAATAGGTCGCTTTGTAATGGTTTTATTATTCATTGATTATTGATTTACTAACCATGCATCTAATGACTTAATTAAAGTGTTGTGTATTCAAATACAGATACAGGTCCATTTTTCACACACACATTTTTGGCGCCCACCGTGGAACAAAAAACTATAATTTTCGGCCTTATAATCATTTCCTTTTATTCTCCAGATTTCGTCCATATAGTCTCTACAAACTGTCGTACGAGATTTTGCATCACATAGTACAAGTTCTGAGTTTTGTCATACGGTTCTGTGGGAATCCTCGTACGATATTCTACTTCTATCATTTTATTGATTATTTACTTGTTTGGTTCACTGGGAATGCTCATTTGGTTCTGTGAGAACTGTTGTACAAATTTTTGATTTCTTGTTTACGAAACATTATACTTTTTAGGGGTTTTCTTGAATTGGATTTGATTTACTAATGCTAACACTGATCTGTCTTCTATCTGTTTGAGAGATTTTCATAGCTTGATTGGTTTTTGCAGAACACTTGTCAAAGAATCCATTGATAAAAAACAACATGACTACTGATGTGTTGTTTTTGTAAGTTTCCCAAGGAGAATCAACTAAACATTGTGTATTCTTTAATTCATTTCTAGGCATTTAAATTGTGATATGGTTAATGAACAAATTTACTTTTTTGTGTTTGGGAAGACTCTAAAAGGTAGGAGAGTATGCTCTTTTCTACACAAACAATTAGAAATTTAGACCCTTGAAGCTTTTCTAGTTTTGAGATTTGTGTTCCTTTAGCGGGCTCATTAGAGTGGGAAAACGTAATCACCCTATGAGAATGACCCAAGTGAGTACAGCTAAACCCAAACATTCCAACTCACTATATCTCCCCTTATGACCCCCTTATGCATAAGCATACAAATAATGCAACAAGGATCCCATAACCCTTGTGTATCTCTCTCTTCCAAGAAGAGAGTCTCTACATTCATAGGCTGTCAAGCAACCCTTCATCCCCAAGGGTGAGTATGGCCTTGAAACACCCATAAAACAATAATCATATAACTCATAGAAAACAAATGCAAGAAAGGAGCTTCCACATTCAACTCCACAATCATGTAAACAACAAGGCAAAATATATAAACAATCTTTGCTACACATTAACAATGTAACTCAAAATGCAAGGAAGAAACATAACCAACCTTGATCCTGCAAATGGAATGAGGAAGGGTTGAAGGAGATCTGCCCAATCCACTATTCTTTTCTTTCCAAAACTTAGAAATGCAACTCCAAAAAACAAAACTTCCAACAAGAATTCTAAGTCTCCAAAAAATTGAGAGTGGGGGATCAAAATCCTAAATTTCAAACCCTTCCCTAAGTAGACTCTTCTCACTCTTTCCAACCTCTTGGAAATGGTGAGATATTTCATAGGTTGGTCTTCCCAACCTCTTACAGACTCTCTAAAAAAGGCAACCCAAAAAGGTAAAAGAAAAATGGGAAAGAGAAACTATCATTCAATTGTTAGGTTGTCTAACCCAGGAGAAAGCCTCAAAAGTTGAATTTCGGGCATCTTGGAAAACTCAACTTTTGAGGTGACTTGACAGTCACATGTGAGTGGAAACATAATTAAAATTGACCTTTACCCATAGGTATAACATATGGACCTTTAAAAATACCCCTAACCTAACCTTAGGAGTTAGTTTGACCCTCTAGAAACTCACCCAAAGTTTACTTATGGGTCAACCTTGAGTTGACCTTTCTAACGACTCTCTATCCAAGACTCTCTTGGGACCATACTAAGAAATTGTTGAAAAAAATATTGGTTATACAAATTCCCTCCAAGGGACATGTCACTACCAACTCACTTCACAATACAAGTGTCAAGTGACACCATACAAGTACACAATACTTAAATACACATAGCAATGTCCCATTTGGGAATTAACAAATTTAACAAATTCAATTTAAACACACATTCAAGCATAAACATTTACAAATAAAACACATTACACAAGAGGTGTTGTCTCTCCAAATAGATAAGCCTTGGCTTTACAAACGCACATAGGTTTAGCTTGATTCTCCAAGTAGTTTCTATGGTCACATGTATTAGTTTTCTTGCACAACTCACTTTGCACATTAGTATTCCTAAATAATCATATGCAATATTAATATATAAAAAGAATACAATTCAGACACTTTGCAAACACCTTAAATTATAACAATCAATTTATCAACTATCTAATAAAGTCCACACGAAATAATTTACTCAATGGCATCATCATAATCATCATAAAACTCAATCATTAATAAGGCATGCATCCATGTTTTCTAACATCATAATGAAGTACTGCAAATTGAGAGATAATTGACATATATCATATCAAGGTTATCCAATTAGTGGATCATATAGGATCTAAATCCATAACACATCAAAATGTGCACCGCAAGGTAAAATGATTCTATAACACGGTTCAATTACTTTTCTCACTAATCTATCTGTCTAACATAGCCCATCCTATTGAATTATAACATCTATTAATAAGGTCAACCAAGGTCAAAATAGGTTACCCAGAGCTTGATCGGGGAGGGGCTCTACATCCTCCCCCCTAGAGTTCAACTTACTCCTGGAAGTTGCATGACTAGGATACGAAATATAACATTTCCCACAATTTCACTAAATCACTCTAATTCTTATCTTTCCTAACAGAAAGATGCAATACTAAAACCAACCTACTATAGTAGTAGCTTATTTCCTCCATAAGGTACTTATCTAGCATTTTTATTACATTTTCCCAAGTTCTACCTTACACATGCCATAATTACTTTAAGTTAATGCACCATCCAAATCATATCAATACAACACATCATCATCTTCCATTATCTAGGTGACACATTAGTTTACTTATTAAATTTCTAGGAGTCATATTTTGTTAAGGATTTGTTTAAAAACATATTTATCCCACTGCAATTCTCATCCATCGCATGTTACTAAAGAAAATTGACATCCTTTCAAGATTAAAGTCTCAAGGGACGGGATTATTTGAGTTTTATCTTTGAGATCTCTCGCATCGGGCATTTTGTAGGGCCTCGCGGTCTCAATCACGCTTGCATGACTACATCTTGTTTCGGTACCTTGTCGGGCTATAGGCATCAATCACGCTTGTGCGACTTCAAGGGGTAATTTCATACATAAATGCTTACTAAGAACTTTAAGATAGAAGCTACCCAATTCACCTCCGAAAGGGGGATAATTTTTGTGAAAGAGAGATAGTAACTCTCCCAAGATACTTGCCATTTCGTACCCCCATTAGCATTTGGAGAACTAATACGGTGTTGAGAATCCATTACGTGAGACTTAGCGACTGTATTCTAATTAGCTATTAGGTGTGTACCCAAGTCTGCAAGCAAAGGTTTTCTCTCTCAGCTAACTTCCTTAGAATAAGCATGTTGTGTTTGAAGTCACTTTGGATCTTGCTTGTTTGCTATGTTTTTTGTCTTGGAAACTGAAAACTGAAAACTGAAACTCTAAAACTAGAAAACAATAAAAAACATCAAAATACTCAGTGGTCAAAACTATGTCCTTGTTAGAAACTCATCCCTATTGTATCCTGTGTCGTATAAGTCTTATGTTTTGTCGTACTACCTGCCACTAATTGTCGTTTGAACATTAATAAACTATCGTACGAGTCTATGTTACTACTCTCATTTTTTTGTCTGTAAAGGTCTAAACTATTGTACGAATTTAAACAACAACGCGTACAAGAAACTGTCTTTGTCATTCAAAGGTTAGTAAACTGTCATCTAGGTTATTATATTTTATCGTACGAACCTCTAATTTTATCAATCCAGAAGCCTGCCTTTTTGTGTACTTTTCCAGATCTGTCATACTTGCCTAATCAATCTGTAGTGAGTGTATATTTGGTCATTTTAATCTTGAGCATAAACAATCTTGATAGTGTACCCCTGTCGTTATGTTACATGACTTTGTCGATTAAATCTTAGCTAGTTCAATCATATCCTCATCAATCTAATCAATTTGATCTGCTTAGATCACATCTTACATAGGATAGATCATTCCTGAAACCAGACTTGGTCTTCATCTTCTTAATCAAACCTCAAACAAACAACTAGCTCCGACTTAATCTTGACTTCTGTATAACTCCTATCTCTCGGTCACGTCGATTATAAATGCCTATTCAAACCATAAGTTCTCGTAAGACAACTACCAAAGGTAAGGGACAACCCTTTCATTGCAGGCTAATCCATTTTTTATAGAAGATCCCATCTCTGACAAAACTTTGTCATCAAGTATACCAATTTTTGATCAACCCTTATCTCCCACCATGTCTGGAGGAAGGCAAGAAAATGAAGCTACTAAACGAAAAACTCATGATAATATTAGCACCCATGCTACTAATAATGACTCCTCATCTAGCGAGTCCAAAATTTATGAACCTATAGAAGTTGTTATAAATAACTGTCAAAATGATAAGGATTTCCAAAAAATGACAAAAATTATCATGGTTAGAGAAAAAGAAGAGCATTTCCTAGAGTTTGCAAAACAAGGCACTAAACTTCCCATCGATTATAACATTGAAATCCTTATCACTAAAGAAGAAGATACCCCATTAATGATGGTAAAAAACAATTGCAAGCATTGCAAACTAAAATCAAGGAACTGAAAAACAAGGAACTGAAAAACAAGGATAAATCATCTACAAAGTATTCTTTGGACACGATCTGCCCGTTCCCATTTGACAAGAACCTTTACATGCCTCCATTTCCTTCAAGAGTGGAGATTCGTAAGTTTGACAAATATGATTGTAATTCAGATTCTCAAGACCTTGTCCAAGAATTTTGTGCTTTATGTATGGAGTTTATGCACGAACAAGCATATCTCATGTGCCTCTTTCCAAGAAGTTTAGGAGGACACGCTATGGAATGGTTTTCAATTCTGCCTGTGGGAATTAAATATTTTGAAGAGCTAGTTAAATTGTTTCTACAACAATGCTTTTATAACATTCCTCATCCGGTCACAATGATCGAGCTTTGTAATACCAAATAGAAGACAAGAGAACCTTTTCTCACTTTCCTTCAGCGTTGGAGAAAGATGTTCTCTAGATATTCATGACCCATTCTTGATTCTAAGAAGATGAACATCTTTGTCAATAATCTGATTCCTGAGTTGAAATATAATATCTAAATGCAAGTATACCCTTCATTCAACAATATGGTGGACACCGCTCTCAAAATGGAAGACGTGCTTGTAAGGAAAGAAGAAATATCACTTTATAAAGAAACACATCAAGACACTCGTTCCAAAGAGAAGAACAAATATTGAAAATATGACAAAGATAATAACAAAAATGCTGTTATTGATGAAGTGGTTGATAATATCAAACCAAAATCAAAACCCGTAGTATTCAATCTAACTAGCGACACACAAGCCCTCAAAGTAGCTGAAAGCACTGTAGAAAATCTCCCTAAGAAATCAAAAGAGTGGTTTAAAGAGAAACCTTGGGTTTCAAAACCTAAATGTGATTTTACTCCTCTAGGAGAATCCTACAAGTCAGCTCTTAAGACTCTATTGGCAAATGAACTGATCACATTTCCTGACAACTCTAAGCCATATTATCCTGAGGTCAAACCCAAATGGTGGAGGGAAAATGAGTACTATGAATATCATTGTAACAAGGGTCATACAAAAAATAATTGCATGAAACTCAAACACAAGATTCAAGACCTTATCGATGCTGGCAAAATTGTTGTTGGAAATAATGCAACCAATGCTAATCACAAAGCTTTCAAAGATCCCTTACCTTCTTATGAGCAGGGTGATTCCTGAAAATCCAAGGGAGGTGCCAAGGTCAATTACACCTATGCCAACAATGATAATGTGATCAACATGCTTGAACCCTGCCAATATGAATATTGTAATGTGATCATAGTTAAAGATCAATAAAATAAAATGCAAACTGCAAATATCATGACCCGTGCTCAAAAAAAGGTTACTCTCAAAGGAGATAGTTCTTCCTCTCCTGATCAGACATCATCAAATCCATTTATAGTGTCAAACTTACCAACTTCTTCAAACAAACAACTAGCTATGATCATAGCTAAATCTAAATAGCTGGCTTCATCATCTTCTTCTAGTTATAATATTGTTGAACAATTAAAATGAGCTACCGCTCAAATCTCCATTCTTGAACTACTTAAAATCTCTTCTGCTCATAGAGAGATTCTGGACAAAGCTTTGCTTGCTACTAACATCCCTAATGACTTAGATTTGGGTCGGTTTCAATCTATGGTGGGTCACCTGACTTCACCTCACTACTTGTCCTTCTTTGAAGAATATGAAAATTCCTTGAATCATACACATAATTAGCCATTTCACATTGAAGCTATGATCCATAAGCACAAAGTCAAGCGTGTTTTGATAGATGGAGGTGCTGGGTTGAATATTTGTACCTACAATTTACTGATGTAGTTGGGATTTTCTGATAATGTCATTGATCTAACAAAGAAAATAACAATCAAAGTTTATGATGAAGAAGAAGGAACCTCTAAGGGTCTAGTACTATTTCCAATCGAGGTGGGACCTATAGAAAGATATGTTATTTGTCAAGTGCTTGATCTTCCTCTCACCTACAATATCTTGCTGGGCAAACCATGGATTCACGAAATGCAAGTAGTGCCATCTACTTACCATTAGTGCTTGAAATTTCCCTACAATGGAGTTAAAGTTAGTGTTCCTGCTAATACAAACTACACCTATAATGCTTTAAAACAGTGTGCTGATACCCTTGTTCCTCATAACAGAGCAACCTCTATAGCTAAAAGTTCAGAAACTTTGATGAAAGACTTAGAAAAGAAATTGAAAATCACAGGTATTGGTATGGATGGATACAAGATAGAACCTGTACTCTCACTAATGTCTCTTCCACCATCACCAAGATAGTCTAGAAAACCATCTGAGGCCATGAAGACACAAAATTCAACTACAAACATCATCTATGATGGTATTTTTGTATAGTCCTCTACTTCCCTTGCAGATGAAATAGAAGAGGCGGCTGTTCTCAAATGGATTTTCAAAGAAGAGAGTGAAAATAGAGAAGGGAAACACTGTGATATTTCCCCTGAACAATATGGGCTAGGCTATAAGATGATTCAACACATGTGATATTCAGGTATCAGTCCTCTGGGAAAGTGCCAAGAAGGAATAATTGAACCTATCAAGATGCAAACTAAGTCTGCAAATGATAAAACTGGACTTGGATACCATCTAGAAGAGCATCAAATAAAAAACACACTTCTCATCAACAACCTAAGTGGAGGAAAAAGATACTACATAAAACATCAAAAGAAGTAAATACTCAGCAAATCCAGGATGAGTATGAGAAAGAACAAGAAGAACTGACAATCAAGAGGGAAGAAGAAGCTTGTAATCAAGTTCCAAATATATCTGCAGTAACACTACAAGAAGTAGATGTTCCAAAAGACATAAGAGAAGACGTGGAAGGAATTAAAGACATGTTTGCACCACTAAATATTCCTATCACATATATGTGAAGAATGCAAGCAGAGGATTCAAAAATTGACTCAAATGAGTATGAATGGGGTCTAGAGCCTCTATTAGATACATCTATCGAAGAAACTCCTAAAGAACCTAATGATATCATAGATGAACCACAAGAGATAATGCGCTTGAAGGTGGAACAAGAAATAGAGGAAATCAAACTAAAAAGACAAGAAGATTATGAACAACAGTTGAAAGAAGGAAAAGCATAGGAAAATTCCTCACCCAGTGTATCTCCCTCTGTTGGCCCAGTTTGCCGTTGCATCAAAAGACCGATTTGTCAACACCTGATACAAACTATAGAGATATGGATCGCATGGGAGGCAGTTAGTCATGAATCTCAAGGGGAGCACTGACCATTTTGCTAGCAATCTCCCCCTTAGCATTACCCAAGGGGATTCAAACCCGTGACCCAACGCTCTGATACCATTTGTTGGCCCAGTTTGCCATTGCATCAAAAGACTGATCTATCAACACACGATACAAACTATAAAGATATAGATCGCACGAGAGGCAGTTAGTCCCTTATCATGAATCTCGAGGGGAGCGTTGACCATTTTTCCAACACCCTCTAATGAGATAGAACAAATCAGATATGGGAATACAAATGAAGATCTGGAGGCTAGACAAGCAGGACCGGTCATCAGTCCAAAGGAAGTTGAATAGGAAAGAAGACAAAGACTAATAGAGTCATCAAGGTTATGTCAACAGGTATGTCAACTACAAGTGATCATTAAACCAAATTATGAAGGAACTTGCAGCATAAAAGATGTTGATATTGATACCATACATGCTTTCACCAAGCCACTTGAAGAGGAGTCAGATGCTTCATCTTTTGACTTTGATCATTCTAAAATAAGATCTATTTATGAAATTACCTATTCGACACCAAACTATGACTACTTTTTCATGAATGTCGAAACTCTGTCTGAAGAATATGTTACTGTTGAACCACAATATGTAGTCCAGTTTGAAGTAGAAGAAGGTGCTAGTGGTAGGTCTATCAGGTTAGATCCTCTAAATGCTAATGTAAACTTCGATAATCATGTTATTACTCTTCCTCATCTCGAGACGCTTATGCAAGGTAGTCTTCTAGAACTCAACTTGTTGGTCTGAGGTTGTGATGACAATACCGTGAATTCCCTTGAACTTGTTGAATCTTTATCCCTAGTACATCCCAAGCTTATTGACTTTACTCTCCAAGATCAACCCTTGAATATCCCTACCTTTTCCAATGACTCTACATTAGCCTTTTATCTTAATATAGTCAAACAAATGAACTCTTCCACCAATGAACGAAGTGAGAACATGACAGAAGCAGATGTCAAGTATCTTAGGCTCAAAAATCAAAAAAAGAAAAATAAGTGTTCTGATGGAAAAAACCACACTGTGGCGGTGTCAGAATAAAAAATAATAAAAATAAAAGATGTACTTAATGATGAAAACCTCTCTAAGGCACCTACAGGTGAGATACTTGACATTTTTACTTATCACTTTCAAGAATGCTCATCAATGCTGATTGAACCTACATAGCCAGTGAACATCAGAATAGAAGAAACTCAGCATATCATACATGTAACTCAATCCTTATTAGCAAAAGAACTGAAAGAATTTGCTAATTTCTTCATGGAGAAAAAGATAAATTTTGCATGGACATATGTTGATATGTCGGGTCTAGATCTTGACCTCATAATGCATCATCTTTCTATCGCTCCCAAAGTTAGACTTGTCAAGAAAAAACTTTGAAAAATGCATCCTCATGTTGCATTACTTGTTAAGGCTGAGCTAGAAAAATTACTAAAATCTAGATTCATTAAAGAAATTGATTATGCTGAGTGCATATCTAATATTGTACCTATTTCCAAACCTGACAAATCAATGTGTGTTTGCACAGATTTTAGAGATTTAAACAAAGCATTTCCAAAAGATGATTTTCCAATGCCTAACATAGACATGGTAGTGGACATGACTGCTAGCTATGAAATGTACTCTCTGATGGATGGTTTTTCCAGATACAATTAGATCAAAATTGCACCCGACGATAAAGAGAAAACAACATTCACCTGTGCATGGGGAACTTTCTGTTGGAATGTGATACCCTTTAGCTTAAAGAATGCGGGCACCACTTATCAAAGAGCTATAACAATGATCTTTCATGATATGATGCACAAAATTATGGAGGCCTATGTCAATGATACTCTACTCAAATCTATGAAAAGGTCAACACATCTCTCAAAACAAGGTCAAATCTTAGATAGGATGGAAAAATTTAAACCCAGACTAAATCCTAAGAAATGTACATTTGGAGTTGCATCTGACAAGATCCTAGAATACATTGTTTTAGTGAAAGGAATTGAAGTGGACTCAGAAAAAGTTAAAGCTATAATGGAAATGCCACCTCCAAAAAATGTCATTCAAATGAGGACTCTACAAGGGCAGCTCCAATCAATAAGACGCTTCATTTCTCAACTCACAGATAAAGCTCAACCATTCAGAAAAGATTTATAGAAAGGAGTTACATACAATTGGGATGAAGACTGTGAACAACACCTAAGGTAGATCAAGGAATACATTTCTAATTCACCTATCTTAATGCCACTGATTCAAGGAAAACCCTTGATTCTCTACATATCAGCTACTGATACATCACTGGGGGCAATTTTGGCTCAACATGATGAGAATAAAAAGGAATGAGCTATATACTATATCAACAAGATGTTGGTGTCTTATGAGATGAACTACACTATCATTGAGAAAGCTTGTTCGGCATTGGTCTTTGCATCACAGAAATTAAGACATTAGATGCTAGCACATTCTATCAAACTTGTGGCTAAGATTGATCTACTCAAATATCTTCTTAGCAAGGCAACACTTACAATGAGATTGGCTGTGGGTTATGATACTCACAGAATTTGACATTGAATATGTAGAATGCAAAGCTATGAAAGGACAGTTTATTGTAGATTAACTTGCCGATACTTCGCTTGAAGACAATCAACCTTTGCACATAGAATTTCTGGATGAACCCATAATGCATCTTACTCAGTGATCTTGGAAAATGTTCTTTGATGGATCTTTTGTTAGGTCCCAGAGACAACTAAGAGGGGGGGGGGGTGAATCAGTTGTCTAATAAATTCAAACCAAAAACAACTTAACCAACTTAATGCTTAATACTGATAAACCAGTTAAGTATGCGGGTAGATAGTTTTAATAGTTAATTGCTATACTAGTAAAGATTAATGCAGGAAACATAAACACAAAGTCATCCACAACACATAACACCAACATTTGTATGTGGAAACCCTGTAAGGGAAAAAACCATGGTGGGAAACCTTACCCACAATCAGATGATACTACTGCAGATAGTAAGTGTACATAAATGGGGTCTGCACATGCAGAAAGGCCAACAACCTAGAGCTCACCTCTCAATCACAAAATAGGAGTCACACTGACTAGAGTTGGATGGTTAAATCCAATAAGAATGTACTGCTCAAAATAGCATCTTCATATGCTGGATTCAGTACCGGTGTAATGCTGATATGCTTTCACAAAAACCTAGCTTCACCTTCAAATGATGTCTTCATGTATAGCTCTGCTTAATCTCACATATACCTTCACACAATTCTTTTTCGCATTCCATATTTGATCTTACAAATAAGACCTTACATTTATACCATAACCTAAGACCAATTTTAGTAGGTCAGCTCTACAAGATATTACATAAAACATTTTACAAACAATATAATATTCAATGCAATAACCAATTGAACATGTCGGCTTAATGCATTTACAACAATTAATCATCTCCATAGCGTGCCATGCTGATCTAGAAAAGATAAACCTGCCAGTGTAACCCTAGATAACCCTGGACCTATTTGTCGGTAAAAGAAAATATGCAAATATGAATATAACAATGATTAATTCATTAAGACAAGATGTCCACATGATGTCTTTGATATTACCAAGTGTCTTCCATATCATTCCAAGTGTTGGTGATCATTATATCCTGCCGGTAAACCATATACCAGTAACTGTGCAATAGTTACTTGCTTGTCAGTGAATGCTGTTGGATCTCCAAAGTGCTAGTGTTTTAGTGGGTGTTGACATCAATGAAAAAACCATACCAAAATACCAACAATCTTCCCCTTTGGCATTGATGGCAACACAAGATGGAAAAACCATCAAAGTGCCAAAACAAAAATTGCAAATACCAAAAACCAACAATCTCCAAAAAGATCATAACCAGAAATCAAAATACATACAAAGAATAATAATCTCTCCCAACCAACAATCTCTCCCCCTGGGAGCAACATGTGTTCTACTTGTGTTTTTCAAAGTTTTTCCATACCAATCTCTCCCCCTTTGACATCAAATGCCAAAGTTACAACAAAACCAAGTTCATATACAAATACCAATCAATTCAATATACCAACTACTCCCCCTGAGAAGTAGCTTCCTCATCAAAGACTAGAATAAAAGATTTGTCTATTAATTCTACCGATTGATGACAATCATCAACTTCCTAAGTCTCTATCGGTGGTGGTATGACTCCAAGCTAATCTCTGAGATATTCAAAAGTCTCCTTAGGCAAAGGTTTTGTAAAAATATCTGCAAGTTGTTCTTTAGTATTCACATAAACCAGTTTTATCTCCTTTGCTTCAACTTTTTCCCTTAGAAAATTCATTTTGATAGAAACATGTTTTGTTTTAGAATGTAGTACCGGATTCTTAGATATATCAATTGCTGCAGTGTTATCACAATAGATAGTAATAGGTTCCTTGTATTTTACCTTTATGTATTTCAACATTTTCTTAAGCCATAGTACCTGTGTACAGTTAGTTGCTGCTACAACATATTCTGATTTGGCTGTTGATAAAGATGTACAACTTTGTTTCTTACTAAACCAAGAAAATAGTCTATTTCTAAGAAAGAATGCTCTGCCGGTGGTGCTTTTCCTATCATTCACATCTCTTGCCCAATTTGCATCTGTGTATGCACATAATTCAAAATTTTCATTTCTAGGATACCATAATCCAAGATTTATAGTGCCTTGTAAGTACTGGAAAATCCTTTTTATTGTTGATTCATGATTTTCTCTAGGATTACTTTGAAATATTGAAACAATACATACTGCATTCATAATATCAGGTCTAGTTTGTGTCAAATATAGTAAATCTCCTATCATAGATTTGTATCTAGTCGGATCAATAGGTGTAGATTCATCCCTTTGAGATAATTTGTCATTTGTTGTCATAGGTGTGCTTACCAGTTTAGAGTTCTCCATTCCAATTTTCTTTAGTAACTCTTTTAAGTACTTGGATTGACTCAAGAATATACCTTTATTAGTTTGTGAAATCTGCAATTCTAAAAAGAATTTTATTTCTCCAATCATAGACATTTCAAATTCTTGCTGCATTTTAATACAAAATTCCCTACATAATCCATCTTCTCCTCCAAAGATTATATCATCAACAAATACTTCTATAATCAAGATGTCATCATTAGTTATTTTGTAATATAAATTGTTGTCTGCATTTCCTTTAGTAAAACCAATCTTTAAAAGATACTTATCCAATCTTGCATACCAAGCTCTTGGAGCTTGTTTTAATCCATACAGAGCTTTTCTTAACCTACAAACCATATCATTGTCATTTGTCAAAGAAACTCCATCAAGTTTTTCAATGTATACTTCCTCTTCAAGATCTCCATTCAAAAATGTACATTTAATATCCATTTGATAAACTTTGTAGTTCTTATGAGCTGCAAAAGTCAAGAATAATCTGACTGCCTCAATTCTAGCCACCGGTGCAAAGGTTTCATTGTAATCAATTCCTTCTTTCTAAGAATATCCCTTACACACTAGTCTTGCTTTATTTCTGACAACCTTACCATCTTCATTAAGTTTGTTTCTGAATACCCATTTTTTTCTAATTACATTTTTATCTTTAGGCCGGGGAACTAATGTCCAAGTGTTGTTTTTCTCAATTTGTTCTAATTCTTCTTCCATAGCTTTACTCCAAAATTTATCTTCACATGTCTCATCAACATATGATGGTTCAATTTTAGAAATAAGACATACCTCTTCATTTGCCAATCTTCCTCTTGTCATAACTCCTTTAAATTTGTTTCCAATTATCTGATCTTCAGAATGATTCAATCTTACATACCGGGGTGTCTTTGTTTGATGTTGTCTTCAATTACTATGGAATCCTCAGATGGTATCGGGGTAGCTGGATCGTCATTCTGTACTGGTGGATTCAGTGTAGGTTCATTTGTCAAATTTTCTGTTGCCGGTTCAGAGTCTATATACCTTGAAGTTCCTCTGAATTGTTCTTCAATCTTTACATTTGTACTCTCAATAATTTTCTGCAATCTCTTGTTAAAACATCTATATGCCTTTCTCTAAGATGAATAACCAAGAAATATTCCTTCATCACTTCTAGGATAAAATTTGCCAATATACTCATCTCTTCTGATATAACATTTACTTCCAAATATTCTGAAATACTTAAGAGTAGGAGTAGTACCAAACCATAGTTCATGAGGGGTCTTACTAGTTTCACCTTTGATGTGAACTTTGTTGAATGTATAGACCACTGTGCTGACTGCTTCTCTCCAATACACATGTGGTAAATTTTCTTTTGATAACATACTTCTTGTTGCATCCAAGATAGTTCTATTTTTCCTTTCAACAACTCCATTCTGCTGTGGTGTCCGAGGTGCTGATAGCTGTCTTCTGATTCCATTCACTTCACATAATGTATTAAATTCATTAGATGTGAATTCTCCTCCTTGATCTGATCTTAAACATTTGATTTTCTTACTGGTTTCATTTTCTACCAATTCTTTGAATAGTTTGAACTTTCCAAGTGCTTCTGATTTTTCTCTAAGAAAAGTAACCCAACACATTCTAGAATAGTCATCAATGATTAGCATGAAATATCTATCACCTTGTAAGCTTTTAGTTCTAGCTGGCCATATAAATTAGTGTGAATCAAATCAAGAGCATTATTTGATTTTTCTGGAATACTTTTGAAACTAGCTCTAACTTGTTTTCCAAATTGATATTCCTTACATACTGTATTTTGAGGTTTGACAATTTTAGGTAAATCTCTAACTACCTTAGTAGTACTGATCTTTACCATGCAATCAAAGTTTACATGATAGAGTCTCTTATGCCATAACCAACTTTCATCTATATGTGCAATTAAGCATGTCTTTTCACTATTATTCAAATGAAAGATATTACCTCTAGTCTGATTACCGGTTGCAATTTCCAAACCAGTTCTGTTCATGATTTTGCATTTTCCATTTTTAAATTGTAATTGAAATCCTTTCTCAACTAATTGACCAACAGTTAAAAGGTTATGCTTTAATCCTTCAACATAGTAGACATTGTCAGTGTTATGCTTACCATCAAGAGATATTGTACCCTTACCTTTGATTGAACAAGCTTTGTCATCTCCAAATCTTACTAAACTGCCATTGTATTCTTGAAAGTTCAAGAATTTATCTTTGTCTCCTGTCATATGATGTGAGCATCCTGAACCAATGATCCATTCATCCTTTACTTCAACTTTAGTTGCTAGGGCTTGTTCTACTGATTGAGCAGTAGGTGTCGGTTGATCTTCTGTTATAGAAACAAAAAACCATCCATTGTCTGCCAGATCCTCATTAGAATCATCAGTCACACCTTCATCAGCAATGTAACAAGATTTGTCTTTGTTCTTCTTAAATCTGTATATCTGATATTCAGGATTAGGCTTGTATGTTCTTCTAGCTTCTTCTCTTAGTCTAGCATGTCTATCAGGGCATCTCAAAGCCATATGACCAATCTTATTGTAGTTAAAACATTTAAAGGGTGCTTTACCTTCATACTTACTTCCAACTGGACCTTGAGGCATTTTCCTTGCAAATAGTGCTTCAAGTTCTTCATTTTCTTTCCTGTTTTCTTCAAGTTCTCTTGCATAAAAGGCTTTCCAATCAGATTTGTCAAATGATGGAGCAAATGATGTTGATGCTTTAAAGGCCAAATCTATCTTTATAGTAGCAATAGGACCAAATTCCTCAATTTCAAAAGCTGAAAGTTTCCCAATCAATGTATCCCTAGTTACTAATGTATTAGGCATTGTTCTTAACTCATTTATAGTAGTAACCTTCATTTTATATGCTGGTGACAATTCTCTTAAAACTTTTGAAACAATTTCATCCTCACTTAAGGTTCCTCCACAACATTTAATACCCAAAACAATTTCATTTACTCTTTCCATAAAAGCAGAAATCTTTTCATCTTCTTCCATTTTCAGATGTTCATACCTGACTCAGAAGCTTTCAAGTTTTGCAATTTCGACTATGGAATCTCCTTCATTCAGTGTTTCCAAATGATCCCAAATAGCTTTAGCAGTAGACCTATCTAATAGTCCCATGATTTGTTGATCTGATAATGCACTCAAAAGTGCTTCTCTTGCTTTGTAATCATTTTCTTCATCTTTAGTCAAATTAGCTAGACTAGGCTGACCTGGTACAACAACAATATAACCATTCTTTATAACATACCAGATGTCCTTTCCAATGCAATTCAGATGTGTCTCCATTCTAATCTTCCATATGCCATAGTTGGTTCCATCAAGTTTAGGACCGTCCTTCCTGAAATAGTTAGTAGACATTGGATCTCCTCAAGCTGTTAAACTTCTGCAAAAGAGGACTAGGCTCTGATACCAATTGTTAGGTCCTGGAGACAACTAAGAGGGGAGGGGGGGGGGGGGGGAATCAGTTGTCTAATAAATTCAAACCAAAAACAACTTAACCAACTTAATGCTTAATACCGGTAAACTAGTTAAGTATGCCGGTAGACAGTTTTAACAGTTAATTGCTATACCGGTAAAGATTAATGCATGAAATATAAACACAAAGTCATCCACAACACATAACACCAACATTTGTATGTGGAAAATAAGGGGAAAAACCATAGTGGGAAACTTTACCCACAATCAAATGATACTATTGCAGATAGTAAGTGTACATAAATGGGGTCTGCACATGCAGAAAGGTCAACAACCTAGAGCTCACTACTCAATCACAAAATGAGAGTCACACTGACTATAGTTGGATGGTTAAATTCAATAAGAATGTATTGCTCAAAATAGCATCTTCATATGTTGGATTCAATACTGGTGTAATGCTGATATGCTTTCACAAAAACCTAGCTTCACCTTCAAATGATGTCTTCGTGTATAGCTCTGCTTAATCTCACATATACCTTCACACAATTCTTTTTCGCATTCCACATTTGATCTTAAAAATAAGATCTTACATTTATACCATAACCTAAGACCAATTTTAGTAGGTTGGCTCTACAAGATATTACAAAAAACATTTTAAAAACAATATAATATCCGATGCAATAACCGATTGAACATGTCGACTTAATGCATTTACAACAATAATTAATCATCTCCATAGCATGCCATGCTGATCTGGAAAAGATAAACCTGCCGGTGTAACCTTAGATAACCCTGGACCTATTTGCCGGTAAAAGAAAATATGCAAATATGAATATACCAATGATTAATTCATTAAGACAAGATGTCCACATGATTTCTTTGATATTACCAAGTGTCTTCCATATCATTCCAAGCACCAGTGATCATTATATCTATAAAGCGGAAAATCGAACCCTAATTGCTCTCCCCTCTTCCAACTCCAAGGAGAGAGAAGGGAGGTCACTTAGGATTGTCGGTTTTCACTTAGGGGAGACTTTACATTCAAAAGAGGGGTTGAAACCCACAAGATCCAATCCCACACAATGCAAGATTGGATTCTAGATGAGTTTCAAGGGTTAAGACAGCAAGGCTACCCTCTTTTGTAAAGAATGTAGATAGAAGGATCAAGCTAAGAATGCATAGAAAGTGAGAAAGATTCACTTATAAACTGAGATAGGGATATAGGATGAAGCTGCGGACCTGGAATTAGCAGTAAAATGTCGAGATGGCGCTGTCCTGCAAATTTGAGCAAAAGTTGACGGGACGATGGCGCCCGGCGTGCACACGGTCCTCTGAAAAATCCGCTAAACGAAGGGGGATCGGTTCGTCTCTGCACAAGGATTCCAGATCTTCAATTACAGCCGCGTACCTGCAACCTACACACAGAAAAGTGAAGATGATTGGGGGGTTAGGGATTAGGGGTTTGCCCTTAGGTCAAACCCCAGTTTTGAAATTAACCAAGAAATGAGAAATGCTGTAAATGTAAATGACTGTAATGCAAAACAAGTACTAGTACCTTGTTGTAAGAATGTTTGTATTCTTACATGGAAAGGTGTAGATGTTGTTGTTTGTTGTATGTTGTATGTTGTAGTATGTGATCTCCTCTTCAATGGTTGAATCCTTGTCTTGAATGCAACACTTAGCCTTGAATGGAGACTTGGAATGATCAATTGCTTGAAGGAATGTTTGAATGCTTGAATGCTTGAATGTTTGAATATCGTTTCCACGCCCTTTTTTTTTCGTCTCTCTCTCCTTAAAATGAGAGAGGAAAAGTAGTTTATATACTTGTCAATTAGGGTTGATAGACTGATTTTTCCGACCTTGGGCCGACAAGGAAAGAGTATTTTCCAATTTGCAAACTAAAAGACCCGAAGCCCCATAGGAGACCAGGCCCAAAAATAGGGCCAGGGACCAGGGCGCTGGGCGCCCTGGTCCTTAAGGACCAGGGCACTAGGCGCTCTGGTCCCACCTCCCGGGACAGTAGGGTGCAAGGAGGGATCAGGCAGGGTGCTGGAAAAATGCAGTTTTTGATGTCGTGGACAAGTTTTGGGGTCTCCATTTAGGTTCCGTGTTGCATCGCCATCGTGAAGACCCAAATGTAGTCGAAATTGCAAGTGTCACAATTTTAGGACGCTACATTTAGCCCCCACTTTAGTGGGAGTATAAGCATACGCTCATACTTCCGGTAAAGTACAAGGAAACAACATTGAAAGACTTTCACCACGTCAAGGAGGCAAGACACACCAAGCCGCCAGTGGACTAAGGATCTTACGACTTCGATTGACAAAGTAAAAGGGAAGATCACGAGGGAGAACCATGACTGTCAGTAGTAAGGTTCCCTCACTATGAGTCATGTGAGAGAAATACCAAAAATTTTCAAGGCAAAGCTAAGTTCGCCAAGAAATTTTCAAGTATCCTGAAGGGATAGACGGGGTGTATGCCCCCCTATGTTAAAGCGATCGCACACGCCTCAACGGGGGTGATTTCTTTAAGGTAGTGATACACATAAGAAATGAGAAGGGAAAGGAGCACGTTATCACAAAGATTTAGCCCCCAAGTGTGAGATAAACCCAAGGATAATAGATACAAAACACAAAGCACGAGGTGACTTCGCTT
Source organism: Cryptomeria japonica (assembly GCF_030272615.1). Classification (NCBI taxonomy): domain Eukaryota; kingdom Viridiplantae; phylum Streptophyta; class Pinopsida; order Cupressales; family Cupressaceae; genus Cryptomeria; species Cryptomeria japonica. The sequence goes on from NC_081414.1 coordinate 644,301,408, forward strand.
TCCTCAGGGTCAGTATGCTGTATGATAATTCATGTATATCATATGTATGTATGCATAATTTTTCTTCATTCCCCAATCAAGGAAAGGTCACCTAGAAGAAGGGAACACATGTGTCTTTTGAGTCAACATGAGAGAGACCAAAAGAGATCTCAATACTTTGCATCGTCCTCAAGTAGACAACACTAAGGACAACAAATAGAAGAATGAGAATAACACATAGAAGAAGTAACAAAAGAGAGGAGGAGAGAGTCTGCTATGCTAATGAAACTAGTCTAGCACGTCATCTACCCCCCGATCTTGCTGATCAATGTTTTGGGAAGGCAAGGAACACGCTAGAGGAGGAACATCCAACACAGCAGATGGAGCTATCACAAGATCCAAACAAGGGCTATGTTCATGTTCCAAGCCACGTTGTTCTTGTCTAGGAGCTAGGATAAGTGCTTTAGAAAATTCATTAGATAAATGGTTATCAATATCAACAAGTTCATATTCACTATCAGAAGCAAGAGAAGCAACATTTTCATCTATATCATCATCAAGATTTATAAAAATAGGATCTTTAACTCGCACAGGATCAAGACCATCATGCATCTTATGTTTAGGAGATCTTGGAGAAAATGGAATAATGCTTGTTGAAGGTGTTTTTGGAGATTGCAAAGTTTGAGAAGCAGTTGCCTGAGCTCTAAGACGACACTTTCGTCAGCATTCACATGCAGAACGATTTTGTCTAGTCTTAGTAGGAAGTTGAGAAGATTGAGGAGGAGGAATGTTCTCATCCTTATCACTTGGGTGTTTAGGTTGTGGTCTCTTAGGCTGGATAATAGGAGAAGAGGAAGGTCTCTTCTCTCTATAAAAGGACGGAGGAGGAACTGCTCCATATAAAGGAGGAATTTTTGGTTTAGGAAGGAGACCAAGTCCATTATGACGAGGAGGTATAGGTCTACTTTTAGAAGGTTTATTCGGCATAGACATAGTCACATCCATAGGAATGGGTTGGGAATCTTCTTGAGAAAAGACATTAGTTTTATCTTTCAAAGGAAGAACTTCCTTCTCAAGAACGATAGGAATATCAAGTTTGGGTGTTCTAGGTTCACTTAGAGATAGGATCATATCTGTTTTCCACTTTTGATAAGATTTGAAAAGATGATCACTTCGCGAAGGAAGGGATTGGAATTGTTTAGGCCAAAAATAATCAATAGGAATTCTAGAAGTTCTTTTAGCTCGTTTAAAGAGACTATGATTGACAGTAACAACTTCACCATTATGGGGAAATTTCAAACACTTGTGAATAGGAGAAGCAATAGCTTTCATGGAAGATAGCCAAGGATAGCCAAGCTTCACACGAAATTGTTCGGATGAAGGAATAATAGCAAAGTTTACATCAAGGGATTTGTTATGGACCTCAATAGGTAATGTAATAGAACCAATTGCAGGAGAAGAAAATGCATCAAATAATTTCACAATCACATCTGTTTTGTCATAGATCACTTGATTCAATTGCAAAGTAAAAAGAAATTCTTCAGTAATAACATTAACCATGCACGAAGGATCAATAAGCACTCCACGGCAAGGTGTATTCTTGACTTTTGCAACTATGTATAAAGGACCATCAGGTGCCCTAATAGTTTCACTAGAATCAAATGTGATGGAAGGTTCTTTAGGGTTTTCTTGTTGCTCTACAAAGTTAATCACATTCGGAGTCATAGACATAAGACCATCAGATGAGAAAGAAGAATCATTAGCCTCAATCACATTAGAGGTATGAGAAGGTAATGGATCAGTAAAAATCTGAAGATTTTGGTTAGGAGGAGATACAGATGTATTGCCTTTATCATTCACTCCAGAAACAGAGATAGTATTATTATCAATCAAATCTTGAATTTTACCCTTTAAAGCAAAACATTTTTCAGTATCATGCCCAGGTTGATGATGAAATTGACAAAAAGATTTGTTATCAAAATAGGGTGAATTAATCTTTGCAGGATCTATTTGCCTTATAGGAGGAAGAGTAAGCACATTTTGTTCCAATAGATTATTCATAATACTATGCAATGATTCATTCAAAGGAGTAAACTTTCTTTCTTTCTTGAAAAACTTAGAAATAGGAGGCACACCTGATGCTGCATTCACATTGTTGTTGATGATGTTTTCATTGAATTTGATGGAATCTCTGTTCGGTTTAAACTTTCCAAATGGTTGTTGACTGCTATCACCCTTATCACTCGGAGCCATAGGATGTGATTGTTCCATTTGACTCATAGTCAGTTGATAATTGTGAAGAGTTGCACACAACTGTTGGAAAGAAGTAAACTCAGAAAATAGAAGTTTATCTCGAATATCTTTTTGTAAATTAGAAATAAAGATTCTTTGAATATCATTGTCAGGCATTGGAAAAGAAATTTGAGCATACAAATGCTTATATCTACCAATGAAATCAGTCACTTTTTCTTTAACACCTTGTTTACAATGCATTAAATCAATCAAAGTAACTTTAGGACTTATATTGTTTTGAAATTGTTGAATGAAAGCATTTACAAGTTGTTCGAAAGAAGTAATAGAATAAGAAGGCAACGAACAATACCATTGTAGGGCTTTGTCTCTTAATGTTCTAGTAAACAGTTTTGCAAGCAACCTTTGGTCATAAGCAAAATCGGTACATATTGTTTGAAAAGTCTTAACATGTGTTAGAGGATCACCTTTACCATTATAAAGCTCCAAATGTAGGATTTCAACATGTTTAGGAGGGATAGCTCAAACAATGTCAATAGAAAGTGGGCTCACAACATCAAATGTGGGCACACTAAACTTAGATTGATTCATAGAGGCAATTTGTTGCTGTAAAGAAGAGACAGTTTGTGCAAGATTGTTAATGGTCGCTTCAGTCGAAGAATTCATATTAGATGTGTTAGATTGAGATGGAGGTGTTATGTTATTGAAAGAAGGTAAAGAGTAAGGTGGTGGGACACTATGATAGTTAGTCATAGGAGAGGATTGGAAAGGAGGAACACTACAAGGAGGAATGGAATGGTTGAATGAATTGCCCCCTTGCGTCATGTTCATTTGTGGAGATGTAATAGGGACACTCATTGAAGGAATGAATGAAGAAGTCGGATTGAATGAAGGAAGAGGGTTAATTGAAGAGGAAGGATTTCCCCCATGACTGGTGATCATAGGGGGAATGTCTTGTATAGAAGTAGTCATTATGTTTGATGTAAAAGTAGGTATGCTAGCAATAGAAGTTGTCAAAGGAATAGAATGATTGACTTGAGTAGGAGGTTGTGTATAACCTAAAGTTTCGGCACAACTCTTCATAGGCATCACATTCGAATCCACAATGTGTGCAATACCACGCAAAATATCAATTCCATTCTTATCACTTTGAAGCATATGTTTTAGACCCTCAATTAAAGGAAGAGCTTGACTATCGGGGTATTCTTGAGACATCCATTGTCGAAAATCGTCAAATTGATTATCCAATTTTGAAAGTTGTTCTACAGAAACCTCATGGAGAGCTTCTTCATCATTAAGAGGATTAGAGGAATTACCCATGTCCTCGTTAAAAAGGCTATTCAAATTAGGTTCCATCTCCTCAGTAATTAAACCTTGGAAAGACTTAATTCTAAGGCTTCGTCTAACGGGAATAGTGTAAGTAGGGCTTATTGTTGTAAAACTCATGCACTAGAGAGGGAGAGAAGATTTTTGATTTTAGAGGTAGCAAATTTTAATAAAATCAACCAATCTCCTAGATTTAGGTTGTTAAATGCAATCACGACAATCTCCCGAAATTTCGGAAAAAATGTCAGGGACCGTGGCGCTCGGAGTGCACACGGTCCTCGCAACTTTTTTTGAAATTTGCAGGGATGAAAGTTATGATGATTTTAAAGTTAATCTAAAAAAATTGAGTGATTTTACGATCTGTAGATAGGCCAAATTAAAGTTGCAATCTCAAAATTGAACCCTACCAAGATTGTCGAAAAATGCAAAATTTGAATTTTGAAAAAGAGAGGGAAACTGAAATTTTGAATTTTATGATTTTAGAGGGAATACCAAAAGCAATGCAAGTTTTGAAATTTAAAAGTTGACTCAATTTCACGCAAAATTCAATTTTGAAAGTGGAAATCAGGATTGTTGTAATTAAACACTTAATTTCAAAAGTCACAAATTGCAAGAATTTGAATGAAGCACTGAAATTTTGAATGAATGCCAACACACTTTTCAGATTTAGGACAGTAAGAACACAATTTTGACACAAAAATTTCAATTTCAACAATTTTTGAATGATTAGAAGCCTTAATCCAAGCAATCCCTAGACCAACTTTGACTTTAATTTTGAAAGTGTTAGAATTGATAAAATCAGCCAAAATTCTGGATTTTAGCAGAAAAATATAGTAAGATCTAACTCCCGAAATTTCGGAAAAAATGTCGGGGACGATGGCGCTCGGAGTGCACATGGTCCTCGCAACTTTTTTCCAAATTTTTAGGGATGAAAGATATTATGATTTTATTGCGGAATCCAAGGTTACAGCCGATTTGGAGATGTTTTGATCAGTGAAATTGTTGGACAAAGGTTGAATCAAGAGGGTTTCAAAAATTAGGGTTTTGACACTTAACTACTTAATTTTCAAAATTAAAGCACAAATATGAATTGATAATTTGCAATAGAAGGGTAGATCTAAAACAAGCATTAATAATTAAACATTTCGCAAGCTCAATTACTAAAAAGAAAATTTAGGGTTTTTATGCAATCAACCTCTAAAATTTGCAAAAGATCAAACATGGAAATGTGATTAAGGAAGCAAATTTTCAGATCTAACCATGAATAATCAGAAAGGATGTTCACGTTGGGTTCACCAAAATGTAAAGCGGAAAATCGCGAGCGAACCCTAAGTGTTCCCTCCACCACTCCAAAGGGGAAAGGGGAGGTCACTTAGGATTGTCGGTTTTCACTTAGGGGAGACTTTACATTCAAAAGAGGGGTTGAAACCCACAAGATCTAATCCCACACAATGCAAGATTGGATTCTAAATGAGTTTCAAGGGTTAAGACAGCAAGGCTACCCTCTTTTGTAAAGAATGTGGATAGGATGATTAAGCTAAGAATGCATAGAAAGTGAGAAAGATTCACTTATAAACTGAGATAGGGATATAGGATGAAGCCGCAAACCTGGAATTAGCAGTAAAATGTCGAGATGGCGCTGTCCTACAAATTTGAGCAAAAGTTGACGGGACGATGGCGCCCGACATGCACACGGTCCTTCGAAAAATCCGCGAAACGAAGGGGGATCGGTTCGTCTCTACACAAGGATTCCAGATCTTCAATTACAGCCACGTACCTGCAACCAACACATATAAAAGTGAAGACGATTGGGGGGTTAGGGATTAGGGGTTTGCCCTTAGGTCAAACCCCGGTTTTGGAATTAACCAAGAAATGAGAAATGCTGTAAATGTAAATGACTGTAATGCAAAACAAGTACTAGTACCTTGTTGTAAGAATGTTTGTATTCTTACATGCAAAGGTGTAGATGTTGTTGTTTGTTGTATGTTGTATGTTGTAGTATGTGATCTCCTCTTCAATGGTTGAATCCTTGTCTTGATTGCAACACTTAGCCTTGAATGGAGACTTGGAATGATCAATTGCTTGAAGGAATGTTTGAATGTTTGAATATCGTTTCCACGCCCTTTTTTTTCTATCTCTCTCTCCTTAAAATGAGAGAGGAAAAGTAGTTTATATAATTGTCAATTAGGGTTGATAGACTGATTTTTCCGACCTTGGGCCGACAAGGAAAGAGTATTTTCCAATTTGCAAACTAAAAGACCCGAAGCCCCATAGGAGATCGGGCCCAAAAATAGGGCCAGGGACCAGGGCGCTGGGCGCCATGGTCCTTAAAGTCCAGGGCATTGGGCGCTCTAGTCCCACCTCCCGGGACAGCAGGGTGCAAGGAGGGATCAGGCAGGGTGCTGGAAAAATGCAGTTTTTGATGTCGTGGACAAGTTTCGGGGTCTCCATTAAGGTTCTGTGTTACGTCACCATCGTGAAGACCCAAATATAGTCGAAATTGCAAGTGTCGCAATTTTAGGACGCTACAATATCCTACCAGTGAACCATATACCAGTAACTGTGCAATAGTTACTTGCTTGCCGGTGAATGCTGCTGGATCTCCAAAGTGCTAGTGTTTTAGTGGGTGTTGACATCAATGACAAAACCATACCAAAATACCAACGTCTTTTACTCAACAAGGTTCTGGTACTCGAATTCTTTTTATCACTCCTCAAAGATTCTCAATCCCAAAGGCATACAAGATCCTCTTTTCTTGTACAAACAATATTGCAAAATATGGAGTCTTGGTAAATGGAATCAAGCTAGCTATTGAATGAAAAGTTGTTGAGTTATACATCTATGGTGACTCTCAGCTGATAATCAACTAGATCAATGATATATATTAAACTCAAGATGAAAAACTAAATCCCTATAAAAGAATGGTTGATGATTTTAAGAAATACTTTACCTTTGTATCATTTCAACAGATTCCTAGGTCAGCAAACAGAGTAGCATATGCTATGGTTACATTGGCATCTATACCACAAGTACAAGAATTTGAGTTCCACTAAGAATTACTGGTGGAAGAGCTTCATTGTCTTGCTTATGATTCCCCTGAGTCCTAGATGGTCTGTTCTATCATTGGACATGACTCATCTCACTATAGTCATATCTATTCCTACTTACGTGACCAAATTATCCTTGATAACCTTACCCATAATGAGAAAAGAAACCTGATCATCATCGCTAATGACCTATATAGGTGAGGTTTAGATAGTAATTTGCTTAGGTGTCTAGAAACCGAAGAGTCTCAACATGCATTATTTGAAGTCCATGAAGGTATTTATGGAGCTCACTCAAAATGTCTAACTTTAGCTCGGAAACTGTTAAGGGTTGGCTACTATTGGCCAGATATGAAAAAAGATGCTATAAAAGTTGCTAAAACTTGTGAGAATCTGAAGTCCATGAAGGTATTTGTGGATCTCACTCAAACGGTCTAACTTTAGCTCAAAAACTGCTAAGGGCTGGCTACTATTGGCTAGATATGGAAAAAGATGCTATAAAATTTGCTAAAAACTTGTGAGAAATGCCAGCTACATGGGAGTCTCATACATGCTCCAGCAAGAGAGCTAATACCTTTTATCATGCATTGGCCTTTTCAACAATGGGTGTTTGATCTCATCAGCCAAATCTATCCTGCATCATCTAATGCACACAAGTTTATCATAACTGCCACTGAATACTTCACCAAGTGGGTTAAAGTGGTTCTGCTAATCAAAGCAACTGGAATACAGATGGCTATGTTCATTCTTAACTATATCATCTGTAGGTATGAAATACCTTCTTCAATTGTGACTGATAATGGAGGGAAGTTCAAAAACAAGGATCTAGATGAGCTTTGTGAAAAACTTAAAATCAAACAACATTGGCCTTCTATATACTACCCTCAAGGTAATGGACAAGCTAAAGCATCTAACAAAAATCTGCTGACTATCTTGCATAGAACGATCAACAAATTTGGAAAGGATTGGCATCTTCAGCTCAATCCGACACTGTGGGCTTATTGAACAAGCATTAGAACACCTATTGGGGCTACACCTTTTGCTTTATTGTATGGGACCAGAGAAGTCTTGCCTATTGAAGTGTAAATTCCTTCTTTGAGAGTTTCTTTTCATGGTCTTATTATTGATGAAGATCATAGAATATCTAGATTGCAAGAACTAGAATTGCTGGATGAATGTCGTCAAGTGGTGTTTGATCATCTGAGAGATTACCAGAAGAGAATGTCTAGAGGTTATAATTAGAAAGTTAGATATAGAGAATTTTAGTTTGGTGACCTTGTTTTAAGAGAGAATCCTAAAAATCAACAGTTTCAAGAACAAAAGGGGAAGTTTGAACCCAACTGGCAAGGTCTCTACATCATTACTACAGCCTTTGGCTTTGGTGCTTATCAACTCTCAACATCGAAAGGAGAGAAGCTCCGTGAAATGATCAACACCATCCACTTGAAGAAATTCTACACTTAGCATTCTCTGCTCCAACAATCTATATAGCTAAAAAGTCTTGAGAAAAATCCTAAAAATCATAAAAAGTCCTGAAGAAAAAAAGAGAGAGAATATCTGCCAAGAAGGTGAAAACCTTGTAAACAGGTGCCTCTTGTACTGAAGTGCTCCATCTATCAAAACAAATTTGGAATTTCCTATTTTATTTTATGCTTTTGTGCATCTTTTCTTTAGCTTGTACACATCCTTCAGTCGCTTTTGTGACACCTTGGTTCTTCTTGGAACCCTCATGGTTTGAAATCAATCAACGTCCTAGTCTTAGGGTCATCAACTGAGCAATCTAAATGTCCTAAGAAATTTAACCAAATCCATTTTTATGTAGAGGGTCAGGGGTTTTAGGTGATTTCAAGAAAATATGCTTTTAAATGCTTCACACTCCTTGCAGTTACCTAGTGTTTCCATGGCACCTTAATGGTTTTAAAAGGGCAAATCTCAATCCACTCTCCACAACGACTCCTAAGGTTTTTAAACACCTATTCCAACCAAATCCAACAAGATTCAACTAGTTTCAAAGGTTCAAGTCTTCACCATGCTCTTAAACCCCACTATGTCTGCTACTAGCCCTAGAGCCTCAATTAGGCCACCTGAGGCTGAAATAAATTGTTTTCTCCAACTTTTCCCAAATAACTCTGAAAAAAAAAATATCTTTTTGGATACCCTTTTCGGCTTACTACAACATATATCAAAATTAGGTATGGTTGTTTTGGACCATGCCTTTGCTGTCCTAAGACTCAGACTATTTTTGATGCAAAAACCCACACTTTTACAAAGCAAGTATATAAAATACTTATCCCCCAACCTTTAAACTCTCAACAGTGTTTATTTATGCCTCAAAAATAAGTAATATCCAATAAAGTTGGTTCTATGTGCTCTTTTAATGTGCAAACCCCAAAACCCTCACCATTAGGCTCCAAAACCGAGGATTTTCTAATTAAGACCTTTCCAATCACTTCCAGGTCTCATTCAAAGTCCCTACACCATCTCCTTGGTCATATTAACCAACTTCAATCATCAAACTACCCTCTCCAAGAGGTAGATCTTCTGCTGCTATAAGTTTGCTATGCTTCCTACTCACTTCTCCCTCATCAAACTCATGGTGTAAACCTGTTAAAACACACTTCCTGCAAATGTTTTGGTTAGGATCATAATGTACATGTTAGATAGAGCCTCCTCTATGAGAAATAGGACCTTACATCCATAGAAGGGCTCCAAATTGCATTTTGGGCCTTCAATGCCAATGATACAACTCAGAAAATTTTAGGACAGTCAGCACAAATGACAAAATCTGAGCAAAACCTGCTACAAAATCATTCCAAATCACTTATTACAATGTTTAATGACTGCCCAAGGCTTATACCATGAAAGATCAATCACTTTCAAGCAACAAAACACAAGAAATTGCAAGAAAATGAAGGTTTTATTCACTTTTTTTTGTTAAATCCGTACAACATCCATACTGTAGCATCCAACCCCACCAAAATGGAATTCCAAGGTTTTATAATACCTTCCCCTAACTTCCCAAACTGAAATCTATCAGTTATTCATGATTAAAATGCTTAACAAACAAGTTTTTAGTTTTTCCCCCCAAAATGACACTAGCCACTATTTTCAAATTTTTGAATTTAAAACTCTTATGAAATGGACTTCTACCCCAGCCTAATGACTTCTAAAGGATCAAAATGATTTATCAAATAGTTCTAAACACCTTTGAGACCCTTACCAATTCTATACCCATGAAATCCTATATTTGGTCCTATGGCCTTATTAGGTCCATTAGGACAATTAATCATTACATTAGGATCATTACAATAAAATGCCATAATTGGCTTCAAGACATCATAATTGAGTCTATTAGACCCATACACCTCCTTGTCATGCTTCCATGGTGTCCTCCAAGTTGTCTTCATGCCTAGTGCCCCTGCACCATACTCCCCACCAAACAAAGAACTCTTGTCCCAAGAGTGACTAGTCTTGTGCCAACCACCTAATGATGATGTCTTCTGATTTTCAATAGGGAAAAGGTACTCTCCAAAGGTAATCTTCCTCCTGCTACAACCTGCATTCACTTTACCAAAAACATTAGTATCAAAAATCTGATTTTGAGTCCCTTGTCTAGGACCTTGTGTCTTCACCTCTTCTTGCCTCTTCTTATCATTGTTCTGATCTGATATCATCTGCAAACTCAAAGGTTTAACCACATCTCTCTTCTCAATCACCGGGCAATCAATACCCCCAACTCTTATGCTATTGAAACTACAACCATGTTGCTCCTTAAGACTGCTATTTTGCTGCAACTTTGTTTTGTTCTTCCAACCGGTATCATTGTCCTCTTTACCCTGCTCACACAACCTGATTTTGTCTCCAAAACAAATTACATTATGCTCATACTTCTCCCTAAAAGGCAAAGGTGTTAAACAATATCTCTTACTACCCTTATGCACCAAGTATGTATTTGTATATCCATCATGGATTGTCCTCCTCAAGTATTGCCATGGTCTACCCAAAATTATATGTCCACAAGTCATAGGTATAACATCACACAAAACCTGATCATGATATGGACCAATTGAGAAATCAACATAAGCCCTCTGACTAATCATTACATGCTGCTCTTGACTAACCCAAGTGGCATTATAAGGATTAGGATGATCAAATGTTTGCAATCCCAACTTAGAAACCATATCAAATGAAACAAGATTATCATGTGAGCCAGAATCAATAATCAACTTACATATCTTACCCTTACTCAAGCATTGTGTCCTAAAGATGGATACCTGATTTGATGTTTGCTGCTGCAATTTACCTCTTCTGATCATAAGAAAATCTCCCTCTGTTATAGGATAGGCTTTCAATGGTTCTTTGTCTTCTTTCTTGTCTTCTTCTTCACATGTCAAATGAACTCTTCTATCTTTGCCTCTATCGGCTTCATCCCATTTAGGACATTTGAAAGATGGATGTCCAACTTCATTACAATGGTAACACCTACCTGTGAATACATGTGATCCTCTTCCAGTACCAAATCTACCTCCTCCTCTATAACTATAACCACCTCTTTGTTTTGATGTAGACTCTTTGTCCTTATTGTCTTGTCCTTGTGATTCATTTGCAGACCTTCCTCCTCTTCCTCTCATGGATCCTCTACCTCTTGTGCCTCCGTGTCTCTCTTGTTTTCTCTTCAACTTCTCCTCATCCCTTATTGCAAGTTGAAAACAATCTCCCAATGTTTGTGGAACATTCAACCCAATCTCATCCTGCAAATTATATCTCAGCCCATTCAAATACCTTGCTACCTTTTCATCTTCATCCTCTACTCCTCCTCTAATGCTCAGTTTATGAAATTGCTCTGTGTATGTCATCACATCCATGTCTCTTTGTTTGTATAGCAAAATCATATGGTAGAAATTGTGCCTTCATCATTGCTTTCATCCTTTCCCAACTTGTAATCTTATTCAATCCTCTTGCTATCCTCTCAGCCTGCATACCACTCCACCATGTTAATGCTGTTCCCCTCAACTTTGCCTTTGCAAATTTCACCTTCTTGTCATCATCCCTGTCTTCCAAATCAAAGTAGTTTTCTAAGGCCTCTATCCACCCTAGCACTTCCTCACTATCCATTCTTCCCTGGTAAATAGGTAAATCAACATTTCCTTTCATTACTCCACCTTGTACTGCCTTTAGTAGTCTTACCAACCTCTTCTCTTCAGGGTCTACTATCTCTTCCCTATGCTCTTCATGCCCACTTCCTTCATTATGTGAGTCAAGATGCTCATTGTTTTCATCCACCCTAAGTTGTTCTCTTTCCTTCTCTAAGGCTTCTATCCTTGTAGATAGTTTCACTCTCTCCCTTCTCTCTCTTTCTCTTGCTGCTTCAAGTTCTCTCTTTTCCCTCTTCTCTCTTTCAAGGGCTTCCTTAACTCTTCAATTTCCCTAGCCATTTGATTCTTCGGTGCCGTCTTGTCAAAACCTTCCCAAAGAGATCTACTCACTATTATGATGCCAATCTAATGTAGAGTGTCAGGGGTTTTAGGTGATTTCAAGAAAATATGCTTTTAAATGCTTCACACTCCTTGCAGTTACCTAGTGTTTCCATGGCACCTTAATGGTTTTAAAAGGGCAAATCTCAATCCACTCTCTACAATGACTCCTAAGGTTGTTAAACACCTATTCCAACCCAATCCAACAATATTCAACTAGTTTCAAAGGTTCAAGTTTTCACCATGCTCTTAAACCCCACTATGTCTGCTACTAGCCCTAGAGCCTCAATTAGGCCACCTGAGGCTGAAATAAATTGTTTTCTCCAACTTTTCCCAAATAACTCCAAAAAAAAAAATAGCTTTTTGGATACCCTTTTCGGCTTACTACAACATATATCAAAATTAGGTATGGTTGTTTTGGACCATGCCTTTGCTGTCCTAAGACTGAGACTATTTTTGATGCAAAAACCCACACTTTTACAAAGCAAGTATATAAAATAATTATCCCCCAACCTTTAAACTCTCAAAAGTGTTTATTTATGCCTCAAAACTAAGTAATATCCAATAAAATTGGTTCTATGTGCTCTTTTAATGTGCAAACCCCAAAACCCTCACCATTAGGCTCCAAAACCGAGGATTTTCTAATTAAGACCTTTCCAATCACTTCCAGGGCTCATTCAAAGTCCCTACACCATCTCCTTGGTCATATTAACCAACTTCAATCATCAAACTACCCTCTCTAAGAGGTAGATCTTCTGCTGCTATAAGTTTGCTATGCTTCCTACTCACTTCTCCCTCATCAAACTCATGGTGTACACCTGTTAAAACACACTTCCTGCAAATGTTTTGGTTAGGATCATAATGTATATGTTAGATAGAGCCTCCTCTATGAGAAACAGGACCTTACATCCATAGAAGGGCTCCAAATTGCATTTTGGGCCTTCAATGCCAATGATACAACTCAGAAAATTTTAGGACAGTCAGCACAAATGAAAAAATCTGAGCAAAACCTGCTACAAAATCATTCCAAATCACTTATTACAATGTTTAATGACTGCCCAAGGCTTATACTATGAAAGATCAATCACTTTCAAGCAACAAAACACAAGAAATTGCAAGAAAATGAAGGTTTTATTCACTTTTTCTGTTAAATCCGTACAACATCCGTACTGTAGCATCCAACTCCACCAAAATGGAATTCCAAGGTTTTATAATACCTTCCCCTAACTTTCCAAACTGAAATCCATCAGTTATTCATGATTAAAATGCTTAACAAACAAGTTTTTAGCTTTTCCCCCCAAAATGACACTAGCCACTATTTTCAAATTTTTGAATTTAAAACTCTTATGAAATGGACTTCTACCCCAACCTAATGACTTCTAAAGGATCAAAATGATTTATCAAATAGTTCTAAACACCTTTGAGACCCTTACCAATTCTATACCCATGAAATCCTATATTTGGTCCTATGGCCTTATTAGGTCCATTAGGACAATTAATCATTACATTAGGATCATTACAATAAAATGCCATAATTGGCTTCAAGACATCATAATTGAGTCTATTAGACCCATACACCTCCTTGCCATGCTTCCATGGTGTCCTCCAAGTTGTCTTCATGCCTAGTGCCCTTACACCACATTTTCTGTCAATAATACCAGGTCATCCACTCTACGTCAGTCACCTGTCTCTTAACCACTACAAAGTTTTACCACTGAGTAAACAAGCAAAACAAGAAAAATGAAAACAATCACTAAAGTTGTTTGAGATTTGATTGAAATTTTCTTTGTGTGTTGTCTTTTTAATTGGTTTTCAATTATTATTCCCTCTGAGTAACTCGAGGAAGTTTATCTTGACTAAGAGGAGCAAGGAATGGGGGCATAATACTTTTCTTTGTTTCCTGCTTGTAGGAGTGATTTCGATGATCTAGAAACAACTCATAAGCTATGTGTCTATGATAAGTTCCTTCACATCAAGGTGATATCGCCACACATACCTCAACTCCATTTATTTTTATGCTACATGGAGGTTGGAATCATATCCTTGTCTATTTTGAGTAAATTTCTTTATCATGCAATCTGGATACATGCTTAATCTGTCCTAGGATATGATCGGTACAAGGGTCATTACAGACAAGATAATCAATATTGCATATGAAAAGGAAGGAACACTGCTTTGTTTGGTGTGTTTTCACACAAGCCACATTCAATTCATCCTAGCTCTTTATGCCTTGGTACTTATGTTTGCTTGCTATATTAAAACAGACATGACATTCAGGTCATCTTGGCTCTTTGTGCCTTGGTGCTTGTATTTATTCCTACACTTCCACTTAGTGATGATAAAAAACAAATTAAAATCTAGTGACTAATTTTTAGGTTACATTCATACTAATCTTTGTGTATTTCAAGTGATTTCCACATGATAACATTATTCTCTTCATCCTTTGAATAAGAGCCTGAATTTGAAACAATCATCATTTCTTTGCTAAATTCAGGATCGGAATCGAATTCTAACGTCAATTTTGTAGTCAAATTTTTACAATGTTGACCACTTGACACTTTCATCTTCGCATCACTTTGCACTCAAATTTTTTTTGAATCAATTCCGATCTCAAATTAATTCTCCAATTAATCATCGTGCTCAAATTATCATCGATAAATCATTTTATTAAATAAAATTGCCTAAAATCACTATGATCTATCTATCTTTTGATTTCGCTCCCGAGGGGGCATACTCATTATGTCAACATTATCAGTGATTACATCATCAAAAGTCAAGCATAAGATCTTTTCAATCAAAGATTAATTGAGCTTCAGACAATCTCTAGGGGTATACCAAGTTTGTCCTCATCTGAATCAACCTTCAAATCGATGTTTAGTTTCATCGCATCAAATCAAGTTGGACATTCCGTTTCGCTAATTGGTTCTTGTTCAATCAAGTTTGAAATCAGTTTTATCTCTTTGCTCAGTCGATTCTAGTTCAATTAAGTTCTAGATCAGTGCTCATTTCTTGATCCATCAAGTTCAAGTTTGGTATCTCGCTCTTCATCAGTCCTAGTTCAATCAAGTCCAGGATCGATATCACTTTAATCAATCTGTTCAACTTTATTGCTTCAAATCAAGTTGAACATCTCGCTCTTCATCGGTTTGTGATGCATCAAGTTCAGAATTGATCTCTTCGACATCAACTATTCTTTGAATCAATGCGCTGCTTTCACATCAATTCAAAGAGAGGCAAATGTAATACCCTAAAAATGGTCACCTAATTCATGGGCCCCTAATATCGACTACATCACCAAGGTCCTAACCAAAGGTAATCAAATCAATCATGAGCACTTAATTAATTAATTTCTAAATCATTAATGTCACATGGCAAATAAATCATTCTATATTAATTAAATATTTATTTAATCAATTAATCATTCCAAGTAAATCATTTTAATCAATTATCCTATTTATTTAATTAAATATCCTAGCATATTTAATTAATAAATCAATTTGTCATTAAATAATTAAAAAGGAATTAATTTGAAAAAAAAGAATTAAATTTGAAAAAAGTAATTATATTGAAAAATCTCAGAAAATCAATTAAATCAATTGAATAAAAATATGAAATAAATCAATTTTTCTGATTTTATCTTAAATTTAGTTCAATTTCCTTTAAAGCTGAGAAAAACAGCCAAACACATCAATTCACTTGGATCGTGCTTCCTCTTGGAGAATCTCTTCCGCTCATCATTAATCGATCTTGACTGTTGGTCTCTCTTTGGATTTTCTATAAATTCAGGCTCTCATCTCTCATTCGAGATTACCCTGAGATTTATTGTTATTATGTTGTTTTTGCTCTAAGATCATTAATATTTTGTGCTCTGAGAATATTACATCTTAGCTTATTGCATATTAGTTTAATCACAATTTCTTTAATTCATCTAGCTCAATAATTCACTCATCTAGTTTAATCTTGCATCCATTTAGCTCAATTTTGTGCTCATATAAATTAAATCCTTCATTTAGGTGTCGTCTAGTCACTAGTGTTGCATAAAGAAATGTGAGAGAAAGACTAAAACTGACATCTACTAGAAGGCAATAGGTTGCTTTGTAATGGTTTTATTATTCATTGATTATTGATTTACTAACCATGCATCTAATGACTTAGTTGAAGTGTTGTGTATTCAGATACAAATATGGGTCCACTTTTCACACACATAGGTGTCAAGATGGACGAGAAGAAAAAATGGTAGATTTGCTTTGTTTTCTACTTGATTAATGGGATTCTCTTGTTATGGCTATCGGTAATACTATTGTTATTTTGAAGACTAAATATGTGGTGGGTTCTTTTCTTTCTAAAGAGATGAGGGGAAATGTGTCCACTAGTGCCAAGCAGTCCCTGACTGTTTGAGGAAGACCTAAAGAAAAAGGAAAGAAGAATGAGAAGCATGATAAACCCAAGTCCAAGGGGGGATCCAAATCTCTTGGAAATTTCAAAGTCATTTTCTAAAATTGTGGTAAATCTAGATACTTCCGTAAGGATAAAAAAGAATTAAAAAAAGGAAAAGAATAAATTTTAATTTGGTTTTCATTCCAAGAATGAAGATGGTGATGCATTTGTTACATCTTTGCCCACTCATGCAAGTAATGATGCATGGTTAATAGACTTAGATGCATCTTTTAATACGACTTCCAAGAGATATTGGTTTTTTGAATATGAAGAATATGATGGAAGTAAGGTGTACTTGGGTGATGATTCTCATTTAGATATTGTTGCTCATGGTAAAATTAGAATCAATTTTTGTGATGGTAGAGTAAAAATGAGTAATGGGGTGTTGCATATCCGTAGATTAGCACAAATTTTGTTGTCTATGAGAAAACTGATAGATACAGGTGTGTAGGTAGTGTTTTTAGATGTAGGATGTAAAATGGTGAGAGGTATTATAGTGATTTATAGAGGTGTCAAATTTCATGCATTGTATCAGTTGGATGCATACACTGTGGAGTATAATAGAGATTTTGTCAAAAGAATCTATGGATACTTTCTTGGAAGATGTGAGGGTTTCACCTTCAGCACATGCTCATGGAGTTTTGGTACTTAAGGGTTCTCTTTCTTCTAAAGAAAAGTTACCTGCAAAGAAGACTATGTTATGACATCATACACTTGGCCATATTGGAGAAAAGGGTCTAAGATGTTGAACACACCACAAGACTAATCGGGGGTGAATCGGTCTTGAGAAAATCCATAAAAATTTTCAATGAAACACTTGTCAACTATCTTTAACCATCCAAATGCTAATGAAAGATGAAGCAATAAACACTAAACACATGAACACCAAATATTGACATGGAAAATCCAATATGGAAAAAACCATGGTGAGAATCACACTAGCTATATGAATAACTAAACACAATGTTTTAGGAACAAGGCCAATGAAGCTCATTTCTCCTAATTTGGACTTGCAGGCTAAGGTGCACAACCTTAGGGTGAGATACAATGGACTTGCAGGTTGAGACACACGATCCCAGGGCAAGATACAAATCTTCATCTCCTGCCAAAAGGACTCATTGTGTTTTGGTAGGCACAAAGGAATGATGAATTGTTGAACAAAAATTTTGATCAGGAAGTCTTGGTATTATGGGTGTGTTGCATTTTTTTTGTCATTGATGGCAACACTTATCCTTCTAGAGATCTTTGGTTATGCTGAACCGACACATTATGTTCACCGACAAGTTTAGTGACTTATGCACAGTCACCGATATATTGTTCACTGATAGGTTATATTGTTCACCGACACTGAGGATGACTTGTTATCATCTGAAGATCACTTGGTTGTGTCGAAGACATGGTTTGGACACTTCATTTTGGTATTTTGGTTATTGGTCTAATTGGGTTGACATATTTGCTGTTACTGGCAAATTGGTCTAGGTTATGGACCGACATGTATTATCTATTCCAGATCAACATGACACATTATGGAGATGATATAATTAATCAGATATTGTTGTAAATGTATTGAGCCAACATGATGCATCACATCTTGACTTATTTGTAATTGATTTAATTGTAATATTCTTAGTGAGCTGACCTACACATTTGGTCTTAGGTTTTGGTATATATGTAAGATCTCATTTGTATGATAAGGTAATAGGAATGTGATGGTATATGGTTATGGTATGGTAACATGGTATGTACGAATATTGAAGATCATATGAGCAAACCATAGTGAAGGTTCAAGGAAGGTTTGAGGGTGATTATCAGAGCTTAACCAGTACTAAATCCAGCATTGGAGATGCTACTTTGAGCAGTACATTATCATTGGATTTAATCATCCAATTGTAGTTAGTGTGACTCCTATTTTGTGATTGAGTAGTGAGATCTAGGCGGTTGGCCTTTCTGCATGTGCAGACCCCATTTGTATACACATACTATCTATAGTAGTATGATCTGATTGTGGGTAAGGCTTGCTACCGTGGTTTTTCCCCTTACAAGGTTTCCACATACAAATCTCTATGTTATGTGTTGTGGATGTTGTTTCTCTTTCTGTTCTATGCATTAAGTTTGGTTTACCGATATTAAGTATCAAGTTTGATTAAGTTATATTTGGGTTGAAATTAATTGACAACTGATTCACCCCCCCTAGTTGCCTTCGAGTCCTAACAATTGGTATTAGAGCTAAGTCCTCTTTTTACAGAAGTTTAACAACTTGAGGAGACTATATGGCAACTAACTTTTTCAGGAAGGACAGTCCAAAACTTGATGGAACTAACTATGGTATATGGAAGATTAGAATAGAGACACATATGAATTGCATTGGAAGAGACATATGAGATGTTACAAAGAATGGCTATGTTTCTCCTTTATTGAATCAAGCTCATCAACCAACATTGGCTAAGGACATGGAAAATGATTGCAAAGCAAGAGAAGCACTTTTGAGCACATTGTTAGATCAACAAATCATGGGATTATCAGACCGATCTACTGCTAAAGCTATTTGGGATAAATTGGAGACATTGAATGAAGGAGATACCACTGTCAAAATTGCAAAACTGGAATGCTTTCGGGTCAAGTATGAAAATCTGAAAATGGAAGAAGATGAAAGAATTTTCGCTTTTATGGAAAGGGTAAATGGAATTGTTTTGGCAATACATTATTGTGGAGGTTCCTTGAGTGAAGATGAAATTGTTTCTAAAGTTTTAAGAGAATTGCCACCAACATACAAAATGAAAGTAACTACTATTAATGAGTTAAGAACAATGCCTAATACATCAGTATCTAGAGATACCTTGGTTGGAAAACTTTCAGCATTTGAGCTTGAGGAATTTGGTCCTGCTGCTACAATTAAGATAGATTTAGCCTTCAAAGCATCATCATCATCATCTGACAAATCTGATTGGAAAGCACTTTATGCAAGAGAACTTGAAGATATTAGGAGGGAAAATGAAGAATTGGAAGAACTTGAAGCACTATTTGCAAGGAAAATGCCTAAAGGTCCTATTGGAAGTAAGTATGAAGGTAAAGCACCATTTAAATGTTTTAATTGCAATAAAGTTGGTCATATGGCATCTAGATGTCCTGATAGACATGCAAGACTAAGAAAAGAAGCTAAAAGAACATATAAGCCTAACCTTGAATATCAGAGATACAAATTTAAGAGGAATAGAGACAAATCATGTTACTATGCTAATGAAGGAGTTACTAATGATTCTGATGAAGAACCAATAGACAATGGATGGGATTTTGTTGCAATAAAAGAAGATCAACCAACACCTAATGTTCCATCGATAGAGAAGGCCCTGGTAGCTAAGATTGAAGAAAAGGATGAATGGATTATATATTCTGGATGTTCACATCATTTGACTGGTGATAAAAGTAAATTATTATCTTTTTCAGGAATACAATGGAGGTCTAGTAAGATTTGGGGATGATAAAGATTGTTTGATCAGAGGAAAAGGCACTATATCTTTTGATGGTAAGCACAATACTGACAACGTTTACTATGTTGAAGGTTTAAAGCATAATCTTTTGAGTGTTGGTCAATTAGTTGAAAAGGGATTTCAGATACAGTTCAAGAATGGTAAATGCAAAATCATGAATATAATTGGTTTCGAGATTGCAAATGGTAATCAGACTAGAGGTAATATCTTTCATTTGAACAACAATGAAAAGACATGCTTGATTACACATATTGATGAAAGTTGGTTATGGTATAAAAGACTTTGTCATGTGAATTTTGATTTCATTATAAATATTAGTTCATCTAAGGTAGTAAGGGATTTACCGAAGATTGTAAAACCTCATAACCCGGTATGTAAGGAATGTCAAATGAAAAAGCAAGTCAGAACAACTTTTTAGAGTATTTCTGAGAAATCCAATAATGTTCATGATTTAATTCATATTGACTTGTGTGGTCTGGCAAGAACAAGAAGTCTACAAGGAGATAGATACTTTATGCTAATCATTGATGATCATTCTAGAATGTGTTGGGTTACTTTTCTCAGGGAGAAATCAGAAGCTTTTGGGAAATTCAAATTATTCAAGGCAATGGTAGAGAATGAAACCGGTAAGAAAATAAAATGTTTGAGATCAGATCATGGAGGTGAATTTACATCTAAAGAGTTTAATACATTTTGTGAAGTGAATGGAATTAGAAGACAACTATTAGCACCCAAACACCTCAGCAAAATGGAGTTGTGGAAAGGAAGAACAAAACTATTCTAGATGTAGCTAGAAGCATGATATTAGAAGCAAATATAACTCATATGTACTAGAGAGAAGTAGTGAATACAATGGTTTACACTTTTAATAGAGTTCACATCAAAGGTGAAACCGGTAAGACCCTTTATGAACCCTGGTTTGGTAATACTCCTACTCTTAAATACTTCAGAATTTTTGGAAGAAAATGATATATTAGGAGAGATGAGTATATTGGTAAATTTGATCCTAGAAGTGATGAAGGAATATTTATTGGTTATTCATCTAAGAGAAAAGCATATAGATGTTTTAATAAAAGATTGCAGAAAATCATTGAGAGTGCATATGTGAAGATAGATGAACAATTTAGAGGAAATTCAAGATCTATGGATTCTGAACTGGCAGTTGAGATGATCATAAATGAACCTATACAGAGTGCACCAGTACAAATTGTGGATCCAGTCACACCGACATCATCAGAAAATTCCACAGTGACTGAAGAACAACAACAAGTTAACACACCCAGGTATGTAAGACTAAATCACTTTGAAAGTCAGATAATTGGGAATAAATATCAAGGTGTTATGACAAGAGGGAGATTGGCAAATGAAGAGGTATGTTTAATTTCTCAAATTGAACCAGCATCTGTTATTGAGGCATGTGAAGATAAACATTGGATTAAAGCTATTGAAGATGAATTAGAACAAATTGAAAAGAACAATACATGGACATTGGTTCCCCGGCCTAAAGATAAAAATGTAATAGGAACTAAATGGGTATTCAGAAATAAACTTAATGAAGATGGTAAGGTAATAATAAATAAAGAAAGATTAGTGTGTAAAGGATATTCATAGAAAGAGGGAATTGATTACAATGAAACCTTTGCACTAGTAGCTAAAATTGAGGCAATCAGATTATTTCTTGGATTTGTAGCTCACAAGAATTATAAAGTATATCAAATGGATGTAAAATGTGCATTTCTAAATGGTGATCTAGAAGAGGAAGTTTACATTGAATATCCTGATGGATTTTCTTTGAAAAAAGATAAAGATATGGTTTGCAGATTAAGGAAAGCTTTGTATAGATTGAAGCAAGCTCCTAGAGCTTGGTATGCTAGATTGGACAAATATATTTTGAATCTTGGTTACACTAAAGGTAATGCTGACAACAACTTATATTTCAAAGTGACTAATGAAGACATCTTGGTTATTGAAGTTTTTGTTTATGATATCTGTAGACTAGGAAATTGAGGATTCATCAAAGCAAATAACAAATAGGACAATCACAAAACCTAAAACTGCAATGAAAACAATCCTAATCTAATCAATGAAAACATGAAGATAAGATATTCAAAATGAAATCAAAGCAAACCAAATGCAGATATCTCCTTCATGTGGCTCCATTGTTCTTCTTTCACCTTCCAATTTGATGTTGTTCTCACCTACAAAGTGCATTTGCAAGTGGAAAGCAAGTTGTTGATGAAATCTGTAGCATAAGGTTACTCAAAAATGTGATTGATTGATTCCATTTGAAAAAATGTGATTAATTGATCCTTTGATTGAAGAAACTCATCCAATTTATAGACAAATTGGAGAGAGGACAATATTAGCATGAAATTGATATTAGAGGCAATTGATTTCAAAAATGGAAAAATTGAGTTGAAGGAAGAAGGTTATGACACCTTCTATGTCATGAATTATGACATATTGCCAATGCAAATGTTACAGGACTAAAAGCTTATGACATCTTGCTATGCCAATAGTATGATGCATGGGAAATTCATGCTTCCACCGAAGCACAAAAATAGGGAGAGACTAGAGAGGAATTGATTAGGTGGAAATTGAATTTAGAAAATGAAGTGGAAATTAGGAATTAGGAAAATTAGAAATGAGGTGGAAATAGAAATTAGGTGAATTAATTAACAAGTTTTCATTCATTAATTAATTCACAAAAAGAGGGGGAATTAATTAGCCAATTAAATAAATATTTAATTGTGACAAGAAGACTTAGGATAAATAAATAAATTATTTAACCTAGAGGGAAAATGACAAACAAGATTAAATGAATAAATCATAAAATGCTAGAAGATGAATTAGAAATGCAAGGACGACAATTAGGTCTTGACAAAAGATAATTGATGTAGGGTCGATTTGATCATGATTCTGACTGACAAAGGACCAACGTTGATAAATGATTGAGATTGGGTGACAAAAATCAATGACAAATTGACCAAGATGGACAAGGAGATCAAATTGATAGGCGCCAATTGACGAGGAACAATGACTAATTGATCCAAATTGACATGATTGAAAAGGACAACGATTGATGACGAATCGATTGCAAAATGACAAGATTGACAAGAGGACAAGGATTGACGACAAATCGATCGCAAAATGACAAGATTGACAAGGATGAGGATCGATGACGAATCGATTGCAAGATGACAAGATTTGACAAGGACAAGGATCGATGACGAATCGATTGCAAAAATGACGATATTGACAAGGACTAGGATCAACCAAAATCAAGACTGAAGATTTGTTATCGACAAGACCTAATTCGAAAGTGATAAAAATGAGCAAAGTAGAAGAAGGACTTGATGCTCGCAAATGATAAAGACCAAGTGCGTAACATAGAAGAAATGTTAATGCAACGCAAAAACCCTAAAATAAGGCAATGCACAAATGTTAAAGTATGACTCCGCAAGCGTTGACCATTTTTAGACGTCTACATTTTGTCCCTCTTTGAGACAATGTGATTCTAAGCATTGTTTCAAAGAACAATAATGAAAATGCCCTAGAAAATAACAATGACATATGCATGCCCCCTCCAAGAATTGGTCGGTAAGAATAATAGAAAATGATAGGTTCGAACAGATCAAGAATTGAAGGTCAGATGCACAAATTAAAAGCAATAGAAGATGCAAAAGACCGCGACCAACATAAGATGGAGAGCATGCACGTCCATCTAGGCACTGACAAAGATCTATAAATGAGACAAGGAGAAGGAAAAGAGCTCATTTGCACTAGCCAAAGGGGAGGAATTGTTACTCAGGAAAAAGACCCTTGCAGAGAGATGGCGAACATTCCAATGGCAGATCACCTTGGGGAATGTGTACGCACTTGCAGATGACTAGATGACGTGGGAGCAACGATATGTAGCTCAAAAACCCATATTGTCAATTTCATGAATTTTGCTTGATTGCAGGACATTGCGGGGCCCACAGGGAATGGAAAAATGGACATTTGCACCTGTGTGGGCACATCCTGTGCCTATGTAAGGATGTTTTGTGTCTGTGTAGGGTACACAGGTGCAACTTGATGCTGCACACGCACAAGACAGGTTACATAAGCGCAATTGTGCACTAAAAACACTAATTTGATCGAAAATAGCGCGTGGATGTTCCCGAAAAGAGGGATAAGGGTAGGATAGGTCAAAATAGAGAAGATAAACCCTAATTGGGGTATGAAACAAGGAAATGCAGCCCTTAGGAGAAAACCCTAAAACTGACAAAGTGTGCCCCAATTGTGATGTAAAGTCGATAGTATCCATTGATTACACAAGAGATTAGACCCGATTGCTTCATGTTGCGACATAGACTCAGGAGCACAGACAGAGATACATTAGCAGGACTTGGATTATACTATATTACATTCATGCCCGAGATTAGGGAAAACACAGGACTGCTTACCGCATTGGCAGAGCAATGGCATTCAGAGACTTCCTCTTTCCATTTGCCGACTGGAGAGGCGATTGTGACACTAGAGGACGTGTGGCGTATCCTCTACATTTCGATTCATGGGGAGATGATAGTATATGACCCAGCGACAGGGAGAGATGATTTGTGCAGATTATTTGAGTGCGATGCAGATGACCTTGATATCGTAGAGAGGGAGATTGGCTGGAGACCATGGTATCAGAGTATGATTAGCGATATGTAGTGATAGCTGTGGTGATAGCATGCCTATTAGTAGGTGATAGACAAGGACATGGATTCCCTATTAGATGGGGAAGAGTGCTAGAGTGGATGGTGACAGAGGGGATTGTGTACGCATGGGGACCATGTGTGCTTGCTATGCTATATTTTCAGCTGTATCAGATTACATATCAGAGGGTACAGACTTTGAGCTGTGGAGTCACACTGTTACAGGTATGGGCATTTGAGCACATAGCCATATGTCGATCGATTGCAGAGAGACAGGTAGTATCACATTGACCATATGTGTACTGCTATGGGGGAATGCTGAGACAACATCCGTTTGGATACATATTGTATTGGCGACATGAGCTAGACAGATTGAGAGATTTCACATGGAGGCCATATCATGATTGCCTTGGATGGTCAGATGATAGTGATGAGCTACCATATTGTAGATAGGAGAGATACCTGATTGGGTGACCAGTGAACCGCTAGAGAGTGATTGAGATGTATCTGGCAGAGAGAATCAGATGATAGTTTAGAGAGAGGTAGGATATACCGATAGGGACTACACACTTTGCCCGATCTCACAGAGAGACAAGTCAGTGGGGGAGGATGATTTAGCCACACATAGCATATGTCGACTTCACACAGCTACAGTAGAGACAGTGGGATTGGAGATCAAATGTTGTGGATGCTGGGATGATAGAGGAGTATGAGCGATGGTTTGCATGATGATGGCCTGTGCCATTGATAGATCTTGATATTCCAGTACCTAGGAGACAGGAGGACTTCCCACTCGCTGGAGAAGAGGAGGGAGATGATGACGATGATGAGGATGATGAGGACGAAGATGATGAGGATGAGGATGAGGAGGATGATGAGGATAGAGGTGATGAGGATGAGGAGGATGACAAGGACAGAGGTGATGAGGATGAGGAGGATGAGCCAGATCCAGCTGATCAGGAGTCATTGCAGGATATACCCATAGAGCTGAAGATAGCTAGCATAGAGGATATGGAGATATGTAGGGCCACCATAGCGAGTCAGCATGATCACATTGCGACATTAGAGAGATAGAATGCTATCTTAAGGACAGAGCAAGATCAATTCAGAGTAGAGATAGTCAGACTGACAGCAGCACGAGATACAACAATAGCCCAGGCACAGCAAGCAGAGTAGAGAGTGACCGAGTATATTGGGTCGATTAGGGATGCTAGTGCATGTGAGATGGCACTGATGTTGGTAGAGACCGGAGATGAGATACGCCAGTTGAGGACACTATATGAGAGTGTAGTTCCACCAAAGCAAAGAGCAGCATCATATCAGTCACGGTTGAGGACAGAGAGCAGGCCATGCTCTTAGAGGTCAGTGAGCAGCATGGGGGTGAGTGGACCTAGGAAACCACCATAGCTAGGACCAGGAACAAGAGGGGCTTCATCCTCGAGACATAGCAAGGATGAGGAGGATAGAGGGAGCACCCAGTGACAGAGGCACATGCTCCTTATGACAAAGACATATATAGTTTGACATTATGTACACAGCCTGTGGGCCATACTTAGGACAGACAGTCTAATTGTGTACTCCAATACTTTTTTTGTTGATATATGATATGATATGCATCTATATGATGGGATGCAATGTATTATGGCTTATGTTTACTTTCCATGTATGGATGTCTTATGCACTATTTATGTACCATTGTGGAACATGTATGAATATATTTTTATGTGTTTTTGATGCATTTATAAGATGAAATGGATAAAATGCTTGATATAATGCAAATGTACTAACCAATGAATGCAGGATGCAACTTATGTTTTTGGAGATTAGAGAACTAGACCGAACTGACTGCCCAAATTGATGGAAGAAATGTTAGTAAGAAGAAATTAGACAGAGGACAGTTAGAGATGAAGAAAAACTTGCTTTCACAAATGCACAGAAGTAGGTGAGAATCTTTATTTAATGTAGCAAAGCGGATGCAAAGCATCATGGCATTGAAGGCCAGAGCTGAAACGCAACCCCTTTTGCAAAAGACAAACACATCACACACAAGGAATGAGTGAAGCATCGTAGGGTGCATACATCAAGGGTTGAGGTATGTGCGGCGTTCACAAAGCAAACGTACTTATCACAGACACACAATGATATAGTTGCCCCAATTTGTGACAAACATTCCTCAAACAACAAACACAACAAAGAAAAGAAAAAGGGACCATGAACCATCTGGGTCACTCTAAATCACTCAATGACATCATCGAGCAACATAGGAACATGATTGAAGCCAAAGATAAATCAGTAAAAAGATAAGACACACAAATTCAACCAAGCCAAACAAATAGTTTGATTGTCATTGCCAAAAGTGGAAAACAAGAATGATCATGCTGTCTAGTTTTAGGGAATGAGGTACCCCATCTAAGATAGGACACAGTCTAGTTTTGAGTATACCACACCCTGTATAAGACCCATGATAATAGTAACAAGGACAAATGATACTGATGTTGATTGATTGATATGAAAATTTTGATCAGTTTGAATGTTTGGTTTGATTAAAAAGTTCATCTGTTATTGCATGATTTAATTGAAGCACAATGTTGGATTGATTGTCGTTGGATGTATGCTCAGCGATCTGTCTATACACAGAGGGATCATTTTATTGACAAAATGCAAAATGCCAAAGAAATTGTTTTTTGGATTTTTTTAGGACTTTATTTGACTTTTTAGGGATTTTTTTAGGACATTATTTGATTTTTAGGGATTTTTTCAGGACATTATTTGATTTTTTTGGATTTTTTCAGGACATTATTTGATTTTTTTGGATTTTTTTTCAGGACATTATATGATTTTTAGGGATTTTTTTTCAGGACATTTTTTGATTTTTTAAGATTTTTTTCAAGACATTATATGATTTTTTTTGGATTATTTTAGGACATTATGCGATTTTTTTTTGGATTATTTTAGGACATTATTTGATTTGAAAGCTCCAGTAATTGATCATGACAAGGGGCGCACACCCAATGAACATTTGAAAGATATATATAGTGACCAGGACCGAAACATATGTACAAGGACTGGAAACCTGAGTATGCAAGACAATGATGTTGACCAATCATAGGCCTGGAACAGAACATTGGGTCAGGGCAAGGATAAGCATGATAAACCTACAAGGGGAAAGTATAGCTAGGGGTCATGATAGATGATGGAGCAATAATCTTTTACACATGGTGCCTGTTTGCTAGGTTTTCACCATGGTATTTACCCAAAGTGCCCGTTTGCCAGGTTTTCACTAGAGGACGAATTATTTTTCTTTACTATGTTGCAATTTTTTTCACCTTTTTTCTTTTATTTGATTTTTTTTTTCACTTTTCGATTTTTGTGTATTTTTTTCACTTTTTGATTTTTTTTGTATTTTTTTCAGGATCATATTTGAAGAACTATTGACAAAAAAACTATGCCCAGTACTTGCGAAGGTGCATACTGTTTACAGGATCGGATAGGGGTTCACCTTCTGGGGTTGCAAGCTAATATGCCCCCGAGCCATAGGCTGCAGTAACTATGAAAGGTCCAACCCAATTAGGCTCAAATTTTCCTTTGATGATGTCATTAGATTGTGTATTCTTGGGGTTCGCTTTTAAAACCAAACCTCCCACTTCAAAGTGTTGCCCTTTGACCTTCTTATTATAAGAGCGACGGAGATGGTTTTGATATGCTTGCAAATGTGTCAGGGCTGTCTGATGTTTTTCATCTAACATCTCAAGCTGATGCAACCTAGAGACTCTGTGCATCTCATCATCAATCAAATGTTGCAGGAAAACACGCAAAGAGCAAATTTTCACTTCCAAGGGTAAAATGGCTTCCACACCATACACCAAGGAATAAGGTGTTGTGCTAGTAGGTGTGCGGATGGAAGTACGATAAGCCCATATTGCTAGATTCAACTGTACATGCCAATCTCAACTAGCGTCATTGACAACCTTTTTCAAGACCTTAATGATGGTTTTATTTGATGCTTCGGCTTGACCATTAATTTGTGGATAGTAAGGACTAGAGAAATGGTGTTGGATGTGAAACTTTTCACAGAGTTCCTTGACATCTTTATTTTTGAATGAACAGGCATTATCTGTGACAATTGCAAGGGGAACCCCATATCTACATATGATATAATTCAGTAGAAACTTTGAAATTTGAACACCAGTGATATAGGTCATGGGGATAGCCTTGATCCATTTTGTAAAGTATTTTGTGGTCGTGATGATGAATTTGTGTCCATTTGCAGATATCGGGTGAATCTTGCCAATAAGGTCCAATCCCCATTGAGAAAAGGGCCATGGAGATATGACAAAATGAAGTTCTTGGGCTGGCGCATGAATGTAATTTCTGTGTATTTGACATTTGTAGCATTTCTTGACAAAATCATAAGCATCCTTTTCCATGGTGGGCCAATAATACCCAGCATGAACCAACTTTTTAGCTAGACTCAGACCATTGAAATGACCCCCACATATACCATCATGAACCTCGTGTAAAGCCATTTGTGCTTCGTCAGAATCCAAACACCTGAGGAGGGTATGGTCAAAGGAACGATGGTAAAGAGTGTCAGTGATGATAACATATTTGACAGTTTGGCGTATGAAGGCTCGGCGTTGGTTAGAGGAAAGGTTAGGTGGTAAGGTTTGGGATTTCAAATATTGATAGATGTCATTGTACCATGGGGAATTAGGACCAACAAGACAACACATCACATCTGCTGTCAGAATTTCAAAAGAAGGGACAAGCAATTGTTCAACCAAAAATTCACATCTGTCCATATTGTGGGGCATATTTAACATGGAAGCAATAGTTGCCATAGCATTTGCTGACTTGTTTTGTATTCTTGGAACCTAACTGAAATGGATATCAGTAAATTTTGTCTTGAAGAAATCCACCATATGCTTGTAGGGAAGAAGCTTTTTATCCTTCGTTTCATAGTCATCATTCACTTGACGGATGACTAACTGGGAATCTCCATAGACTTGTAAATGTGTAATGTTCCATTGGATTGCTACTCAGAGCCCTGTGACCAAAGCCTTGTATTCTGCAATATTATTGGTGCAATGGAAATTTATTCTGTAGGATTTGGGAATAGCATCACCTTGAGGGGTGACAAACAATATACCTGCTCCTGACCCGAATTTGGTATGGGATCCATCAAAATATAATTTCCATTCATTAGAAGATGTGACAGCAAAGACTGATTCATCTAGAAAATCAGTCAACATTGGATGATCATCATGAATAGGTGCCTCTGCAAGTTGATCGACTATGATTTGTCCTTTTATTGCCTTTCTCTCAATGTACCCAATATCAAACTCACTTACAATCATAACCCACTTTTCCAGGCAACCTGTCAAAGCTGCCTTGCTAAGCAAGTATTTCAAGGGATCAATTTTTGCAACTAGCAATGTCTGATGATTTAACATATAGTGTCGAAGCTTCTGTGTTGCAAATACCACTGCTAAACATGCCCGTTGAATAGTTGAATGATTTAGTTCATAGCCCACTAGTGTCCGACTGATATAATAAATAGCTCGTTCTTTGCCTTTCTCATCTTGCTGGGCTAAGAGAACTCCCAGTGCCATTTCAGTTGCAGAGATATACAATATGAATGGCTTCCCTTCTATAGGAGGCATTAGAATAGGTGGTGATAGCATATAATCCTTGAGAGTTTGAAATGCTGATTGACATTACTCAGTCCATTTAAAAGTGACACCTTTATGCAATAAATGCTGGAAGGGATGACATTTGTCTGACAATTGAGCTATAAACTAATGGATTGACTGTAACTTTCCTTGTAGACTTCTTAGTTGATGGAGATTGGAAGGAGGAGGCATATCCATTATTGCTTTAACTTTTTTGGGGTCTACTTTGATGCCTCTATGAGAAACAATGTACCCTAATAATTTGTCAGTTGTGACACCAAAGACACATTTCTTTGGGTTGAGTTTGAGCTTGTAGGTTTCCATTCGATCAAAGATTGGGCCAAGGATGGCTAGATGACTATCTCTTGTGATAGATTTGCATAATAAGTCATCAACATAGTCTTCCATCAAAGTATGCATAATAAGTCATCAACATAGTCGTCATAGCTCTTTGATATGTTGCACTAGCATTTTTAAGACCAAAAGGCATCACATTCCAATAGTAGGTACCCCAAGCACATGTGAATGTAGTCTTATGTTGATCTTCAGGAGCAATGCGAATTTGATTATGTCCAGAAAAACCATCCATCAATGATAGCATCTCATATCCGACAGTCATGTCAGCTATGATGTCTATATTCGGCAGTGGAAAATCATCTTTAGGGCATGCTTTATTAAGATCCCTAAAATCCATACAAATTATAATGCCCCCAGTTACTTTGCTAACTGGTACCAAATTTGAAATCCAATCTACATAATCAATTGGTCTGATAAAGCCCACATCTAATAATTTTTTGAGTTCTATTTTTACTAAGAGAGCCACTTGGGGATGCATCTTTCTGAGTTTTTGTTTGACGGGCTTGGCATCTGATTTTAATGGCAAGTGATTAAGGACTAATTCTGGATCAAGGCCGGGCATATCTGCATAAGACCATGCAAAAATGATCTTCTTCTCAAGAAAGAAATTGGCAAAATCTATCTTTTCCTATTTTGATAGAGAAGCAACGAAATGAATGACCTTAGGGTTGTCAGGTGTACCCAAATTTATCTCTTCGGTCACTTCCACACGCAATGTTGATTTATCCTGACTTGATAGGGGTATGTCCAATCTTCCACCTTTGGGTGCCTCAGAGAGGTTTTCACCCACAGGTACGTCTTTTATTTTTACTTTTCCATGGTCAGAGAGTGCCTTACGATTTTCACTCAAAGACCCATTCTTTTGATTTTTTACTTTTTTTTTTTCTTTTTTATTTTTATGACTAGAAGATGGAGTTGATTCCCCGAAATATGCTATGGAATCTAGATCAATAGTAAATCCTGCCTTATGATCACCTTGTGGTATGCCTTCTCATAGTCCAAGAAATTTGGCAATTGCTTCGTCATTTTGAAAACAATCTAATGTGAGTGGTTCTTGTTGGTCATGTTGGATAAGCTGAGGATAGACAAGGGGCATGTCATCATCGGTTTTAAGGAGAGAGAGGGCTGAGATGGTAAAGATGTAAACGTCCGTGTTATTACTATCTGAACTGCTCATATTTGATTCGGAGCTTGGGTCCCAGAATGACTCTATCCAAGCATTAGGACATGTTTTAGGTGGGCAAGTTATTTCATGTTTATCTTCCATGGGCAAATCATCAGGGTCAAGGAAAACATTTTCAAGGGCATAGGAGCTAGAAGAAAAGGAACTCCACTCCCATTCATTGGAATTAGTTTTAGGTTGGGTATCCTTAGGTGTTGATTCATCATTAGAGTCACGCCCTTTTCCACACGTGGTCAGTTTGGTAGACAAGGGTCCAATTCGCAATGGTACAAAACCTAATCCTAAAGTTGGATGTCGCATCTTGGGTATAATAGGTTCTAGTCTTCCTTTCTTGTCAGGGCCCAAGCCACTGCAACCATCATATCCCTTTTTCTGTAGCATAGTAAACCCTTTGCCGTACTGCTCCACTGGCAACCTGATAGGTGGTGTCTCAGTTGGATCCTTATAAAGCCAATCTAAGAACATCATCATCCAAAGTTTCCTTGTCAAGTTCACCCCATCTTGTAAATGTAGTGGGGGGCTGATATTGAATGACTATCTTAGGTTCCTTTTGCAACAAATGTGGTTTGCCATGTGATTTTGGAGATATTGGTAAGTTCCCAATTAGGAAGGTTTGAGCCATTGAATACTCTCCACATCCTTGGTCCTGTATCTTCAATTTTCCTTTGACAGCATCTAACAATTCATTAGGATCCACATAATTATGTGAGTGGGCCTCTCTATTAACTGAGACTTGTTGCTTCGGGGAATCCTTTAGATTAGCACAAAATTGAAATGGATTACGATCTCCTGGAATTGTTATCTCAATCCCATTGTAAGGATATTTTAAACACTAATGATAAGTAGATGGAACTACTTTCATTGCGTGGATCCACAGATGGCCAAGAATCATATTGTAAGGGAGATCGAGGTCTAGGACCTGTAGGAAAGTGTTTTCTATCATTGGACCGACTCTGATAGGCAATGAAATTATCCCTTTAGATGGGCGCTCAGCATCATCATATGCTTTGATTGTAATTCTTTTAGAAGAATCAATGTCATTTTCTATATAACCAAGACCAATGACTACCCTCAAGGTACAGATGTTAAGACCTGCCCCGCCATCTATCAAGACTCGTCGGATCTTGCAATTATGAACAAAGACTTCAAGATGTAAAGGATCATTATGAGGGAGCTTATCAGGAGAAATATCATTATCAGAAAAGGTGACATGTTGGGAAATAGCTAGATGTCAAATTTGGGCTTGAAACTGGTCAACATCAATGTCTGTCAGGATAGTGGACTCAATTAAAGCTTTATCTAGGATTGCGTGATGCATAGGGGACATTTTCAACAACTCAAGAATTGATATTTGTGCAGGTGTCTTCCCCAGATGATCTAGAAGATTATACTGACTCGTAGGAGTTGATTTGGGAGGGATTGTAGGAACTCCTTTTAGGACTATTTTGGATCGACGAGTAGTGACTGTGCAAGAAAGATCTTGTCCCTTTATTCTTATGGTAGAAACATACTCATTTGATGCTTGAAAACAATTGATCACATTGTTATAACCAGTTTTTGCATAATTAAGATTTGCTGTTTGGGTAGAGTTTTAAGAAGATGCTTTACCCTTGTCATGATCAAGCAAAGGAGTTTTGAAAATTATATGATCAGTGTTAGAGGATGCGTTGGGTGGGTCTACCTCAATTACCCCTTGATCTAGCAAGTCTTGAATCATATAGTTCAGTTGAAAACATGATGCGGTTTTATGTCCTTTTGACAATGGTATTCACAATATGCATTATCATTCCACCAATGTGGCTTTACCAATGGTTCTTCCTTGATATCTAGTAACTTGATAAACTTTGCTTGTATTAATTGTTTCATTACTGACTCAATAGGTTCTCCCAATGGCATAAACTGTCGAGGAGGTCCATTCCTTGATCGGAAAGGCTTTCGTTGCTGGTTTTGTTGCTGACCTTGTTGTTGATTATATTGTTGTGTATATTGTTGGTATTGCAGCTATTGAGTAAAATTGCTTGCTGGTGTTTGATTTTGTTCCATAGTTGACATATTAGGAGCACTCAATTTCTTTATTGTGAACGTGGGTTGATTTGCATTCACCGCTCTTGCATCGACAACTCCATCATTAGTGACATTCTTGTTTTTGTACCAAAATCTATTTCTGTCCCCTGAATTGTTTGTGTTGTCACTGTCTTTGTTGAGCTTAATGAGCCCCTTAGCTAGAAGAGCATTTTCAATGTTCATCCCTTTCTTAATGAGCTTCTCAATGGTACTAGGACTTTTCAGTTTAAGCTCGTACATCATTTTTGGGACCAAATTTTGAATAAACAAGTTCACTTGTTGTTCTTTAGGTATATCTAGGGAAGAACGACTATACAAGCTTCGCCATCTTTATAAGAAAGTCACTAATGGTTCACCTTGCTTTTTCTTTGTGTTGCATAAATCTGACATGGTCACTTCGGTGTCAATGTTGAATGCGAAGTGGGATATAAACTTTTGAGCCAATTCCGGCCATGTCTTTATGTTCCCTGGCAAATGTGAATACCAATCCATGGCTTTTCCTGTGAGACTTCGCACGAACAAGCACATCAAATATGTTTGCTCATAGCTCACTTCAGTACATGCTATGAACAATGCTCGTATATGGTCTTTTGGGTTGCCTATCCCTTTATATTTCTCAAAATGAGGTGCCTCAAAATGCTTAGGAAAGGGAGGCATGTACAAACTCTTGTCAAATGGATTAGGACATAAATCTTGATCGGTGTATAATTTCTTTGCCTCTTTGGTTTGCAATGCTTTGATTTGTCATTGCAACTTCTCAAGCTATTGCGCCACTATGTCAGATATCGAAGATTTTGGAAGTTCATCATTCATTCTTGGGTATACTCTTTGTCGATACATTGTGCTCTCCATTGGTTGTGGATCCTCTAAAATTTTTGTCTCTGGTGTATCTGGCATATAAAGGTCTTGATATAGCTCTTGTTGTTGTGGTTGTGTCGTGCCTTGACATTGACCCTGTTGTTGTGCTTCTTGTGGTGGGATCATCATTGGTAGCCTTGGTTGATATTGCAATTGAGGGTGTTGTTGATATTGTATGGACATCAATTGTGGTTGTGAAGTATGATAACTTGTTTGTCTTGGCACATAGTGAGGCACATGTTGTTGATGCTGACAAATCAGAATTTGCTGACTTTGTGCCAATTGTTGTTGTCCTGATGGAAATCCCATCATTTGCAAAAAACTTTGTTTGTGAGGTTTCTTTTGTTTCTCTTTTAGATGGGGTATGGAACTTGCATTGACTTGCTGTGTTGTTTGTCTAATCCACTGTGGTGGTTGCAAATTTGAATTAACTTGTAATGGTGCAGAAGACACCGCAACATGTTGTTGAATGCGATATTGTTATTGTTGTGCATTGCTTGTTTGTACATTAGATTGTGCCTTTTGTGTATTACTCAATTGTTGCAACATTTGTTGTTGGTGCAAACCACTATTTGTGGCTCTTTGTGTTTCCATTATCGAAGGATCTGTCACAATATTTTGCATAACAGGTACTTGAGTATTTGGCAAATATATTGAACTTAATGGGACATAGGAACTTTGTTGCATTGTGGAATTGTTTTGGACATTGGTAAGATCAGGTATTCTAGTCGTAAAGCTTTCTTTCATCTTAGATTTTGATCCACTTGTAATTATTCAAGGAATCATTTCTTGTTGAGGGACAACTATCAATATTTGTGTGGCCCTCATTTGATCTTGTGTTAAAGGTGTTGTATTAAATAACAGATTGCTTATTGTTTCAAATGGTGACTTTTGAGGAATAGTCACTATCAACGTTTTTGAAGCACGTTTACTCATCAAGGTGTGTTGGGTTTCTTGCTGCACATTTTCTTCATTTGGATGTGGAGAGAAACTTAACAAACTATCACCTTGTTGTTTTTGCACCTTAAGTTGCTCACTTGAGGAGGTCACATTACTCATCATGTCAAGATATTTTTGTGGGAACATCTTAAAGACCTTGTTCAAGAATTTATCCATCTTTTTTGTCAACTTCAGATCTTTAAGAAACATATCAACATCATTGGAAGCATCAGAATCAAATGGAGAATCTGGTAAACATTTGGATTTATTTCTTGTTGAATACCTTGATCTGAACCAAATCCTTGTGAAAGAGTTTTTTCCTCATGTAATGTTTGAGT
This sequence comes from Cryptomeria japonica, assembly GCF_030272615.1. Lineage (NCBI taxonomy): Eukaryota > Viridiplantae > Streptophyta > Pinopsida > Cupressales > Cupressaceae > Cryptomeria > Cryptomeria japonica. The sequence continues at coordinate 644,337,499 of NC_081414.1, forward strand.
TTGAATGTCATGTTGTAGGTTCGGTTGATTCCAATCAAAAGGTGCATTTCCTCTTGGTGTTGGTGGAACACTCCCATATCCCGATTTCATGGGTACAAACACTGGTTCATATAATGGAGGTGGTCCAAGTTGAACCATTCCATATGGTGGTAATGATGTGTTTGATGAACCTTCAATTTGTAATGATTGACTAGGTTGAAACTGTGAGTTTGATACGTTGTCAATGGGTTGATATGTTGGTTCGCCCATCTTCTTAGATTTTGACCTTGTTTCAACAGGCATTTCACTATGCAAATGCAATATTTTTGGAATTTTTCAAGGATGATGTATGATATGCAACTAAATGCAAACTAAATAGATGAAAATGCAATCTATGGCAAGAATGCAACCTATGTTTTTGTTGTTTTTCAAGATTTGGACAAACTTTTGGAATGCAAATCTAAAGACTCAACCTTGGGAAGTTCAAATGAAGCCAAGACCTTAAAGGACAAAGGACCAAATGACAATAGGACAAATTGACAATGTCTCACCTATATGCTTGGATACTAAGCTAGATTTGACAAAAATGATATTAATGAAAAGACAAAATTTAGACAAGGTCAAAACTTCCTAACAACAACTTAGGGTATCATCCAAAGTGTTCGATTTTTTAAGTTTGACAAACCAAATTTTTGAGACTAAATGCAAGAAGGCAATGATTATGACAATGACTTAGGATATGACAATGAAATGCAAACTTAAGGAAATGATTTTAAACCTAAGTGCAAAATGAGGACGCTTGCAATGAAAACGGACTAAAATGAAGGGAGATGACAATATGCCCTAGGACCTAAGTTGGACTATGCAAAACCTAGCCTAAAGTGACATGAATGTTGAGACAATTTTTTTTTTTATTTCAATGTGTTTGAATGCCATGTTTTGAAAATGTTTTGAACTTTGTTGGATAAATGTTCTCTTTTTAAAACCTTGTTTGGACAATGTTTGGACTTGTTTGACAAATGACATTTTGTGGCAATTGTATAATTCAACTTTTGACAATCACAAAAGACAAGATGTTTGGACTTAGACCCAAGACAATCATGCTCATTCACAACAAATCCTATGTTTGGCAAGGGCAATATCTGTTGAATCCTCTAACCATAAAATACAACACTTAGCCAGATAGCTAGATGCTTGGTAGCACTGGCTCCCCCTTACAGTGCACTCACTTCTCGGGCATACCAAGCTTTGAGTTCAAGGGGCATCACTTCCCAAGAAATTGCTATCTCTAACTAAGGAGTACATGAGAGGTGTCTTCGGCATGTGCATATCACAACACCTGAGCCGACAGATAGAAGGATTTTGGCCTCTAAAAAGGAGATTCTAGTAAGGGCATCCGTTCAGGTGGGTATTGATATGGTGAATAAATCATTGCAATACCATTCTAGCACCCATTGTCTACAACTTTCATTGCATCCACAGTTATTTAGAGTGGTTCGGAAGAGCTTGGCTTTAGCCCGTCACCACTTTGGGTCGTTCCCTCTCACCAATGCCTGTGCGAAGTTCCAGGAAAATTGGGAGGTAGGTCCAACTCTAAGGCTTAAAACATACAATCAAATTGAAAACAAACAAAGCATGCATGGTGTTCATTATCCTTTAAGAAACGAAATGTGCAACTACTTTAAAAATTTGCAAGCAAGATGTTTTAATGTGAGTCTTTGACCGTGTCCTGCATAAGATTCATTAGTAGTTGCATTTTTGTCTTCATCATATGTAACACCAAGATGCTGCACAGAGAATTAGTACCAAGGAAAAACCCTAATGCAAGAAACAGATTGCAAACAAACAGACTTGCAAGAAAAACAACTAATTTTTACCCCTGTTTCTGGCCTTACACGGGTGCAGATCTCATTAACACAGGCGCAGATCTCCTTAACACAGGTGAAAATCCCTCCTACATAGGCACAAATCTCATCTACATAGGCACAGATCCCTTCTACACAGGCACAAAATGCCTCAACACAAGCGCATAAGTGTCCAGAAAGCTCTGAGTTGCCCTGTTTCTTGAGTTTTTCACCTGCAAATAGCTCAAAAGGCACTTAGAACATGGTTAAATGGTTAGTTCACATCAGGTTAACCAAAAATGTAGACTAGGAAATTGAGGATTCATCAAAGCAAATAACAATTAGGACAATCACAAAACCTAAAACTGCAATGAAAACAATCCTAATCTAATCAATGAAAACATGAAGACAAGATATTCAAAATGAAATCAAAGCAAACCAAATGCAGATATCTCCTTCATGTGGCTCCATTGTTCTTCTTTCACCTTCCAATTTGATGTTGTTCTCACCTACAAAGTGCATTTGCAAGTGGAAAGCAAGTTGTCGATGAAATCTATAGCATAAGGTTACTCAAAAATGTGATTGATTGATTCCATTCAAAAAAATGTGATTAATTGATCCTTTGATTGAAGAAACTCATCCAATTTATAGACAAATTGGCAAGAGGACAATATTAGCATGAAATTGATATTAGAGGCAATTGATTTCAAAAACGAAAAAATTGAGTTGAAGGAAGAAGGTTATGACACCTTCTATGTCATGAATTATGACATATTGCCAATGCAAATGTTAGAGGACTAAAAGCTTATGACATCTTGCTATGCCAATAGTATGATGCATGGGAAATTCATGCTTCCACCAAAGCACAAAAATAGGGAGAGACTAGAGAGGAATTGATTAGGTGGAAATTGAATTTAGAAAATGAAGTGGAAATTAGGAATTAGGAAAATTAGAAATGAGGGGGAAATAGAAATTAGGTGAATTAATTAACAATTTTTCATTCATTAATTAATTCACAAAAAGAGGGGGAATTAATTAGCCAATTAAATAAATATTTAATTGTGACAAGAAGACTTAGGATAAATAAATAAATTATTTAACCTAGAGGGAAAATGACAAACAAGATTAAATGAATAAATCATAAAATGCTAGAAGATGAATTAGAAATGCAAGGATGAAAATTAGGTCTTGACAAAAGATAATTGATGTAGGGTCGATTTGATCATGATTCTGACTGACAAAGGACCAACGTTGATAAATGATTGAGATTGGGTGACAAAAATCAATGACAAATTGACCAAGATGGACAAGGAGATCAAATTGATAGGTGCCAATTGATGAGGAACAATGACTAATTGATCCAAATTGACATGATTGAAAAGGACAACGATCGATGATGAATCGATCGCAAAATGACAAGATTGACAAGAAGACAAGGATCGATGACAAATCGATCACAAAATGACAAGATTGACAAGGACGAGGATTGATGACGAATCGATCGCAAGATGACAAGATTTGACAAGGACAAGGATCGATGATGAATCGATCGCAAAAATGACGATATTGACAAGGACTAGGATTGACCAAAATCATGACTGAAGATTTGTTATCGACAAGACCTAATTCGAAAGTGATAAAAATGAGGAATGTAGAAGAAGGACTCAATGCTTGCAAATGATAAAGACGAAATGCACAACATAGAAGAAATGTTAATGCGACACAAAAACCCTAAAATAAGGCAATGCACAAATGTTAAAGTATGACTCCGCAAGCGTTGACCATTTTTAGACATCTACAATATCATTTTTGGAGGAGAAGGTGGATTGTGTGAAGACATTGCTAATAAGATGCAAGAAGAATTTAAAATGTCTCTGATTGGGGAGATAAAATTCTTTTTAGAATTGCAGATTTCACAGAATGATAAAGGTATATTCATATGTCAAACAAAGTACTTGAAGGAACTATTGAAGAAATTTGTTATGAAAAACTCTAAACCGGTAAGTACTCCTATGACTACAACTGATAAATTGACATTTAAGGATGATTCAACTCTTGTTAATCCAACAAGATATAAATCTATGATTGGAGGTTTACTGTATTTGACACAAACAAGACCTGATATAATGAATGCAGTATGTATTGTTTCAAGATTTTAGAGTAATCCTAGAGAAAATCATGAATCAGTAGTGAAAAGGATTTTCTAGTATCTACAAGGCACAACAAATCTTGGTTTATGGTATCCTAAAGATCAAAATTTTGATTTATGTGCATACATCAATGCAAATTGTGCAGGAGATATAGATGGCAGAAAGAGCACCACCGGCGGGGCATTCTTTCTTGGTAGCAGATTGATTTCATGGTTGAGCAAGAAACAGAGTTGTACATCATTATCAACAGCAGAATCAGAAAATGTTGCAGCATCAACTAATTGTACTCAGGTATTATGGATTAAGCAAATGTTGAAGGACATAAAGGTAAAATGCAAAGAACCTATAATCATTTATTGTGATAATTCAACAATAATTGATATATCTAAGAATTCGGTATTTCAATCTAAAAGTAAACATGTTTCTCTCAAATATAATTTTCTGAAAGAGAATGTTGAAGCAAAAGAAGTGAGATTGGTTTATGTGAATACTAAAGAGCATATTGTAGATATCTTTACTAAGCCTTTGCCTAAGGAAAATTTTGAATATCTCAGAGAGCAGCTTGAGGTAATACCTGTTGGCATATGCACACTCCAATGAGACATTGTATGTGATTGAAGGTTTTGTCATTGATGGCAACCTTGCAATCCTATGGCACTGACAAAGGCATTATACCGGCATTAGCAGATCACACTCTACACCAACACTCAGGACACCAGCACCAGCACAAAGAAAAGAAGTATACTGGCACAGAGGCCAATAGGATTTTTTTATATTATATTTTGTTTATTATTGTTAAAACTTTGTAAGCCAACTTGGAAAATTGTAAAATGACTCTTATATATAAAAGAGATCATTGTAGACATTTGGAAATGAGTGAGGAAGAATTAAGAATAAATATTAGGCACACCTATTATGTGAAATATAGGTTAAGGGTTTACGTAAGAAGTAGAGCAACAACCGGTACTGGATCAGGCTTTATAGATGCTATTGTAAAGCAGTACAAGATATTGGATTTGTATAATCCTCATTGTAAGTCAGTGAGACTTCCCATTGAGCAATGAGCTCTAGGCAGTTGGCCTTCCTGCATGTGTAGGCCCCTATTGTAAGTAATATTCTCTTATTGGCTAGTGAGTGAATATTGTGGGTCACAAATCCCACCGAGGTTTTTCCCACACTGGGTTTCCTCATTAAAACCTTGTGTTATAATGTGCTTTTCATGTGGATGTTATTAATTCTATTTATTGCATTATTTCTTGCATACCGGTACACTATTATAATATGTTCTGCATGTTTTAATTCAAGAAATTCTTCTCACCGGTTAGATATTGATTCACCCCCCCCTCTCAGTATCTATGGGAGTCCTAACAATTGGTATCAAAGCTTGGTCCTCTATTTTCAAAAGCCTAACAACTTGAGGAAGATCTTGACACCGGTAAAGATGGAGAATTTGATGAAGCAACTTGAAGGATCTCTTTCAGACTATGATGTAGAGAAATTGAAAAATATCAAACTAGAATATGATTTAAGGGCAGCTCATGATATCATTCAGGCACTTCAAGAAAATTTTACTGTTGCAAGAAATAAGAGAAGAGAACTTTGTGAAAAATTGCAAAATTAGAATGATGAAAAGGAATCACTTAATGATATGATAAGCAAGTTGAAACAAGAGAACATGACAACAAATAATGAGATGCAGGATATGACTATGAGATTTTTCAAAGAGATTGAGGATAGGAAGAAGAATGAAGAAGAATTGACCAAAAGACTAAGTGATGCAACAAATGAGAACACAAGACTTAGCTATGAAAATGACATGTTGAAGACAGATCTGATGCATACTCAAAATGACTCAAATGAACTGATGAGACAAAAAGAAGTCTTAGAAAGAGAACTAGAAACTGCAAATCAACATAAAGAAAAATTCAAGAAAAGCTTAGAGGAACTTGGCACCTTGCTAAAGAATCAAAAACCTAGAGGTGACACTTCTGGAATTGGTTTTGAAGTTAGTGAAAGCTCCAGTACTGCAAATACTTAGGATCACAACAAATCGGTAAGACAACCCAATGCTTATAAATTCAATGGAAAATGCTTTAACTATAATAAGTATGGTCATAGAGCAAATGAATGTAGATCTAGAAATTATCAGACTATCAACACACCCACTGGTCAATGTTCTAAATGCAACAAAGTTGGTCACAACTCTGAAAATTGCAGAATGAATGTGAGATGTTATGTTTGTGAAAGATTTGGACATTTATCTAATCAATGTATAACACAAACTAGCATAGGTTATGGGAAAGATATTCAGAAGAATAATCTAACTTGTTATGCATGTAACAAGATTGGGTATATTACAAAATTCTGTAGAAGTAACGGAACACGGGTAGACAACAAAAGTTCTAGCTTGAAAGGTAAAGAAAAAGTTGAAGAGGTTAAGCAAGAATTCTCAAAACAATGGATTAGAAAAGCTGATCTAAATATTGGGAATACTCCTCCACCGATAGAACAAATTAATGCTTCACTAGAAGGATAGAGTGATGCTTCACCGACAGGACAGAGCAATGCTCCACTGGCAGGAAGTTCTTCATCTAATTGAAGAAAGTTTCCTTGAGGGCTTGGCAATCTAATGACACGTGCTATTATTCCCTCAGTTAGAGATAAGAAGTTGGAAATTACTTTTTCTGGTAGATAATGTTAAGTGAATACTTAACCGACATGCATTTAATATGGTAGATGGCAAAAAGACACTATAAAATTGAAGTTTTGGCTCCATTCCATTTCACCGAGATTTCAAACCTACGAAGAGCGCGAAGATTCCGAGCTAAGGCATTTCGAGCAAGAGGCAAGAACACTCCGAGCAATCATCCATCCTAAAGGTAGTAAAAGGTATTTTATCATGGCATCCACCTCTGTAATTGAATATATAGCAAACCCTACTATTGTTGAAGTGATAAAAAGACCTAGGCCCGTATTTCAGTTAGTTCTTGAGGTAGCAAAGAAAGATGATACCTTAGGTGCTTTTTCTCAAATTCCCAAGGGAGTTGTCTATGCTGAAGACCCCAAAATTTACATCCACTGCAACATTGAGGAACTAGGAGATGAAGAGATTAAAACCATGTTTAAAACTATGATATGTGATAAAACCAACAATGTAAAAGATGAACACAAGATCATTGAAACCCTAGGATTTATAGAGATCCTTAGCATTCCTGAATTCCCCAAGGATGTGATTAGGATAGTCTTAAGCAGGGTACATGGTGAATTTTTCTGGTTAGATGCAGTCCACAAAATCACTAAGGAAGCTGTGAAAGTTGTCATAGGGTTACCGACCACCAGTAAAAGGCCAGATAAAACCAAGAAGGTATCCAATGACCTAGTTACAAACCTAACTGGTGCAACATTTGACAAAAGGTCCCTAAGAGTTAATGATGTAACAGACATTAATGTAAGATTTATCAACATGATATTAGGGTATAAAGATACTCATGCAAATAGACTCAATTTAGTTTCAAGTTTATGCATTAAGAGTGCTTATGATATGGTCACAGATAATGCAAAGATTGATATATGTGAGTGGTTAAGGGATGAATTAATTGACAACCTTGGAAAGACTAAGAAGGACAAGAAAGGAACTTTTAGGTTTGGAAATCTGTTAGTATGTCTGATGCTACATATAACAAAATAGGTTCCCAGTATAGGCTACAAAGAACTTGGATATGATATACCGGTAGGTAAATAGTTAACATAACTATTCATTAACATGGGAGAAAACAAGGAAAACAATATTCATGACTTCTTTCAAGCTTTAAAGGCCAAAATGAAGAAAAGAATCAGGTTATCACAAAATATTGTCGACAAATACAAAGATGAAATATGCTTTGTAATCAAGAAGGATGAAATCTGGATGGAAGTAGTCATCCCTAGGACAGTTTGGGTAACCGAGATGGGCTATGAAACAGATGATCATATAATTGAAACATATGCTAAAGCACTTCTAGAAACCCCTAGAGAACCTAAGGAAGAAATATTTGGTAGTGCAAAAACTATTGAAAGCCAAATACAATCAAAGAAAAGAGTGAAAAAAGTTGAGGAAGTTGTAAGGAAAGGTTCCAGCAAGCAAAGGCCATCAAAGAAGATGTGTTGAAGAAAACCGGTATAACAAAGGATGAGTTAGCAGCTCCACAACCTGAAACTCACCTATCACCGGTAGGTACTTCTTCAGGGAGTGACATGCCTATAACTTTCAAAAGAGCTGTAAGGAAAAGAGATCCCTCACCGGAAACTACACCCTCACCTAGGAGGACAAGACAAAAACAACAAGCAGTGAGATCTCTGGTAAGAAAGGCTACACCAAAGAAGAAGAAAATGACACCCAAAAAGAAGAAGAGGACAAACAAAGACTTGGCCCCTCTTGATATACTGCTGAATGAAATTATAGAGGAAGGTAAATTGAAAAATATAGAGAAAATATATGACACTTTAACAGCCGATGAAAAAAAAGAAGTTGAAAATAGTGTTATATTGCATATGGATATGTATAAGAAGTTTTTGATGGAAGTAGTAAATGAAATTCCAAATGAACTATTTAATAAACTGGAAGCAAGAAGACAAATAGTAATAGAAATGGACAAGAAAATAAAGATTGAAAAGCTACTTGTTGTTTATCCGGTAAATTCACCCAAAGAAATTGATGACCTAATTGCTCAAGCCAACCGGTCAGTATTTTCTAGTGCACACTGGCACATTGCTTTAATGGTTGGAAGAGTTAATGAGGTGACTGAGGAAACAAAAAATGGATGGGATATATTCCTACTTGAAAAAGAAAAACAAGAAGAATACAGGAACCCCAAACCCATAAAAGTTTATCAGAAAGATAGAGACAAGGGTAAAGGTAAAGTTGGTGGACCACCTAGTATCAGGGTTAGAGACAACTTACCCCCACCTCCTTTGATTACTCCACTGGTAAAAACAATAGCTATAGAAGATCAACCAATAGCTAAGAGTATGGATGTAGAGGATGGTGATCCTAATCCTGAAGTCTTATATACTATGGATGTTGATACTCAAAAGATCAACATAGTGGTAGACAAAGATACAGCTGATAAGACTGACATGGCTAGTGAGCCTCCAGTAGCTGAGCAAACTGAAAACACACAGGAGAAACTAATAGAAGACAAAGAGAAAAAGGTAGAGACTCAGACTGAGATAATGCAACAAATAGAGCAAAAGGCTCATGAACAGGAACATAAGGAAACAGTGCCACTGGCAACTGGAGAAATAGAAAAACCATTGCTTAAAGAAATGCAGACACAAACAGACCTACTAGAGGTCAATACAAGCTTGGTTACTTCCACTAATGATACTCAGAATGTTGGTTCATCATCAGACTACAAATCAACTAATGTGACTGAGGTACTATTAGAATCAATCAAAAAGATAACAGACTACAGCTCACAAGCTTACAAGGCAATTGATGATACCATACCAATTTTGAAGGTAATTGGTCCTAACTGTAATATAGACAATAAAGATTCTTTAGGACAACTTGATACACTATGTAAATATATCATAGAAAACATTGAGAAAATAAAGGAAGAGTCATTGAAAGATAAAGTAGAAATTGAAAAACAAAAATTCTTTGATGAGCAAATAAAGAAGTGTAATAGAGATTTTGACACACTTCTACCTGAATTGTGTAATTTATTGAAAGAGTACAAAAATCTGTACAAAGACACCTGTAAGACAAACTTTTTGACTATAGATATAGACAAAAAGATGAGCAAGGTATAGGATGAGATCAATAAACTTGCAGATAATTTTGTTAACTCACCTGATACACTATCAGTTTTTGAAGAGAAGATAACAAATTTTGAAGAAGATTTACTTAAATTGGAAAGAGAGAAAGAAAGAATAGTGAATAAGGCAAAACATTTGGATTAAAAATAAGTCCAAGATTGGACTATATAGCATCACTACGGAAGGAAGTATCTGAAGCACTAATATAGGGACAGAAAACACCGACAGAGCATTTGCAGCATCTCACCAGTACATTGAAGAGAACAGAGACATCAATAAAGGATAGCAAGAAGTTTATGGACAGTATAAGCTTGGTTTTGGGAGATATTTTTCAAATTGTAACCACCCAGTTACAAGGTTGAAACTACAAACTCTACTGACATCTTGACAACCTTTGTCATTGATGCCAAAGGGGGAGTAGTGGGATGAGAAAATTCAATATCATAGGAATCATATGCTCAAGGGGAGCACACACATTTTTGGTAACATTTTTTGACTTCACATTTTTTGATACATTTTTTAAATTTCTCATGAGTGTTGCCATCAATGCCAAAGGGGGAGATTGTTGGCATATGCACACTCCAATGAGACATTGTATGTGATTGAAGGTTTTGTCATTGATGGCAACCTTGCAATCCTATGGCACCGACAAAGGCATTATACCAGCATCAGCAAATCACACTCTACACCGGCACTCAGGACACCTACACTAGCACATAGGCCAACATAATTTTGTTATATTATATTTTGTTTATTATTGTAAAAAATTTGTAAGCCGACTTGGAAAATTGTAAAATAACTCTTATATATAAAAGAGATCATTGTAGACATTTGGAAATGAGTGAGGAAGTATTAAGAAGAAATATTAGGTAGACCTATTATGTGAAATATAGGCTAAGGGTTTATGTAAGAAGGAGAGCAGCAACCGGTACTAGATCAGGCATTATAGATGCTATTGTAAAGAAGTATAGGATATTGGATTTGTATAATCCTCATTGTAAGTCAGTGAGACTTCCCATTGAGTAGTGAGCTCTAGGTAGTTGGCCTTCCTGCATGTGCAGGCCCCTATTGTAAGTAATATTCTCTTATTGGCCAGTGAGTGAATATTGTGGGTCGCAAATCCCACCGAGGTTTTTCCCACATCGATTTTTCTCGTTAAAACCTTGTGTTATGGTGTTCTTTTCATGTGGATGTTCTTAATTCTATTTATTGCATTATTTCTTGCATACCGGTACACTATTATAATATGTTCTACATGTTTTAATTCAAGAAATTCTTCTCACCGGTTAGATACTGATTCACCCCCCCCTCTCAGTATCTATGGGATTCCTAACAATACCCTCACCGATAGAGATTTAGATAGTTGATGATTGGCATCAACCGACAAAATTAACAAAGAAACTTTTTCTGGCTTTGATGGAGGAGAGCTACTTCTCAAGGGGAGTAGTTGGTTATAACAATTGGTTATTGTAATTGGTTCTATGGATTGGTTGTATCTAGTATTTGTATTGCTTTGGCATTTTATGTCAATGGGGGAGAGATATCTATGGAAAATATTATCCTTTGGGGAGAGATTATTCATTGGGGGAGAGATATATACTCTTTGTATTTGTATTTTGATTTCTGGTATTGATCTATTCTGGAGATTGTTGGTTTTTGGTTTTTGGCATTCTATTTTAGCACTTAGATGTTTTTCCATCTTGTGTTGCCATCAATGCCAAAGGGGGAGATTGTTGGTATTATGGATGTGTTGCATTTTTTTTGTCATTGATGTCAACACTTATCCTTCTGGAGATCTTTGGTTATGTTGAATCGACACATTATGTTCACCTACAAGTTCAGTGACTTATGCACAGTCACTGGTATATTGTTCACCGACATTGAGGATGACTTGTTATCATCTGGAGATCACTTGGTTATGTCGAAGATGTAATGCCCTACTAGGAACCTCGAAGGAAAACCCACAACAAGGGTGAAACAATTTTTTTTTTAAAAAGTATAAACATAATAAGTGCATAACACGCGACATGCACAATAACACAAGAAGAAGACTTACACCAAATTTCCTTAAGGGTTACCAACGAAGAATAAAAACTAAAGGATAAATACCACAATTAAGGTTAATCCAATAATCCATCATTAACTCAATGATCACAAGAAGCCATAAGCAATAACATATTACACCATTGAAAGATTGAAAGGATACAATATAATTTCTCTTCAATAAGCATGTACACATAACATAAAGGAAACTGATAAATAACATCCCAATCTTAGGATTACATTGCTCTTCCAATACATGGCTTCTCAATATACTTATAAACATACAACTTAACCAATTACAAGGTTACAAAGATCATGATACAATGACCACATAGGTCTCCAAATAATAATAATCTCAAAACATGAGATAAAGCATGAGCCACAATCCACACAAACACCTATGAAGATAATCCTCACATGAAGATACGAATAAGAACATCCGATGGGAAGTGGCACTACCACTCGACTATGTAATTCCTAAAATGGAATCACCCCACCATGCTAGGACTCCATAATAATCCAGGTGACTCACCATCACAGATACACAAGTGAACTGACATCACAAACCACAAGTGAACCTAAAGAGAGAGTGTCATCACATAGCTTATGATGGTTACCATGGTCGGCTTCCATAGGTCCCGACTCACTGTCTTGGTAACCTTTCCCAAACCTCCGGCTCTAACTGTCTTATGCGGACCCTACTAGCCTTTCATGAAGACAAGGTGGTTGGTTTTCCATTCCAGGCCTTCTCACTACATTATGAGCCTCAGTACAAGCACTCACCTATGCGCGAGGTACAATATCTTTATTAATGTTTGAGGGCTACCCACCTAATCAATTAATTAGATTATCACTTATTATCTTACTTTCGAAGGGTCATCCTACCAGCCTCTTTGGGCACAACCCCCATTCAAAAGCCACTCTCTCAAAGGACACTAAACAAGCATGGTCACTCCACGAGGACCCTATGGTGAAGCAGACAGCCATAACACCACTATCCAAATACAAGTGGTCAAAGCAAGGAAATACTGACTCTTGGTTAACCATAAGGCAAGGACACTACATGGTTAAGACAACAAAGTCATCATACATAACTTGGTCAAAGGTACCAATTACGCCACCATAGGATGACTGAACCATAGACTAGAAATAACACAATATAACTCTTGAAAGGAAAGATAATTTCACTAAGTCCGCACTCAGACAATCTTTGAGAAAATCAGCATCATAAGCACTTGCAACATCATTGATTGAAAATTAAATAAAACACTCTTCTACCATTCACATCTATTCAATTTCTAAATCAATATTCCATCAAGGATAAAATTCACGTAAAAAACTCAACCAAATAAAAACATGAATTCCTAACAGGCAATTAATTCATTTCCAGAATATATCCAAATTAACCAATTTTAATTACTAATTCATGCCTTGATTTCCATAGATAAATTTATTAAATCACATAATAAAAATCATTTGGAAATTACCACTTATATTTAATAATAAAAACCACTTTAAATTATTTCATTTAATAAAAATTAACTTCATAGCACATAGCAGATTGTACCGCTAAGGGTACAAGGTTACGCGGGGGCCAAGGCCAACCCGCAATAGTGTTGTTGCCGACTGGTAGTGCTGCTACTGATGGTAACTTCTGTTGTCAATCAATAGCACTACTACCAATCGGTAGTAGTCCTACCGACTAGTAGTATTGCTACCGACTAGTAGTACTGCTACTGTGTAGCGGTACTACCGACTAGTAGTTCTGCTACCTACGGGTAGTAGACACTACCGACCCGTGTAGTGGGACAAGCCCACCACGGGAATGGTAAAGTCCACTAACCAAATACTAACATGTTTCCAAAGCATTCACAAATCCATAAGCCACAAGACCATTTAAACATGAAAATGATTCATTTCCAGATTATTCCACGGGCACACACACACACACACAGTGCCAAGATCCAAAATTCAAAGGGATATTTACCAATAAGGTAAATAGTGAAATAAAACATACTGGAACCCAATAGATAACCAAATCTTGGGCAATTAGATACTAGGAAGCACACAACAAACTAAATCTAATTCATTCTATTCCAAATCAAGAGGTAAATCAAGAAGTTGATTTTCAAGAACAAAACATATAGCAAATAGAGAAATGAACCATTTGTTTCCTATGAACAAACATATGATTTGAGATTCAAAAACTCAACAACCACATGCATTATTTCTTCCATTCCTATCATTCCACAAGAATCTACAAGGAAAATTGCATATTTTCAACACGTAGGAAGCAACTAAAAAATTCAAATTTAAATTTAAAACAAGAAGAGATTATCCAACCTTGGAGTAAACTAGCAAGAAAATTGATGGATGAATCCCAATCCTTGCAAACCAAATTGAATTCCAGCTCCTCCTTCCAGAATGATTTACCAAATTTCTCTCCAAAAGTTCCACCCTCCTCTTCCCGTGAATTTCCAGAATTATATGGGAAAATAATTTCAACCTAAACTTTCTAGGTTGAAATTTTTCTCCACCAATCAGATTAATTTATTTTTAAAAGTAAAAAGCAATCAGATTTCCCTTTTTTCCAAAAAAAAGCAAATCTTTTCCAACAATGAAAATGCAAAAGTCAAATGGAAAGGTAAATAGAAATTCTTTTTATTTATTTTCTGTTTTCCAAAATACTTTCCTTCAACCTAATCATTTAACATTTAAATGGCTTAAGCAATTATTTATCTCCTTCCACAATATATATATATATATATATATATATATATATATATATATTAATGCAACTTTACACAATTAAATAAGCCATTTAACCATTTAATCTAGCAATCATTAATTTAATTAAAACAATAATCTCAGAGCATAATAATTAACTAATTACACCAACATAGATAGCATCATCCATTCAATTAAATAACTATTTAGATGAACGAAAACACACAAAATGAAGAATGATCAAATGACGATTCACAAACGACCAAACCAAGCACTATGACTCGCATACCAGCCAAACGGAAAAGACAACTGACTGACAACACTCACATGGGTGTAACTGTGGGTCAAGTTAGGGTCCAACAACTATCTCCTCCACTCCCATCAGATTTATAAGGCATGTTCAGACCTGTGAAATCAGGTAGAGTTGATACCATGTACCTACCCAGTACTTGTACCTGTAATATCCTGCACCAAAGAACTACACATGCATATAGACAAATATATATATATATATATATATATATATATATATATATATATATATATATATATATATATATATATATATATATATATATATATATATATATATATATAAAGACATGACACACACACTGATGAAGGAGAATCGTGACGTTCCCTATCTCACCAGAGTGAGTGGAGGAAAATCATCTCCTCGCATCCCATACACATGCAAACACACAACTCATAAATAATGCATCACACATATAAGGTAAGAGTGTTAGTCCATGATAATGATAAATAAAAAACATTAAACATAAGCACTAAGATACTGCATGAAATCATACACCACAAATCCAAATAAAGCATGAAATAACATCACATAAAATCTGAATCAATATACAATAATGCTCCACTGAAGTCAATCAAAAACATACAAAAAACATCTGACCAAGGAGAGGTACTACAAAAGACATGGTTTGGACACTTGGTTTTGGTATTTTGGTTATTGGTCTAATCGGGTTGACATATTTGTTGTTACCGACAAATTGGTCTAGGTTATGGACCGACATGCATTATCTATTCTAGATCAGCACGACACGTTATTGATGAATACTAAGAGGGGGGGTGAATTGGTATGCCAAAAATATTTGCACTTAAACACTTTACAAGACTGACAGTAAACCGATAAAACAGTTTAGCAAACAAACCAGTTAGCACACATGCAAACCAAATAGCAAATAATGCATTCACCCACAAAAGCATAAACACCATAACACATGAGATTTTGACGTGCAAACCCAAATGGGAAAAACCATGGTGAGATGGAAATCACAAGTAACCATCTGCAGAATAGGAACTAGACCGGTTAAGGTCTTACAATGTTCTTTACCAGAACAGATCCTGTTAGGAATCTCAATCTCTGTTAGGAGATAAGTCTGATTAAAGACTACCTTGCTAGAGGATTTTAGATCCATAGATGTGAACCACCTTGTTAGAGGATTTACAAAAGGCTTTTGGGCCTACCCGGTTAAGGGCTACAAACTTGTCAAAGATGTGAGTAATCAACAAGTGTTTGATCTAGCTAGTAACACAGACTGCTCGGTTAGATCCTTGATAGCTCATTCTTAATGCACTCCAACATTACTTCAGTCTTCTACACATTCATATTCTTTCCAACTCCTCAGCCACCTTAAATCCTAGCAACCACATAAACTTTTGCTACAACCACATCAACAACCTAGAACCCTAGACATGATGTCCTTATAAAGGAATTTGATTTCATGTCGGTCCAATAGGATTACATTACAATTTCCTAGGTTCAATGAATGTGGACATACTTGGTAACATGACACAAAAAGCATCGTTAAAGTGTTGGCACCATCAAACAATCGGTGGATGGTAACTCATCACAAAATGTCGATTGGTAACCCATCACAGAGTATTACCGGTTCATACAAAATGCTGGTTGTCGGTTTGACAAAAATGAAGACTGGTAAAAATGTGTTATGCCGCTTTAATCCCTCATACCACTTGGGATCCATGAACCGCTTGGGGTCAACATGTCGCTTCAGACCAGGAAACACATTCTGCAAAACACCAATAGTCTAAAGACTATAATACAACATACTGGTTGGAACAAATACCGGTTGTGCTCTAACTGATACATATAAAGGGGATCTCAATGCAAGTGTGTGTCCATCAATGACAATCACAACATAAACATAAAAAATGCCAACAATCTCCCCCTTTGGCATTGACGTCAACACTTAGGAAAATAAAATTTTGACATCTAAGTGTTTTACAACAAAATCATACCATTAGCAAAATTTCTCCCCCTAAGCATATACACTATCCCTTTGGCAATACAATGTATATCAATTTTGCATAAAGAGCATAAACATTGAGATATTCAGAGCATATATCAAAATTTTGATTACTAGATACTTCTCCCAAATAGAATTCTTCTCCCCTTTTGCCAACAATGACAAAGTACAGCTAAACAACCCTATTTTCATTTGATATTAAAATAATAAAAGTTTATGACAATAAGGAATAATACTTGTCAAAAATAGATTTAAAGTCTTGCAAGAATTGTTTCATCAACAAAGACCGGGACTCAAGTAGGGAGGTGGCTACTTCTTTTTCTATCTGCATCTGGGAGACCTGTTCTTCCATGGCATCAATTATGCTCATCTCTTGTGTCACTGTTAAGGCATCCAGGTTTAGATAGCACTTCTGAAGAATTTGGAATCATGGAAGTAGAACCAGTTGTAGCTCCTACAAATCTCTAGACCAAGTGTTGATCTCTTGCTCCATTTTTGCTAACTAGATGTGAAACCGGTGAAAGGTTTTCCCATAAGTTGTAAAGGAATCATAAGGTGGCTTGAATGTGCTCATGTAGGACTGCAAGTCCATTTGAAGCTTTTTCTTCTGAGCTAGCACATCATCATAGAATAGATGGGGTTGGCAGATCTTGTTAAGTAGCAGATTCCCCTCATCTAGAGCGTCCCTTATATCCTTTTGTTCTTTCTTCAGTTCAGACCGGAGCTCATTCAACTTCTTCACCAGAGCCATATTAAGAGCTTTTTGATGCTCCTTCTTGACATTTGCCTCTACTGCCTCTTCAAGACTCTACACCTTATCATCCACTACTATGCATAGGAGCTTTAGTTTAGCTAGTGATGAATCAGTGTTGGGAAGATTTGTACTGGGTATGAAACCAGTAAGAGTGTCCACTGCTGCTTGAATTACATCCCGCTTCTTCTTCTTCAAATAATTTCAAGGCACTCTTGAGCAACCTTGATGCTCTGCGTTAGCTTCGTTTCACTTGCAAACTGGAGATCGATAGGACTGGTGAGATTAGCTAGTTTGGCTTGACTCCTGGTTGCCTTCGGAGTCTCCATCTGGGTGCTCTTCTCCACTTCTCCTACCTTGTCCTCTTCAGTTTTCTTCTTCTCCACTTCTCTCCTCTTTTCCTCTTCTTTTTCTTCCTCTTCCTTCTTCTTCTTCTCTACTTCCTTCCTCTTCACCTCTTCTTTTTCTTCCTCTTCCTTCTTCTTCTTCTTTGCTTCCTTCCTCTTCTCCTCTTCCTTGTCTTCCTCTTCTTTCTTTTTCTTTTCATCTTCTTGCTTCATTTTCTCTTCTTCATCCTTCTTCTTCTTCTCCTCTTCATCTTTCTTCTTCTCCTCCTCTTCATCCTTTTTCTTCTTCTCTTCTTCATCCTTTTTCTTCTCTGCTTCATCCTTTTTCTTCTTCTCTGCTTCATCCTCTTTCCTTTGCTCGGTCTATTCCTTTGCCACTTCTTGACTGTCCTCAGCTTGCTTATCAACCTATTTAGCCTATTCCTCCTAACCTGTTGCCTCAGATGGTGTTTCCTGAGTAACATCTTCTATGTCCAGGGCATTGACATCAATAGTGTCAACCGGTTCATCAACCGAGTTTCCTTCATCATCAAATGCTTCATCTGGTTTTGTTATAACTGGTTCTTTCTCAGCTTGTCGGTTGGCTTCAGCCACTCAATGCATCTTCAGAGCTTGTAGAGCATGAGTGTGTGTATCCTTAAGCAATTCCTTACCTTTCCCTTCCAATAACAAGAGTCTTCTTCTTCTCATGAAGAAAAAACCTTTGTATTTGTTCATTGCAATGAATAGTTCTGAATTTGATACATTAGGAAAATGTTTAGCAAAAACATTTTCTCTCATTTCCTGTTCCTGCTCTATGCCAATGCACCATTTATTGTCTAAGGACTTATACAAAGAATCTGGTGTTTCAGATCTAATTTCTGAAGGTGACCGGTCATTAACACATAAATACTAAATTATTTCCTTTTCAACCGCTTCCTTTTCATCATCATTAAAGTCATCAAAATACTCAATTAAATCATGTAGCAATTTTCTCCTAATATTCTTTATTGTTCTTTGACAATGTGTCAAAGGTTTATAGGAGGAGATAGCAATATTTACCAGTGCAGATGATGTCAGTTCATTCTTTGTCTTTTTCTTTGTCTATCTGGCCTTCTTGGGCATCTCCTCAGACATAGTCTCTTTAGAGTCCGGTACATTTGGCTTAGTCTTCCTTTTCCTTTCGAAGACTTTTCCAGGGGCTGCTTCTGGTTTCTTTGTGACTGGTGACCACTTGGTCACTTTTGGAGTTGCAGTAGTAATTGGTGCTGATGTTGTAGGCACTGCCTTTTCCTTCTTCACTACAAGTTCTTTTCCTTTTTTTGCAAAGGGTTCCTCGACTGGTGTAATCCTTTCCAGATAGGTTTTGGTCCTCTTTGCATTAGGATCAAGAGGTGAGTAAATAAGGGTAGAGGCACACCCTTCTAACATATCGTACATCACCTCATAGCCCATTGGCTCCACTTCTTCTTGTCTGGGCTCAACAGGCTCCATTATGCATTTATCTACTTGGATGGTGAAACAGATATCATCTTCATATTTTTTGATGATGTCACCTGATATCCTCATTTTTTGGCTCATTTTTCATCTAAACTCATCAAAATACTTGTTCAGGACATCAAGGTAACTGGTTCCAATTGCTTGAATGCTTTCCTTGATTTGCTTGGTCACCGGTTGGTTAGCAGACCACTGGACATCTCCTACTCCTAGAAAGTAGCCTTGGAAATAGAAGAACAACCCAACCAGTAGTTGTCCAAACTTGAACCTTAGTGCATTATCCTGTTTGATCAACTTCATATTCAATAGGAGTTGTCTCTGCATACCGGTGCACAGGTCAAGTGATGCATCCTCCTTTATCATTTGGTAAGCGACATTTACCGCTGCAGCAAATACAGAGTTAATTCTGGTGGTAGAGAATGTCCAATAGCATATCACCATGTAGGCATACTTAACTAGATCATCCTTGATAGAATTGACTGTCATGCCTCATGAGTCGCTCACTGAACCGGTGAGCTTGGACATTTCAATTTTTCTTACCATCCTTAGGGCTGGCACTTCCCCTATGTTGTAGAAACTGGTGACAGCATGAATTGCCTATGGTGTAATATCATGTGTTAGAGACCTTCTTATCCTTTCCACAAAATAAACCTAACTGGGAGTGGATAGTTAGAGACCCTAGGTCTTCAATCTTGCAATCTATGTAGTCAGAAATTACCTCTTCTACTATCACACCAACCGAAACTTGTGATAGGGCATTATACTTAGACTTTCGTTGAATAAAACTTGCAAACTTGACAGATGCACTAGAACTGGTATGAGATGCAGACGCCATGATAGAAATTTTAAGAACTCGAGAAATACCTTTTGAAACACATGAATTTAGGGCTTGTAGATTATCCTTCACTTCACACTCCATCAGTTGCTGAATCACCGCTTTGTGTACTCCACTTGACCGTTTGCAGTTTGAGTTTGAATCTCCTTCACGGTTTCTCAATTTCTCAAAATCTCAGCTCAAATCACCTTTTTGTCGCTCTGCTCTTTGAAAAACTTTTCTTCACTCAAAAACTGATAGTGAGAAATGATTTGAAAAATGCTTTTAAGCATATTCCTCACCTACAGTCATTAATGCTCCTTCATTAGGGCATAAACCCTAAATTGCCTTTTTATCATTTTTGATGTTTTGCCAAACGATAGGTATCACATACCAGTTAAGGTCTTTTACAAATGTAAACCGGGGGTTTGAAACATTTTGTTGTTTTCTCCCCCTAAGCTTTTCTGAAGCTTAGTTTGTCGGTTCTGTGATTTCCACACTAGGTGCAGAAACTGGTTCCTCTTGTAACACCGTTGGTTTCTTCTTCCAGGTTTTGTTCATGTCCACTTGAATAGTGTCAACATCGATGTTTCCTTCCAAAGTGACCAATATATCATCTGATATGTTCTTTCTTGATCTATAGAATCTGGCAATGTGACTTGGTTTATTGCAGTGATAGCAAACCAATCCGGGTTCTCTCCAAGGTCCATTGTTCATGTTTCCATTATTCGTTCTGCATGTTGCAGCAGTGTGACCATGACCATGATAGACCATATATTTTTCTCTCCATCTGGTTGCCGCTTGATAGCCACCACTTCTTTGCTGATGATTGAAGGCATTAAACTGGTTGTGATTCCAGTTCACAAAAGGTTCAGGACTAGCTCCTTGGGTCCTCTGAGGATATCTATCAATGTTGTTCATAACTGACCTACATTCAGATGCTCTATGCCCATACTTGTTGCATGCATAACAATTACCATTGAATCTATAGGATCTAGGCTTATCATTTAGGAAATAAGGAAAATTGTTGTAAGCCTTACTCCTACACACATTTGTAGTATGTCCTTCTTTGAGACAGTTCAAGCAAATAGGTTTAAACTTTTGCTTACCTTTATCCTTTGATGTCGGTTGTTTCTTTGATGTTTCAACATTTGTACCAGAGGTCTCACCTTCCTCATGACCGAAATAACCAAGTCCATTTTTATTCTTGACCGGTTTGGCAGATTCAAGCTTTTTCTCTAGCTTGACAGTACTCTTGTTGAACTTAGCAAGTATTTCCTTTGACTCAGAGAGTTCTTTGGCAATAGCAGCATTTGTTTCCAACAAGTTTTCATTCTCAAAGATGGCAATGTTCAGTTCTCCTTGCATGTCTTCCTTTTCCACTTTGCTTGCATGGAGTTGAGCAGTTAGGGTACTGATCTCTTGTTTCAGCTTGGTGATCTCATGATCTCTTTCTTTCACCAGATCTTTAGCTTTCCTCTAGTTCTCAAGCTCTTGACACATCCGGATAGTCAGTCCTTCCAACTCCTTTCTCAAGTTGGAGTTTGATTCATTCAACTTATTTACTTCTGCAATTAGGGCTTCCATGTCTGCTTCATTTGAAGAACTATTTTCAGATAGCTCCATCAGCTTTTCTACATGTTCTCTCCTTTTTACTTGAGATGCCTTGTATTTGACCATAAGATCATCATAGGCTTTCTCAGACTGAGTGAGCCGATGAGTAAGTTCCCTTATAGAGTATTCCCCCATATCTCTTTCCAAGTGGTTAAACTTATAGAAAGGTAGGCTCTGATACCAATTGATGAATACTAAGAGGGGGGGTGAATTAGTATGCCAAAATTCTTTGCACTTAAACACTTTACAAGACTGACAGTAAACTGGTAAAATAGTTTAGCAGACAAACTGGTTAGCACACATGCAAAATAAATAGCAAATAATGCATTCAACCACAAAAGCACAAACACCATAACACATGAGATTTTGACATGGAAACCCAAATGGGAAAAACCACGGTGAGATGGAACTCATAAGTAACTATTTGCAGAATAGGAACTAGACCAGTTAAGGTCAGACCGGTTAAGGTCTTACAATTTTCTTTACCAGAACAGATCCTGTTAGGAATCTCAATCTCTTTTAGGAGATAAGTCTGATTAAAGACTATCTTGCTAGAGGATTTTAGATCCACAGATGTGGACCACCTTGTTAGAGGATTTACAAAAGGCTTTTGGGCCTACCTGGTTAAGGGCTATGGACTTGTCAAAGATGTGAGTAATCAACAAGTGTTTGATCTAGCTAGTAGCACAGACTGCTCGGTTAGATCCTTGATAGCTTGTTCTTAATGCACTCCAGCATTACTTCAGTTTTCTACACATTCATATTCTTTCCAACTCCTCAACCACCTTAAACCCTAGCAACGACATAAACTTTTGCTACAACCACATCAACAACCTAAAACCCTAGACATGATGTCCTTATAAAGGAATCTGATTTCATGTCAGTCTAATAGGATTACATTACAATTTCCTAGGTTCAATGAACCTGGACATACTTGGTAACACGACACAAAAAGCACCATTAAAGTGTCGGCACCATCAAACAATTGGTGGATGGTAACTCATCACAAAATGCTGGTTGGTAACTCATCACAAATACCGGTTGTGCTCTAACTCATACATATAAAGGGGATCTCAATGCAAGTGTGTTTCCATCAATGACAATCACAACATAAACATAAAAAATGCCAACAGTTATGGAGATGATTTAATTAATTGGATATTGTTGTAAATGTATTGAGCTGACATGATGCATCGCGTCTTGACTTATTTGTAATTGATTTAATTGTAACATTCTTAGTGAGCCGACCTACACATTTGGTCTTAGGTTTTGGTATATATGTAAGATCTCATTTGTGAGATAAGGTAATAGGAATGTGACGGTATATGGTTATGGTATTGTAACATGGTATGTGTGAATATTGAAAATCATATGACCAAACCATAGAGAAGGTTTGAGGGTGATTGTCAGAGCTTAACCGGTACTGAATCCAGCATTGGAGATGCTACTTTGAGCAGTACATTATCATTGGATTTAATCATCCAATTGTAGTCAGTGTGACTCCTATTTTGTGATTGAGCAGTGAGTTCTAGGCGGTTGGCCTTTCTGCATGTGTAGACCCCATTTGAATACACATTCTATCAGCAGTAGTATCATTTGATTGTGGGTAAGGTTTCCCACCATGGTTTTTCCCCTTACAGGGTTTCCACGTACAAATATTTGTGTTATGTGTTGTGGATGTTGTTTCTCTTTCTGTTCTATGCATTAAGTTTGGTTTACCGATATTAAGTATCAAGTTTGATTAGGTTATATTTGGGTTGAAATTAATTGACAGCTGATTCACCCCGCCTCTCAGTTGCCTCTGGGTCCTAACAAGAATTTGTCCTTGAAATTCTAATTCAAGTGACCAACATCATAGCAAACACAATAGATACATTCTCTGCCTCAAAACTCTATCATATTGAAAGATGTGATTATCAAGGCTCATCATAAAATGATATTCACACTTCTACTTCTCACATATACTTCCACATCACCTTCAACCAATCCATGCCTAAATTCACACATCTTCACATCTATTTATATCAGCATATACACCAAAACTCTCAACTAGGTTGGCCACAAAATAGAATAAACATAAATTACTCCTAGTCGGCTACCATGAGCAAATGCACTAAACGCAGTCCACTCTAGGAGATAAAGGGGACCCAAATACATCACAACATGTCTTCATAAGTTTATACTAATGAACCGTACACAACAACACATCCTCCAAAGTTGACATCAAATATAATGTGTAGATAAATAGTAAAGCATGTTAACTAGTTGACCTAAAACATTATCTAATGCAAATTAGTTCATGCAGATCTTCACACACCATGATAAGACCCATAACAAAACCTTAACTCAACCTCAAAACCCCATTCAAACCAAAAGAGTATGATCTAAATAAGATGAAGCAATTGAGTTGACCAAAGACAAACATAAATGATAATGTTGAACAACATAACTTCACTTGCAAAGCAAATCAACACTTCAATTTTGAACTAGAACATTGCATGAACAATATGAACATTTCCTCTAAGACGCAACATTTGAACCAACACTAGGAAGCCAATTCAAAGATAATTATAAAAAAAAATGTTAGGGACCCTCAAAGCATATCCTTGGAATCCTTTAAAGTGTTAGGTTGCCTACAAATACATGCCTCTACCTTTGAATCTAGGATGGATGAAATGCATAAGAATATAGCTGCTACTGATGGGTTGGTTGCAAAGTGGAGGACAAGGTTGTAGATCACCACTATACCTAAGGACCTAAATATGGAACCAACTGTGAACAGGTACCATGAATATAGACAAAGGATCAAAGCTTAGGAGGTGGAGATTGTCGAAGATGGAGAACCAGAAGCTGAATAGGTGGTGGCAGTTTCTTGTTTAATGTTTTAATTTATTTTCTTGGTCATTGGTTGGGAGGCCTAAAGACTTTCTTGAATAATGGTTTTCTTCAAGAAAATGTTATCTTTCATGTTTTAAATATCTGGACTTTGTTTTTCATTAGGATTTTTTGGGAAAACTTTGTTCTTCTCATAAGAGTAAAACTTTATGCATGTGGTTATCTGCTATTTTAATATAGAAGAACCATTGGTCACTTTCATATATTCGTAATATTTGAATTATGGTGTGTGGATTCTTTTTTGTTATTTGAAATGGATATTAGTTGGTAAATTTATATTGAAGTGGTAGATGATTTGAAAATTTTAGTTTCTGTGGAATATTATTTGTGAATGGTGTTTCATAGTGGCTTTATTTTAAAATCTGAAAAATCCTAAAAATAGTAGTTAGTATTGTGAACGCCTTTACAAATCTTTATGGTTAAAGGCTCTTTCCTTATTTTATTTTTGGTTAAAAGTGTATGATTTATTATTCATTCATTGAAAATCATTAGAAGGTAGCTGCCACCTTGTAAAATAAGTAGAGAATCAGTCAGTTAATAATTTGTTAGATTGGTTCAACTATGGTTACATTTTTCATCTCCGTGGGCATGAGAATATAGAGTTAGGTGACAAATCTATTAACCAACATATTTTTGGCAACTCTACTAGGGAATATAAATATTAGTATCATAATGCATCTATGGAATAACAGTCCATTATGGGTTTCCCAAGCTAGGTTGCCCCTGTGTTGCAACCTAGTGTAGATTGGTTGGTTTACAACTAGGAGGACTTAGTGGTAACTCTCTGACGCCTTTCCTTATCAAGAAGGACTAGTTATTCAATCCAAAGAGGTTCCCCCTTTACTAATCACTAGAATTAATTGAATCTTCCACCTAGGTTGAAGTTGGCAACTCTAAGCCTTGTTAGTTAAATTTTGGCTTCCAAAAGATACACTAGGGCTGATAAGAAAACATGGATTGTTGATCAAGATTTTGAATTTTTAGAATCTGTTAGCTTTTCAGGTCAGTAGGCCTTCTCCTCCTAAGTCAAATAGATTTACATTTTCCAATACTCATTCTCTTAGCAAATCCCTTCTATTGCAGGGTACTATATTACCTATCTAAGTTTGTTTCCCAATCCCTGCTATTCGAATCATGGCTCAACCTATACCATGGGGCTTAGCAAGAGGTCCTATTGCATTTGCAGCTGGGGCCTAACTCCATGAGTTACCAAAGGGCTCTGGGAAAATTATCCCTAAGTATAATGGAGATAGAAAGGTTTCTCCTCAGGAACATTTGAAGGCTTTCTTTGCTGCATCTTCTATCTTGGCAGTGCAACACAAAGATGTTGCAATGAGGTTGTTTGTAGAATCTTTGACTGGTCCTGCTGCCAAATGGTTCTATTATCTTCCTGATAGTTGCATTAATGATTGGAATGCATTGAAAACAAAGTTTGAAAGTAGATTCAAGACAACTGAGGATGATTTAGTTTTGGTTGCTCAGTTAGGTTCTATGAAGAAAGAGGTACATGAAACTATGAGAGATTTTGTGGCAAAATTTGACAAGCTGTATAATAAAATTTCCACCAACATGAGACCTGGAAAAAATTTGATCATGGCTATGTTTATCAACACCCTACTACTTGATATATGTTTTTTAATATTAAAAGGGAGGGTGATGGTAATATAGAAGCTGCTCAAACTTTGGCTATAGAAATAGAGGATGATCTTATTACAACAGGAAAATGGAAAAAATAATTACAGATTGAGAAACCATTACCAATAAATTTCACTGATCCAGTGATTCAACTATTATCTAATGATATTATTACCTTGAAAATGAAAATGCCTAAAGGTTCATCAACTTCATATCCAGATGTTTCAAGAAGGGATTACAATTATCAGGCAGCCCAAAATAAGTCGCTCACGATAACTGGTCCAAGTCCAAGGTTGGCAATTGAGGGTCCCATGTCTTCTTCTTCATCGTCGAATGTGACTAATCATTGTGTTTTTCATTTGACATCTGATAATGATGGAAGCACCTATCTAGAAATGATAAGATACATACAGTTGCTCTCTACTAGTGAACATACCACAAAGCCCTATTTAGAGGAACCTAGTTCATCCAAGGATGTTGGTGTAAATTTATTTGAGTACTTGCCTGGTAATATGGATGAGGAAGATGTATTGGTAGAAGTGAATGATCCTTATTGTGTCATGTTCACTTGATCACAACATGCAAAGGGAGAATAGTGTAATGCCTCTTCCACCCCAAAATTTCTCTTAACTAGACAAAATAAAACAAATCAAGGGACTCCCAAAGAATCTCAAGCCGAGGTAACTCCTACTTTTGTCCCTGTTGTACTGAATTCAAGTTCCTTTGATATAATTGAGTCTTGTAAGAATACAAAGATTCAAATCTCCCAAGCTGAATATTTAAGGCTCAATCCTAAGGAATTGGACAGATTGGTTAAATATGTCAAAGAGGGAACCCTATCACCCCAATGCAATGCCCAATTATCTTGTGATAATGAAATCAGTGTAGAAGAACAAGTCTATGCTAACTCCAAAGACGATTCTCCTTTTTTCCAAGACCCTTCAGCTAAACCAAATCCCTTCTATGTCTCTTTGTTTATTGTTGGCTTTAGACTAAGCAACTGCATTATTGACTCTAGTGTAATGCTTGCTCAAGCAGCCCAATATTTAGGTTTATCTATCATCTCTTCCCAAGGGAAATGCTACTCTATTGATGGCTATGCAATTCCAATCATAGGTCGAATTAAAGATGCCCAAGTAGCTCTTGTAGCTTTTCCCAAAAAGAGACTGAAATTAAGCATATTAGTGGCTAATATACTTGCCAACTACAAAATACTACTAAGTAGGAGATTTTGTAAAGATTTGGGAGGAGAAATTCAAATGGATTGGTCTCATGATTTGATTCCACTTGAAGGGAAAAAGATGTGCCTTAATCCCGAGCCTAAAGCTAAATTTCATGTGTTGAAGTCTCGTGATCCCAGAGCTGACATCCTATTTGTTGAAACTAGGCCTAAAACCTATATGTGTTCATCAAATCCTCATGATAATTCAGATCAAATTACCCCTATCCTAAAAGATGAGTTATGGACTTTGGATTTTTATGGAAGTTGTGTCAATGCTAGATCACGAGAAAGGGTAGTCTTAGTTTCACAAGATGGTTACAGGTTTCCCTATGCCTTCAAGTTAGAGTTTGCTAATACTAATAATACTACAAAATATGAAGCTTTGTTGCTTGGTTTAGGGCTAGCCAAATAAAAAGGAATCAAATAGTTGAAGGTCATTGGTGACGCTGAGCTAGTTGTGAAACAAGTCAAAAAAGTTTATACTATGAAGAATAGTCATTTGAAACATTATAGAAATAGGGTTTGGGATTGTATTGAATTCTTTGATGCCTTCTCAATTGAATCTATTCCAAGAAGTCAGAACACAAGGGCAGACTCATTAGCTATTTCAACCTCTCCACTCTTGCCTCATCCCAATTTTGTGGATAAGACTTTCCAAGTGGAAGTAATCTACAAACAAGGTATTCCTCATAATGTTGAGCATTGGCAGGTGTTTAATGATGACAAATAGATAATTGAATTCCTTCAGAATTCTAAATCTTTTTCTCATTGTTATTTTGAATGGGATGATAATGAAAGTAATGAAGTACTGGAAGATGAGGCAAAGGAAGCGAAAATAGTGCAGTTAAAAGGAAATAAGATACCTAAAGGACTGGTCTCTCTTGAAGATCTTTTCAATCAACATGATCAATACCTGAAGCAAAAGAACAAGTCTATCTCTACCTCCTCTAAGTATGATCAAGTTAATATTGGAACAAAGGAAAATCCCAAGCTTGTCTGTGCTGGTAAGTGTTGCTCTCCTCAAGAAAGAGAGAAATTAATCACTCTATTGCTTTGTGATCAAGATGTATTTGCTTAGAGTTACACTTAATTGAAGAAATTTAGAAATGGTAGCTTTTAGCAGAAAATTACTTTAAAGACCGACATCACACCTTTCAGAAAAAGAAACATACATATAATCCAAAGATCGATGATACCTTCTTTGCTGAAATTGATAAGATATGAAATGAAAATATCATCTACCCCATTCATCATTCTATATGGGTGGCTAACATTGTTCCTATCAAAAAAAACAATGGAGAAATACAAATATGTGTTGATTTCAGAAATTTTAATCAAGCTTATTTAAAGGATAATTATCCCTTGCCTGTCATGGACCATATCTTGCAAACAATCATAGGTTTGGAGATGATGTCTATGCTTGATGGCTTCTCAGGCTATAACCAGGTTGAAGTAGCTCCTGAGGATCAACATAAAACTTCTTTCACCACTCCTATTGGAGTATTTTCTTATCATAGAATGTCATTTGGTCTTATCAATGGTGGTGCCACCTTCCAGAGGGCCATGGACCTATCTTTTAGAGAATTAAAAAATAAGATCATTGTGATTTATTTGGATGATCTGACAGTCTTCTCTAAGAAGAGAGCCAATCATCTGCATGATTTGGAGGTTATTCTGCAGTGGTGCGGAGAGGAAGGAATCTCTTTAAATCCTAAGAAGTCTCTCTTTGCCGTAACCGAGGGAAAACTCCTAGGTCATATTATCTCAAAGGAAGGAATCAAGATTGACCCTGAAAGAGTAAAGGCAATTATGCATTTGAGATTACCAGTAAACAAAGATGGTGTTAGATATTTCTTTGGCCAAGTGAATTTCTTGAGAAGGTATGTTCCTAATTTTGCTAAGCTGACTAAGCCTATTGCAGAAATGATGAAGAACCATCCCTCCTTTAAATGGAGCTCTGAAGGAAAGAAGTCTTTTGAAGACATAAAAGTGGCGATTGAAAATGCACCCACCCTGGTATATCTTGATTTCTCTAAAGGTTTCATTATACTCATACGCCTCTGAACACACCTTGTCTGCTATATTATTTCAAAGGAATGAACAAGGTATTGAAGCCCCAATATCTTTTATGAGCATCCCTCTGAAGAAGCATGAATTGAATTATTCTCCTCTTGAGAAACATGCTTATGTTGTAGTCAAAGCTCTTAAGAGCTTTAGATATTATATTTTGCATTCTCATGCTATCATTTTTGTGCTGGAGGCAACTGTGAAAAGTATTCATACTAAACATGAGATTGGTGTAATAAAAGGAGCTCTTGGATAGCTAAAGCGCAAGAGTATGTTGTGGATATCAAACCTACTAATTTGGTTAGGGGAAAGGGCTTGACAAAATTAATTGTAGAAAGAAAACCCTCGAAGGAAGAAAGTCTCCCATTGGTGTTGTTTACTAGCACAATGGATCAATGGTTCTTAGATGTATCATACTTCCTAACATATGGAGATTTCCCCCCTCACTTATCCCCAAAAGGAAAAAGGAATTTGAAACTAAAGGCTAGGAGATACGTCATTTAGGAAGGAAACATGTATAAAAGAGGAGTTGATGGTACTTTCTTGAGATGTGTAGACAAGGAACAACACAAGAAGTTGTTGGAATTCTTTCATAATGAGGCTTTTGGTGGTCATTTCTCTGCTTCTGTAACAACTTTCAAAATTTTCCGCCAAAAGTTCTATTAGCCAGGTATGTTCAAAGATACATATGAATGGGTATCTAAGTGTGAAAAGTGCACCATGTTTACTGGTAGACCCCATTTGTCTGGATTACCCTTGAGACCTATTATAATTGATGAGCCTTTCCAATAGTGGGGTATTGAATTTATAGGCCCAATCAATCCACATTCATCTATAGGACATACCCATATTTTGAGAGCCGCTGATTATTTCACCAAATGGGTAGAATCCATCCCTATGAAACATACTACTTCTAAAGTAGTGTGTCATTTCTTGAAAGAAAATATCTTGGTAAGATTTGGAGTTCCCAAGAAAATAGTTGCTGATAATGCTAGCTATTTCTCATCAGCTGAGATTACCCTATTTTGCTATGAAAATGGCGTAAGTTTGGAACACTCCTCAAATTATTATCCTCAAGGGAATGGACAAGATGAGTCTACTAACAAGAATCTTGCTTCCATCATCAAGAAATTAGTAGATGAGAATTAGAGGGAATGGCATAAAAATTTATACGATGCTCTATGGGAAGATAGAGTAACATATAAAAGGGCTATAGGCATATCTCTTTTTCAGCTTGTTTATGGGGTGGAGAATGTTTTACCCTTGCCACTATAACTCTTTGTGCCCAATTTGTAGAAGGCTATTGAAGATGGACAATTCCAATCTGCAGTGGAGAAGAGGATTATATACTTGAATAAGATAGAAGAGAAAAGGGATGTGGTGATAGACATAATTGCTCATCACCAACAAATGGTTAAGAAACTTTTTGACAAGAGATCCAGGCTAGAGATCTTACTATTAGAGACATGGTACTCCTTTGGGATAAGAGAAGGGAATAAAAAGGCTTACATAGGAAGTCTGATTCATTATGGAAGGGACCTTTTCAGATCAGGCAAATCCTTTTCAATAATGCTTTTTTGTTGGCTTATCTGGATGGCACTCCGTAACCTTTTGCCTACAATGGGCAAGAATTGAAAATATTCAATTAAAGCAATGTATTTCCCCTTTGTACATAGTTTTGTTTTCCTAGTTAGTCTATTGTGCTTTCTTTATTTCATCTCTGTTGCCCAATGAATAAGGCTTAAGCCAAGTTTTCTGGATCCTTTGCATCCTAAAAGTCCTTGCCCCCATTCAGAACCAATGTGTCACCCCCTATTTTAAATTTTGGAAATTGCTCCCCTTTAGTCACGAAGTTGGTCATTTCTTGAAGTTATGTCATGCCCCTTTTCTGAGTTAGTTGCGGAGTTAGGAAGTTCTTAAAATCCTTGATCACCCAATGTATCTCATCTTGTGTTTGGTCACTCTATCATGGATTGTAGAAAGTTTGCAAGTACTGACCATAGGTTCATTTGTTTGCATTTTCCTCGATCGAGCGACTTGTCAAATCTTTCCTAGGTTTTGGGGCTCCACCTTTGTGTTAGTGTTATATGGACTAACATTATTTTCCTTGTCAGTAGGAACAAGAAGAATTAAGGGACCATTTAAAGAAGTGAAGTAAATGCAACATTTAAGGCATGTCACATCAATTAAGTACATGAAAGGGGTGATGAATGATTTTTGAACTAGCCTCCATTTTTCTGAATTCTCTAAGCGTATCATCTATCTTGTGCTCATCCATAGTATAATAAAAAATTAGTGGGCAGGCGTCTAGGACACAGTGACGAAGCTATTGAATTTTGAAACCTTTTTGCAAGAGCTAGAAACAGGAGAGAGAATTCTGCTGCGAGAGAAAATTGTTTAGTGTGGTTTGGCCTCTGCACCCGGTTTTTCATTTTTCATTCCTTGCATAGATTTGGTTGTCACCTTCTCTAAGAGATACAACCCTGAGACTCAAGAAATTCAGGGAGAGGGTGGTAAAGTGGTCGCACGAATTAAGCCTAAAAGTGTTTCTCGCGCTTTGTGCCTCCTTGAAATAGAAGCTGCATAGAATATGTCTATTTTGGTTGGAGAGGAATATTTTTGCGTGCACGGTGACTTCTACATGAATTGTATAGCCTGAAACTAGCTAAAGTCAGAAAAAGGGAGGTAAGTCTCAGCTGCCCTCTAAGCTTAAAAGAATGTATTTCAAAGATGAAGTTACGAAGATCATAGTCCTTTTGCACCATGTTGTGGGTAGTAATTCCACCGAGTCTTTTGAATTCTGGATGTGTCATTTCATTCTTATTATGTGTGCTCCTGAAAGTTTCATTAATTGGGCCTCCATCATTAGTTTTCATTTGAATGAGCAATTACAAAATTTCTGCTAGTCCCTAGCCTTTCATATGTGCTCATATCTTGTTTACATCCTAGCTAGTCAAGAGTTTGCTTGGCCAGGTTTAGAATTGCATCATTTTTCTCCTTTTTCTGCACCTATTTACCATAAATTTCCTTAGCTAACCTTGTGGAAGAGTACACATGCATTTTCCAGCGTCAATGATGCATTCTCAATGGGCCTAGTTAGAAAGTTGGAAGGAAACCCTCACCTACAGTTCTCCCATGTTTCAGCTGACTTTGTGATGAAGTTTGGAAGTTTTTACACACAATTCGATTGATTCTCATATCTTAGAATTAGGGGTTTTGAGAAAGAACCACTAAAATTGCCCCATTTTCCCTCTAATTATGTTGTGTTTTAAGAATTTTGTTGCTAGATGTCTATGGTAAATGTGAAATATCTTAATATGGGAAAGAGGGGATACTCTTTTCCATTATCCACCAATATCTTTTGCTGTAAAAATAGTGGTGCTACCAAGGTAGTGGGAATGCTTCTAGAGAAGTTCCATTTTTCATCCCTACCGACCAGAAGCAACTTTGACAGTAAAGGTTATGTGAGGCACCATTTGTATGGAGCTAAAGGTTATATGCATTGTCTTGAGCTTGAATATTTTTTAGAGGATTGTTTAGATGATGCTGAAGTATTCAACAGAAGTTATATGAGGCTCTCCTTGCAACAAATTCACACCCTTGGTGTTTCTTTCAATGTCCCCGATGATGTTACCAAAGATGAGGTCATCATTGACCCAAAATATCATATTGTTGCTAATGCAATCTCTTTGGAGGTTGACTAGTCTAGAGAAGAAGTTTCAAACCTGATGATTCATACTACTTTGGTGTTAAGGAGAACATTTGATTGGCTGAATGGCAAATGGAGATAGCAGGCCAGTTCTTCCCAAGGTAAAAAATATTCATCTCGCAAAGAGCATGGAACAATTTCTTCTTCCCCTGTTCAAACACTAATAGTCAAGTCTACAAATAGGCCATCGAGTAGAAGCTCTCAGTCAGGCAGTGATGGAGAAAAGTCAGAAGAGACAAATGCTAGGCTAAAAATGACGTGAACAGGATGAATGAGTTACACCGCTCAAAGGAAAATTGCCCTTCTCTGATTCTGAAGGTATATATCAATAAATCATTGATGGTTAGTCTTTCTCTGCTTTCCTTGAAATCCCCTCCTTTCCTATACAAAGTACCCCAGGTTCTATTAATAGAGGATAAAAATAGAAGATAACTTCTCCAGCTTGGCTAAAGACAAAGGTTGAAAAGAAAAGAAAGGTTTTGATTCCTGTCTCCACTTAGATTGACACAGTTGCATTGTTGTTTCAAACTTCTCGTAAGCCTAAGAAGGCTAAATGAATGTCTTAGATTATCTTTGATTCTACTTCTGACCACCAAATCCTAGAAATTGTTTATCCTATTGGGAATGTAGATACAAGTAATGTAATAGAGAAATATTATAAAATCAACCGTGTGGATATGGGACCCTCTACCTTAGAAAGGGATGTCTATCATGCTGACTTCTCTATTCATGCATTGATCAAGAGAGCACATGAACAAAAGAATAAGAATCTTGAGCTCCAATCTCAGGTGCAATCATTGAATGATTTCATTTCATCTTTCATAAATCCTACTGTTGGGGAGTCTTCAAGTTCTCAGGTTCAGGGGATTGATCCAGACACTGTGAGAAAAGTCAAAGGTAACTTGGGGTATGCCAAAGTTGTCACTAACTGGATCAATGAAATGTATGGTGTTGCCGTAGGTTATGTCACTAAGTTCAAGATGATGTATGTAGATATCTGAAACAAAAGAAAGAAGTTGTTAACAAAACTACAACATGTTAGAAAAGAACATGGGAGTATTTTTGTACTCTCAAAGGAAGTCACAAAGCTTATGTCATTGAGCCGTGCCATATTAACCACCGAGAAAATACTTGAACATCCTAGGGAGGTTAATCCTATTTGGCGTGATGCATTAGATTGGAAGGAGAAAATATATCATGACTACATTGATGATAATGATAATGCCTTGAGACATTACTTGAGTGACTTGCTGAAAATTAAAGAGAAACTATGTGCTCTGGATGTTGATCTCATGGATAGTTTTGAGGAGAATGTGCTAGAACTTAGTGAAATAGTACGCCAATTCAAAGATAATTATCAAAAAAAATGTTAGGGACCCTCAAAGCATATCTTTGGAATCCTTTAAAGTGTTAGGTCACCTACAAATGCACGCCTCTACCTTTTAATCTAAGATGGATGAAATGCACAAGAATATAGCTGCTACCTGATGGGTTGGTTGCAAAGTGGAGGATAAGGTTGCAGATCACCACTGTACCAGAGGACCCGAATATGGAACTAGCTATGAACAGGTACCGTGAATATAGACAAAGGATTAAAGCTCAGGAGGTGGCACGTGTTGAACATGAGGTGGAGATTGTTGAAGATGGAGAAACAAAAGATGAATAGGTGGTGGCAGTTTCTTGTTTAATGTTTTAATCTCTTTTCTTGATCATTGGCTGGGAGGCCTAAAGACTTTATTGACTAGCAGTTTTCTTCAAGAAACCATTATCTTTCATGTTAAATATCTGGACTTTTTTTTTATTAGGATTTTTTGGGAAAACTTTGCTTTTCTCACATGTGGTTATCTGCTATTTTAATATAGAAGAACAACTGGTGTCTTTCATATATTCGTAATCTTTGAATTATGGTGTGTAGAAGCTTTTATGTTCTTTGAAATGGATATCAGTTGGTAAATTTATATTGAAGTGGTAGATGATTTGAAAAATTTAGTTGTTGTGGAATATTATCTGTCAATGGTGTTTCATAGTGTCTTTATTTTAAAATCTGAAAAATCCTAAAAATAGTAGTTAGTATTGTGAATGCCTTTACAAAGCTTTCTAGTTAAAATCTCTTTCCTTATTTGATTTTTGGTAAAAACCATATGAGTTATTATTCATTCATTGAAAATCATTAGAAGGTAGCTGCTACCTTGTAAAATAAGCAGAGAATTAGTTAGTTAATAATTTGTAAGAGTAGTTCAACTGTGGTTACATTTGTCATCTCCATGGGCATCAGAATATAGAGTTAGGTAAAAAATATGTTAACCAACACACTTATACCACCAATTAACAACTAACTCTCCAACTATAAATTTATTCCCCTTTGACATGAAGGACAAAGGGTAAAATACTTCAAACCACAACTCTCCAAACAATTCTCTCTCTTCTAGCTATATTTTTTATATTCACAACATTCCCCTATCAGGGATATCTCTCTTTTGCAACATTTTCCTCCAATGAAGAAACCGAAAAAATTCACTACTCCCCCTAACAGTAGCCACCACATCAATATAGGATATAGAAGATAGACTTTGAATTCCCTTGGAAAGATGCACCACTTCTATGCATCTAGTTTGAAGTTGGAGATACTCAAAAGTATCCTTTGACAATACCTTGGTGAAAATATCCACAATCTGATCCTTAGTAGGCATGTATTCCAATCTAAGTTCCCTCTCAACAACCTTCTCTCTTAAGAAATGATACTAGATACAAATGTGTTTAGTCCTTAAATGTATCACTATATTATTTGAAATGTTAATTGTACTTGCATCATCACACATAATAGGAATTGTCTCATCATACATCACCTTGATAACTTTGAGAGTTTATTTCATCCACCTTAATTGAGTGTAATAGGATATTGCTACAATATATTCTACTTCTATTGTAGATAATGAGACAAAATCCTTCTTCTTGCTTAGCCAAGAGACCAATCTATCTCCTAATAAAAATGCACCAACACTTGTACTTCTTCTATCATCAACACATCTAGTCCAATCAACATCTATGTAAGATTTCAAAGATAAATCATCATCCTTCTTATACCACAAACAAAATCTAGAGTCCCTTTTAAATATTTGAATATTGTGTGTGTGAAAACGTGGAATAAGTCTGCAAGTTGTAAGACACAACACTTCAATTAAGTCATTACATGTATGGTTAGATAGATATAAGCATGAATAATAAAACCACAACAAATCGACCCATTGCCTTCTAAAAGATGTAAGTATAAAATTGCTCTCAGATTTGTATAAGCAATACCAGTGACTAGACTACACCAAGACAAAGGATTTAATATATATGAGTATGAAATTAAGCTAAATGGATGTAAGATTATGCTAGATGGATGAATAGTAAGCTATATGAATTCAAGCAATCATAAATTATGAAAAACGAAATTAAACTAAGATGCAATAATCTCAAAAAGCAAGCACAATATCTTCAATGACTTCAGAGCAAAAAACTATATAATAACAATAAATCTCCAGGGTGTTTTGAGTGAGAGATGAAGGCCAAATTTATAGAAAATCACAAGAGAGATCAAGAAAAAGCATAATTTAGGATAATTGGAATAATTGAGAAATCAGAGTCAATTAACCTTGAGATAGATTCCAATTATAGCTTAATTGAAATGCACTCAGAAAAGAAGTTTGAGTTTGCATTGGAGATATAATTCAATTAATTCCATGCACTTTAGATAAAACTACGTAATTACATGCGATTTCTTTGATTTATTCAATAAAAGAGTCTTTTCAATGCAACTGAACTTCTTTTCTCAAAAGCTTTGAGTTCCAATTTTAAAGAATGATTAATAATTCAATTTAATTGTTTTTCTGATTTCAAGTTCTCTCAATTTAGAAGAAATAAATAATATCTCAAGTTTGATTTCTCTCTCAATTCAATTCTTTTATTTTATTTTCAATTCTTGCTTTGCATATTGATTCCTCTTTTGTAATAAATTAATTCCTTTTTTATGATCAAAAGGCAAATTTATTAATTAATTAAATATGCTAGGATATTTAATAAATTAAATAGGATAATTGATCAAAATGATTTTATTGGAATGATTTAATTAATTAAATAAATATTTAATTAATATAGAATAATTCACTTGACATGTGACATTTAATGATTGAAGAATTAATTAATTGTATGCTCAAAGTTGATTTAATTTCCTTTGGTTAGGACCATGGTGATGTTGTCGAGATTAGGGGCCCATGGTTTAGGTGACCGATTTTAGGGTATTACATTTGCCCCTCTTTGAATTAATGTGCGAGCAACGCATAGGTTCAAAGAATAGTTGATGTCTTAGGAGATACTAGTTCTGAACTTGATTGATCATGAACCAGATGAAGAGCGAGGTGTTTAGCTTGATTTGAAGTGATGAAGCTGAACATAGTTGATTAAAGCTATACCGATCCCGAACTTGGTTGAACTAGGACAGATAGAGAGAAAAGATACCAAAATTGAACTTGATTGATCAAGAAGCAGATCTTATTAATCTAGAACTTGATTGAACTAGACACAGTGAGCGGTGATAAAATTGATCTTGAACTTGATGGATCAAGACATGATGAGCGAAGATAAACTATTCAGCTTGATTTGATGCGAAGATACTCTTTAAAATTTTGATTGAGTTTAGATGAATAATCAGCTTGATGAAAAGCGATGAAACTGATTAACGTTAAGAGACTGATTCAGATGAAGGCAATATCAGCTTGAATTGAAGCAATGAAACTGATATGCCCCTAGCAATTGAATCGATTCAAATGATCAAGAGATCTCAACTTGATACGAAGTGATGAAGCTGAGATGCCTCTTAGCAATAAGAATTTGTTTGATTTTCTTTAGTTGAAAATATTTTTTCTTGACTTTTGATTAATATTTAAAAAAAAAAATTCTTGACTTCAAAGATGTGAGGTCATAAGGTCACGAGTATGCCCCCTCGGGAGTGAAATCTAAAGATAGCGAAGGTACATGATTATAGGTAATTTTTTAGAGATGATAATTATTTGAGCACGAAAATGATTCAGAGAATTATTTGAAGATTTAGCATTGATTGAGGAGAAATTGAGCACAAATTGAAGAAAAGAATGAGCATTGGATGAAAGTGCTAGGTGGTCATAGTTGTGCAAAATTGACTAGGAGAATGATCTCAGATTTCAATTTTGACCCTGAAAATGGAATTAGAATGGGCAAATTAGCTAATGGTACAATTTTCATGTCCATCGGAGCAAGTTAAAAAATTAGGGTTTTGGCTATATAAGGGTCAAAGTGTCATTTTCAATTCATTTTAACCTCTCCAAGTTTGAAATTTGAAAAGCCCTATGCGAAGAAAAATGGTCATTCTGATCCAGGAGCACTGATTTGAGTGCCAGAGACGTCATAATCAATCACAAAATTATGAACTAGCGGTAAGTGACTAATCTTATGCCTGTTTATGTCATCAATTTTGAATTTTTTGTTGAATTTTTTTATTTTTAGTCATTTAAAATTTGGTCTATGTCATTTTGTCATGCGAGACGACAATGTGTCTCATATGACAAATTGTCCTTTTTTGTTTTATCATTTGAGGCCATTATTTTTGTCATGCAAGACCTCCCCGTCTATCGTACAAATGTTTTCTTAGAAGACCATTTTATCATGCGGGTATATGTCTTTCATCGTATAGGAGTCTTTTGTCATGCTATAGCTATTCCTAACTCGTACAAGTTTCTACCTACACTATGAAATGTTGTATGAAAAATAGTGAGCTTTTTTAATGGTGCAAACATGAAAATTTGATTTGGTAATTGATGTAATTGGATTTGCATGATGTTTAAGTTATCTTATAGAAAATTTGAATGACTTTTTGATGCTCTATTGTTTGATCCTTGCAAGTTCAATTTCCACATGTTCTTTTCTGATGTGTCTATCCTCCTACTATGAGGCTAGTGTGTGAGTTATCCGATATAGATACAGCACATATTGACTTGTGCGGGTTTACCCACCTTCCACAGATGCCAAATATCCATGTGAATCATGGGATGCTCACCGCACTGGTTGAGAGATTCTATTATGAGTGTAACACATTCCATTTACCAGTTGGGGAGATGACCATCACTCCAGAGGATGTTTATAGGATTCAAGATTCCATTTGCTAGGGATAAGGTTGATTACGATTTGACTTAGCATCTTGGTATATTAGCATTGAGATGCATTTTTCATGATGAGGACATCCTTATGCGGGCTATTAGTTGGGATGATATGATGGCCAAGTACACTAAGGATTTTCCCTTGGCATGTGTCTTGGCAAGATTCATTGGTTGCTTCAATATGCCAGACAGGGGACAACAGGGTTTCTTATGCGGCTAGGCTAAGATGCTAGAGAGACTGGTGGATCATCTTGAGAGATTAGGATGGGGTTTGTGTCTATTAGCCCACATGTATCATGAGATGCATGAGGTTGTACATAGGGAGGGGAAGAGCATGGTAGCAGGTGTCGTGTTTTTATAGATATGGGCCTAGGAGCATCTCCCAGTTTGCAAACATATTGTGAATGATGCTAGAGATCCACAACAGTTGATAGTCTATAGATATTCAGAATACGCTACTCAGCCCCATCTGGGCAAGACAAAGTACTGGAGGCGGTAGCTAGATGACCTGATTGTTGTTGTATGGAGACTGTACAGGGGTCTCAAGCTTTGGGATGAGTGCAAAGCTATGCGGAGAGATATGTTCATGACTCATCCTCTGATCGACAGATCTATAACGTTTATTAAGCAATTCATTGTATCTTGGGTCATGAGGCAGTATGGTAGGCCTCAGGGGATTTCACAAGAATTTACAACTTGTGATCATTATGTAGATGAGGAGAGATGAGGATGGGCCCCTAGGTTGTCCTACACATTGAGCATGCAGGAATTGACAAGGTTACAATGCCTTCGGTGGGATTATTTGGATGACATTGCAGATGTAGGAATATTTCCCCAGTACAGGGATTGGTTCCAGCAGTATCCATTCCCTAGGTTTACAGATCCAGCTGAGTAGGCACCTCTCATAGAGGATATTGAGGATGATGCCCTTGCATAGGCACAGGGATAGAGATAGGGACAAGGACAGAGAGAAGAGGCTCCTAGGTGGGCTGATGGTGATCCTAGTGTGAGCAACAACAGGGTACCAGCTGGGGGGAGACAACAACAAAGAGGAGAGGGTAGATCTCTAGGAGCTATTGGTGTGAGGATGAGTGGTGTTAGGAAAATGGAGCATGGAGGAAAGGAGTGAGAAGCTCATAGACAGGTATGACAAAGGAGGGATGAGCAGGGTGGAGATGGTGGTGGAGATGGAGGTGGAGATGGAGGCAGAGAGCTTGTGAGGGAGAAGGGGGCAGTTGATGCAGCACGGCTGATGAGAGTGAGATTAGTAGGTCTAAAGTCACAGTTGACAGTGGCTCAGACACAACTTACAAAGCAAGACCGATAGCTAGTGGAGTTCAGAGCAGAGCGAGACCGACAGTTGGCTGAGGTCAGGGCAGAGCGAGACGCTCTTCAACGGGAGGTTTTTCACCAAACCAGTCAAGCAACTTATTATTTTGTGGCATATAGCGTAGTAGTTCCTGTAGCATAGTAGTTTGTCCCCTACTCTTAGTACATGGTTTATTCTAAGGGAGCTTAGGAACTGAGGTAGGATGTCGGTCAACAGGCTCCACCTCCTCCACCACCGGGTGATGAGGGAGAGGCAGAGATTGAGATTTTTATAGCTCTTAGATTTTGTTAGATACCCCATTTTTTTGTAGCCCATATGATTCTTGCTCTGATGGGAGATTATATATGACAGTTATATCACTTGTACTCTGAGATATTGATGATTTTATATACGAGATCTTGATTTGATTTCATTGTACTTGTGTCGATTGATTTATGAGATGTTTTTCTATATGCTTTATTCTATATGTATTCATATTTGTTCAGTATGGATGTATGTAATGCAAATGAATATGAATATTTGTTTTTATTTCTTTTCATATGCAAATAAATGATGAGAATGAGTAGCTAGTAATGCAAATTGTTTATTTTTTCTATGTAATAATGTGAATGTAAATGAGTGTATGAATCCATATAAAAAGCTTATGTATGTAGCTAACATCTTAAAATGAGACCACTTAGCTTAGAAATGATGAAACTTCAAACTCTCATTCAGAAGTTAAATAGATCATTGTTATCATGTAGAAATCACTCGAAATGCAAAAAATGCAGAATGAATGCAACTTAAACTAGTCATTCGATTTGAAATGCTTAATTTTCATCACTGAGCATTTACAAACATAGCGGGTAGAATAGAGTTTCTTCCTTTTCATGTGCAATATTAATTATCTTGTCCGCAATGACCCCTTTTTAGGTTCATATCCTTGGACAGACTACACATGCATCCAGATTGCACATTTAAAGAAATTTTCTTAAAACAGACAAAGAAATGATGCCAACCTCCCTATAGCATACAAATAAGCGAAGTCGAGGTATGTGTGGAAATTTCACCTTAATGTGAAGGCTCTTATCATAGACACCCAGCTGATTAGATGTTTTCATATCATCAAAATCATTCCTACAAGCAGAAAACAAAGAAAATATTATGCCCCCAATCCTTTCTCCTCTTAGTCAAGATAGACTTCCTCGAGTTACTCAAAGGGAATAATAATCGAAAACCAATATAAAAGACAACACACAAAGAAAGATTTCATGCATATCTCAAATTGTTTAGGGATTGTTTTTAGTAATGTTGTTTTGCTTGTGTACTTGGTGATAAAACTCTTCAGTAGCTAGGAGACAGGCGACTGAGTCAGATTGGATGACTGGGTATCACTGGCAGAATGATGACTTGGTTAATACTACTTAGGAGACATAAATTGCTTAGGTTGATTACCCTAAGACTAGGACATTGATCAGTTTCAATCCATGAGGGTTCTAAAAGAACCAGGATGTCACAAAAGCAACTAAAAGATATGTACAAGTGAAATCAAAGATGCTGGAAAATGAGAAATGCTAACATTGCATTGATAGATGGAGCGCTCGAGTACAGGAGGCGCCTATTTGCCAGGTTTTCAGTTGCTTGGCAGAGATTCTTTTTTTTCTTTTTTATTTCCTTTTTCTTTTTTCTTTTTTCTTTTTTTTTTCAGGACATTTTCAGCTGTATAGTTTGCTGGAGCAGAGAATACTAAGTGAAGAACTTTTTCAAGTGGATGTTGTTGATTGGTTCATGGAGCTGTTCTCCTTCTGATGTTGAGAGCTGATAGGCACCAGAGCCAAAGACTGCAGTAATGATATAAGGACAAAGCCTATTGGGTTCAAACCTCCCTTTGTTGTCTTGAAACTGTTGATTTTTAGGATTTTCTCTCATAACAAGGTCACCAACTTGATAATTATCATTGTCAAACCTTCTTGTTATATCCTTTAGACATTCTCTTTTGATAAACTCTCAGATGATAAAATGCCACTTGTTGACGTTCATCCAACAACTCGAGTTCTTGCAATCTAGATATTCTGTAGTCTTCATCAGTAACAAGACCTTGCAAAGAATCTTTCAAGGATGGTATTTCCACCTCAATAGGTAAGATTGCTTCAGATCCATACACCAAAGAAAAAGGTGTAGCCCCAGTAGGTGTTCTAATACTTGTTCTATAAGTCTATAGTATAGGATTGAGCTGCAGATGCCAATCCCTTCCAAATTTGTTTACTATTATGTGTAATATAGTCAACAGGTTTTTGTTAGATACTTCAGCTTGTCCATTTCCTTGAGGGTAATATATGGATGACCAATGCTGTTTGATTTTGAATTTCTCACAAAGCTCGTTTAGATCTTTATTCTTGAATTGTCCTCCATTGTTAGTCACAATCGATGAAGGTATCCCATACTTGCAGATGATATAGTTAAGGATGAACAAAGCTATTTGTTTACTGGTTGCTTTGATGAGCAGAACCGCTTCTACCCACTTAGTAAAATACTCAGTGGCAGTTATGATAAACTTGTGTCCATTGGATGATCCAGGATATATTTGACCAATGAGATCAAAGGCCCATTGCTGAAAAGGCCAATGTGTAATGAAGGGTATGAGATTCCTTGTTGGAGCATGTATGAGATTCCCATGTAGCTGACACTTCTCACAAGTTTTAGAAAACTTTATAGCATCTTTCTCCATGTCTGGCTAGTAGTAGCCAACCCTTAGTATTTTCTGAGCTAAAGTAAGACCATTCGAATGAGATCCACAAATACCTTCATGGACTTTTGATAATACATGTTGGGACTCTTCATTTTATGGACACCTAAGAAAATTACTATCCAAAGCTTGCCTAAATAGGTCGTTAGTGATGATGATGTACCGTGAATCATTTCGGATTAGGTTCCTTTTCTCATTGCGGGTAAGATTTTCTAGGACGATTTGGTCTTGTAGATAAGAGTAAATGTGGCTATAGCGAGATGAGTCATGTCCAATAATAGAACATACCATTTGGGACTCAGTAGAATCATAGGCAGGGTAATGTAACTATTCCACCAATAATTCAAAGCAAAAATTAGATTCTTGTAACTCTGGTATGGATGCCAAGGTAGCCATAGCATCTGCTGCTCTATTTGCGAATCTGGGAATCTGCTAGAATGAAACAAAAATAAAATATTTCTTGAGATCATCCACCATTATTTTATAAGGCATCAGTTTCTCATCTCGATTCTGATATGTACCACTGATTTGATTGATGACTAGCTAAGAATCTCCATAGATGTGTAATTCCAGAACCTTCCATTCAATAGCCAGCTTGACCCCATTTACCAAAGCTTCATACTTTGCAATGTTGTTTGT
Source organism: Cryptomeria japonica (assembly GCF_030272615.1). Classification (NCBI taxonomy): domain Eukaryota; kingdom Viridiplantae; phylum Streptophyta; class Pinopsida; order Cupressales; family Cupressaceae; genus Cryptomeria; species Cryptomeria japonica. The sequence continues at coordinate 644,381,726 of NC_081414.1, forward strand.
GAAAGGGAAAAAAATCTTGTAAGCCTTCGGGATTGAATACTTTTGAGGATTAATAAAAAGTATTCTAGCACTAGAACCATGTTGAGTGAAAGACCCATCAAAGAACATCTTCCATGATTGTTGAGTAGGATGTATTATTGATTCATTTGGAAATTATATATGTAGAGATTGGGTGTCTTCAAGTGGAGTATCAGCAAGTTGATTTGCAATTACCTATCCTTTGATGGCTTTGCGGTCTACATATTCAATATCAAACTATATAAGAACTGTGACCCATTTAACCAATCTTCATGTAAGTGATGCTTTGTTGAGAAGATATTTGAGCGGATCAATCTTAGCCACCAGCTTGATGGAATGTGCTAACATGTAGTGTCTCAATTTTTGTGATGCAAAGAATAATACAAAGCATGCTTTTTCTATTATAGTATAGTTCATTTCATAAGACACCAATGTTCTGCTGATATAACATATAGCTCTCTCTCTTTTATTTTCATCTTGTTGTGCCAGAAGTGCTCCCAATGATGAATCAGTAGCTGATATGTATAAAATCAATGGTTTACCTTCAATTGGTGGCATCGGTATTGGTGGATTAGATAGGTATTCTTTGATTTTCTGAAGGTGTTGTTCATATTCTTGATCCCAGTTGTAGGTCACACCTTTACTTAATACTATTGTGAAGGTTTGAGCTTTATCTACTAGTTGAGAAATAAAGCGTCTGATTGACTGGAGACATCCTTGTAGACTTCTCATTTGACTGATATTCTTTGGAGGTGGCATTTACATTATAGCTTGGACCTTCTCAGGATCAACCTCAATTCCTTTCTTTGAAATGATGTAGCCAAGTAATTTCCCCGATTTCACTCTGAATGCACACTTTTTAGGATTTAGCTGGAGCTTGAATTTTTCCATTCTATCTAGTATGAGGCCTAGCTCTTGAATATGTGTGGGTCTCTTCATAGTCTTCACTAAAGTGTCATCAACATAATTTTCCATGTTATTATGCATCATATCATGAAAGATAGTAGATATTGCTCTTTGGTAAGTTGCTCCTACATTCTTTAGCCCAAATGGCATGACGTTCCAACAAAAGGTTCCCCATGCATAGGTGAAAGTTGTATTTCCTTGATCTCCAGGAGCTATTTTGATCTGATTATAACTAGAGAATCCATCCATTAGTGAGTACATCTCATATCCAGCAGTCATATCCACTATCATATCAATGTTAGGCAATGGAAAGTCATCCTTCAGACAAGCTTTGTTGAGATCTCTGAAGTTTGTGCAAACCCTAATAGATTTGTCTACCTTTGATACAGGTACTATGTTTGAAATCCATTCTGCATACTCTATTGCTCTGATAAATCCAACTTTTAGCAATTTTTGTAGCTCATCTTTGACTAACAGTGCCACGTGAGGGTGCATCTTGCAGAGTTTTGACTTGACTGATTTAACTCCTGGTGTAATATAAATATGGTGCATGATGAGATCAGGATCTAGACCCGGCATATCAGAGTATGTCCATGCAAAGGTGATCTTCTTTTCTAGGAAGAGATTGCTGAAATCTTTTAACTCTTATGTTGATAATGATTGAGCTAAGTGGATGATATGTGGTGTCTCTTGACTCCCAATATTTACTAGTTGAGTTGGTTCGATCAATATAGAAGACCTTTCCTGGAAATGACTTGGTAGTATATCAAGTATCTCACCTTCAAGTGCCTCAGAGAGGTTTTCACCCTTAGGTACGTCCTTTATTTTTTCCATTTTTGATTCTGACATCACCACAATGTGGTTTTCGCCATGAGATCTTTTATTTTTCTTTATTTTTCTTAATTTTTGTGACTAAGATACTTGATATCTATTTCAATCATGTTCTCACTTTGTTCGTTGGTGGAAGAGTCCATTGGTTCAACTGCATTAAGATAGTAGGCTAATGTATAGTCATTAGCAAAGATAGGTACATTCATAGGTTGGTTTTGGAGACTACAGTCAATTAGTTCAGGATGTACCAAGGATAAAGTTTGGACAGGCTCAAGAGAGTTCACCATATTATTATCATAACTTCAGACTGACAAGTCAAGTTCTAGAAGACTACCTTGTGTAAATGTCTCAAGAATAGGAATAATTACAACATGATCATTGAAGTGCACGTTAATATTTAGTTGACCAAATCCAATAGACCTTCAATGCCAGACTGGACTACATATCGTGGTTCGATAGTAACAAGATCAATAGACAGATTCCCAATATCCGTGACAGAGGAGTTAGAGTTTGATTCTGATTAGGTATTATCATCAATAGGACTGTTATCGGAGTCATCAAAATCATAAGAGGAAGTTTCTGGCTCTTCTGCAAGTGATTGAGTGAATGTATGTATAGTGTCAATACCTACATCTTTGATGCTGCAAGTTCCTTCATGATTTGGTTCACTTATCACTTATGTCTGACATACTTGTTGACATAACCTCGATGGTTCTATGAATTACTGTCTTCTACTCCATTCAGCTTCTTCTGGACTAATGACTAGTTCTGTTTCTATAGCTTCCAATTCTTCTTGTGTAGTTCCATACCTAATCTGTTCTATCTGATTTCTTCTATCTTTGTTTGTAGTTTTAATCGTATCAGCTCTTGTGTGTCATCTGTAATACCATTGGACTCTTTTGGAGTTTCTATACTAGATGTATCTGAGAGATAATTTGGAACCCATTCATACTCATTCGAGTCAGTTTTTGAATCATCTACTTATTATCTACTAGTGTATGTAACTAGGATTTTCCGTGGTGCAAACAATTCTCTAATTCTTTCTACCTCTTCTCTCATATCCTCTGGGACTTCTACTCCTTGTAATGTTGTAGCTGATACCATTGGAACTTGTTTATCGATTGTTTCCTCTCTCTTGATTGCTATTTATTTTTTTTCTTTTTCACAGTCTTCTTGAGTCTATTGAGTGTTTACTTCCTATGATAGTGAAGATAGTGTCTTTCTCTTCCACTTAGACTTAGAAGCATGTTTCTTGTCTGATGTCTTACTTGGGTTGTATCCTAGTCTAGCTTTGTCATTTGTAGACTTAGTTTGTAGATGAACAGGTTCAATAATACCTTCTTGATTTTTGCCCAGAGGAACGGTACCTAAATATCCCATGTGTTGAATCATTTTATATCCTGGTCCATATTGCGTCAAAAAAATCTCATAATGTCTTACTTCTTTATTTTCATTATCTTCTTTGAAAAGCCATTTGAGAACAACATCCTCTTCAATTTCATCTACAAGGGAAGTAGAGGATTGTACAAAGAGATCATCATATATGAAATTTGGAGTGGAAGTCTATGGCTTTATAACCTCTGATGGTTTTCCTGATTGTCTAGGTGATGGAGGAAGAGAAATGAGTGAAAGTACCGGTTTTATCTTGTATCCATCCATGCCAGTATCTGTGATTTTTAATTTATTTTCTAAGTCCTTCATCAAGGTTTCTAAACTTTCAGCTGTAGAGGCTGCTCTATTATGAGGCATAAGGGTATCAACACTTTTTGTCAATGGATTACAGGGGGAGTTTGTATCAGCAGGAATATTGACTTCAACCCCGTTATACAAAAATTTTAAGCACTGATGATATGTAGATGGAACTGCCTTCATTTCATGAATCCATGGCCTACCTAGTAAGATGTTGTATGACAAAGGAAGATCAAGCACTTGAAAAATGACATCCCTTTCTATAAGTCCTACCCTAATTGGTAATAGTACTAGACCTTTAGAGGTTCTTTCTTCTTCATCATAATCTTTGATTGTTATTTTCTTAGCCGGATCAATGACATTTTTAGAAAAGCTCAGCTATGTAAGTAGAATATAGGTATAAATATTCAACCCAGTGTCTCCATCTATCAAACACATTTAACTCGATATTTATGGATCGTAGCTTCAATGTGCAATGGCTGGTTATGTGGGTGATTCAACAAGTTGTCATCTTCTTCAAAGAAAGTGAGATAATGAGGCGAAGTCAAGTGACCCACCATAGATTGAAACCGATCGATATCTAAATCTTTTGGGACATTAGTTGTGAGCAATGCTTTGTCCAAGATCTCTTTATGAGCAGAAGAGATTATGAGCAATTCAAAGATGGAGATTTGAGCATTCATCCTTTTCAGTTGTTCGACAATGCTATATCCGGGGGATGATGATGAAGTTACCTGTTTAAATTTAGCAAATGTTGTATATGTTTGTTTTTCTGATGAGGTTGGTAGGTTTGACATCATTTGAGTAGGACTTGAAGAACTAGCTCCTTGGAGATTGAATTTCTTTTGAGTGCGGGTCACAACATTTGTATTTAGTGATTCGTTTTGTTTATCTTTGATTATAATCACATTGAAATATTCAGGTTGGGAAGACTCAATCATGTTGATCATATTGTCATCATTGGTATAGGTGTAGTTAACTTTGGCACATCCTTTTGACTTTGAGGAATCACCTTGTTCATAAACAGGTAAGGGATCTTTGAAAGCTTTGTGATCAGCATTAGTTGTATGATTTCTAACAACAATTTTGCTAGCATCAATGAGATCTTGAATCTCATGCTTGAGCTTCATGCAATTATTTGTGTTATGACCTTTGTTTCGATGGTATTCACAATTATTCATTTTCTCTCCACCATTTTGGTTTAATGTCTAGATCATATGGCTTAGAATTGTCTGGTAAGGTTATCAGATTGTTTGCCAATGAAGTTTTGAAAGCGGATTCGTATGATTCCTCCAGAGGAGTGAAGTCACGTTTAGGTTTTGAAAGCCAAGGTTTCTCTTTAAACCACTCTTTTACTTTCTTCAAAGGATTTTCTGTTGCGGTTTCAGCTACTTTGAGTGCTTGCATGCCACTAACCAAGTTAAATATCATGGATTTTGTTTTTGCTTTAACAGTGTCTAACACTCCATCATTAACAAAGTTTTTGTTGTTGTCTTTGCCATATTTATAATATTTGTTCTTTTCTTTGGAGCTAGAAGCTTGCTGTGTTTCTTTCCAAAGTGAGATATCTCCCTTCTTTATAAGCACATCTTCCATCCTGAGGGCACTGTCTATCATTTTGTTGAATGAGGGATATACTTGCATTTGGATACTGTATTTCAATTTAGGGACTAAGTTGTTGACAAAGATATCCATCTTCTTAGAATCTAGAATAGGTCATGAATATCTAGAGAACATCTTTCTCCATCGTTGGAGAAAAGTAAGAAAGGGCTCTCCTATTTTCTGTTTGGTATTGCAAAGCTCTATCATAGTGATTGGGTGATGAATGTTATAGGAGTATTGTTGTAGAAATAGTTGGATTAATTCTTTGAAAGTTTTTATTCCCATAGGAAGACTTGAGAACCATTCCATAGCTTGTCCCCCTAAACTTCTTGGGAAAAGGCGCATGAGATATGTTTGGTCATGCATGAACTCTATACATAAAGCACAAAAATCTCTGATATGATCTTGAGGATCTGAGTTGCCATCATATTTGTCAAATTTTGGGATCTCCACTCATGAAGGAAATGGAGGCATGTAAATATTTTTGTCAAATGGAAATGGGCATATTGTGTTGGTGATTTATCCTTGTTTTTCAATTCTGTGATCTTAGTTTGTAACACTTGTAATTGTTTGTTTAGCATTGCTAATGGTGTCTCTTCCTCTTTAGTGATGAGGGCCTCAACATTATAACCAGTAGGAAGTTTAGCTCCTTGCTTTTCTAGTTCTAGAAAATAGTCTTCTTTTTCTCTAGCCATGATAGCCTTCATCATTTTTTGGAAGTCTTTATCTTTTTGACATTTCTGTTATCAGTTTTTGGAGGTTCAAAGGCTTCAGATTCATTTGATGAGGAATCACTGTCGGTATCATGGATACTGAGATCATCATAAGTTTTGTGTTTAGCAGCTTGTCTTTCTTGTTTTGTTCCATATATGGTGGGAGACAAGGGTTGATCATAAATTGGCATATCTGATGATGAAGGTTTATCAGTGAGAGGATCCTTTACATAAAAGCAATTATTTTGATATGAAAAGGATTGTCCTTTGCCCTTGAAAACATTCTTACGAGAACTTCTGGTTTGAATAGGCATTTTTATTGACTGATGTGACCTAAAGTTGTTTGTGATGTAGAAGTCAAGATCAAATTTTGAGCTAGTTGTTCATTTAACGTATCGATTGAGAGAAGCAACTAAGATTGAGTCTGGTTTTAGGAAAGATCTATCCTGTGGAAGACGTTTATCTAAGTTACCTAGTTTGATTTAAGAGAAGTGACTAAGACTCAGTCTAGTTTCAAGAACATTGTATCCTATGTAAGACATTATCTAAGTGACTTAAGTTTGATAAATGGTTGATTGAACTAGCTGAAAGATGATTGACAAAATCATGGAACACTATGATAGAAGTGCACTATTTAGATTTGTTTACGCTCAATGATGACAAAATCAAGAGATTCGCATGACAGGTTTTACAAGACCAGATGACATTTTAATAGCTCCAGGATGACAAATATATAATTTCATACGAGTTGTTGCCTATGTTCGCATGATAGATGGGTATACCTCAGATGACAAACTGAATAATGTAATGGTTTTTTGTATGACACAAAATTAGAGATCAGACGATAATTCCCTAAGAAGGATGACAATTTATCAAATTTCGTATGACACAGAACTGAGGCTCAGAGGACAAAATACTAGATCTGATAAAATTTTGTACGACAACAGTTATAAAGAAGGATGATAAATCAGAAGACTTGTACGACAACTTACTAGATAGAGACAAAATTTATGACAAACCAAGTTTTTAATGACTAACGACGACTATTTTTGAGATGGACTGAGTTTTTGCACAGCTGAGATAGACTAGTTTGTGACACAGACAAAGTTTTGACTAAGATAGACTAGTTTTTGACACGGACAAAGTTTTGACTAGGATAGACTAGTTTTTGACATAGACAAAATTTTGACTAGGATAGACTAGTTTTTGACATGGACAGAGTTTTGACTAGGAAAGACTAGTTTTTGACACAGACATAGTTTTAACAACATGCTAACCCTATGGAAATTGGTGAGAGAAGAAAACCTTTCCTTGCAAAATCAGGTACACATCTAATAGCTAATCAAAATACAAGAGCTGAGTCTCACACAATGGATTCTCAACGCCGTATTAGCCGACTCCAAATGCTAATGGGGGCATGAAATGGAAAGTATCTTGGGAGAGTTACTATCTCTCTTGCACAAAGATTATCCCTCCTTTCGAAGGTGAACCGGTAGCTTCTAATCTTAATTGGAACTAGTAAGGGATCTGTTCAGCGCATTGAGGTATAAACTCAATTAAGAGGTCTCCCAGCCCTGAAAACCAAGGTTTGATATACCCAAAGGTACAAAGGAGAGCTATTCCCGAGCACTATCACTAACTTGATTTTCATAAAATCATGCTTAATTTATAGTGGGTTGGAGTACTTAGCATTTAGCCATTCCCAATTGGGTCGTTCCTCTCTCACCGGCCCTAATGGCTTTGGCCTTATAGGCTCCTCAGGAGGGCAGTCCCACTAAAGATATACAAATCTCAAACTTAGGAAAAATCCTCAAGGGTCTGGACTTCTGATTGTCTATACAAACAAGAGCATATTCTCCTACCTCTCATAATTTTCTTAAAAAATGAAAGACAAATTTGTTCATTAACTAGATAGTAAGTTAGGTGCGGAAAAATGAATTTAATGAATACACAATGTTTACTCGAATCTCCTCAGGCAACTTGCAAAGACAACGAATCAATAATCATATTGTCTTTGTTTGACAAGCATATTCTTCGACAAGTGTTCTGCAAAAACTAATTAGGCTGTGAAAAATTCCCCAAACAGACAAACAACAAGCCATGATCAATGTTAGTATGATAAAATTAGACTAAGAGAACCTGAAGAATGAAATCTGCTTTTAACCCAAAAACACATAATATTGTACGACAATTCTCATTGAGCCGTACGATAATTCATACGAGATCACACGATATCTACAATTTGTTGTTTAACACTGTGGAAAAACTTGTATGATAATTCACAGTAACTATGCGGACGAAAAAACCCCAAAAAAAATCTGAAAAAAAAAGGTTAGTCTTCGAGGCCAAAAGATGTAGTCTTCTACCCCATGGTGGGCACTAGAAATGTGTGTGTGAAAAAGTGGAATAAGTCTGCAAGCTGTAAGACACAACACTTCAATTAAGTCATTACATGTATGGTTAGACAGATATAAGCATGAATAATAAAACCATAACAAATCGACCCATTGCCTTCTAAAAGATGTGAGTATAAAATTGCTCTCAGATTTGTATAAGCAATACCAGTGAGTAGACTACACCAAGATGAAGGATTTAATCTATATGAGTATGATATTAAGCTAAATGGATGCAAGATAATGCTAGATGGATGAATAGTAAGCTATATGAATTGAAGCACTCATAAAATATGCAAAAAGAAATTAAACTAAGATGCAATAATCTCAAAAAGCAAGCACAATATTTTCAATGACTCCAAAGCAAAAAACTATATAATAACAATAAAGAGTGTTTTGAATGAGAGATGAAGGCTAAATTTATAGAAAATCACAAGAGAGATCAAGAAAAAGCACAATTTAGGATAATTGGAATAATTGAGAAATCAGAGTCAGTTAACCTTGAGATAGATTCAAATTATAGCTTAATTGAAATGCATTCAAAAAGGAAGTTTGAGTTTGCATTGGAGATATAATTCGATTAATTCCATGCACTTGAGTTAAAAATAGGTAATTCCATGTGATTTCTTTGATTTATTCAAGAAAAGAGTCTTTTCAATGCAACTAAACTTCTTTTCTCAAAAGCTTTGAGTTCCAATTTTAGAGAATGATTAATAATTCATTTTAATTGTTTTCCTGATTTCAAGTTCTCTCAATTTAGAAGAAAGAAATAATATCTCAAGTTTGATTTCTCTCCCAATTCAATTCTTTTATTTTTTTTTCAAATCTTTCTTTGCATATTGATTCCTCTTTTGTAATAAATTAATTCCTTTTTTATGATCAAATGGCAAATTTATTAATTAATTAAATATGCTAGGATATTTAATAAATTAAATAGGATAATTGATCAAAATGATTTTCTTGGAATGATTTAATTAATTAACTAAATATTTAATTAATATAAATAATTCACTTGTCATGTGACATTTAATGATTGAAGAATTAATTAATTGTATGCTCAAATTTGATTTAATTGCCTTTGGTTAGGACCTTGGTGATCTTGTCGAGATTAGGGCCCATGGTTTAAGTGACCAATTTTAGGGTATTACAAATATCCCCTTCAGTACTTTATCATGAGACTACTTTGGATTATCTTGATATATGACAACCAAACAAATTGCATGCATAATATCTAGTCTTGAATTAATAAAATAGAATAATCCACCAATCATAGATCTATAAAGTTTCTAATCCATTTTCAAAGATTCATCCTTTCTCAATCGATAACTAGTAACCATGTGGGTTCCAACTAGCTTACAATTCTTCATACCAAATTTTTTCAACTTCTCCTTGATACACCTTGCCTGAGAAATGAATATCATCTTCTAATTGTGCAACTTGAAGGCCAATAAAGAATGAAAAACTCACCAATCATTGACATCTCAAATTCCTTCTACAAACCTCTTACAAACATTATCATCTCCACCAAAAATGATATCAACAACATATACAACTACTATCAATAGTTTTCCACCTTCAACCTTGAAATAAAGATTACTATCTATGACACCTTTCTTGAAGTTCTGTTGCAACAAAAATTTGTCTAACCTTGCATACCAAGCTCTAGGAGCTTGCTTGAGTCCATAAAGTGCCTTCTTGAGTCTGCAAACCATATTTGGATCTTTTAAAAACTTAAAACCATCTAGTTGTTCAATGTAAACGTCTTCTTCAGTTTCTCCATCCAAGAATGTTGACTTAACATCCATCTAATATACCTTAAAATTCATGTAAGCAACAAATGCAAGAAAAATCCTTATAGCTTCCATCCTAGCTATAGGAGAAAATTTTCCTTAAATTTAATACCTTCAACTTGTAAATAGACTTTAAAAACTATTCTTTCCTTGTTCCATGTGAATTCTCCATCTTCATTCACCTTGTTCCAAAACACCCACTTTGTTCATATCACATTCTTGTCTACTAGTCTAGGTACCAATCTCCATGTCATATTATTTTCTATCCAATTCAACTCTTCTTCTATTGCCTTCATCCATCCATCATCTTTGCAAGCCTCTGCAAAGGTCTTTGGCTCCACCTTAAATAATAAATACTTATTTTCTTATTCACTAGCATTGGCTAGCCTTCTTCTTGTCTAGACCCCTTTGTCTTTATCTCCAATGATATGATCTTCTAAATGATTGTTTTTCACTTACTTTAAAGGTGTCTTAGGTTCTTGTATAGGTTCCTTCTCTTCTACATCTAAGTCTTCTTTATCTTCTGGAACATCTTTCTCTTTTGCAGTAAAGGGGGTATCTTCTATCTCAATATCAGGTTTCAGAGCACTCTAATTCCATTCTTCACTTACTTTGACATTTGTACTTTCCACAATCCTTTTTAGCCTCATGTTGTACCACTAGTTTTGCTTTCTCTTTGTAGAGGTATCCAAAAATATTATTTCATTTTATCTTGCATCAAAATTTCCCTAATCTTCTTCATCTCTTATGATGCAACACTTGCTTCCAAAGATTTTGAAATATTTGACCGTAGGTGATCTTCCATATCATAGATCATAGTGTATCTTTATATGATTAACTCTCACTTGTACCCTATTAAGAATATAGACAATGGTATGCACAACTTCTGTTCAACACACATTAGGTAAGTTATCATATTTTAACATAGTTCTAGCCATTTCAACAACAATTCTATTCTTCCTTTCAAAAACTCCATTTTTTTATGGAGTCCTAGTTGCAGACAATTGTCTTGTAATACCATGCTCTTCAAAAAATCTATCAAATGCATTTGATGTAAATTCTCCATCTCTATCAAACCTTAGACATTTGATTTAGCTTCTACTTGATTTTCAATTATATATTTAAACACTTTAAATCTATCTAGGGATTCTGATTTTTATTTTAGGAGAGTAGCCCATGTAATTATGAATAAAAAATACCTTTCATCATTTAGTCTTCTTGTCCTTATCATCCACATGTTTTTATGAATAAACTCTAAAGGTTTTTTAGTAGAATACTCCTTGTTTTTAATATGTTGTCTGTTTGCTTTCCTACCTAACATTCCTTTCATATTGTATTGGCAGGTTTGATAATATTTGGAAAATATCTCACTGCTTGATTAGAATCGATCTTCACCATGTTGTCAAAATTAATGCGTCCCATCCTTTTGTGCCACAACCAATATTCACTTCTTTGCGCCAACAAACCACTACTTCCTCTATTTTCAACCAATATTCACTGCTTTGCACCAACAAACCACTACTTCCTCTATTTTCCTTTATATAATAGATTTTTTGATTTGTTCTCATACCTTCTACAACCAACCTTGTAAAATATCCTTTTCTAATCTTATATCCAAACCCATGAAATATGAGCTTGTAGCCTTTACTGCACATTTCACCCACACTCAAAAGATTACATCTTAAACCCTTAACGCAATAAACATCATTTGTCTTATGCTTACCATCAATGAATATGGTTCCTTTACCACATATAGTGTAACCTCTTCACTAACAAACTTCATTGATCCACCGTCATACTTTTCAAAGTCAAGGAACTTCCTTCTTTGACTAGTCATATGATTATCTGAAATTAGGTTCTTATTTTGCACGTAGTGCATACCTTACAATCATTGATCTTTCATTGTTCTCTTCATCATGTAGAGTACTAGACATTTCATTATCATTTTATTTTATGGCTAAAAATAATAATTCATCATTTGAGTCACCACAATCTTCAACTTCAAATGAATGAGTCTCTATTTAATAAAAATTCTTCCTAGGCTTGTCTTTATCATCTATTCTGTAAATATCCTTTCTCTTGTTATCATCACAAGGTCTCTTATAGTTATCTTCCTTTAAAATACATCTAGTAGCATAATGACCAATTCTTCCATAATTAAAACATTTAAAGGGAAACTTACCTTTGTATTCTTCAGATCTTTTCTTTAGTCTTCTCACAAAGTTTGTTTCCTCATCATCCAAATCATTGCTTGTTTTAGGTACATCTTCAAAATTCTTGGCATCTTTGAATGCAACTTCCTTCTTAACATTATATTGATCTCCAAATTATGATATCTTAGGAGTAGAGATTGATCCACAGAGCTAATTTTTGTCACAAAATTTTGCACCATTAATGACCCAAGAAACCTTGGTCATCAACCTTGTGAAACATGGAATCAACCTCTAAAGTGTGGGACCTTGCACTGTTGTGAGGTTGAATCTCTAGAGAAGGCCAACTTCCTCTTCAATCTGATGCAAAGTGTTGGACCAACCCAACACATGAAAGTCTAATGTACTGATTTGACAAGGAAAAGGGAGAAAGATAGAAGGGTTGCTAAAATAAGGGAAAAGGGGTTTTCACCCAGACTGAAACTGTGATCTTCCTTGAACATAACAACATGAAACATGAATAAAACTACCCTAGGTATGCATGATATTCTATTCAAATCAGTCACCTATGAGCAAGTGAAGGTTGGAATTCTATGAGATGAAGAGAGGAACCAAGACTAGTTCACAGTCAACATCCATAGAGGGATCAACACGATCACCAACAACTAAGGAAAGAAAATCAGAATGCATTCAAACAAGAAGGTAGATATTTACACAATTTTCTTAAATTGAATAAACGCAAGACAAGATAATATTATTAATGTGAAGGCAAAGCATAATTTATAGTTGTAGAGGAACAAACATGTATTCTGCAAGAGAAAAAGAAAGAAGATCCTTTGGAAATTTACAAAAAATTATTTTATAGTTGAGGCATAACTCAAAATGAACTATAAATAGAAACCCTAACCCTCCTAGGGTTAGTTTTACAAAAAATCTGCAAGGAAAAATCAGATCGACAGGAAAAGATTAGATGGCGTGCAAAATCTCCTCTGTGAGTGGTCCTTCATCTGTAAAAGAGGCAAAAAATTACAAGAGAAGACATTTGTGTGCACAAGTGCATCACGGTGGAAGGGAAGAGCCAAAAAGTCTTCTAAATGCATTGAAGAGGCATGGGTGGCATCTCAGATTGACCTCAAGGTCACTTCTGGAGTGAATGGAAAAAAATATGGTAACTAGAAGAAAAAAGGATTCGATATTGGGCGTCGACTAAGCACAAAAAATGTCTTGACTATTGGGTTGAAAACCACCCTTGATAGAGAGCATTCAAATTTCAATGGTTGATGTAGTTTGAATTTATAGCATCAATAGAGAGATCTCACACGTAGATGGACACACACGATCTCTCCATGTAAGTGCTTAAAAGACCCAACACACTATTAAGTTGCATTTGTCCGATTGGGATTAAGTGATCATGGGTGTTTAAGATTGTGCCAAGAAGGGAAGGGGATTAAAGAATGGCCATCAGATCAGGTCAGACCCACCTGGTCAAATTTTGGAAAGACATAGCCTTTCGACCAAACATGAGAAAAATTACTCCACAACATGAAATCTTGGTCAAAAAGGCCCCTTCATCTGAGAGTCGGGCCCACTGGCCCCACAAAACTAACAAGATTCGACGTGGCATCCAATTCATCATTGACATGGTGGGTCGAGTCCACATCCATCACATTTCGCCAAGACTAGGTACTTTGGCAAGACCCAAAAAGCATCCAACAACATAGAAAGTTAGGCTGAAAAGGCCTTTGCCACTTGGTCGTATACCTATATGAGATGGCCAAGAGAACTTATATTTTCCTGCTTGGTTACCCTGCACATAGTTTACTTGGTTGTCTATCACTGTGTGGGGTAGCAGGGAACATTACCCACATCTTCTTTGTATCACCCTACACTTCCTTTTGATGTTGTTGTATTCCTTTGCGGTGTGGTGGGGGGGGGACCAAGTCTCATCTTTCGCTGTCCCATGCCATTCTTTGTCTTTCCTCCCTGTAGCCAAACTGCCTTCATAAAAACTCCCCGTGGGATGACAGGGAAGCTCACTACTCTTTTGTTGCTCTTACCCCGCAAGCTGCCCCTAGGCATATTGGAATGCCTGCAAGGTGGCGGGGAAGACTTTGTTTTTTGTTGAAAAAAGAGATATTGGAAAGACCCCCAAAAATTGTTTCACTGAGAGAGATAGGCCGAAAAACAACTTCCTCTATCTCACAGGTCAGGTCCCACCATCGCATGTCATGTAGTCACGTGAAAATGGAAAAGTAGAACGGGGAACAAAAAAGAGGAAAGTGTTCTAACTCAATGAAACCATGTGATATCAACCTCTGCCAACCGGTAATGAGTTAGAAGGGGTTGGTCCTACCATGAACCTAGGAACCCGCAACCGGTGAAGTTAAGTGAGTTGATCGACCAACCTGGTCAACTCAAAAATAGAATTGGAGCCTAAAAATAAAAAGGGGTCCTTCTGTAGACAATCAACAAGGAAATCACATAACACGAAGGTTATGCAGGTGCACATAACACACAAATTATGTAGAAAAGCCTTCTGTTAGATTGGATTTAAGTTGATAGAAAAGGTCAACATTTTGACAACTTAGAGGGGGCCCTAAGAATGCTTAGGGAAAGACTAGATGTCTAAAGAGTATCCATTATGCATAGAGTCACAAAAGGAGAACACAAAAGAGGAAACCCTCCCTGTATCCGTAAAAGATCAAAATTTGGCCAATCTGAAGAGACTGGCCTATGCATGAGCACTTATGAAAAGAAAAATATAAATTATAGATATTCATACTATTTACAAAAGGATCTACAAAGTCACCCTAGGCACATGCTTTGAGATGTATACCATCAATCACAATAGGGAGGTCTTTACCATTTAGTTTGGCTAGATTGAAAGAATTATCATCCTTGTAGCCTGTAATCACATAGGAGCCACTCCATATGGCATCAAATTTTTAGTGTCTCCATGCTTTTCCTCTGTCAGCATCTCATTTTAGGACAAAATCTCCAACTTGGAAGGTCCTCAAAATGGATTTCTTGTAAAAATACCTTTTAACCTATCCCTAATAGACATTTGGGTTCTACATAGCCCTATCTCTAACCTTCTCAAGCTCTATAAGTTTTGCATATCATACAAATAGGACATCATTTTCTAAGAGCTCCAACTAATGTGCTAGGTCAAGAGATGGCAACTCAAGGGATAAGGGAAGCCTTGCTTCCCTTCCATATACTAGCATGAAAGGTGGGTTGCCTAAAGCTCTTTCGGGAGTGATCCTATTAGCCCATAGGGTTGTTCCTAGCTTGAGGTGCCATGACCTCTGATTGTCTTCAAGAGTCCACTTGATGATTCTAATGAGATTATTGTTGGAGGACTCAACTAAGCCATTGTCTTGGGGATAATAATTTGATGATGTTTTCAAGAAGACATCATGCTAGAACCTTCCTATAGACTTATATGAGATCCCACATAGACCTTAGCATTGTCAGATATAATTGTGGAAGGGGCTCCAATATTGTTTGTAATCCCCTCAAGGAATCAAACCACTGAATTTTTAGTTGCATGCTTCAAAGCAACTGCCTCTGTCCACCTTGTGAAATACTTTATGGTGGCCAAAATCTACTTGTGGCCTGCACTTGACATTGGATTGATAGGGCCAATGAAATCAAGCCCCCATTGGGCAAAAGGTTGATCAACAAATATAGGATGAAGGGGTAGAGGTGCACACTCCTTGCACTATCTAACACATATGTTAGCATCACCAAATAGGGAAGGCCAATAATAGCCCACTCTTAAGATTTTCATGGCTTTGGTCCTTGTTGAAAAATGGCCACCTGATGGCCCATTATGAAATTCTTCTAGTAGCCTATTGGTCTGATTTCCTTAGATGCACCTTAGAAGGACACCATTTAGGTCCTTCTTGAATAGAACCCCATTCACAAAGGCATAGGGGATGGATTGCAACCTGAGATGTATCCTCTTGGTTCTATCAAAGTGAGGAAGATAGCCGCCATCCCTTAGGAAGGCAATCATGTTCTAGAACCAATTAGCTTGCGCATTTTCCTAGTTTTTAATTTTCTCTTCTTCCTGCAACAAGAGGGAGACCTATAAATATTTTCCAAAAGATGAATTGAACTACTCATTGATTCCTCTTCCCCTCACTAACCTGGTAATCTTGATGTCAAGGTCATACTCCATGACCTTAGTGATTCATCCAACTCTCTTCTCACCTATGTCCTTGTTGAGAAGGAAATCTTTCACACTTTCATGTGGGACTACGAGCTGAATCCTTTTAATTGAGAGCATGTGTCTAAACTTATTTAGTGCTCTTACCACTGCGAATTACTTTTCAACATAGCTATACCTGAGCTCATAGTCCTTTAGGACCTCACTGAAAAAATATATGGGCTGCTCCAACCCCTCCTAATTTAACTGTGTCTAGACAACAGATATACTTGCATCTCCTCCCAAGGTGTAGAGGATGAAATCCTTCTCAATATAGTTTGGATTGACCAAGGTAGGATCCTAAGAAATAGTCTACTTCATTTGATCAAATCCCTCCTTCCCTTCATTGGTCCATTTGAAGGGAAAATCCTTCTTTAGCATTGTTGTGAGAGGCTTAACCAGCGCTGCAAGGCTTGGGATAAACCTTATAACAAAGTTGATTCTTCCAAGGAAGCTCTGAAGTCCTTTCTTGTGATGTAGAAGTGGAAGGGACATAATGGCTTCCACTCTCTCTAGGTCTATGGCCAGACCATCCTTGGATACATTGTGTCCAAGAAGTTTGCCTTAATCAGTGGCAAATGACACACTTATTGGGGTTCAAAGACACACAATACTCTCTGTACTTTTTGAATACTTTCTCAAGGTGAGCAAAATGGTCTATTGTATGCTTGGAGTACATAGTAATATCATCAAGATATACAAGTACAAATTATACTAATACTCCCTGAAAGGCCATATCCATGGCTCTTTGAAAAGTTGCACCTGCATTCGTTAGTCTAAAAGTCATTTTACATTAGGCATAAATGCTCCACTTAGTAGTAGATGTGGTCTTAAATTGTTTTGATTCTTGAACTAGAATCTAATTATACCCTTAGTATCCATCCAAGAATGAAAATATTTTTTGAGCCACTAACTTTGGCTAAAATGTGTTCCACAAAAGGGGATAATGATCTTTGAGGGAGGCTCTATTGAGGCCCCTAAAGTCTACACATAGTTTGATTTCCCCATTCTTCTTCCTAACTAGAACAAGACTAACTACCCAAAAAGAATGCTTGATTGGAAAAATAGTACTAGATTCTATGAGCTTGGATAGATCCTTTCTCATCAAAGGCTCAATTTTGGGGTTTATAGGTCTTTTCTTTTGTCTAACAGACTTAGCATTAGGATCATGCTCTATGGTATCCTGAGCTAAGCTAGGGCCAAACCCTTTCAGATCCTCATATGTAAAAGAAAAAATATCATTATACTCTTGACAAAGATTGACAAATGTACCTTGATCAATTGGGGAACATACCTTTCCCAAGTTGAGAGCTCTTCCATCAGATATGAGGACAGATTTGTGGTATCCTTTTCTCTTTGACTAGGTTCATTTCTCTCCCTTTCATCTGATCATCAATATTGAAGATCCCCTCCAAGGTAATCAGTCCCTTCAGCAACTTGTTTGAGCTCAACTGCATAATTTGATCTCCATACTGGTTTTGCAATATGCCTTTCTTTTGATGTGAGAACACTGCCTCATCTTGTATGAAGCTCACAATTTGTTGATCAAAGTCAAAGACCTACCAATTCACTTGGTTATCAGGCACTGCTGGTCTCACTACAAGTTTGATCTATTTCTCTTTCTCTGCTACAACATGAGATGGAATATCATGTTGGGCACTAATTGCTGCTAATCTATCAACATGTTTATTTTGATTTCTAGGGACACTAGAAATATTGAAGGCCTCAAAACCTTCAATTAGGTTCCATGCTCTATGCTTGTAGGACTTGAGAAGGTTGTTCTTGGTGGTGCTTTGAGCTCTAACTTGATTTACCACCAACTCACTATATCCATGCACCTTTAAGGATTCTATCCCTCTCTTTTGTGCCATTTGGAGACCCAAAATTAAAGCTTCATACTCATCTACATTATTAGTGCAACAAAAATATGCTTGAAAGAAAAGTAATATTTCTCCTCTCTTGGAGAAATAAGAAGTGCACCGGCCCCTACACCATTCTTGTTCCTTGAGCCATCAAAGAACATATCCCACAGTCCATGCATATCACTGTCTTCTTTTGAGAGATTAGGGATAGAAGCATTCTCCTAATGGATGCAATAGGTACCTAGGCCTGTATCCTTGATCTCATCAATGGGATCAAACTAAAATCCATTTTCCCACTCATCAAGTAGGAAATCGGGAACCTCTTCCAATTGAGTTGCAGCTCTCTTACTGGAATTTCTTCTTTCTCCTCATGAAGAGTACAATTTAGATTGATACAACTAGGAGTATAGGATTCTATGTGATCATTGGCAGCATGCTCAACCCTAATGGTTACTTTGGTTCCATATCTTGTCCTAAACAACATGTGTGACCAAGTAGAAGATAGGTAGCCACCTATCTTAGCAGTGAATTCCCTAGATAAGAAAATGGAAAAATAAGCGGGGAGGTCAATCACTGAGATGCCTTGCAACACACTACAACCTGGGTAGGCATGCAAGATAAAATTTAAATCCTTAATGACCCTACAATCTAAATTGATGTGCCATCAAGTTGTACCACCCCTATTGTTATAGGATCATATTTGATACCTAGGTAGCCAACTATTCCCTTATGCATAAATGAACTACTAACCCCACTATCTATCATACAATTATGAATAAGTTTATCTCCTATGATGAATGATAGATAAAAAGGGGAAGGCTTAAGGATTTTATTTTGATTTTTTACTTCCAAAGGCTGCATCAAGCTTGTAGAAATTGAAGAGCTGCAACCTTGACTCATATCCTCTACAACATCCATCTCCTTTAGGTCTTCCCAAAGTAGGTCTCTTTGGGATGGGATAGCAAGAGAATCCCACACAGATACATTGAGGCTAGCCCTCTTCATCTGTTTAACAATATGAAAGGGGATGACAACCTTAGTAGAGGTCTTGGTGGAAACAAGGTTCGATTTTGATATGATAGGAGGCCTAGGTGGCTCTCTTTGCGTGACCTTTTGAATCAAATCATTCTATATTTGGAGAAACTACCTTATCAAGGGTCTTTGACATTGGAGCCTTTATAGCAACTTATGGAGTTTGAGCTACTATGGTAGAAGAAGCACTGGCGTCTATGGCCCTCTTTTTTGATCTTGTATTGTTGGCCACATTATCCCCACTTGTTTGAAATATTCCACAGAAATCAGCCTCCTACAAATTCACAAAAGTTATATCTCCTTGTGGATGACTTGAGCCATCAGCAAACTGTTGTTGCCTTGATGTTGTTGCCTCATTTTGTGTTGGCATTATGTGAACCGGTATAAGGACATAATGATATTTTATGTTGTCATTGATGTCTATATGTGATATGAAGTGAACCAACATACGTGATATGTGAAAAGAGAGAACCGGCATATGTGTGAACTGGTATATATGCCAAAGTGAAGTGGTATATTTGTTCAAGATCAACAGGCATGTCAACATGAACCGGCATGTAGTTATGGGAACCGACACATGGAAGCATTGTATGGCTACTGGTTGGTAGGTAGTTTCCACTTCAGGATTTCCGATTGGAGTACCTCAAGCCTATGTGACTCAATCGGTGATCCTTGTGTGATGAGTTAGCAGTATAATGGAGAACAGATTGTGTTGCCACGTAAGCCCTGTGTGCATGAAGAAGACTATTCCTATCTACCTCGGGAATGTGCAAAGTTTGTCAAATGGTGATAACACATGATGGGTTATCACCCACCATGAAATCGGTGGATAATGGATGATGGAGAATTTCTTGAGATCGATTCAAGATTGTTGCATTTAATGCAGTATGATTCAATGGTCAAGATTGAACCACTTGAATTTCTTAACCTAACAGGTTTAGGGTTTAGGGTTTTTGCTACCGACCTGTTTGTTTCCTATAAGGTCGAAGTTGTGTTTCTTTCTAAGGTTGTTGGAAAAAGTTGTGTGTGTGTATCCAAGGGAAGTGATACATGATTCTTGCTAGACCAAAGGAGATGAGAGATACCTGCAAAGTGAATGTGCAAAAGGTGAAGAGGAGCCAAAATGGATCTACATTAGCATTGAGTGTTGTTACCAGATCATTGTAATTCAAAGGATCTTTAACCACTTCAACAGTTGTCAAATCCCTTAATAGGGTAGCCTTAACCAGCTTGATACAAATCCCTTAACAGGGTAGCTTTAACGAGCTTGATTCAAATCCCTTAACAGGGTAACTCGAAGTTAATGAGTTCCAGGAAGCTATAGAGCTCTGGAGATCCTTTAGCTATTGAGTTCTTGAAATCCTCTAACAAGGTAACCGTAACTAGGTTTAACCCTTAACCAGGTATTGTAGCCATCCCATAACTAGGTGATCCCTAATAGGATAGGTTCCTAGCAGAACCTATTGTAATGTCTTTAATCGGACAAGGCTCCTAACAGAGCGGACTTCTAAAGAGTTCAAAAGCAGCTTGTGGGTATTCATCCCCACCGTGGTTTTTCCCAGTTGGGTTTCCACATGAAAAATATGTGTATCATGTGTGATGCTCTTATCTTGTGATTCTTTGTTATTAACTGTTGAGCATATGATGGTTTTGTGTTTTATGCCTATCTATAAAACATATTGAACTAACTATTGTGAAGATCTGATGATAGTTTACTTGTTCATGCATAAGGGTGTAATGGTGCTATAGTATTGAGCTAAGAGGAAAGCTTAGTGAGTGACCAGTTTATGATTATTTTAGTTATTCTGGGTCTTATCGGTTGCACTTTGTTTCAACCAGTATTATAGTTTGCCAGTCATTTGGAGTATTTGCTGTCAAACTGGTTTTGGACTATATTTTTGTTTGCACTGATTCACCCCCCCCCTCTCAGTTCCGGTTTGGTACTAGTCATTCATCATTGATTTATCAATTGGTATCAGAGCGCCCTAGGTCCTTTGTGTTGTAAGCTTAACCACTTGAGGTAAAGATCCCAGTCAAATGATGAAGAGGGAAGGTCCAAAGTTTAACAGGAAAAATTTCAGCATATGGAAAGATAGGATGAAGATATTCATCAGAAGCATGGGTGCTCAACACTGGAGTTATGTTGAGAATGTCTATGTTGTCCCTACCAGTACTCTCATTGATGACCAAAAGAGAGAGATACAAGAAAATGGGCAAGTCATGGAAGCCCTCATTAGTAGTCTATCTGACATTGAGTTTATTGATGTTCAGGACAAGGTAAATCCCAAAGAGGTATGGGATGCTCTTGAAAATATCTATGGTGGTGATGAACATGTAAAACAGGCTAAGGAAGAAAGCCTGAGAGGGAAGTTTGAAGGTATGCGGATGGTTGAAGGTGAGACCATTCAGTAGTATGGAATAAGAATCAAAATGGTTGTTGGAGAAATCAAGAGTGCAGGTGGTAAAATAGAAGGTTCCACTGTGGTAAGCAAAGTCCTGAGATCCCTGTTGCCGGTCTATGCAATAAGGGTTGTTGCTATTCAGGAGCTGAGATCAATAGACAAGACTAAGGTGTCCTTGGACTCCATCATAGCCAAGCTAACAACCTATGAGCTAAATAGTTTTGATGACAGTGTTCAAAAGATTGAATCAACATTTAAAGCCTCTGCTTTACCATCCAAAAAAGGAAAAGAAGCTAGCACTAGTGGTGAACCTAGTCAGAGCAGAGAAATGAATGATGAGGAGATTCTGATGGCATTTGAAGCTCTCCTTGCCAGGAAGCTTCCTAAAGGAACCGGTAAATACAAAGGTAAGCTACCTTTGAAATGCTTTTCTTTTAACCAGATAGGACATATTGCTATAAACTGTTCTAATGGTGATAACAAGGAGAAACCAGAAAGGTTTAGGAAATTCAAAGGAGGAAACCGAAGAAACTATTTTGTGGCAGTTGATGAAGGTGTCACAGATGAGGAATCAGAAGATGAAGAGAATGAAGACATTGTGTTTGTTGCTGTAAAGGAAGATGTGGCAGACAAGAAGGCTCGTGTCTCCTAGTTTGATAACTCCAATGAGTGGATCATTGACAGTGGTTGTTCTCACCATATGATAGGTGACCAAAGCAAGTTTCTATCCTTGGAGGAGTATGCTGGTGGTGTGGTTCGCTTTGGTAATGATGCACCATGCATGGTCAAAGGCAAAGGGTCCATCTCTCTAAATGGAAAGAGCGATGCTGACAATGTGTACTGGGTTGATGGTCTCAAACACAACCTTCTAAGTGTTGCCCAGCTAAATGACAGTGGCCTCACTCTAGAATTCAAGAATAGAGTTTGCAGAATCAAAGGAAAGGATGGTGAATTGGTAGCCACCGGCATGCAGACCAAAGGTAACCTATTTCATCTAAATGCAAATATAAGTGCATGTCTTATGGCTTAGCTTGATGATAGCTGGATATGGCATAAGAGACTCTACCATGTAAACTTTGATAACATTGTAAAGACTAGTAAGATCAAGGTAGTTAGAGGGTTGTCGGTGCTAAGAAAACCAAATAATACCTTGTGCAGAGAGTGCCGATCAATTGGGGAAAATGTCTTCCTCAACCTTTAAAGGTAAATTTTTCACTACTGACAACTTGCTTGATCTTGTGCATACTAATTTGTGTGGTCCTATGAAAACTAGAAGTGCGCAGGGTGATAGGTACTTTATGATTCTCACTGATGACTGCTCAAGAATGATGTGGGTCACATTCTTGAAAGACAAGTCTGAAGCCTTTGTGAAATTCAAAGCTTTCAAAGAATTAGTGGAGAAGGAAAGTGACAAAAGGATCAAGTGTCTAAGAACTGATCAAGGAGGGGAATTCACTTCCGGTGAATTCAACAAGTATTGTGAAGAATTTGTCATCAAGAGGCAACTGTCTACCCCCCCGACTCCACAACAGAGAGGAATAACCAGACTGTGGTGGAAGCAGCTAGAACCATGTTAATTCAAGGAAAGGTAGCTCACACCTTTTGGAGAGAAGCGGTGAGCACTGCAGTCTACACTATGAACCGGGTACTCATAAAGAAAGGTAAGGACACAACTCCTTATGAGTATTGGACCGGTAAGACACCTGTGGTTAGCTACTTTAGGGTCTTTGGTAGCAAATTTTATATCAAGAGGAGTGAACATCAAGGCAAATTTGAAGCTAAATACGATGAGGGAATATTCTTAGGATATTCCACCAAGAGGAAAGCTCTCAAGTGTTACAACAATAGGAATCAGAGAATTATGGAAACTGTCAATGTAAGAGTTGATGAATCCTCTGAGAAAATTGAGGAAACCGATAGTGAGCAAGCTGAAAATGAACTAGTTGCAACCTACTGGGAACCGGTTGTCAGTCAACCAAGTACTAGTAACAGTGTTCCTGAACCGGTGAATGATGATACTAATGAAAATGAGGATGAAGAGGAAAAGCAAGAAGAACCTGTCAAGACCATTCCTCGGTATGTCAAGCTGAATCATGATCCTAAGTAGATTATAGGAGATAAGGATGTAGGAATCCTTACAAGAAGAAAGATCAGAGAAAACTCATGTATGATCTCTGAATTTGAGCTTAAATCATTCAAAGAGGCTCATAAAGATGAAGACTGGATCAAGGCAATGGAGGAGGAACTTGACCAGAGAGAGAAAAATGGTACATGGTCCTTGGTACCCAGACCAGAGCATAAAAATGTCATTGGCACCAAATGGGTGTTTAGAAACAAGCTAAATGAGGATGGCACAATGATTAGGAATAAAGCTAGATTGGTGTGCAAAGGATATGCTCAAGAAGAAGGAGAAAACTATGGAGAAACCTTTGCTCCTGTAGCCAGATTGCAAGGAGTTTGTATGCTTCTTGCATATGCAACTTTTAAAGGCTTCAAAGGATATCAAATGGATGTAAAATCTACAATCCTAAATGGTGTACTTGAAGAGGAGGTGTATATTGAGCAACCAAATGGGTTTGCTCTATCTGAAGATAGTGATATGGTATGCATGCTACATAAAGCCTTATATAGTCTAAAGCAAGCACCTAAGGCATGGTATGAGCACCTACATTCCCATCTTGTGAAGATTGGATTTGAGAGAACAAGTGAAGATAGCAATATTTACTTGAAGTCTGAAGGAGATCAGATTCTGATCTATGAGGTTTTTGTTGATGACATTATCTTTAGTAGAGATGACAAGATGAGTCATGAGTTTGCTGATGATATGAAGAAAGAGTTTGAGATGTCACTCATAGGGGAGATTAAGTTCTTCATTGGACTACAGATCCAGCCGATGAAAGATGGAATCTTTATCACTCAGTCCAAATATGTCAAAGAGGTGTTGAAGACCTTTGGCATGGAAGATAGCAAACCGGTTGGTATACCGATGGTGACCAGTTGCAAATTGACAAAAGAGGGTGATTCCGCACTGGTTGATGAGAAGGAATACCGATCAATGAGTGGTAAGTTGCTTTATGTAGTGCATAGTAGACGAGATATTGCACATGCAGTTGGCATTACTACAAGGTTCCAAAAAAGTCCAAGAGAATCCCACTTGGTTGCAGTCAAGTGGATTCTTAGGTATCTGAAGGGAACAGTTGACTATGGATTGTGGTACCCATACAACAATGATTTTGATATGAAAGTGTTCATAGATGTTGATTGGGCAGGTAATGTGGATGACCAAAAAAGCACAACTAGTGGTGCATTCTTTCTTGGTGATAGACTGGTCTCGTGGATGAGTAAAAAGCAGAGTTGTATCTCTTAGTCTACAATGGAAGTGGAGTATGTTGCAGCTTTCATGAACTGCACTCAGACAATTTGGATGAAGAATGTACTGGAAGGCTTCAAAATCCCTGTATCTGAACTAGTAAGTATATTTTGTGATAACAAAAGTGCTATCAATATTTCAAAGAATCTGGTTTTACATTCTAGAACCAAGCATTTTGAGCTTAAGTATCATTTCTTGAGGGAAAAGGTTCAGAATAAAGAGATTGCACTGGAACATGTTTCTAGTAAGGAGTAGTTAGCAGACATATTCACCAAGCGTCTTCCAAAGACTACATTTGTGCATTTGAGAGGTGAATTGGGGGTACTGCCCCTTCAGTAGGTGAACTAAAAGTATTTGTTCCACATCAATCAGGTATTGCATAGTCAAATTTTTTTTGTTGATTGATGTGTTGAAGGATGCTACTCCTTAGGGGGAGCAGCAAAATGGAACAGGGATGCTTGTGCCTCCACTTTGGCATTGTTGTCAAAGGGGGAGAAGGAATGAAGCAAAAAAGATATCTGCAGAAAATGGGGAGAAGATGTGAAGCGGAAAGATATCTTTGTATATTGTCATCAATGCCAAAGGGAGAGATTGTTGGCATTATGTGAACCGGTATAAGGACATAATGATATTGTATGTTGTCATTGATGTCAATATATGATATGAAGTGAACTGGCATACGTGATATGTGAGAAGAGAGAACTGACATATGTGTGAACTGGTATATATGCCAAAGTGAAGCGATATATTTGTTCAAGATGAACCGGCATGTAGTTATGGGAACTGGCACATGGAAGCATTGTATGGATACCGGTTGGTAGGTAGTTTCCACTTCAGGATTTCTAGTTGGAGTACCTCAAGCCTATGTGACTCAATTGGTGATCTTTGTGTGATGAGTTAGCAGTATAACGGAGAACAAATTATGTTGCCATATAAGCCCTGTGCATGTGAAGGATCTTGCATGAAGAAGACTATTCCTATCTACCTCGGGAATGTGCGAAGTTTGTCAAATGGTCATAACGCATGATGGGTTATCAGCCACCATGAAATCAGTGGATAATGGACGATGGAGAATGTCTTGAGATCGATTCAAGATTGTTGCATTTAATGTAGTATGATTCAACGGTCAAGATTGAACCGCTTGAATTTCTTATCCTAACAGGTTTAGGGTTTAGGGTTTTCTCTATAGACCTGTCTATTTCCTATAAGGTTGATGTTTTCTTTCTTTCTAAGGTTGTTGGCAAAAGTTGTGTGTGTGTATCTAAGGGAAGTGATACGTGATTCTTGCTAGACCAAAGGAGAGGAGAGATACCTGCAAAGTGATTGTGTAGAAGGTGAAGAGGAGCCAAAATGGATCTGCATTAGCATTGAGTGCTGTTACCAGATCATTGTAATTCAAAGGATCTTTAACCACTTCAACAATTGTCAAATCCCTTAACAGGGTAGCCTTAACCGGCTTGATACAAATCCCTTAACAAGGTAGCTTTAACTGGCTTGATTCAAATCCCTTAACAGGGTAACTCGAAGTTAATGAGTTCTGGGAAGCTATAGAGCTCTAGAGATCCTTTAGCTATTGAGTTCTTGAAATCCTCTAACAAGGTAACCCTAACCAGGTTTAACCCTTAACCGGGTGATCCCTAACAGGATTGGTTCCTAGTAGAACCTATTGTAATATCTTTAACCGGACAAGGCTCCTAACAGAGTGGACTTCTAAAGAGTTCAAAAGTAGCTTGTGTGTATTCATCCCCACCGTGGTTTTTCCTAGTTGGGTTTCCTAGTTGGGTTTCCACATGAAAAATATGTGTATCATGTGTGATGCTCTTATCTTGTGATGCTTTGTTATTACCTATTGAGCATATGATGGTTCTGTGTTTTATGCCTATCTATAAAACATATTGAACTAACTATTGTGAAGATCTGATGATAGTTTACCTATTTATGCATAAGGGTGTAATGGTGCTATAGTATTGAGCTAAGAGGAAATCTTAGTGAGTGACCAGTTTATGATTGTTTTAGTTATTCTCGGTCTTACCAATTGCACTCTGTTTCAACTAGTATTACGGTTTGCCAGTCATTTGGAGTATTTGGTGTCAAACTGGTTTTGGACTGTATTTTTGTTTGCACTGATTCACCCCCCCTCTTAGTACCAGTTTGGTACTATTCATTCATCATTGAGTTATCATTTTGTGCCACTAAGGCCTGAGAGAAATCACCATTTTGACAAGTGGCCTGATTGTGTGGTTGATTGCATCGAGTACACTAATCTTGTTCCTGAGCAAGATTGTTTTGAGTTGGCACTATAGCCTTTGAGGTACTTATAGTTGAGGGATTCAAGCTATTCAAGGGCCTAGCATTATTGCATTGGGTCAACCCTTCAAAATTGGATCGTGCTGCTGATAGTTCTGATTTTGATGCTGGTAAGGTTTATTATTTTGAAATTTGTTGCCTCTTCAAAATCACCAACTCATTGCTAAGTCCCTGCATTAGAGCCTTAAGATCTTGAAACTCTAATGGTGGTGGAACATGTGCTAGTGTAATTAGATGGCTTGTGGAATCCACTAGAATAGGAGCCAAAATAGGCTATTGAGTAGGAGCATTTGGAAATGAGGGCATTGGAGGCCTAGGGAACAACTTCCTAGCCTATATTAAACAATTTTCTACCCTTATGGTAGTATCATATGCCCCTAGAATATTGTTTCCTCCCATAGATTGAATCATAGTAGCAATATCACTTATTAAAGCCTTAAGAAAATACCAAAAAGCATGATTTGAAGAAGGATTTACTAACGATGGGATTCTACCCCATGTCTTTTGAAATCTATATTTAAAATCACCCATGAATTCATGGGGTTCTCTTTTGATTGTAGTTAGCCTCCCCAAAAGTGACAGATGGTCACTTTTGTCTTCAAAATGTTTGCATAGCTTCTCTCCTAATTCATCTCAGTTATGGGTTGTACTAGGAGCCAACCCTCTATACCATTGAAGGGATTTCCCTTTGAAAGAAAAGGTAAGGAGCCTCACTGCAACATTATCTTCGGCGACATCAAACACAGTGCAGATGCTAGACACGTCTTGAATGTGTTCCTCAGGGGTGACACAGGTTTCTCCAATGAAATATGGGATAGCCTTCAAGGATTCTATTGGAATATCATTCTTTTGGGAAAGAACTAAAGGGCTACGACCATTAAAGGTGACAACTGTATGTGCTCTCGACACTACCATAGCAAATAGGGGTCTATTGATATGGATGGTAGGGCCTCTAGGCTATGCTAATCTTGTAAATGGTGGAGTAGAAATAAACCTTAGGGGTGTCGATGCTTTTGCTTGAGTTCCCCTAGCAAGTGACAATGAACTTCTACCCCTTCTTCTTCTATAACTAGAACTTAGTCATCACCAAGAGCTGAATTTTGTCCTTAGAAACACCAAGTGCTTGATTGATTACCTCCAAAGGCAGGAATGCTAAGAGTAGCACTAAATCCCTAGCATGAATCTCTAAATAGGTCCCATTGGGCATGCCAAAACCTATGGTATGGCTGGTGGATTGAAATGGAACTCGGATTTTTTTCTTGAATGCTCATAAACTTGTCCCACCGAACGTGCCAAAAAATGTTGTCACAAACGTTTTCACCCTTGATGACCCAAGAAACCTTGGTCATCAACCTTGTGAAACATGAAATCAACCTCTCAAGTGTGGGGCCTTGTGTTGTTGTGAGGTTGAATCTCTAGAGAAGGCCGACTTCCTCTTCAATCCAATGCAAATTGTTAGACCAACCCAACACATGAAAGTCTAATCTACTGATCTGACAAGGAAAAGGGAGAAAGAGGGAAGAGTTGTTGAAAGAAGGGAAAAGGGATTCACACCCAGATTGAAACTGTGATCTTCTCTACCCATAACAACATGAAACATCAATAAAACTACCCCAAGAATGCACAATATTCTATTCAAATCAGTCACCTAAGAGCGAGTGAAGGTTGGAATTCTATGAGATGAAGAGAGGAACCAAGACTAGTTCATAGTCAACATCCACAGAGGGATCAACACGGTCACCTACAGCTAAAGAAAGCAAATCAGAATGTATTCAAACAGGAAGGTAAACATTTACACAATCTACTTAAATTAAATAAAGGCAAGATAAGTTAATCTTATTGATGTGAAGGAAAAGAATAATTTATAGTTGTAGAGGAACAAACATGTATTCTACAAGAGAAAAAGAAAGAACATCCTTTGGAAATTTACATAAATTGCCTTTATAGTTGAGGCATAACTCAAGATGAACTCTAGCTGGAAACCCTAACCCTCATAAGGTTAGTTTTACAAAAAAACTGCAAGGAAAGATCAAATCAACATGAAAGATTTGATAGTATGCAAAATCTCCTCTGTGAGTGGTCCTTCATCTGTAAAAGAGGCAAAAAGTCTGCAAGAGAAGACTTCTCTACACACAAGTGCATCATGGCAGCATGATAGAGCCAAAAAGTCTTCTAAATGCATTGAAGAGGCATGGGGTAGCATATGAGATTGACCTCAAGGTCACTTCTAGAGTGAATGGCAAAAAATACGGTAACTCAAAGCAAAAAGGATTCAATATCAGGTGTCGATCAAGCACAAAAAACATCTAGACTATCGGGTCAACAACCACCCCTGACATAAAGCATTCAAATTTTAATACTCATAGCAGTTTGAATTTCCACTATCGATCGAGAGATTTTGTGCGAGATCTCGCCATGTAAGCACTCAAAAGACCCAACAAACCATTAAGTCACAGTTGTTCGATCAGGATTAAGTGATCATGGGCAGTCGAGATCATGCCAAGAAGGGAAGGGGATTAAAACATGGCCATCAGATTAGGCCAAACCCACTGTTAGGTCCCAGGGACAACTGAGAGGGGGGGGGTGAATCAGTTGTCAAATAAATTCAAACCAAAACAACTTAACCAACTTTAATGCTTAATACCGGTGAACCATACTTGTATGTCGGTAGACAGTTTTATCAGTTAATTATAGTACCGGTAAATATTAATGCATGAAATAGAAAGACAATAGCATCCACAACACATAAGACCAATATTTGTACGTGGAAACCCTGTGAGGGGAAAAACCACGGTGGGAAACCTTACCCACAATCAGATGATACTACTACAGATAGTATGTGTATATAAATGGGGTCTGCACATGCAGAAAGGCCAAGTGCCTAGAGCTCACTACTCAAACACAATAGGAGTCACACTGACTACAATTGGATGGTTTAATCCAATAAGGATATACTGCTCAAAATAGCATCTTACTATGCTGGATTCAGTAAAGGTGTAGTTCTGATTGTCTTCACAAAAACCCTTCTTCAACCTTCAAATGATGTCAGCATGTATATCTTTGCTTATTCTCGCATATACCTTCACACAATTCCTCTTTCGCATTCCATATTGATCTTACAAATAAGATCTTACATTTATATCATAACCTAAGACCAATTTTAGTAGGTCAGCTCTAAAGGATATTACAATAAAATCATTTTAAAAATAAAACAATATCTGATGCAATAACTGATTCATCATACAGCTCAATGAAATTACAACATTAAGAAAACATCTCCATAGTGTGTCATGTTGATCTAGAATAGATAAGCCTCCCGGTGAATGATCTGGACCTATTTGCCGATGAACAACAAATATGCAAATACGAATATTCCAATGAACAAATCTTCAAGACAAAGTGTCCAAATGATGTCTTCGACATAACCAGGTGTTTTCCATGCCATTCTAGGTGCTGGTGAACATTATATCCTGCCAGTGTACCAGATACCAGTGACTGTGCATAAGTCACTTGCTTGCCGGTGAACATTTCCAATTCTTCAAAGTGCTAGAGTTGATAAGTGATAGTAGGTGTTGACATCAATGACAAAACCATACCAAAATACCAACACCCACAAGATCAAATTTCAGAAAGACATAGCCTTTCACCCAAACATGAGAAAACCTACTCCGCAACATGAAAGTTTGGCTGAAAAGGCCCCTTCATCTTAGAGTTGGGCCCACTGGTCCCAGAAAACTGATAGGACCTGACATGGCATCTGATTCATCGTTGACGTGGTGGGTTGTGTCCACATCCATCACATTTTACCAAGACTAGGCACTTCGACAAAACCCAAAGAGCATTTAGTGGCATAGAAAGTTAGGCCAAAAAGGCCTTTGCCACTTGGTCATCTGCCTGTGTGGGGTGGTGGGGAGCACCTTCGCCTTGCTTATTTCTTACTCCGTAGTCCACTTTGCTTCACTATAATTTCACCACGGGATGGCAGGGAGCACTTATATGCACCTTCTTTGTGGGGTAGAGGGGAGGGGGGGACCGAGTCTCATCTCCCGCTATCTCACGCCATTCTTTGCCTTTCCTCCCTATGGCCAAACTACCTTCATGAAAACTCCTTGTAGGATGGTAGGGAAGCCTGTCGTTCCTTTGTTACTCTTACCCAACAAGCTACCCCTAGGCATATTGGAATGCCTACGAGGTGGTGGGGAAGACTTTGTTTTTGTTGCAAAAAAGATATTTCGGTAAGAAACAAAAACATTGTGTCGTTAAGAGAGCTAGGTTGAAAAGGAACCTCCTTTATCTCACAGGCTGGGTCCCACCATCGCATTTTGCACAATCACACGAAAATGGAAAAAGTAGAATGGGGAATGAAAAAGAGGAAAGTGTTTCATCTTGATGCGACCATGCGATATCAACCTCTTCCAACTAGTAACGAGTTAGAAGGGGTCGGTCCCTCCATGAACCTAGGACCCCCCAATCCGTGAAGTTAAGTGAGTTGACCAGCCAACCCGATCAACTCAAAAATAGAATTGGAGCCTGAAAAGAAAAAAGGGGCCTTCTACAAATGATCAAAAAGGAAAGAACATAACACAAAGGTTATGCAGGTGCACATAGCACGCAGGTTATGTAGAAAAGCCTTCTCTCATATTGGATTTAAGTTGACAGAAAAAGGTCAACACTAATCCAAGGTATATGTACATCCACATTATGACTTTCCTCAATATCATACGATAGGATCTAGGCATTGTCCTTAGTACCTTTTTCACAACCTCATTTCTTCTATAGTTTCACCAATACCTCTAATTGCAATTATTATCTCATTCACTCAATGTAGGTAACTATCAATGTTCTCATTTTTAGACATCCTCAAAGTCTCAAATTTATACTTCAATTTTTGCAGATCTTGACTTGTTTGTTCTTCTGATCTCCTTCATAGATGTTGATCACCTTCTCCCAAAATTCCTTTGTATTCTTGCAAGACATGACCTTCAAGAGCATTGAATCACTAAAATTACTAATAATAACCATTCTTAATAGCATCCCATATTCCAAACGACATAGAATCTAAATAAGATTCCATCCGCCCCTTCTAAAGGAGTAATCTCAGCCATCAAACTTTGGTACTTTATGACCACTATCATGCACCATCTTGAACCTTCCTCAAGCGGTGCCCTTTCCAAATTTTTGATTTTTAAAAAAAAATTTAAAAGAAAATTCAAAAAATATTTTTTTTCAATGATTTGTTTTCAATAAAAAATTATTATTTTTCTAATAACAAGACCTACAATTTTTTTAATAATAATCTTTTTTTGGAATGTAGGAATTTTTAATTTTTTTGAAATTCATACCTATTATGCAAGTGAGGCCAATAGCTCTGCTTGCACAATTTTTTTGCCTCAAATTTGACTATGTCAAAAATTGATAAATTGATACTCAATTTTAGCATTTTTGGGCCTTTTGCATGTGATGGAACTATCCATTTGGCCTCACAATTCCACAAGATTCCCCAAGAGATCAATTACCCTCTAGATCTGATTGTGAAACATCTGATAAGAATCATCAAAAAATTAGCATTTGGTGTCTAATTTGCACAAAATAAAGGGAAATTCTAATTCTCTTAGGTGCTTTGAATTCAATGGTGAGCTCAAATTTTCTCTAGGAAGCTCCCCAAATACTTGTACTGAAAGGAAAGAGACGTGACCCCCCCCCCCAAAACTATAATTTATATCAAGCTTTTATGATTCTCAATGTCATCATTAGATGTGAGAGATCATACTTTTCTTTCACGAATGAAAATATTTTAGATTCATACAAATTTTCTAACCCACAACTCACAACTACCTACAATACCATGTTGGATTTGGCTCTGAAGCCACCTAAGATCAATGTGGCCGAAGGAAATAAAGACAAGAATCCAAAGTTGATCAAAACTCAACACTCCCCTAGCATTGAACTAGACTCATAATTAGCTAAGCTAGTGACCTCCTTAGCATAGGGAGAGGTGAGATATATATATATATATATATATATATATATATGGGCATATAAATCTAAGCAGAATAATAACTCCCAATAGCCCAAAATATGAGGGAGTTTTACCTACTCGGTAAATGTCAAATACATGGTTATGCCAACTCAGGTAAAGACAAAGAAATGGTTATGGGAGGTGGCAAATAAATCCAAAAGAGGGTGTGACATTCATCTACCCAAATGTGGGTCTGAATGACACATGTGATTGTAGGATTATGCCATGTGTCCTCATACTAACCATTATAATATAACCTCAACAAGTTGTAATGGTGAAAAATTAGGGTTTCACAAGTTATTCTTTGTAAACTAGGAAATGATCTAAATTTCACATGAATTACATTAAAAGGAGGATAAATACAATAGACTCAACCTCAATTCTATTAGGAAGAGGGTTGAATTGTGATTGAAGCCTTATTCCCCTTTTGTTTGATTTGAAAATTTAATTGAAGTTGTAAAGTTAAATTTAGGGAAAGTATTCAAGAAATTTAAGTAAATTGACAAAAAAAGTGCCAAAAATATCCAACAAAGCCACAGATAGGGATCTTGATAGAAGAAGATATTTAGAATTTGTCCCCAAAATTTTGGCCTAATTTTTTGAGACTAGGTAGTAGAGATTCACCCTGGTCCTCCAAATTTTTCTTTGTCAAAAGTTGAACCTGTTTGTCATCATCAACTTTATTGAAATCTTTGAGTGCAACTCTTGAGTTGATTCCGTACACATAGAAAGAGAGAGAAAAGTGTTGTGGATAGGGTTTTTCCTTGTGTCAAACCTCAGTTTAGGAATTAACCTTGAAATTGAAATGAAAATCATAGCAAGATGCTTTCCTTTTGAGGGAAAGACTAGATCTGAAATGAAATGCTTGTAGTTGAAATGTATACCTTAATGAATCTTGTTTGGATCCTCATTCAAGGGTTTTAGGATGTCTTGTAGAATGTCTTCATATAAAGTTCATCATGTGTGCCATTTGACTTCACTTCTTCTCCAATGCTTGATTAATATTTGGTTTCTTTCTCACTTGAATTAAATTTTCTAGAGTGTAATTGAGATCATAAAGTTATTAGATTATGTTTTCAAATGAGAGGGGTAGATCACCTCTTATACTTGATTGCCTGAAAATCAATTGAATTTTAGGAGTAGGCCGATACTGGATCAAATTTCCTGCTCACTTGAGGTGACTATTGTGAGGACCAAATCTAGGTCCTAATTAAGAGGACCAACGTGCCCAATGCCCTAGTCCTGAGAATCAAGAGTCAAGTTTTGGGATAATGCATGGAAGGTGATGAATTTGAAAGTTTGTAGGTGGTGTGAGAAGAATCAAAATAGTCATCAAACATCAAAAGACAAAGTACCAAGGTGAGGTCTATGTGAGGATAAAATTGTATGTGGATACAATTTATGATGCTACATTTAGCCCCCACTTTAGTGAGAGTATGAGCCTAATGATACTCATCATAAAGTACATTTAAGTCACATTGAAAACTTTTTAGTAAGATATCAAAGAGGTAAGACACACCTAGCCGCCAGGGACTTTAAGATCTTACTAGCCAAATATCAAGATAAAAGGGACAACCCATGAAAGGGAAAGAAAGAGCATGCTTGCACTGGCCTAGTAAGATTTTATTACTATGATCCATGAAAAAAAAAATACCAAATTATAAAGAAAAAGGATCAGTTTGAAAAGTAACTTGAGTATCAGAAACATGTCATGGTGTGTGCATAAAGCATAACATTGAGCAGAGTATATGCCCCCATATTAAAGTGATTGCATACACCTTACCAAGAGCAATTGCTTTAAGGTATCATGCATCCAAAAGACAAACACGTTTCTACAATGAGATGCCCCCAAGAAATGACAAATAAAAAAATAATGGTCATAAAACATATAGGAAAAAACACATAAGGGACCCACTAACTATGGGGTTAGTATGCTCTTATGATAAATAATATATATCAAGAATATTTGTATTGAATTGACCTCATCCCCAAAGGTAGTGGAACTATGAACACAAAGGAAGAAGAGAACAAGAGATAAAAAAAAACAAATGTCTTTTTGAGTCAACATGGAAGAGACTAAAAAGAGATCTCAATACTTTGCATTGCACCCAAGTAGACAACACAAAGCATATTTATGAACAATAGAACATGTAAAACATATCATAGATACAACATATAGAAGAATTGAGATACAAATAGAAGAATTTCATAAAAAAATCAGCCTCCTTATTACCTTTTACCAACGGAGTAACAAGGGTTATCCAAAGATAACCAAACATAACACAAAACATTTCAAGAAGCACATCACGGGGGAAACACATTACGAATAAGAAAACAAACAAAAGAGAATCCATGACATGAATGAAGCTAGTCCATAAAATCATCTGCCTCCCACTATTGCTTAACACCATTGAGGGATGGTGGAAAAGATGCAAGAGGAGCCACTTCAATCAAAACAAATGGAGCTACTATAAGTTCCAAACAAGGACCATGCTCTAAGGATGAATCACTTTGTTTATCACTGGGATCTAGGGTTAATGCTTTTGTAAAATATGAAGACAAATTATGATTAATTTCAACAAGCTCATATCATCAGAATCATTAGAATCAACATTGCTAGCATGAAAAGAATTATTATCATCCATATTATCATCTAGATTAATAAAAATAAGATCTTTAACATAAAAAGAAGTTGAACCATAATTTTTCTTAAGCATTTTTAACTTAGGTGAGTTGAGTTTAACTTCCTCCTTATGATTAGGCAAAGGTTGGACAAATGGGACCAAGTAAACATTTGGTGTCTTTGTGGAGGAAATGGTTTGGGAAGTAATCTCATGAGCCTTGGCACAACGTCTTCATCTGTATTCTCTTGTGCAATGATTTCTTCTAGTTTTAGTTGACACTTGTGAAGGTTTAGGATCAATGGATATAGTCTTCTTTTCTTCCCTTATAGGGGGAGTAACATAAGAAACCCCAATATATTGTGAGATACTTTATGCCAAGTGCTTTCCTCTCTATGATGTAAGAGGTGGGACTGAGGCACATATAGGAGGAATAGAAGGAGTGGGAAGAATACCAGGTCCATTATGAGGAGGAGGAATATCCATGGCTGTAGGAGCTCTAGGTTTACTCAAGGCCATAATCATCTCATTTTTTAATTTTTGATAAGATAAGAAAATGATGTCATTTCGAAGCTCAAGAGGCTCAAATTGTTTAGGCCAAAACTAATCAAGAGTGGAATTTCCACGCTTTCCACTAGGTTTGTAAAGGCTATGATTAATCATTTTTCCATTATGAGGGACATTTAAGAATTGTAGAAGGGATAGATTTCATTTAAGAGAGCCAATTATTTCCCAACTTTACACAAAATTGATCCAATGTAGGGATAATAACAAAGGTGACATCTAAGGACTTAGTACCAACCTCAACAGGAAGGGTGATAGAACCAATTGTAAACCTTAACCATAACATCAACTTTATCATATACTACTTGTGTAGCATCATAAATTATAATTGGTCTAAATCACACCTCATGTTTGTTCTCCTACTTTAGCATTTCATATATTTATCCCCTCTCTAGGTCCGTTTTGGTCCCCTTCTCCAACTCTGATGTCATGAATACCATTGACTGAACCCCATCTTGGAGGTCCCTTCTTATTTTTTGATTGGCAAGTCTTATTTGTTGGAATATCGGGGCATGGATCACCTTGGTCCTAGACCAAGGCACACCAAAATACCCTGGTCCCCCTTAAACAAGCCCCAATTTAAAATGGAGAAAGCCCTTTTATCTCCTCGACGGATTTCAGTCCTCGTGGCTAGACTTGACCATTGGAGGTCAGCCTAATTAGTAGCTTTCCTAGGGAACCCTATATAAACACATTCCATCAAATAATTTTGATCTAAGTCTCCATACCCTATCATTCATGCATCCATGCAACATTCATCATCAAATATTTTCAAACATTCAAGGTTGCATTCATCCTTCAAGCATTATGGAGAAAAGCTGCATCAATATTCATGCAAGAATGTGTGTGTTATTAGGTTTTCATGTTCATTTATTTTTCATGCTATTACATTCAACATTTTGATGAATACTAAGGGGGGGTGAATTGGTATACCAAAAAATGTTGAACACAAACTCTTAAACAATTCAGCAGATAACCAGTACAATAGATTCACTAATAAACTGGTTAAGCTAAATGCAAACCAAATAGAAAACAAAGCATTCACCCACAAGAGAACAATCACCATAACACAAGATGTTTTGACGTGGAAACCCAAATGGGAAAAACCACGGTGAGAGGAAAATCACAAGTAACTATCTACATAATAAAAACCAGACCGGTTAAGGTCATACAATATTCTTCACCAGAATAGATCCTATTAGGAATCTAGATCTCTGTTAGGAGATAAGTCCTATTAAAGACTACCTTGTGAGAGGATTTTAGATTCATAGTTGTGAACCACCTTGTTAGAGGATTTGCAAAGGCTTTGCTAGGCCTACCCAGTTAAGGGTTTCAGACTTGTCAAAGATGTGAGTAATCAACAAGTGAGTGATCTAGATACTAGCACAGTATGCTTGGTTAGATCCTTGATAGCTCACTGTTAATGCATTTCAGTATTACTTCAGTCTTCCATATCTCCACACTCTTACTCTTCACACAGACCTAAAATTCTCTTCTATGATCACACATACAAAACCCTATACATGATGTCCTTATAAAGGAGTCTGATTTCATGTCAGTCCAATAGGATTCAATTACAAGTTCCTAGGTTCAGTGCATCTAGACACATTTTGTAACATGACACAAAATCACTGCCAAAGTGTCGGTGGATGATAACTCATTGCAGAAATATTGGTTGGTAACTCATCACAGAGCAATACCGGTTCATACAATTTACTGATTACCAGTTGTCAAAAATGAAGACTGGAAAAATGTTAACTACTGCTTTGTTCCTTCGTACCGCTTGAGATCCTTGAATTCCTTGAGGTCTTCAGTCAATTTGTGACCAGTAAACATCTTCTGCAAAACATCGATAGTCTAAAGACTATAATACATAATACTGGTTGGAACAAATACCAGTTGAGAATAACTCATACATCAAGAAAGTGTACACAAAGCAAGTGTGTGTCCATCAATAACAATCACAACATCATCAAAATGCCAATAATCTCCCCCTTTTGCATTGATGGCAACACTTAGGAAAATTTTGACATCTAAGTGTTTTTACAACAAAAATATGCCATAAACAAAATTACTCCCCCTAAGCATATACACTATCCCTTTTGCAGAAATTGCAATGTATACTACTCCCTTAAAGAAGTAACATGAAAGTATACATAACATTCACCAAAATTTTAAATTCTACTCCCCCTTTGCCAACAATGACAAAGTAATGCAGAATAACCCATGTTTCTCATTATCATTAAAAAATTGAGTGAATGTTTATGACAATAAGGAATGAAACTTATCAAAAACATATTTAAAATCCTGCATAAAAGTTTTCATGGCCAATGCCCATGACTCAAGTAATGAGATAGCAACCTCACTTTCAGTCTGCATCTGAGATACCCATTCTTCCATGGCATCAATGGTACTCATCTCTTGAGTTGTCATTAAGGCTTCGAGATTGAGAAAGTAGTTTTGAAGAATCTGTAGTCTTGGCAATAAGACCAGTTGAAGTTCCTACAAATCTCTTGACCGGTTGCTGATTTCTAATTCTATCCTTTCAGTCTGAAGCTGATAACGATGAACTGTTTGCCCATATGTAGCAAATGAATCACAGGGCATCTTGAAGTTACTTATGTATGCCTGCAACTCCGATTGGAGTTTATCTTTTTGTGTGAGCACATCATCGCAAAATAGATGGGGTTGGCTGCATTTACTCAACAATAGTTTGCCCTCATCCATAGTAACACTTATATCCTTTTGCAGTTTCAGAAGTTGTGACCAAAGCTCATTCAATTTCTTAACTAAGGCACTGTTGAGTGCCTTATCATGCTTCTTCTTGGCATTTTCTTCAGCAACTTCTTCTAGGCATTGTACCTGGTCTTCTACAATGGTACACAAAAGTTTAAGTTTAGACAGAGAAGAATCGGTATTGGGGAGGTTAGTACCGGGAATCAAACTGGTAAGGGTGTCAACCACAGTTTGAATGACATCTTGTTCCTTCTTCCTCCTTAATGCTTCCAATATTTCCTGTGCAAGCTTTATGCTTTGAGCAACTCCGATTCATCTGTAGATTGGAGATCAATAGGACTGGTGATGTCAACTGGTTGCCTTGGGAGTCTTCGCTTGTTTGGCTTTCTTTGCTTCCTTCTCCTCTGCTGCTCTTTTCTTTTCTTCTTCTTTCTTCTTTTGTTCCTCTTCTTGTTTCTTCTTCTTTAGTTCTTCCCTCTTCTTATCTTCTTCCTTCTTTTTCAAAATCTTCCTCATTTTTCTCCTCTTCTTTCTTGTTCTCGTCTTCTTTCTTTTTCTCCTCTTCTTTCTTGTTCTCCTCTTCTTTCTTTTTCTCCTCTTCTTTCTTTTTTGCCTCTTCTTTCTTGTTCTCCCCTTTTTCTTTTTCTCCTCTTCTTTCTTCTTCTCCTCTTAGTTTCTCTTCTCCTCTTCTTTTCTTTTCTCTTCTTCTTGTTTCCTCTTGTCTTCATCTTTCTTTTTCTCTTCCTCTTTCTCCGCTTTCTCTTTATCAACCTTTTCCTTGTCATGTTTCTCCTTCTCTGTGTCCAAAGTGACATCCTCAACATCCAATGCATCCACATCAATAGTGTCAACCTTGTCTGTAACTATTTCTCCTTCACCATCAAATACCTCATCCGGTTTGGTTGATGATAGGTCAGGTTCTTGTTTAGCCTTCATATTGGCCTTAGACACTTGGTGCATCTTCACAATAGCTTTAGCATGTAAGTGGGTGTCCTTCTCCACTTCAGAAGTTCCACCTTCAAGAAGCCTGTGTCTTCTCCTTCTCATGAAGAAGAGACCTTTATTCTTGTCAATTATCTCAAACAATTCAAAATTAGAGGCATCGGGAAAGTATTGTGCAAAGACTTTCTCCCTTATTTCCTGTTCTTTCTCAATGGCAATGCGCCATTTATTGTCCAAAGAATTGTATAAAGAATCAGGTATCACCGATCTAATTTTAGATGGCGATCGGTCATAGACACATAAATAATTAATGATTTCCTGCTCAACTTCTTCTTTCTCACTATCAGTAAAATCATTAAAATACTCCTTCAAATCATAAAGCAATTTCCTTTTAATATTCTTAATAGTTCTTTGACAATGTGTCAAAGGCTTATAAGAAGAGATGTCTATATTTACCAGTGCTGACGTTGCAGGTACATTACTGGTAGATTTTGCCTTCTTGTTTGTTTTCCTGGTCTTCTTAGGTTGTACTTCCGGTTCAATATCCTTTGACTCCGATGAGTTGTTTTTGGTCTTCCGATTTAGCAGGAGCAACTTCCGGTTTCTTCTTGGTAGGTGACCGCTTGGTCAATTTTGGACTTGTTGAGGTAACCAGTGTCGATACCGATGGCACTGCCTTGCCCTTTTTCAATGTAAGATCTTCAACCTATGTTACTCTCTCCAAGTAGGTGTGGGTTCACTTTTTCTTAGCATCTAGAGGTGAGGCAATCAGGGTAGAGGCATACCCATCCAACATGTCACACATCACTTCATACCCCATAGGTTCTACTGCTTCCTTTCTTGGCTCTACCACTTCCATTATGCATTCATCACCTTTATGATAAAGTAGATGTCATCTTTATATTTCTTTAAAATATCTCCAGAAATCCTCATCCTCTGGTTCATTTTCCTCTTGAATTCATCAAAATATTTATTCAGAACCTCTGGATATCTGGTTCCCACCGCTTGGAGACTTTCCCTGATTTGCTTAGTGACCGGTTGGTCAGTAGACCATTGAATATCACCTACTCTTAGAAAATAGCCTTGAAAGTAGAAAAATAGGCCGACCAAAAGTTGTCCAAACCTAAACCTTAGAGCACTGTCCTGTTTGATGGACTTCAGGTTCAATAGCAGTTGTTTGTGTAAACAGGTACATAAATCAAAAGAGGCATCTTCCTTAATCATTCTGTAGGTGACATTCACCGCAACAGTAGGGACATAGTTTATTTTGTTGGTATAAAACACCCAATAGCCAATCACCATGCAAGCATACTTAACCAAATCATCTTTGATGGTGTTGACAGTCATTCCCTGTTGGTCGCTCAGAGAACCGGTGAGTTTTGTCATTTCAGTTTTAATGACCTTCCTTAAAGCTGGCACCTCTCCAATGTTACATAAACCAATGATGACATGAATTACTTCCGATGTAATATCATCCAACCTCTCAAGTTACATTTTGTCACCATGTACTCTGCTCAAGATGATGTGGATGTGATCTTCAGTGAAATCTTCAAGAAAATAAACAACATTGTGCAATTTCTTCCTCTCTAGGATGCTATATTCTGGTTTGATTTTCTTGTCATCCCCACAGAATAGACCTAGCTGGGAATGGATCACTAGGGATCCTAGGTCTTCCAATTTACAATAAATATATCTTGAAATATCTTCCTCAACTATGACTCCAATGGGTATCTAGGATAGGGCATTGTATTTCATCTTCTTTTAAATAAAATCCATTGAGTCTATAGGTGCACTAGAACTGGAGTGCGATGCAGAAGCCATGATTAAATGATAGACAAATTTTTTCAAGAAATACCTTCACACTTCAAAATTTAGGGTTTTGCAATGTCGCTCACAACACACCACTTTGGTTGCTAGATTACCGCTTGGTGTTCTTCACTTGATTGATTGAAAATGATCTCCGGATTCTTCTACAAGATTTTGAATTCACTTTGAATCTCTAGACGAATCACTCTTTTCACTCTGCACTTGAAAATTCTTCGCTCGGAAATAGATAAGTGAAAGTGATGACAAAAATCCTATTAAATAGATTTTTCACCTACCATAATAAATGCTCCACCGCTAGGGTACAAACCCTAATTTTTCCTTTTACCACTTCAAAATCTTCTGCCAATTGACAGGTAACATATACCGATTAAGGTCTTTACCGATATAAATGGGGGGTTCGCATATTTCATCAATTTGTTCCCCCTAAGCTTTTCTGAAACTCAGTTTGTAGGTTCAAAGACTTCCACACTAGGTGCAAAAACTAGTTCATCTTGTGACACTTCTTTAGTTCTCTTTTTCCTTGTTTTATTCATTCCCACTTGAACAGTTTCAACATCAATCTTACTTTCTGGAGTGATCAGAATATCCTCCGATAGGTTCTTTCTCATTCTGCAGGTTCTAGCAGTGTGTCCTGGTTTGTTGCAATGATAGCATATCATTCCAGGTGTTCTCCATGGTCCATTATTCATACTACCATTCTTCCTTCTGCATGGTGTAGTAGTGTGACCACTACCATGACAGATCAAATAGGTTGTTCTCCAGCTGGTTGCCACTTGATAACCACCTAACCGATGGTCATATGTATTGTGTCAGTTGGGATTTTGGTTCACAAAAGGTTCTAGGATAATTCCTTGAGTCCTTGGAGGATGTCTCCCTGTATTGTGCAAAACTGACCTACATTCAAATGCTCTATGCCCAAACTTGTTGCATGCATAACAGTTTCCATTGAATCTATTGGATCTAGGCTTATTGTTTAGAAAAAAAGGAAAATTATTGTAGGCCTTATTTCTACACACATTAGTAATATGTCCTTCCTTGAGACAATTGAAGAAAATAGGTTTAAACTTTTTCTTACCTTTATCCTTGGACTTTGGTTTCTTCTTTGATGCTACATCTTTTGTTCCAGAGGTCTCACCTTCCTCATACCTAGAGAAACCAAGTCCAGTGGTATTCTTTACCGGTTTTGTTGATTCAAGCTTTTGCTCTAGCTTAGCAGTACTCTGATTGAATTTCACAAGTATCTCTTTTGACTCAGTGAGTTCTTTGGAAATAGCAGCATTGGATTCCTTCAAGGTTGCATTCTCAGAAATAGCCATGTTTAGTTCACCTTGTATTTCTTCTTTTTCCACTTTACTCTCTTGGAGATGAGTGGTAAGGGCACTAATTTCTTGCTTTAGCTTGGAGATCTCATGATCTTTGTC
This sequence comes from Cryptomeria japonica, assembly GCF_030272615.1. Classification (NCBI taxonomy): domain Eukaryota; kingdom Viridiplantae; phylum Streptophyta; class Pinopsida; order Cupressales; family Cupressaceae; genus Cryptomeria; species Cryptomeria japonica. Next base: position 644,425,134 of record NC_081414.1, read on the forward strand.
TTTTACCAGATCTTCAGCTTTCCTTTGGTTCTCAAGCTCTTTACACATTCTGATATTTAGTCCTTCCAGTTCCCTTCTTAGGTTGGCATTAGATTCATTCAGTTTTTCAACTTCTTCAACTAGGGCATCCATGTCTGCTTCATCAGATGAACTATTTTTAGTAATCTCAATTAGTTTCTCAGCATGTTCTCTTCTTTTGGCCAGAGAGGCTTTATACTTGACTTTGAGTTCATCATAGGCTCTCTCAGTCTGAGTGAGATGATGAGTAAGTTCCCTCACACTGTATTCCCCCATATCTCCTTCCAAGTGGTTATACTTATAGAAAGGTTGGCTCTGATACCAATTGATGAATACTAAGAGGGGGGGTGAATTAGTATACCAAAAAATGTTGAACACAAACTCTTAAATAGTTTAGCAAATAATCAGTACAACAGATTCACTAATAAATTGGTTAAGATAAATCCAAACCAAATAGAAAACAAAACATTCACCCACAAGAGCACAATCACCATAACACAAGATGTTTTGACGTGGAAACCCAAATAGGAAAAACCACGGTGAGAAGAAACTCACAAGTAACTATCTGCAGAATAGAAACCAGACCGGTTAAGGTCATGCAATGTTCTTCACCAGAATAGATCCTATTAGGAATCTAGATCTCTGTTAGGAGATAAGTCCTGTTAAAGACTACCTTTTAGAGGATTTTAGATTCACAGTTGTGAACCACCTTGTTAGAGGATTTACAAAGGCTTTTCTAGGCCTACCTGGTTAAGGGTTTCAGACTTGTCGAAGATGTGAGTAATCAACAAGTGAGTGATCTAGATACTAGCACAATATGCTTGGTTAGATCCTTGATAGCTTATTCTTAACACATTTCAGCATTATTTTAGTCTTCCATATCTCCACACTCTTACTCTTCACACAGACCTAATCTTCTCTTCTATGATTGCACATACAAAACCGTCATCATTATCTAAAACCCTAGACATGATGTCCTTATAAAGGAGTTTGATTTCATGTTGGTCCAATAGAATTAAATTACAAGTTCCTAGGTTCAATGTATCTAGACACATTTGGTAACACGACACAAAATCACCACCAAAGTGTTGGTGGATGATAACTCATTACAAAAATACCGGTTGGTAACTCATCAAAGAGTAATACCGGTTCATACAATCTACCGATTACCGGTTGTCAAAAATGAAGACTGGAAAAATGTTAACTACCGCTTTGCTCCTTCATACCGCTTGAGATCCTCGAACCACTTGAGGTCTTCATACCGCTTGAGGTCTTCAATCAATTTGTGACCAGTAAATATCTTCTACAAAACACCATAGTGTAAAGACTATAATACATAATACTGGTTGGAACAAATACCAGTTCAACATAACTCATACATCAAGAAAGTGTACACAAAGAAAGTGTGTCTCCATCAATGACAATCACAACATCATCAAAATGCCAACACATTTGTGATTACATTAAAAGAGCATTGCCTTATCAACCCTTCTATCAACAATTGTAGAACTTTGGTATATCTCCTTAGCATTTACTTCAGTATTTACATTATTTCATTCAAGGTTAATACCTAAATTGGGGTTTGACCTAAGCTAAACCCTTCTCCACAACATCTTTCCCTCTCTTTTTGTGTGCAAGAAACAAGCTCAGGAATTGTACTCTAGGATTCTGACAAAGTTGATAGTGATGAATACATTCAGCTTTCCACAAAGAGAAATTTGGAGGACTAAGGCAAATTTGTCCTACGTGGTCCTAAAAAATCAGGCAAAATTTTTGGAATAGGTTCTAAACATCTTATTTTGCCTACATCTTAGTTGGTGGCTCCATAGGATATCTGTAGCCATATGTTTTCACTATCTCTCTTCAATTATTCATTATTTTACCCTAATTTCACAACTTACATTCACACATTCAACTAAAAAAGGGTGGAAAACATAACCTGTGAATCTAATTAGAATTTCAGCCCTTTCCATATTTGGATTGTGGCTAGATCTATTGGATTCAACCCTCTTTAATGTATGGCTAATTTGGCTAGTTAGTTATTTTATTATCTTAATTAGTAAAACCCTAATTCCAAATTACACCATTACATTTTGGTGAACCCCACTTCTTTCATGCTTATGTCTAATGTATTATCGCATATCTGATTTGTATGCACTTAAACATTCATATTTGCACTCAGATCATATTTACAACTAAATTACATAAAATTTAGAGGTTAATTTAATAAAAGCCCTAATTTATTCTTCTAAATTTTACTTGTGGGTTGCATAATTGTTCAAATGTATTTCATATCTTATTTTTCATAATTTCATTACATATATTATTACTTTGGTTATATGGCATATGATTTTTTTGTTTGATCATAAGTGCATATGGAGTTCTTGGCTTATTTTTCTAGTTCAATTTCAAGTTACATAAAAGATGTTCATGATGTTCCCTTTCACGCATATGATGATAACTTATTTCTCCATTTCATTCATAGTTATTACTTACCCTCTCCCAAAATTGATCCTGCCAATAACGACACATTGGTGCAAAAAGAGAATATGAAAACTTCTTTCAAAGATTTCCCTCATAAAGATGAAGCTTTGGAGAATGATGTTCATCCTTCTCCTAAAATTTACCTCCCCCATAAGGATTATTTGGTACAATGGGATGATATTGTATCTACCTTTCCTAGTGATACCATACCTTCTTTTCATTTTGATGACCTTCCCCCTAGAGATGAAGCATTAATGATATATGATTGTCCTTTTCCTGAAGTTTATCTTAATCATAAAGATACCTTAGAGCAAGAGGATGATACCATTTTTCATCATTATAATGTTTCCAATTCTCTCTCTCCCCAAAAAAGAACACAACCAAGATCAAATCAATACCATTCATATTGTTGAGAATCCTAAGGTTGGTGTCCACCTTCATCAACATATCCCCCAACCTCAACAACAACCAAAAAATATTGTTAAGGGTGGAGTGAATCATCAACCTAATAATCATGTAGTACCTTACACATATAATAACAAAGTGTTTACTTTGGAAGCCAAAAATATATAAAAAAATGAGACACAATATAATTTTTTAGTTCCTACAATCTTCTCTCGAATTCATACAAATACACCATGTCTTACTAATGATGTTCCTAAAGGATGACTGGGGGTCATTAGATTTCACACCTTCTTTTTGTATAAAATATAAGATGCTTGAATTTTATACTAATAAATGTCTAGATGTTGATTGGGCCTCTTTAAACTTCAATCTAATTCCACCTAAGAACAAACCCTTTCTTATGGACATTTCAACGTCCCCTCCCCCATTGTCTAGTAGGTCCATGTCTTCTCATTCCAATATGGCATAACAACAAGATAATGTTTTGTCTGACCTTCTTTATTCCAACTTCATTTCTCTTCTTTGGCCTAAACGAAGAAATAAATGCACACAACATCTTGAAAATTCTACTTTTCGCAAGTATAACCAAATCCATGGTCATTCTACTAAAGAATGTCAAGCTTTTAAAATTAATATCCAACAATATATTGATTTAGGTATCATAAAAGCAACAAGAAACAATGAATGGCATATTTCTTATGATCATTGAAGAGGGGAAAAGACTAGTGAGGTGGATTAGATAGCAAATCAAACATATAATCATATGAAATTGAAAGACATAATTTGAAATCCTCAAAACAAGAATAAAATGCATATACCTCACAAACCTTATACCTTCTCCTTCGGATGGAGCTTGATGAAGTAAAGGCACCCTTGGATGATGCTCCACTTGATGTACTCCTCTTGCTTTCTTGATGTGGATGGCTCTCCAATGTTATGCACAATATGAAATGGATTTTGGAGGATGATATGGATGAGATGATTAAGTGTGGATGAGATATGATTTTGACATGGTAAGGTTGCTAAGATGATTTTCCTAGGCTCAAAATGGCAACATAAGATTACTAAGCTTGGAGATGAAAAATGGAGGGATGAAGTCCTCAATTTATAGGAAGAGGAGAGGAAAAAAGGATGGTTAGGATGGATCCAAGATGGAGGGCTAGGATTGCTTGTGAGATCACACAAGGCCCAAGAGAGGGTGTGGAGACCAAGAGATATGCCTTAAAGGCATTTCTTGTCTCCACACTCTTCAAGGTGCATTGGAAAGAATTCCCAGGGTGCTTTGAGAAGAGAAAGATGCATTGGGAAGACTTCCCAATGTGCCTTGAGAGGAGAAAGGGATGTGACATTCCTTGAAGAATGGGGAGGAGGAATTTAAAATTCCCCTAAAAGGGATGATCATGAGGATTGGAGGAATAAGAAGGAATTAAAAATTCCTTGGGAGAGGGGATGCCTAGAGGAATGTGATATTTTGAAAATCTCACATTCACCTAGGAAAAGAGCATTAAAAACTAGTGGTTGGATGGAAGGGACAAGGAGTTGACTTTGTGGCTAATCATGATGATTAGCCACTAGAAACTCATTAGGAGGGGATTAGAGGAAGAATTAGGTGGGATAGGATTTGTAGGAGGATTTGACTAGGAGAGAGAATGAGTGGGGGAATTAAAAATTAGCAAAATAATGTTAAGTGGGTTTAGGGAGTTTCTAGAAGTCTTTATTAGGCTAATGATAAATTAGGAAGATGATTTGGACGGGTCATGTGGGTTAACTAATTAATTGAAATCAATTAGCTAGGAGGAAGATTTGTGAGGATTCAATTTTCAGAAGAATAAAAAAAGGGGTTGATTTATTAAATAAATCAGTCACATACTATAGTGACAATATTAATTTTAATTAATATTGAGGAGAATTTGAATTAACATAATTAAATTAATTAATTATGCTAGGAATTAAAAATAATTATTATTATTTTTAAGTGTCTACATTTTGCCCCTCTTTTACGCAGTGGAAAATGTGGCGATGTGTAGAAGATAGAAGAAGAAAAGGATTCCCCAGCGTAAAGCATGGGAGCTGTATGCCCCCTCGAGAATTTTTTTGAAAAAAGACAAAAAATTATAGAAAAAAAGAGGAAGAAGAATAAGAGTGGAAGGGATAAATGAGGAAGAAATATGAAGTGATCAAGAAAAATTTGGAAAGGAGAATAGGAGATGCGAGACCACAGAGGAAAAATGGGCGCTCACGAGGGCCCATATAAACCACAAAGGGCCCAATGAAGGGTCATTGTCACACACAAGCCTTGGAGTTACTCAGAGTGAAGAAGAAGAGAAGGAGAGATGGATCGTATTCCAGTTCATGATCATCGCGTAGAGAGGATTAGGTGATTCGACCGACCGACAAGCTATGGACCACCGGTGAGTAGGTCTATCCCTCTTTTGAAATTTTTGATTTTAGGCAAGATTTAGGGCTAAAAATAGGGGTGAAAATTAGGCGAGGTGCTCGCGCTGATCGTTGTTTCAGCACATGCACCTCTAGAGAAGCATGAGCGCTAGCGATCAGCGCAGGCGCTCCTGAAGAGCTAGTTAGAATAGAGGTTTTTGGTAGGGGAATGGGGGAATGGCATGGGTGCTCGCGATTCAGCACAAGCGGTCGCGTTTCGACATGGGCGCTCGCATTTCAGTGCGGGTGCCCAAGGGATTACGTGGGCGCTTGTGTTGACGGGTTTGGGAGGGGGGAAAAAGAGAGTGAAGGAGGGCTCTGTTGGCGTGAGAGCCTACAAAATGGCATGTGCATCATGGTTTTGGTGCGAGCACTGGGTAAATCAGCGCATGCGCCTGGGAGGGGGGGATGCACTTTTTCTTAGAATTTTTGGAATGCAGGAAAGGGTATGGTTGGTTCCGGAGGTCAGGAGGTGATTTTGAGATGTGAAAGTAATGCTTTGGTGTAATGGATGTACGTGGAGAGGGGACCATTGGCATTGAGAGAGCATTCGCCAACGATGATGAGTCTGTACCAGGAGCTAGGCCACGATGAGCTAGAGGTTCTAGATGCACTGGGATTGCATTATGTAGGCAGGTGGCCTAGGATACGGGCGCATACTGCTATGATGACTGCGCTAGTGGAGAGGTGGGATAGTCAGTATAACACCTTCCATTTGCTGACTAGAGAGGTTACAATGACCTTATTAGATGTTTGGAGGATCTTGAAGATCCCTATTCGTGGCGTGATCCTTGAGTATCAGTTGTATGCGACTGATTTTTATCTGAGGGAGGTGTGTGAGTATGAGACGCCATTGATGCTAGATAGGAGCAGCATGCACTTGGGCTGAGTGATGGGTATTCGATAGATTCCTCAGCTGGTTTTGGTGATTTGAAGCTTCTTGAGTGGGCAGATCCTATCGGATTTGGATGGACATGGATTTCCTCTAGGGTGGAGCCGATGTGTTTACTTCATGGTGCATGATGGCATTCAATATGCATGGGGCTCAGCGATGCTAGCCTAGCTTTATCATGATATGCACCTAGTGACCTACAAAGAGTATGCCAGTTTATCCGCAGAGGTGACACTATTACACATCTAGGCATGGGAGCACATTGCAGTGACTCGGCCACTGGGGGTTCAGGATAGGCAGCCATGATAGTCATTTATGGATAGGTACAGGGGGCTGCTACATTACACATAGACAACGTCCTTGTGGTTTTGGAGGATCTTAGATGAGCTGGCACAATTCACATGGAGGCCTTTTTTGAGATGTGAGCGGTGGAGGGATGACTGGCAGTTGCACTAGGCAGGAGTGGAGAAATGGACTTTTGGGAGGTCTATGTATATCATGGAGTACTATGCTCCATTCAGGGTGGCTCGATAGCTTGGGTAGGTACAGGACATAGTGGGGGATATTCCAGTGTATCCTTAGATCACATGGGAGGTGAGGTATCGGGGGCCTACAATGAGTCCCTTGGACAAGCGGACAAGCTTCCAGATAGCTTTTCACATAGTTTGGGATGAGCTGATGGGAGTAAGGGAGGACCCAGGTATGACAGGTGGATACAGGAGCTAGTGGGAGGGGCACTTGCGAGTGCGGCTTACCATTCCTAGGGTTTTGGATGATGAGGAGTTGGAGTCGGGGGTTGATCAGGTGGTGGGTGGGGAGGATGATGGCCAAGGAGAGAGATTTGTAGTTCGGGTAGGGTGTGGTGCAGGCGGAGGGCAGAGGAGAGTCTGAGTTGTGTGGAGAAGGGCTCTAGAGGAGGAGGAGGGGGGTGGAGGGGATGCCCCAAAGGAGGCTGCAGAGGCCACAGTTGGTGAGCGAGAGGAGGCTGTAGTAGGGGAGGGAGGGGAGGTTGTTCCCATGGATATCCCTAAGATATAGGTGGGGAAAGGGGGAGGATCGACACAGGTTGATTTTGACCAATTATAGTAGGAGCGGGATAGCTATCGAGTGAGGCTTCATTCTGTGGAGGATGAGCTTCAGGTAGAGAGGGCTCAGAGGGAGAGCATGGATGTAGAGGTGGGGTAGCTGACACAAAAGATAGTTGATCTAATAGAGAGTCTCCATACTGCTAGCATAGAGGTGGATGCCTTGAGGGTGGAGGGGGAAGAGGCAAAAAGGATTTTGGAGGAGGCTCTGACAGGTATAGCTATTGCAGGGCTCCAGGATTCTCTTCATCGATAGGATGCCGAGTTAGAGGGATTACAGGCCAGAGTGCAGAGGGCGGAGGTGGAGGCAACATGGCTACAGGGTGAGAGGGATGCAGCCCGGTAGGCATTGGTTTCGGCAGGATTAGCACATATATTTTCTGATAGTCTGCAACAGCGAGAGAGAATGGAGAGGTCATCCCAAGAGGCACAGTATTATCGGGGATTATATCATGGAGTGGTGCCTACAGGACAATGAGCAGCCTTGTATACTGAGAGTGTGCGGTCTCAGAGGATCCATAGTTAGCGGCCAAGTCAGAGTCAACAGACAGGGAGATCAGTGGGTTTTCGGCCACCAGTAGGGGGTGTAGGAGGATTAGGGGGGAGGTACAGTAGAGGGGGGTGGTGAGACAGGAGGGGAGAGCTAGCTCCTTGTACTGCTTGTGTATTATATTTTGACCCTTCAGGGTGATCATTGTATCATGATAGACATATTTTCCTCTTTATATATACACATGATTTGATTGGTGACAGATGATGTGTAGCATTTATTGTGATGGATTATTTTTGTTCTTTGTATGATGTCATATGTGGATGCAATCATGGATGTGTTATGTTGACTTATTTTGTGATGCAGATTGGATGCTTATACATGTGTGTTTATGATGTGCTGCTAACATGATTTTTGGATGCAGGATGAGTGGTTCTTATGTTTTTATGTATAAATGTATATGTGAAATGGTTTTGTAGATGTAAAATGATTTATGATGCAATCCAAATGTTATATGGATGAATATTTATGTGATGCAACCTAAGTGCAACCTTATATGCTAAATGTTTTGTGGGAAAATGACTATCTAAACAATGCAATCTATATGACGTGAATAAATAATACAAAGAGGGAATATGCCAATAATAATATGATGATCTTAGATAGAAGAATATGGAATAGATGGGTAATGGGGGAAATCGAGAACTCCATGGGATTATTTGAGTTTAGGATTTTATGGAATGATGATGAGATTTTGTCCACAAAAAATGTGGAGAGCCAACCTAGTTTGATATTGCCCTGGGTGACTCGCACCACTGATTATGAAAATTAGGATGCTATGAGAAAACCAGGGTGTGAAATGACTCTCATATAAATGGGAATTCCTTACACACAGCTATGCTAGTGCTTAGAAACATTGATACAGAGTTGTTTTGTACATGCAAGGAGACCCTCAAACACACCGATAACCCTTGTACACAAAAAAGGTAGGTGTTGACAAACACTATGCCAGATCATTGGTTTATACAAGAGAGATCCAAAACATGCACTGCTATGAACATATGCCCTAGTATGCACCTATTGTAACATACCTAGATATGGAAAAACCCAGGCAGTCGTAAATAGTTGCAGTCGTAGGGCAAAAGATGCAAGTCTAAATGAAAAGATCCAACAAAATCTAACTGTAGATAGGAATTTGGAATTCATCAAAGCAATAGACATTAAACTAGCTCAATCACGAAAACTCAATTGCAATGATAACAAATCCTAATTAACATTCAATAGAGATATGAAAATAAAACATTCAATTCAAACGCAAACCATCACAAATGTGAATGTCTCCTCCATGATTCTCCATTGTCCTTCTTTCTCCTCCAAATTGCTTTGTTTTGTGGATCTCACCTATAAGTGCATAAGCATAAAATGAAAGCAAGATTGACAAGATGACAACATAAGAATACTAGAAGCATGATTGATTTGGATCTTTGATTGAAGAAATTCATCCAATTTATAGATAGATTGGAGAAAAGACAAGATTAGCATGAAATTGATTTTAATGGAAATTCAAATCAAGAATAGAAAAATTATGACAAGTGTATGACAAATTGCTATGCAAGGAATTATGACAATTTATGACAAATTCCTATGCAAGATGTTATGACAAGATTTTGAAAATAGAAATAGAAATTAGAAGAAATTAGAAAATTAGGTTAGAAATGATGACTTGGAAATTAGGAAATTGATGAAAATTAGATAAATTAATTAATAATTTTTCATTCATTAATTAATTTACAAAAAGAGGAGGAATTAATTAGCCAATTAAATAAACATTTAATTGTGACAAGAAGACTTAGGATAAATAAATAAATAATTTAACCTAGAGGGAAAATGACAATCAATATTAAATGAATAAATCATAAAACCTTAGAAGATGAATTAGAAATGCAAGGACCATAATTAGGTCTTGACAAAAGATAATTGATGTCGATTCGATCATGATTTTGATTGACAAAGGACCAATACTGACAAATGATTGATATTGATAAATTGACCAAGATTGATAAAGAGATCAAATTGATTGGCACCAATTGACAAGGATTAAAGAGGACAAGGATCAATGACGAATCGATCACAAAATGACGAGATTTGACAAGAGGACAAAACCCTAATTCTATCATTGATTAGGATTGATGATGTTCAAAATGATGATAAATGAGCATGCACATTGATGCGATGGGATAAGATTGACCAAAATCATGACTGAAGATTACTATCGACAAGACCTAATTCGAAAGTGAGAAAAATGAAGAATGTAGAAGGACTCGATGCTCACAAATGATAAAGACCAAGTGTGCAACATAGAAGAAATGTTAATGCAACACAAGAACCCTAAAATAAGGCAATGCGCAAATGTTAAAGTATGACTCCGCAAGCGTTGACCATTTTTAGACGTCTACATTTTGCCCCTCTTTGAGATAATGTGATTCTAAGCATTGTTTCAAAGAACAATAATGAAAATGCCCCAGACAATAATGATGACATATGCATGCCCCCTCGAGGAATTGGCTGGAAAAATCTAGAAAAGAGGCCAAGTGATCGATAAGAATGATAGAAGATGATAGATTCGAACAGACTACCAAGACTGATGGAAGAAATGTTAGTAAGCAGAAATTAGACAGAGGACAGTTAGAGATGAAGGAAAACTTGCTTTCACAAATGCACATAAGTAGGTGAGAACCTTTATTTAATGTAGCAAAGCGGATGCAAAGCATCATGGCATTGAAGGCCAGAGCTGGAATGCAACCCTTTTTGCAAAAGATAGACACATCGCACACAAGGAATGAGTGAAGCATCCTAGGGTGCATACATCGAGGGTCAAGGTATGTGTGGCATTCACAAAGCGAACGTACTTATCACAGACACCCAATGATATGGTTGCCCCAGTTTGTGACAAACATTCCACAAACAGCAAACACAACAAAAAAGGAAAGGGACCATGAACCATCCTGGTCACTCTAAATCACTTAGTGACATCATCGAGCAACATAGGAACATGATCGAAGCCAAAGATAAATCAGTAAAAAGATAAGATGCACAAATTCAACCAAGTCAAACAAACAGTCTGATCATCATTGTCAAAAGTGGAAAACAAGAATGATCATGCTGTTTGGTTTCAAGGAATGCAGTACCCCATCTAAGACAAGACACAGTCTGGTTTCGAGTATACCACACCCTATATAAGACCCATGATAATAGTGACAAGGACCAATGGTAATGTTGATGCTATTTTGATTTATGTGACAACTTTGCTCAGTTTGAATGTCTGGTTTGATTGAAAAGTTCATCTGTTAATGCGTGATTTCAGTTAAAACACAATGTTTGATTGATTGTCGTTGGATGTATGCTCAGTGATCTGTATATGCACAAAGGGGACCATTTATTGACAAAATGCAAAATGCCAAAGGAATTGTTTTTGGATTTTGATGTTTTGAAATTTTTTGTTCATTTTTCAGGACTTTATTTGACCTTTTAGGGATTTTTTTAGGACATTATTTGATTTTTTTTGGATTTTTTTCAGGACATTATTTGATGATTTTTTTGGATTTTACCCCCGGGACATTATTTGATTTTTTTGGATTTTTTCAAGACATTATTTGATTTTTAGGGATTTTTTCAAGACATTATTTGATTTTTAGGGATTTTTTCAGGACATTATTTAATTTTTATGATTTTGCCCCCAGTGTCTAGCAAGGCAAGGAATATGACAGGTGATTAAGGCTTTCTGAAATGATGGTGGATAGAGGGAAGACAAAGGCCTTTTACCATGGAGACAATACGGATGCAATTTTCAAGGGCTATTGCGTGATGGGACAAGAGACTGGATATGACAATGTAAAGCAGTGACATGGCATGAGGGACATGTCAAGAGGTTTTTGAAACCATGTTTAAATTTTGTGTCCTTATGTCAGATCAAGATCAAGGAATTAAAAAAAAGAGTGTATGGATAATGATAAGATATGGATAGGATAAGAAAGACCAAGAATGGATAAGGAACATGGACTGAAGGTCGGGATTGGCTAAGGGATAGTGGCAGAAAGTTGCAATAAGCTAGGGAATATGGATGAAAGGATGAAATGGATAAAGACCAAAAGCTATGATGGACTAAAAGCTGCAAAAAAGATGCATGATGCTCATGACGATCCTCAGCCTTGTCAAGATCAAAGGTGGAAAGGGAAACTAGACCTGAGGGACAATAGGATAATGGAGGAGTATGACATGGTATGATAGGATAATGAAGGGCAATAGGATATGAAGGAGGAAAGCTGCCCCCAAGTACGGTATGCAAGAAGTTCATAGATTATGCATGACACTTGTTTTCTAGGTTTTCATCATGGTACTTGCCCAAGGTGCCTGTTTGCCAGGTTTTCACCAGTGGACAAATTATTTTTGCTTTACTTTTTTTTGTTCTTTTTTTTTTCACTTTTTTTTTTTTTTTTGACTTTTTCAATAGAAGATGGACACATGATAGGGGATGGAAGAAGGACTCAAACATCTTTTTGTTTGGATAGTAGCCTTGAAAAAAAATGGACCATGACCTTTAAAAGTATGCTCAAAGATGTTGGTAGGATAAGGACATGGAAAATGAGATGAAACTAAGGCAAGGATTTATGCAAAGGATTGGACCAAAGGGATTGAAGGATGAAAAATATGCATTGGATAAATGATAGGGTATTGGAAGAATTGTGCTTCACTGAATGGAAATGTTGGCAAGATTGACATTGGCACACACCTTGAGGGGTGATGGACTGATGGAGGAAAAATGTATTTTGGATATTGAGATTTTGACGAAGGAAAGGCTATGGATTTTGGGACATAAGGGCCCAAAACGGATGAAGGAGGTGGTGGAGGAATAGACTTGGAAGGTTTGGATGGAGGAATAGCAATTGTAGATGCCAATTTTGATGTTTCTTTAGGCTTTTGTGCTTCAAGGAGCCACTTAGGGATCCACATGGTTTTTTATTTTTCATGCTTTTGTGGTTCCTTGGAGTGCATTACTTGCACAAGGGATTTAGGAACCTATATAGATTTTGAAATTTTTTTTTGAGCAATGGGCCTTTGTGGCCTTTTGGATATTTCTTTTTCTTTATAGATCATATTGTTCTTTGTTTTGACATGTTGATCGTTGAATACATGTGGATTTCTAGACTTATGACTTTTATGCTTGGCATACAAATTGCTTGGAGGGGGAAAGGAATGCATGGATGGATATGAATGAAATGGAGTTCTTTTGGATTGATGAAATTGACTCAAGGATGTGTGCCTTTGCTGACCTTGAATAGAGGACGAAAGGATATAAGGACCTAAGATGGATGGAAGGGATGATGGGGAAGGTGTATGTTTTGATTTTGATGGAGGGATACCAACGTATTGAGAGTGAGTTGTGTAGACATGACCCTTAAGATCTTCTTTGATATGGAGGGGTTCTTGCTTATGGAGATCTAGTCCTTTGCCTTTATGAATATCTTGACTTGTAGAATACTCTTTTCTTTGGGAAGAAGACGCAAGTCCATTATGAGGTGGATATGATATGAGAGAAATAATGAGATCATGAAGTGGATCGGATTGGACCAAAGAGGAAGAACCCATTGTTAATGTCAGGGGTTCATGAACATCTTGCACTGACATGTTAGAATCATGAAGGGGATTACAATCATGAGGGGGACTAGGATTGTGTAGTGGACATGGTTCAATGACAGGCTCTTCAAGAGATGGAATGGGAGAAATAATGGGATCATCAAAAGAAATGCAATCTTGGAGTGTATATGGAGCACTAAGATAAGGAGATGGAGGAACAAAAGGATCTTGTGGAGAATTTAAAGGAATAATTTGATCTTGACAAGGAGGAAGATCATTGGAATCCTCTTTAAAGGTGCTTTTCTCTTCACTTTTATTGGGATCATCGGAAAGGATGGAAGGGATATCTTGATCTTTCTTTGGAAGTGGAATGTCAATGGGATTTGAAAGGACATTGTGTTCTTGGATAGAATTGACAAGAATAAGTGAATCATCGTGAGTGTCTGGGAACATGGGGTCCTAGTCAACAATTGGATGGGATGATAAGGTTTCAAGATCTTGATCTTGATTTTCTTTAGGAATCATTTCTTCATGCTCTAAATTATCCTCTTGACATGAGGTTGGACTTTGGATATGCATGGGGGATTCTGACAAGGGATTAGTGTTTTGGCATGAAGGAAATACACTTTGAAAATTTGTGATGGATTCTGGCAAGGAATCAATGCTTGAACATGAGGAAGAGGGACTTCGAATGGGGTCCTCTAAAACAGGTAATGGCAATAAAGTGCATGGTGGCATTGGGTCTTGTATTTCTGAAACATGACAAGGATGTGCATGATGAATTGGATTATCTTGGCAATCAATTATGGATAGCCCTTGGATAATTTCATCCTGGGGTGTATTGTTTGATGAGGACAATATGGAAGGTTCTTGTGAAACTTCTAAAGGTGTAGGGATATATGCCACTGGAGAGTCAATTTGTTTGTGGGGGGGTGAGGTATTGCTAGACATAATTGTATTATCTTGATCTTCCTCAAAGAAATCACTTGGTAGGTTCCTTAAGATCCTTGCAATAAAGCCACCTTTCTTTCGAAGTTTTGACATAGTTGTATCTAGAATTTGAACTTGTTTGGAAAGGTGTTGGTTCTGGTCTGATGTCATGTTTTGATTTCGAACTAGATGTTGATCAAATTGGTTTGACATGTTCAAATTTTGGCTTGGTGCATGTTGCAACCTTTGTTTTTGAATGTTTGGTTGTGGTTGTTGACATTGATATGTTGATTGAACTTGTTGATATTCCACCATTGGTTGAACTATTTGTGGACATTGTATAGTTGGTTGGGCATATTGTTGAAATTGGACCATTGGTTGTGTTTGTTGGCAATGTTGAACAATCGGCTACGATGGTTGAAAATATGATTGATAGTAAACTTCTTCTTGTTCTTGATGTGGAGGCACATAATATTGTTGTCCCTTTTCTTGAAATTGTTTCATCATCTCTATTTGGGAGAGGAGAGCTGGTATGTCTGATCGTTCAAGAAGAGATCTTACATCAATTGGCTCAATATTTGGATTTCAACCTGGAAATTTTTGAAACATTTTGGACATTTGTGATCTATTCTTCTCAATGTTTTTCACTCTTTGTTCCAAAATCTCATTTTCTTAAGCTAGTTTCTCCTCTAGTTTTTGTATTTGGACATTTACATCATCATGATAAGTTTGATCCAAGTTCTGAGACATGCAGATATTGGATTGACATGATTGATTGCTCAATTGTGATGACATGGCTTCATAAGAAGGTTGAGATCTCATTTCAAAAAACATGTCACTATGCAATGCAACTAATGGGATTGACAAATGCAACCTAAAAGGATGACAATGCAACTTAATGTTTTTGTTGTTTTTCAAGATTTTGACAAACTCATGAATGCAATTCTAAAAATGAGACCCTTAGGAAATTGAAATGATGTCTAGACCTCAAAGGACAAAAGGCCAAATGACAATAGGACAAATTGACAATGTCTCCCCTATATGCTTGGATACTAAGCTAGGTTTGACCAAATGACATTGATGACAAAAAGACAAAAGTTTGATAAGGTCTAGACTTCCTAAAAATGACTTAGGGTTTATCAAAGATTTGTATTACTCAAGTATGACAAAACCTAGTTTTGACACTATATGCAAAGGGACAATAACTTTGCCAATGACCCTAATATGATATGATAATGACCTAAGCTTAATGAAGAGACCTAGGGTATGCAAATGTGACCTAATGTTATGAGGACAAGGATGCAAATGCTAATGTATGACAATGTCAACCTAAGGCAAAACCTAAGGTTGAATTATGAAATGGTATTACTCTAATGCAAGAGGACACATGCAAATGGATGACCCTTATTGATATGCAAAGGAGTATGACCTAGGTGAAACCTAACCTTGGTAGTTGACAATGAATTTGCAAAATGCAAACCTAGGATGAACCTAAACCTAAGTGAGATGAATGTTGAGACAAGATTTGAAAAATGTTTGACAACCATGTTTGAAGGTGTTTTGAACTTTGTTGAATGAAATACTCTTGTGTTTAACCTTGTTTTGAATCAATTTGTCTTGTTTTTGAAATGAGACACAACTCAACTTTTGACAAGCAAAGAAGACAAGATATTTTAACTTAGACTCAAGACAGTCATGCTCATTCACACATTTCTTATGGTAGGTAAGGACAGTAGGTACTTGAGAGGTAGACTCATTATGAGATTCAAGGAGAATACATAGATGCTTGACCCCACGGGCTCCCCTCCACGGCACTCACTTCTCAGGGCAGCCAAGCATCAGTCCCCATGGAAATCTCCCCATGGCGAACTTAGTATCTCTTCCAAGTAACCGAACTCCTCCTTCTCAAAAAACTAGAAGGATTTTGGCTTCTAAATACAAGGTGTTTAATAAGGATTTCTATTAAGTGCCACTCCTTGGTGTCACGCAAGCGTGATTGAGACATAGGCCCACCAAGATACCAAAAAAATGTAGTCCTGCAAGCACGATTTAGACCGTGAGGCCCTACTTAGATGCTGATATGAGAAAGAGTCCAAGGGTCATCACTTCCCAAGTAACTATAATTCCCACGTAACCCTTCCTTCAAAGCTTTCGCCCATTAGGTATTTATTTATAGTGAGTTAGAATGCCAAGGTACTCTGGCTGTGCTCACTTTGGGTCGTTCCCTTCTCACGATTGTCACTTGCTTGCAAAAGAAAGAAAATGGTCAGGAAGGCAGACCCTCTAAAGGAAACAAACAATCCAAAACATGAGAATGGTATCGAAGATTTGGATTTCTAATCACCCTAAGAAGGATGAGAGCATACTCTCCTACTCCAATGTCAAACTTGACAAGCAAAGTGAACATATGTTCATTCCATCCTACTTAGCAAACATACCAGGTGCCTAATTAAAAATCACAAACACAAAGTTTGGCTGGAATATAAGGCAACCTGCAAAATCACTAAGTTAGGAATTTGATTTGTTTGGTCTTTGACTAGCGAACTTGCATAACATTTATTAGTAGTTTCATTCTTGTCTTCGCCATGCGTAATGCCAAGGTGCTGCATAGAGAATCAGTACCAAAGAAAACCAGAATACCAGAACAGATTGCAAAACAAAGTAATTTGCAAGTAAAAACACTGATTTTTACCTCTATTTCTGGCCTTACACAAGTACAAAATGCCTTGACACATGCGCAGGTCTCCTTAACATAGGCACAGATCCCTCCTACATAGGCGCAGAAGTGTCCAGAAAGCTCTGGGTCGCCCTGTTTCTTGAGTTTTTCACCTCCAAATCAGCTCAAAAGCACTCAAAACACAGTTAAGGGGTTAAGTTCACGTTGACTTCACCAAGAAATGTAGATAGGAATTTGGAATTCATCAAAGCAATAGACATTAAACTAGCTTAATCATGAAAACTCAATTGCAATGATAACAAATCCTAATTAACATTCAATAGAGATATGAAAATAAAACATTCAATTCAAACGCAAACCATCACAAATGCGAATGTCTCCTCCATGATTCTCCATTGTCCTTATTTCTACTCCAAATTGCTTTGTTTTGTAGATCTCACCTATAAGTGCATAAGCATAATATGAAAGCAAGATTGACAAGATGGCAGCGCAAGAATACTAGAAGCGTGATTGATTCGGATCTTTGATTGAAGAAATTCATCCAATTTATAAATAAATTGGAGAAAAGACAAGATTAGCATGAAATTGATTCGAATGGAAATTCAAATCAAGAATAGCAAAATTATGACAAGTGTATGACAAATTACTATGCAAGGAATTATGACAATTTATGACAAATTATGACAAATTGCTATGCAAGATGTTATGACAAGATTTTGAAAATAGAAATAGAAATTAGAAGAAATTAGAAAATTAGGTTAGAAATGATGACTTGGAAATTAGGAAATTGATGAAAATTAGATAAATTAATTAATAATTTTTCATTCATTAATTAATTTACAAAAAGAGGAGGAATTAATTAGCCAATTAAATAAACATTTAATTGTGACAAGAAGACTTAGGATAAATAAATAAATTATTTAACCTAGAGGGAAAATGACAATCAAGATTAAATGAATAAATCATAAAACCTTAGAAGATGAATTAGAAATGCAAGGATGACAATTAGGTCTTGACAAAAGATAATTGATGTCGATTCGATCATGATTTTGATTGACAAAGGACCAATACTGACAAATGATTGATATTGATAAAGAGATCAAATTGATAGGTGCCAATTGATGAGGATTAAAGAGGACAAGGATCAATGATGAATCGATCGCAAAATGATGAGATTTGACAAGAGGACAAAACCTCAATTCTATCATCGATTAGGATTGACGATGTCCAAAATGATGATAAATGAGCACACACATTGATGCGACAGGATAAGATTGACCAAAATCATGACTGAAGATTGCTATCGACAAGACCTAATTCGAAAGCGAGAAAAATGAAGAATGCAGAAGGACTCGATGCTCGCAAATGATAAAGACCAAGTGCACAACATAGAAGAAATGTTAATGCGACGCAAGAACCCTAAAATAAGGCAATGCGCAAATGTTAAAGTATGACTCCGCAAGCATTGACCATTTTTAGATGTCTACACTAACAAGTCAATTCTTCTATGACCAAATGATACCTCTTGCCAAGAGTAGGACTTAGGATGTTGGATTAGGTTGCCTGGTGAGGGAAGGAATCATCCCTAGGGCAAAGTGGATTTGTGGATTTAGGCAAGCGATTTAATGGATTTTTGGAAGCTGACCTGTGGACTTGGGATTGCTTTTCAAGACTTCTTGAAGCTTATAGAGAGGCATGCAAGCTCAGTTTAATGGGATATTCCTTGTTCATGACTCAGGCAAAGACTCATCATCATACACGTGTTTTATTGGGAGGCAGAAGAGAAGGAATGTTGCAAATGGGCAGACTGAATGGCGAGTGATTTGCAGTGTCGATCTGATAGACAGTGGATCCAGTTATTTACCTTCGCGCCTACATGGAGGTTTTCACCAAGGTACTTGTCTATAGCGCCACAAAGTGGTTTTCACTAGTGGACAAATTATTTTTCTTTCTTTTTCTGTTTTTTTTTTTGTGTGCCACAAGGCGCCTGTTGCCAGGTTTTCACCAAAGTGACGATTTTTTTAGGATTTTTTCTCATTTTTTTGTATTTTGCTTGATTTTATGATTTTTTTGATTTTTTGTGATTTTTGACAATTTAAGACTTTCTGAGGACTAGGCATAAAATCTTTTGAGGTGCATGATATTCATTTGATCATCCAAAGGATCGCCTTCAAGAGTAGCCAATTCATAAGCCCTTGATCCATATTTTGTTGTGATTACATATGGTCCAAGCCAATTAGGCTTGAACTTTCCTTTCTTTTCTCTTTCTTGTAGATTTTTTTAATTCTCCATGAGGACAAGATCACCAACTTGAAATTTTTGGGTTCTAACTTTTTGTGATAACTCATATGCAAGAGGTTCTGATATACCCGAAGATGGTTCAAGGCCTTGAAGTGTCTTTCATCTAGCAATTGTAGCTCTTGTAAGCGGGAAATTTTGTATTCTTCCTTAGGTAGGATGTTTTGCAGTGATATCCTTAGAGAGGGGATCTTGATCTCAAGGGGAAGGATGGCTTCAGAGCCAAACAACAGGGAATAAGGGGTGGCACCTGTGGGGGTGTGGATGGAGGTGCGGTAGACCCACAAAGCAGGATGGAGTTGGAGGTGCCAATCATGGCCAACTTCATTGACTGTCTTTTTGAGGAATTTTTATTAGGGTTTTGTTAGAAGCCTCAACTTGGCCATTGCCTTGCGGGTAATATGGAGTGGAAAAGCGATGTTGGATGTTGAATTTTTGGCAGAGTTTTTTGACATCCTAGTTTTTGAATTTTCTGTCATTATCTGTGATGATAAATTTTGGGATGCCATATTGGCAGATCAGGTAGTTTAGGATGAATTTGGATATTTGCTTGCTAGTGGTAAAAGTAAGAGGGATAGCCTCTACCCACTTGGTAAAATATTTAGTGGCGGTGATGACAAACTTGTGTCGATTGGAAGATGGAGGGTGAATTTTCCCAATGAGATCGAGCCTCCCACTATGAGAAGGGCCATGGTGTAATAAATGGTTGAATTATTGTGATGGTGTATGAATCTTGTTGCCATGTTGCTGGCAAGGGATGCATTTCTTCACATAGTTATATGCATCTACTTCCATCTTAGGCCAATAATAGCCCGTTCTCAAAAGTTTTTTAGCCAATGTGAGCCCACTTGAGTGTGCCCCATAGATGCCCTCATGTACTTCACGTAATGCCCATTCTACCTCTTGTTTATCTAAACACCTTAGGAGGGAACCATCAAAATGCCTTCTGAACAAGGTGTCTCCAAGGATGGTGTAATGAGCACATCAGTGGATGAAGGTTTGTTGTTGGGTTTTAGTGAGATGTGGGGGAATAGTGTTGTCTTTGAGGAAAGCGAAGGTTTCTTGGTACCAAGGGGACTTGGGACCAATGAGAACACACACCATTTCAGACTATGGTAGGTCATATGTCAGTATAAACAATTACTCAACCAAGAACTCAAACTTCTGGCTGTGTGCTGCCATTTAAAGGAGGGAGCCAATGGTGGCCATTGCATCTACAGCCCTATTGTTTGTTCGTGGGATTTGATCGAACTTTATTGCCGTGAAATGTTGCTTAAGATCTTCAACCATAGTATGGTAGGGAAGGAGTTTATCATCTTTTGTCTAGTACTCATCGTTGACTTGTTTTATGATGAGCTCAGAATCACCATAGACTTGTAACTCCTTTATTTTCCAGTGAATGGCCAAGCGCAAACCTGTGATAAGTGCCTCGTATTCTTCTATGTTATTGGTACATGCGAAGGATATCTTGTATGATTTTGGGATGCCATCTCTTTGAGGTGTGACCAATAATATTGCTGCCCCCAATCCATTTTGGGCATAGGAGCCATCAAAGTACAATCACCATGTGGATGATGTGGTAACAGTCATGATGAACTCATATGGTAATTCTGTAAGAAGAGGATGGTCACCTGGAAGCAGAGCTTCAGCCAACTGATCTGCAATGACTTGCCCCTTGATTTTCTTTTTTTCCACATATTCAATGTCAAACTCGCTTAAGAGCACGACCCATTTAGCGGTTCTACCAGTGAGAGTAGCCTTTGACAAGAGATTTTTCAGTGGATCAATTTTAGCAATTAGTTTTGTTTTGTTGTTTAGCATATAGTGTCGGAGTTTCTATGTGTTGAACACCAATGCTAAGCATACTCTTTCAATGGGGGTATAATTGAGTTTATACCCTACCAATGTTCGACTGATGTAGTAAATGGCATGTTCCTTCCCCTGGTCATCTATCTATGCCAATAATACCCCCAATGCCACTATAGTAGCACATATATACAGAATAAGGGGTTTTCTAGGAATAGGCAGCATCAACACTAGAGGTGATACTAGATATTCTTTTAGTTTATCAAAGGCCTTTAGGCATAAGCAATCCCATTTGAATTTTGTGTCCTTGCACAAGAGGTGTGCAAATGGATGGCACTTATCTACTAGTTGTGAAATAAAGTGTCTAACAGATTGTAGTTTCCCCTAGAGACTGCATAGTTGTTGGTGGAGGCATTTCCTTGATAGCTTTTAGTTTTGTAGGATCGACCTCAATGCCTCTACGGGAAACAATGAATCCTAATAATTTTCCCGATGTGACTCCAAACACACACTTTTTGGGATTCAGGCGTAGTTTGTATTTTTCTAATCTTTCAAAGATCTGCTTTAGAATAGGAATGTGTTCTTTCCTTGTCTCGGATTTGCCTAGCAGATCATCCACAGAATCCTCCATAATTCTGTGCAAGAGGTCATGAAAGATTGTTGTCATGGCATGTTGATATGTAGCTCCAACATTTTTAAGGCCAAAACGCATGACCTGGTAACAGAAAGTACCCCATGGTGTTGTGAATGCAGTTTTATGCTGATCCTCATCTGCTAGTCTGATTTGGTTGTACCCGAAAAACCCATCCATGAGTGATAGCATTTCATGTCCTATTGTAAGGTCCACAATCATGTCTATATTGGGGAGTGGGAAATCATCTTTAGGACAAGCTCTATTTAGATCTCGGAAATCAGTGCAAATGTGGATGCCTCCATTAGGTTTGCTAATAGGTACAATGTTGGAAACTCATTTAGCACAGTCTATAGGTTTGATGAAGTCTGCATCCAACATCTTTTGAAGTTTTGCCTTGACCGGGAGAGAAATATGAGGGTACATTTTGTGCAATTTTTGTTTTACAGGTTTTGCATCTGGGAGGACGGCAAGATTGTGAACCACTAAGGCGGGATCCAACCCTGGCATATCAGCATAGGACCATGCAAAATTGATTTTTACCTCTGTAAGGAAGTTGATAAAATCTTGTTTCCCTTGTTCTATGAGGGACTTAGCAATGAGCACATTTTGTGGGATGCTTTCGGTGCCCATGTTGATGCTATCTATTTCTTCTATCAACAAATTTGATTTGTCCCGTGGAAGGTAACCAATGGTAGGGAGGTCAAGTCCCTCATCGTCAAGTGCCTTTTCCAAGTTTTCACTTTTGGATATGCCCTTTTTTTTTTCTTTTTTGCTCATTCAAAGGCGCCTCAGAGAGGTTTTCACCTAAGGAATCATGTTTTTTTCTTTGATTATCTTTTTTGCAGCTAAGGGCATTGACCTGACTACCAAAGTATCCCTTTTCATGTAGCTAAATGCCCTCTACTCTGTTACAATCTTCCAGATTTCACATTGTTAGGAGAGAAAGGAGAGCATTATCATCAGCACAAATGTTTAACGTGGGTTTGTCTCATTGGCCCTAGTTTATGAGTTCAGGATGAACAAGATGTAACTCGTGTGAGAGGGAAGAGGGGATGGAGGAAATGGTATTGACGTGAGTGTCGAAGAAGATATCATTTTCATATTCATAAGGCATTTCATGGAATTCCTCTTCATCAGCGCTTTCGATATCCAAAGGAGGACTAGAAGGGGCACCAACGATAGTAATCCTAGGCACCGGGGTGTATCCCAAGCCTCTGTTGTATTTGTAGGAGATAGGACTTATGGGTGCTTTTCTTCCTTTCTCCTCTGGTCCCAGGCCATGCCCTTTGTAACCTATTTTTTCAACTATGATTGATGCTTTTGGATACATATTTTTTGATATTTTTGCTGGATCTTTGTCCTCTTCCTAGTACAGCCATGAAGAGACATTTGCTTCGAGGCTCTCCTCATAAAGTGGGCCCCATTGCTAGAAGGTGGTGTTTTGGCATTATATGACTGGTTTCAGGTCCTCTTTGAGCTCTTTCGGTTTTCCAAATAACTTAGGAGAGAGAGGGAGGTTGCCTATTAATAAGACATCCTCCAATTTGTATTCTCCATAGCCATTGTCTAAGATCCTGATTTGATTATTTGGTTGGGATGAAGTGGAGGCAACATTTGATGTGTTAGATGGAGGTGTTGGTGAGGGTGTATTTAGTGGGAAATGATATAGATGTTTCCCCTCTAGTAGTTTGCAATATTGAAAAGGTTGGGGATCACCTTTGATAGTGATCTCTCTTCCATTGATGCATTGGTGGAAAGTGGAGGGCACGACCTGCAAGGAGTGAATCCATGGCCGCACGAGGAGAACATTATAGGGGAGATCAAGATCTAGTACATGGCATGGGATTTCAATTGTGATAGGGCCCACTTGAAGAGGTAAGGTGATCATGCCCTTTGAAACTATTTCTACGTCACCATATGCTTTTATGGTGATCCTTCCTAATGTGTCCACCAAGTCCTCAAAAAGTCCCAATTGTTTTATTAACTTGTATGTACACAAATTAAGTCTAGATCCACCATCTATCAAAATACGCTTGACCTTATGTTTTTTAATAAGGGCTTCGATGTGCAGAGGTTTGTTGTGATCTTCATCAGCAGGAGCATATTTGGAGGTAAATACAATGTGTTGTTGGGCAGCAAGGTTTCCAATGAGAGCTTGGAATTGAGTAGCATTGATGTTATCAGGAACACGAGACTCAAGGAGGGCTTGTTCCGAAATTTCCTTATGTACAGGGGAAGTCTTGAGAAGCTTGAGAATGGAAATATGTGCAGGGGTCTTCCCAAGTTGGTCCAAGAGGTCATATCTATGGGTAGAAGACATGGGTGGGGGGTTCAGTGGGGGAGGAACTCCTTGGATAGTGACTTTGCCCTGGCGTGTTGTTACATTACAGTCATTTTGGGAGGTGGACGACATGGTGCCTTGAATGACTATCCTAGCTGGATTTGGTTTGCTTTGGGGAGGGGGAGAGTTGACTCCTTGGATAGTTATGATATTAACATGGTTGTCTATGGGCTCGATGCGACCCACTAAAGAGTCAAAGATGGTTATGTGATTGGTATAGTCATAACCCACTGCGTTAGATGATGAGCCTTTTCCTATATCATGCTTCGGGAATGGTTCCTGGTACATTTTAAGTTTGTCATTGTTATTACCAGGTTTTGCATTTTCTACTTCGATCTCACCCCTATCAATGAGATCTTGTATGTATATTTTGAGCTTCATACACTTTCGTGTGTCATGTCCCTTGATACGATGATATTCGCAATGCTCATTCTCATTATACCATCTAGGTTTGGGCTGATTGGGGTCAAATGGGCGAGTGATCAAAAAAACCACTGCACCTGCTTGGACAAGTTTTTGAAACAACATTTCAATAAGCTCAACAAGAGGAGTGAAGTCTCTTGGAGCTCTGTTATTCGATCGGGGTGGTCATCCCTGGATTGAAACATTGTTGTGAAGCTTTTGTGATTGATTTTGGTTGTTTTGATTGTTGAATTAATGATTATTGGTGGTGGATTTTTAGGGATCAGCCACTGTTTGGACCCGCTTTGCGTCAGTTACACCATCATTGACTACGTTTTTGTTTTTAGACCAAAATTTTGGCTTGTCGTTATGATAAGAGGAAGAACTTTGTGTCAATTTCTGGTAATGTTTCAAGGTTCCTTCCTCCAAAAAGACACGTTCAAGAGCGAGGCCCTTATCAATCAATTTTTGGAAGGATTTGACACATTGGGATGTCAAGGGTCTTGAAAGTTCAGGCACCAAGTTCTTTTGAAATAGCTCAATTTGATGTCGTTCATGCATGTCGCACTGGAATTTCTTGATAAGATGTTGTCATCTTTGTAGGAAGTTGGCGAAAGTCTCTCCAGGCCTTTGTTTTGTGTTACATAGGTCGATCATAGAAACATCATTAGCCATGTTGTAAGCATAGTGGGCCACAAATTTCTCTACCAAGTCTAGAAAGGAGACAATGGAGCCTCATGGTAGAAATGAGAACCATGCCAAGGCATCTCCCATGAGACTCTTGGGAAAGAGTCTACAAAGATAAAGGTCACTATAGGAGACTTCTTGACATAAGATGTGAAATTCTCGGACATGGTCACGGGGGTCTCCTTTGCCCTCATACTTGGTGAATTTGGGGATCTCAAATCCTGGAGGGTACGGTGCAACTGATATAGATGGGTCTTAAGGACAAGGACAAAATTCCTCAAATGAGTAAGGTTTCCTTTTGTTAGTTCCTTCTTTCATGTCCCTGATGATATTTTTCATGTCTTGAATTTCTTTGATGAGGTCTTGTTGTGGATTTTGATAATGATGAATTGTATTTGCCCCAAGAATTGGATGAGTCAAGGAAGGTGCATCACCACTAATGTATTGATATGTTGAGGAGGCAGGAATGTGAGATGTGATGACCGATGTTTTAGGGACTTGGGTGATAGTTGGTTGGGGTTCGCAAACTGTTGCGACATGATTGAGTATGACTCAGATAAAATTTGCGATATTATTGATAGCAAGGGAAGTTTGTGGAATATAAATATGTGGTTGAATGGAAGGAGGTGATATGGAAGTGTGTTGGAGGATGGATGAGATTGGATTTGATAGTGGTACAGATGGTAAAGCGAAAGAAGGTGGGATGGAGACCACGGTAGGAGGTGTCATGGGCGGCATTGATTGAGCTTGGATGATTGATGGGGCTGCGATTGACTGAATTTGAGGAGCGGGTACAGTGCTTTGTATGGACGTAAGGTCCCCTTGTGGTTGTTGGCTGAGAGTGGATTTATCAATTTCAGGTGGATGTTGAGCTCCATTTTCAAGGAGAGTCTTTAGAAGTGCAGTAGGATTGTGTTGGATGAAATTTTCAACCATCCCTTGGTTATAAGAGTCTGCTAGAAAAGTTTGCACCTTCGGAGATAGTTCATCTTGGCTAACCATATTAGGATTTTGGCTTTGATCTTGATTTCTAGGTTGCCCACTTTGTGTAGGATCTTGTGTGGGATCTTCATATAGGACACTAATGTCCAACATACCATATTGTTGTTCAGCCATCTTTTTCTTTTGGGATCAAGTTGTGACCATACACGACGAGAGTTAGAAAAGCTTGGAGGAGGAAATCTCTTGATGAAAGGACTTAGCAAGATGTTTGTGGAATTTTGGATTTTGTCTTTGATGACAAGGGATTTTATTGATTTGGTGGGGGTTCTTGGATTAGAGCCCAAATTTGATTAGGATTTGACACCTTAGTCCTTGGATGAGGATTTTAGGTGGTGGATGAAACCACAAGCAAGGTAATGACCATGTTGGGTAGAATTTAGACCTAGGAATGATGATTAAAAATCCCCTCTTGCACCAAGGGTTGACTAATGACCCTAGGCAAAGTAAAGACGTGAATTAAGAGTCTTGATCGACTCAAAAGGATTAGGCAAAAGATACTTGGAGAGGATTATTCTTCAAGCATGTGAGCCAATCGATAAATGATGAGGTCTAAATGGAACTTCACAAGGTACCTTGATGTGAGGTTAAATTGGATTAAAGGATGATTGGATTTGGATTTTGATAAATTGATTTGATAGTGGTGAGAAATTGATTTGATATGCTAAGTCCTTAGGAAATTTGAGGATGATTGATTGAGGAGGTGTGATAGTGATGACTTAGAAGAAATTTGATGACTAAGTTGTTCTTGACATGAACATGACTAAAAAGAGCATCAATTCAAATGGCAAGTTGTATGAAGGGACATGACAACCCAGATTTTGATGATAGTTGGTGTTTCAAAAGGACAAACTTGATAGGGAAGTTGGACTCTTATCCTCTCACTTGGGTTTATGGAGTGTGGGACGGATGGAGCTTTGACACAATTTTGGACTTTGTGTGGGTAATGACTTGGACAATTTTTTTGTGTCTTGACAAGTGTTCCTCTTTTTTTTTTTTTTGCAAAGTGTTTGGGGAATAGTGATGTGTCTTTAGTCTACTCTTGGCAAGTATGTACCAAACAAAGCAAACACAATGATCAAATGAATATTACCTCAAAGACACTCATGCTCATATACAACATTCTTAAGGTTGGCAAGGACAATAGTCATTGGATCCCAATTGGTTTCCTAGCTACGCTTACCCAGAGCAGACACTTAGATGCTTGACCCCCCTGGCTCCCCTCCATGACACTCACTTCTCGAGGTAGCCAAGAATCAATTCCTATGAAAACTCCTCATGGAAAACTTTGTGTCTCTACTAAGGGCCGTAAAAATATGGGTAGCATCTGAGGTCCGACCTCTTGCACCAATGACTAGAAGGTTTTTGGCCAATATAAACAAGGTGTTTAGTAAGTATTTCCGTTAGGAGCTACCATTCGCAATTGCGCAAGCACAATTGAGGCCTATAGCCCAATGAAGCACCAATGACTTAGTAGTCATGCAAGCATGATTGAGATCTCTAGGATCCTACTAAGCACCCAATGTGAGAGTGAACTCTCATATAGCCCCAACCATTGACCCTTTCGTAGTCAATGGCCTATTTATTATAGTGAGTTGGGAACCCCAAGTTCGGGTGTACTCACTTGGGTTGTTCCCCTCTTACCTTCTCAAAGAGCAAGTTGGGAGGGCATCCTTGCTAGAGGTAAACACACAATCAAACAAGAAAAGGTTGGAGGGTCTAGATTTATGATCGTCTAGTTAGACGAGAGCATACTCTCCTACCTTTACGCTTTTCTTAAAAACATGTAAGACAAGGGTTCATTCCATTTTAATTAATATCTAGGTGCCTAATTTAAATAAATGCACAACATTTGGTTGAATCTGCTAGGCAACCTACAAAACAATGGGATTAGTAGTTTTTCTAATTTTTTTTAATTCTTGGATGGTCGGATTAAACTGCAAAACTGAAAAGATGGCAATTAGTCCTAACTGTACTGCACAAATAGTGCACGCGCTGAATTGCAGTCAGCTGCACCGAAACACCTGCGTATACACTGAACTAAATAAACCAGTAAAACAAAAAATGACAGAACACATAGAATAGGACAGGACTTTATAGCTGTCTATCACGTTGGTCAGAAATGCTCGCACTGAAACACCTGCGCTTGTGCTAGACCTTAAAATAGGGACCTATGGGAGTTAGCGGCTAAAATTTTCAAAATTTAAATTCAAATAGCTGGGTGGGAATTACATAAAAATGATTACGCTGATTAAAAATTGCTCGTGCTAAAATGTCTGCGCTCATGCTAAAACACCTGCGCTCACGGTAAACAAACAGATAGATAGTAAAATTTTAAATTTTAAACAGCAAGTGGGGAAAAAATTGAAATATGTCAGGTCGGTCGCGCTGATGCGCCTGCACTCACGCTAAAGTAGGTTTTCTATCGTGTGAAACCCAAGTCACTCACATTGTTTTGTAGTCTCTCACGTTGTTCTGGAACCTACTTCTCACAACTCACAAAAACTAACAAAATTATTAGTTCTTAGGGACATGGGTCCCACCGAGCATGCCAAAATGAAGAGGGGAAAAGACTAGTGAGGTGGATTAGATAGCAAACCAAACATATAATCATATGAAATTGAAAGACATAATTTGAAATGCTCAAAACAAGAATAAAATGCATATACCTCACAAACCTTATACCTTCTCCTTCGGATGGAGCTTAATGAAGTGAAGGTTCCCTTGGATGATGCTCCACTTGATGTGCTCCTCTTGCTTGTTTGATGTGGATGGCTCTCCAATGTTATGCACAATATGAAATGGATTTTGGAGGATGATATGAATGAGATGATCAAGTGTGGATGAGATATGATTTTGACATGGTAAGGTTGCTAAGATGATTTTCCTAGGCCCAAAAGGGCAGCATAAGATTACTAAGCTTGGAGATAAAAAATGGAGGGATGAAGTCCTCAATTTATAGGAAGAGGAGAGGAAAAAAGGATGGTTAGGATGGGTCCAAGATGGAGGGCCAGGATTGCTTGTGAGCTCACACAAGGCCCAAGAGAGGGTGTGGAAACCAAGAGATATGCCTTAAAGGCATTTCTTATCTCCACACTCTTCAAGGTGCTTTGAGAAGACTTCCCAATGTGCCTTGAGAGGAGCAAGGGATGTGACATTTCTTGAAGAATGGGGAGAAGGAATTTAAAATTCCCCTAAAAGGGATGATCATGGGGATTGGAGGAATAAGAAGGAATTAAAAATTCCTTGGGAGAGGGGATGCCTAGAGGAATGTGAGATTTTGAAAATCTCTCATTCACCTAGGAAAAGAGCATTAAAAGCCAGTGGTTGGATGGAAGGGACAAGAAGTTGACTTTGTGGCTAATCATGATGATTAGCCACTAGCAACTCATTAGGAGGGGATTAGAGGAAGAATTAGGTGGGATAGGATTTGTAGGAGGATTTGACAAGGAGAGAGAATGAGTGGGAGAATTAAAAATTAGCAAAATAATGTTAAGTGGGTTTAGGGAGTTTCTAGAAGACTTTATTAGGTTAATGATAAATTAGGAAGATGATTTGATGGGGTCATGTGGGTTAACTAATTAATTGAAATTAATTAGCTAGGAGGAAGATTTGTGAGGATTCAATTTTTAGAAGAATAAAGAAAGGGGTTGATTTATTAAATAAATCAGTCACATACTATAGTGAAAATATTAATTATAATTAATTAATATTGAGGAGAATTTGAATTAACATAATTAAATTAATTAATTATGTTAGGAATTAAAAATAATAATTATTATTTTTAAGTGTCTACAATCATTTCAAATAACATTCAAGTTCCTATTATGTTGCTCCATACTATGTGACATTGTTAGCTTATCTATTGGGGGCTCATTGTCATTCATGGTGGTACAATTTCAAGTGCAATCATACTCAGTGAGAAACATAATTGTCCATTTATTTTTGTCTCTATGATTGGGGAAAACAATAATTTTTCTCTTTCCTCTTTATAAGGATTCACTTTTCCTTGTATGAGTTGCATTTTTCATAACATGATGTCCTTTCTTGCATATAATTATCCTTCATGTGACTACATGTGTCTTCCTTGGTTAGGACCTATTCCTTTCTTGAAATAGTACATCTCTTATGAATAATATATCCTTAGGGGGTGTGTGATACTTCATCATGTTTATCCTTGTCTCCATGTTGGGGGGGATAATGGCATTTAATTTTAACTCTCTCTCTCGTATTCCAAATATTGCCTTTTCCTTTATGAGTTGCATTTTTCATAACACGATGTCCTTTATTCCATAAGATTATCCTTCACATGAGTACATGTGTGTGCCTTGGTTAGGACCTATTCTTTGCTTGAAGTGGTACAACTTTTATGAATAATCTCTCTTTGGGGAGTTGTGTAATTCTTCTCTTTGCCCCTATTCTTGGGGCATTGATTTCTCCTATGATCCTTTCTAAGGATCCACTTGTCCTTTTTTGAGTGGTGTTTTCTTATGATACAATATTATTCCTTATGTGAAATTGTTTGTTTCCTCAAGGATTCCCTCTTATCCAAGAGGCATGTATCCTTTTTTACAACCTCTTCTTCACTTGGTAATTTATGTCTATTATAAATAAACCCTTTGCCTTGGGTCAAAAATGTGTTATCCTTCATCAAGAATCACTTTTACCTAGCAATAGGGGGAAGGTATGAATTATTTCTCTCCTTCGTTTCTTTTGGTCAATGGTGTTATTTTTGTTAAAAAATCTCCTCTTAGAGGTAGATGTCTTTTGAGAAAATATCTCTTCCTCCTTCTCCTCCTAAGGTTTTCCTTTACACCTGTTGCAATATATCTCTTTTACAACTATCTTTTCCATGATTAAAAGAGTAGTGCCTCTTTATATTGGATTTATGAGTTACATTGTTGCGTAAAAGGGTATCTCCTTGGTGTTGAAGGTGTGTTTCCTTGTTTCTAGCTTCCTTAAGACGTCAACATAGCTTTATGTTGACATCTTAAGGAGGGGCATTGAATATCACCCTCTTTGTATTATATTTTTCTACTATATTTTGCATGTCTTATATGAGGTGGCCATTCTCAAAATGAGACCAACAAGTCTTATACAAGATGTTTCATTTTTTAAACCAGGCACAAACTTTTTATATGTCTTATACAGGGTGGTCATTCTAAAAACAATAACAAGTCTTATACAAGATTCTTCATGCCCGAAACCAAACATAATTTATTTTTGTTTAATTTCTTATACAAGTTGGTGCATGATTGAAACTAGACCAACAAGTCTTATGCAAGATTCTTAACTCCTAAAACCAAACAACAACTTATGTAGCACATTCAGTTGACTAGCATAACACAACTTTCAATACCATTCAACTCTTCCTTTTTTAGAGAGTGGAACTAGCATAACATATCTTGCTAAACGATTCTAACTCTGCCTCTTTACATGAATCACACAATATAATACAACTTGTTGTCCCATGAATATTAATGTTCCCATGGGTCACCTAGAATAACACAAATTCCTAACCAATGGATTCATTGGCCTCTCTTTCTCTTCTTCCCATCGATCACCTAGCATAACACAACTTTCTAGAATGTGGAAACCATGCTCTCTCTTTTATCCTCCCATGAGCTCATAGTTTTGGTATTTGTGGATCATGGTTCATCATTTGATGAAAGATATTTCTCTTTTTATATGACCATTTGTGTTCTTGTGATAGTATTTTGAGAATGATATTAGTTGCTAAGATATTTGATTATTGAGGTCCCTTCAACTAAATGACATGGAACCTTTTTGTTTTTAATACTAACCCCTTATGTTGTGTGCCTTTTATCTTTGTTTGTCTTTGTTTGGATTTTTTCTCTTTGTCTTTCTTTGTGTGTCCTCACATATGATTGTGTGAGTTAAGATCCTAATATTGGTGGCTTGGTTGATTGAAATTAGTGATATCTTATCTCCTTGTGATCTTTCTCCTAATTTCTTCTCTCTCTCATCTTTCTACTTTACCTTGAGTATTTGCATAGGCTCATACTCCTATTAAAGAAGGGGCTAAATGTAGAATCATAAATTGTAACTGGTACAATTTTCACCTCATGTTTGTGCTCCTACTTTAGCTTGTCCTATCTTCATCCCCTCTCTAGGTCCATTTTGGTCCCCTTCTCCAACTTCGATGTCATGAACATTGTCAAGTGAGACCCATCTTAGAGGTCCCTTCCCTATTTGTTGATTCGCAAGTCAAATTTATTAGAGAATAAGGGCATGTAGTTCCTTGGTCCTGGACCAGGGCACCCCAAAATGTCTGGTCCTCCTCAAATAGGCTCTAATTTGAAATGGGATAGGCCATTTATTTCCTTGAAATGGATTTCAATCCCCATGGCTACACTTGACCATTGGAGGTTGGCCTAATTGAAAATTTACCTAGGGAACACTATATAAAGACATCCTATCAATTCATTTTAATCTGTCTCCATACCCTATCATTTGTGCATTTGTGAAGAATTCATCATTAATCTTTTTTAGACATTCAAGGTTGATTTTCATCCTTCAAGCATTATCGAGCAAACTTGCATCAATCTGCATGCAAGCATGTGTGTGTAATTAGGTTTTTCATGTTCATATGTTTCTCATTCCATTACATTCAACATTTATACTTACATTAAAAGAGAATTGGATCATCAATCCTTCTATCAAGTAGATTTGAGGTATATCTTCTTAGCATTTAATTTAGTATTTACATTATTTCATTCAAAGTTAATTCCTAAACCAAGGTTTGACCTAAGGAAAACCCCTATCCACAAGATATTTACCTCTCTTTCTATGTGTAGGAAAAAAGATTAGGAGCATACTCCAAGATTCCAATAGAGTTAACAATGACGAATAGGTTCAATTTTCAATAGAGAAAAATTCGGAGGACCAAAGAAAATCTATACTATCTAGTCCTAAAAAATCAAGCTAAACTTTCGGGAATAGGTTCTAAACATCTTCTTTTTCCAAGATCTTAGTTGGTGGCTCCATGGGATAACTATAGCCATTTGTTTTCACTGTCTCTCTTCAATTATTGATTATTTTACCCTAATTTCATAACTTATATAATGCCCACCAAAATACCCTAGACAAAATAACTAAACTATTCAACAAGAAGAGATATTTGAAAAAACAGATCAACTAATGCAACATAATAACTATCATTACACAAGATCATAGAATAACATCTACATAAATGATTAAGACATCACGCAAGTGGAAATACATTGCAAAAATTATCATCTCAATTCATTCATATAAGCATTCGTTCACTCATTCCCTAGGGTACTTCGACATTATCACTAACTATCAATATCACATAAACACTTCCATATCATGAAACTATAATCACCCATTTCATTTAATTTATTCTCAAATACTTTCTTTCTAACATGAGAATCATTTATTTTCAATGCATACCTATCATAACCCCATTAACTATTAGATTCATTTAAACACCAAACCAAATGTTCCTAATTCCCTAGTCTTTATCCATCCATCACATCATGAATCTAATTAACCATGTTTTACAATAGAACGAGATCATTCCTTAAGAATCACATCACATCTCATCAAGGTCCTACTCACATATGTGTTCAAGGATTAGAGATACAAGTATAAAAACTATTTCAAATAGAATTCCATATGAATGCAAGACTAACTCATGAACTCATACACAACAACAATGCATATAACTAATCATCCATTTTCTGACCCAATATAGAATCTAAATCTCCATCTCTTAAACATTGAGCATTTATTACACTACATTCCAATGCAATGATTATAACATCTCACATCTTAACAAGCCATAATCCCAGCTACTACATCATGTACTAATTCATAAGCATACAAGACATAAAAGTACATTATCTCCTTTACATTTACAATTGTATCATGATACAATTTACTATTTCAACCCCTAGAGTGAGCTCCGCATAATTAAGAATCATAGAGTCCATACAAATCTACAGCTACTCATTCATTTCCATATCCCAAGGATAAATACCATTAAAGATTAAAATATTTCAAATCAAGGCACACATGACTATTAACATATTCACTAATATTCACAAGATAAACACAAGGTAATCCAGTCATATATCTCAAACAATTAATTTCTTTCTAATCTAGGATTACATACACATTGAATATCCATTTACATAAATCTCATCCAATACATCTTATTCTGAAATCAACCCTCTACAAGTCTTAATACATATGTTCACAAAATATTAATTACATAGTCTTCTTTACTATGGCATCTTTCTCGAGATACAAATGTTGGCAAGAGACACTGCACCGGTAGAGATTAGTGCATGAGGAATGTTTCAGGGTTGTCATTCATGGAAACTCAGATCATAAATCACATTTGGTATATGCTGAATTATTCTACCTCAAGTTTGATATTTATTTTTCTTAAGTCTAGAAGGTGGAATACAGACTATGGGTACATTGAGCAGAACTCAATTTTGGTTGCATAGTTTTGGATGCAGTGGAAGAGTTAGGTGATTTGATGTTCGAGATATCTTTTTGTGTCGACTTGAATTTCATCTTCAGAATACTACCTGCAACATATTAGTTTCATAAAATACAAAGGAAATGCAAACTCAACCAATGAAACTACATGAAATTGATATAAAATAAAAACACTATTTTTACTTTCATGATTTAAGTCTCATTGTGTCCTAACTCCACTATTCATGGTTGTAGATGATTTGATCTTAGACAAGCACTGATAGCTTCCAAGATGGCATATGAAGAATGGATTGATAACTGATAGTTAACTGATACTATGATATGCAATGCAAATGATTTATAGATAAATGAGAAATGCTAAATTGCTAAATTGCTTCAAGATAAAAACTCACAGATGCATAAATTTTTACTCAAATTGTTAACGTGAAGACTAACTCTTTCTCAACTCAAACTCCTACTTTTATAGACTTTTGAGAGGATAAGATGATGTGTCTGAGATCAACGGTTATGATCAGATCTAGAAATTTGAATGGTTGTGAGCAAAGGTGAAGGTTGAGAGAAAGGGGGAAGGAGAAGACAAGTGTCACTCATCTCACCTTCACTGGGTTGCAAACTGATGGAATCTAGGGGTGGTTGGAGAAGATTTAGGCATGAGAGCATAGGTGGACTCAAGTCCTTCCTAAGATAAAGGGATGTTGGAGAGAATATAGAAGAAAGTTAAGAAATATGTATACGTACACAATATTTCATTTATTTTGGAAGTTGGAGATAAGTGGCTAATAAATATTTTATTTATTTTAATTTTGTTGAGTTAATTTAGCCACATGATGGATGAGTTGGCAAAGGAAAGATGAAGTGGAGATGGAAGGTGAGTTGGAAAAGAGAATAAATAATTGAAAAAATTATTTAATATTTGAGACTATAGGATGGAAGAATAACCATTAAATACTAGATATTTAATTGATTGATTTGAAAAATAATTAAATATTAGATATTTAATTTATTGATTAGAGGAAAAAGATAAATAAATTAATTAATAAAATATTTCAATTAAATTAATTAATAGAAAGACATGAAATGAATTAAATAAATTAATCTTTTCAAATTAACTATTTAATAGAAGAAGAATTATTCAATAAATATAAAATATTTATTTAATTGCTCATAGCCATTTTTATGTGTATACATTTTTCCCCTCTTCAAAATGATGTCAAGACAACATTCTTTCAAAGATTAAATCAAGTCTTTATAGTGCACCTGATGGAGATAGAAATCTTGATTGTGTGCCCCCTCGAGAGATTGATCGTGAAATTATTGAAAATTTTGGATAAGCAATTGATCTTACGATAATTGAAAAGGTTGTTAGATTAAATTTATTTTTGAAAATTAAATAAAATTGCCTCACTTAAAAGAATTAATTACCCTTCCAAATGGTAATTATAAAATTAACCTAGGTTAATTTTATACTCATTTGCATCCTTGTCAGCTTGTGGAGTGAAAATAATTGTCTTAGTGAGCTGGCAAAATGGTGATTCCATTTGACAACCATCGATTTGAGTGTGTTCGACGGTATCAATGACCTCCTGAGTATGGTCATCCGATATGTACCTTATCCCAAGCTTGTTTTCAACTTGTCGTACCAATTTCCTTGTTTTTGAGCACATATTATGTTTTGTTTTTAATTTTCCGATTTTTGATTTTGGGTGTTAGTGCTTTTTCTTTGTTGGTTTGCACATTTACTAAAAAAGGTTTTCACTTTTGTTAATTTAGCACATTTGATTATTTGGTTACCGCTTTTGAATGGGATGTTAACGCTTTCATAGAATTCACATTTTTTATCCATGTATTCACGCATATGTAAAAAAGGTTTTCACTTTTGAATGATTTTAGCGCTTTTGACTTGTCTGTTAGTGCATTTGTTGAAAAGGTTAGCACTTTTGAATGATTTAGCACCTATGTTTAATATAATAACACTTTTGTTGAAAAGGTTAGCTCTTTTGCTTTAGATAAATTTGTTTGATTTTGTCCATGTTAAAATTCATTGCAATGATTTGATTTAGGCATTTTGATGTGCAAATGTGATTGATAGATATTGAATTAATGTCTTGATTGATAAAAATTTTGATAATGTTGATTGATAGGATAAACGATTGATTGATTTGATTGGTAGATTGATAGATTAGCTCTAAGATACCAGTTCAATTTCTGATGAAGAGAATTGCAGAGTTTGATTGAACTCATTGATTGATAGAAAACCATGATTGATAGTTTTCGATTGATTTGATAGCCTGATTTGCTTCATTGAAAAGATGTACCAATTGTTGATGTGATAGATTAGTGATCTCTTTGATTTGATAGATAGATGATTGATAGAGATCAAATTCTTTTGTTAAACAAGAGAAACTTGATGTTCTCCAGTGTCGAGATAAATTCCCATCCATGCAACATTTAGTCCCAAAGCTTACCTAGGCTGAGATTAGACATATAGATGTCTGTGGATTACGCCATTTGTTATATATGTTTGATATTACCCATAATAGGGGATTGTTGACTACCTTAGAAGAGAGATGGCATAGCGAGAATAACAATTTTCACCTGCCCACTAGTGAGATTAGTGTGACACTCAAGGATTTCAACAGGATTCTTCACATCCTTGTGACTGGTGAGTTAGTCCAGTATGATTTTTAGGATCTTGGTGGGATAGAGGCTTGCAGATCCTTATTTGGTGATGAGAGCATTTCCAGAGGAGAGATCTGATGGGAGGATATGATTATGTACCATGCAACTCTCCCAGTGATTCTTGCAGGTTTGATTGGCGGATTCATTTGTCCAGATAGGAGATCTCAAGGTTTCACTATTGGTTGGGGTGAGATTCTATAGAGCATGATGCAACATCAGACTCGATATGCATGGTGTGTTTGCATGCTTTCTCATTTGTATCATGATCTTCATCAAGTTGTTTTCAATGATAGTGCTAGTCTATTTACAGGATGCACACTTTTACAGATCTGGTGTTGGGAGCACATTGCTATTACTTGACCTATCCATCATAGAGTTTGTGGTGAGATGAAACCATATGTCTATTTATATGTAGGTATCCTTACTCAACATAAGCTGGGTAAGATAGAGTATTGGCATTGGGTTCTGGATTCACTAAATAGCATCATTTGGAGACCTTATATCGATTGTGAGCCATGGATGGGTGATGCACAAACATTACCATATATTCTGCAAAGTAGATATCTTATTGGTTGTACTCCATACATTATTGAGCAACAGTTGATGAGTCACATTTTGAGACAATTTGGTATCATTCAACACATGCCTACTAGTGTCACTATATATGCATGATGGTACAAGGATAGGCAAGATTGGGGACCTTCTCTATCTTTTGAGATAGCATACGCAGAGTTTCTGGCTACTCCTAGGGTGGCTTATGATTTGACATTACACGTTCTAGATCCTAGGGTGACTATGGATTATGCTTAGTACATGCTTGCACACCCTTTTCCTCAGATTACTGATCTAGCAAACCCTCCTCCCAACTCAAGAGATGAGGAGGATGAACCAGATGATACCATAATTATGAGATAGAGATGGAGATGAGAGATTAGAGCTTCTTAAGAGGCCGAAGGTGAGGGAGATGAGGGAAGATATGGAGGCGGAGGCGATAGAAGACCCAATTAGAGAGGAGGTGAATTAAGAGTCTGTGGAGGACCTTTTGGACTAATTGGCAGGGTTGGGAGACCACTTCCCATGGGTGGGAGAGATGTAGGATGGATTTGGAGGGACATTGGTAGGGCAGGTATGAGATCAGTGAGAGGATTACACTCTTTAGGAGGAGGCAGGAGCATTGGACTGGATGGGGGTTGCAGGAGAGGCATTGATTTTGGTCAGATTCAGTCAGACCCTAGGGTTATTGTAGCTCACGGTGGAGAGGAGGAGGATTCAGAGGATCATTTTCCTTTCATTAGAAGATGGGTTTTGAGAGCTTCTCGGGTTGAGATTCCAACAAGTGGAAATGAGGGGATTCAAGATCATGTTCCTCAGCAGGATGTGCCAAAGCAGGATACTTTGGACAGTCTCAGAGAAAAGATAGATCAACTTAGAGAACAGGTGCAGACACTAATGACAGAGAAAGACAAGGTTGTTAGGAGACAGTATCATACTCAGTGTCTTGTTGATCATATTCAGCAGGTTGGATTTGACACTCTCTCAGCCGATACCGTCAGAGCACTATTTCAGACTAGGAAGGAGACATCACAATGGAAATGGTTATATGAGGAATTAGTCACAGAGAGTCAGAGAGAAGGTAGCTATCATACTACTGTGAGGATGGATAATAGCAGTGATGGAGTCATGGGACCTCCTCATAGGAGTGGTGATCATGGGGGATAGCCATCTAGAGGATATTCTCACCCACAGCCTCAGAGATAGACAAAGTCAGGTGGTAGTGGCACAGGACAACCTTTACTTGATTTATATTGATGAGGCACTTGTATTTTTTATCTGATATCATTGTATACTTGGACTTTTTTATTATTTTATTATGATCTATATGTAGACATGGACTCTATATGATGATCTTTGGTTTATGCATGTTACTCTATATGATGATGATCTATATGCATTGATTACATGGATGATGTTATGATGATCTTTTCTTTCTTTTATTTTCATGATAATGATGTTTTATATGTTGATGCAATGATGATACCCCACTGGCTCCGCCCTCGGCACTCACTTCTCCAGAGCAACCAAGCACTAGTTTCCATGAAAACTCCCCATGGAAAACTTTATATCTCTACTAAGAACCGTATGTGTGTAAGCCGCTTCAGAGGTCTGACCTCCTATGCCAACAATTATAATGATTTTGGAAACTATTACAAGTGGTTTTTAGTAAAGGCTTTCGGTCATGTGGCCATACATGCAACACTTTCAGCTATGTATATACACAAGGTTCCCAGCCTATAGAGGTTACGCTCCATAGGGTTTATGGGGAGACATAGTATCGGTATGAACTTATAAGCACATGTTGTTTGTAAATTTTGTCACAAACATGATTTATTTAAAGTGGATCAGAAGGACTTGGTATTAGCCCATTTCCACTTGGGTCGTTCCCCTCTCACTGGCCCCCTCAAGGCAGCTTGGGAAGGCAGGCCCTCTAAAGGTTACACATAAAAGAGAATAGGTCTAGTTTTTTTATCACCATATGAGGGTGAGAGCATACTTACCTACTACTTCATCAAGCATGGAAAACAAAAATTTATTTTAGCCTTACACAATCTATGTGCAACTACTTTAAAGAAGTCACTCAAAATGCAAGTTGTGTGCTGTCAATTTGTCCCCTTAGTTAAGATAAATGTGAAAGATATGATGTGTTACTTTCCAAAATAAAACTCCTAATGAACTACGTGAGGAAATGCATGAAATTTGCTTTAAAATAATCCTACACATAGATATGTTAGTAGTTTTAAATTTTCAGTTCCTGGACTATTACAAGCTAGGGTTATCATTGCACCAAAAGATCGACCTTTCAATGCCCGATACAACCACTAGACTTATAGAATCCACAAGAGGCTGTTAAACCATGTCACGAATCCCCATGAGGGACACTAGCCCACTACCAAAAATTCCCCTCCCAGCATCACTCACCACGGCCTGCATGATTCGATCCTGTGACCAAGCTCTGATACCACTTGTTACAAGCTAGGGTTGTCGTTGCACCAAAATATCGACCTTTCAATGCCCGATACAACCAATAGACTTATAGAATCTACAAGAGGTTGTTAAACCATGTCACATATCCCCGTGAGGGATGCTGGCCCACTGCCAACATGGACATTTGGACTTGTAGAAAAAAGTTTGTTAGCTGCAAATAAAGGCGCTATCCTAGCAAATGCGTTGTTTCCACCTCAAAAGAGTTGACCTAGGGGACAAAAGTGTGAACTTAAGATACGAAAGCACTACTCTGTGGACTAAAGTGCAAGAATTCATAGGCAAAAGTGCTAACCAAAAATGACACATGCGTTAACCTCAGAGACAAAAGTGCTAATCTAAGGATTGAATGCAATGATTTGCAAACAAAAGCGCTAACCTAAATGCCAAATGCACTAACCTGTGAGACAAAAGTGCTAATCTATTAAATGAAAGTGCTATCAGAATTCACACAGGTGTGAATCTAGATTACAAATGCATTAAACTTATGTTTGCGAGAACTAGACAGGATATTAGAAAGATATATGTGAGGCTCCAATCCCACGGTGGGCGCCAAAATGTGTCAACTTGGATTTCATCTTCAGAATACTACCTACAACATATTAGTTTCACAAAATACAAAGGAAATGCTACAGGAAATCCAAACTCAACCAATGAAACTACATGAAATTGATATAAAATAAAAACACTATTTTTACCTTCATGATTTAAGTCTCATTGTATCCTAACTCCACCGTTCTTGGTTGTAGATGATTTGCTCTCAGACAAGCACTAATATCTTCCAAGATGGCATATGAAGAATGGACTGATAACTAATAGTTAACTGATACTATGATATGCAATGCAAATGATTTAAAGATAAATGATTATGCTAAATGAGAAATGCTAAATTGCTTCAAGATAAAAACTCACGGATGCATAAGTTTTTACTCAAATTGTTAACTTGAAGACTAACTCTTTCTCAACTCAAACTCCTACTATTATATAATTTTGAGAGGATAAGATTATGTGTCTGAGATCAATGGTCATGATCAGATCTGCAAATTTGGATGGTTGTGAGCAAAGGTGAAGGTTGAGAGAAAGGGGGAAGGAGAAGACAAGTATCACTCATCTCAACTTGACTAGGTTGCAGACTAAGGGAATCTAGGGATGGTTGGAGAAGATTTAGGCATGAGGGGACAAGTGGACTCAAGTCCCTCCTAAGATATAGGGATTTTGGAGAAAATATAAGAGAAGGTTAAGAAATATGTGTACGTACACAATATTTTATTTATTTTGGAAGTTGGAGATAAGTGGCTAATAAATGTTTTATTTATTTTAATTTTGTTGAATTAATTTAGCCACATGATGGATGAGCTAGCAAAGAAAAGATGAAGTGGATATGGAAGGTGAGTTGGAAAAGAGATTAAATAATTGAAGAAATTATTTAATATTTGAGACTATAGGATAGAAGAATAACTGTTAAATATTAGATATTTAATTGATTGATTTGAAGAATAATTAAATATTAGATATTTAATTAATTGATTAAAGGAAAATGATAAATGAATTAATTAATAGAATATTTCAATTAAATTAACTAATAGAAAAACATGAAATAAACTAAATAAATTAATCTTTTCAAATTAACTATTTAAAAGAAGAATAATTATTAAATAAATATAAAATATTTATTTAATTGCTCACAACCATTTTTATGTGTATACACTTATTTCGCAATCCTAGCCTCTGGTATTGAATCTCGTGCAAGATTGAAGATCTGACATTTCAGG
This sequence comes from Cryptomeria japonica, assembly GCF_030272615.1. NCBI lineage: Eukaryota > Viridiplantae > Streptophyta > Pinopsida > Cupressales > Cupressaceae > Cryptomeria > Cryptomeria japonica. Next base: position 644,467,338 of record NC_081414.1, read on the forward strand.
AAGAACATGGTTATTTTGGTGTAGCGTAGTATGCAGAATCTTTGGGATGATTTTGGTGATTGGTTTCGAGTTTGAGGTGGTTGAGCCGACATGTGTGAAGCATTTAATCAATTTTTAAAGGTCTGTCTGTGGATATGTAATCGGATTGAGTTGACTTCTTGTTACACATTTCATATTTTGAAGTTGACATATTGATGACCTAATCAAGTGGTGTGGATATATAAGACCGATCTATTTGATAATTTCATATGTGTATTTTGATGTGTGAAGAGCGTATAAGCATTTGAGCATAGTTTCACATGCGATATATTTAATTTTGTGCTCTAGTATATGACAAAGGAGAGTAGAACATAGCAGTTTGTTAGAACAGTGGAAGATAGTCACTTTACACTTAACCAGAACTGCATTTTGGTACTTGTATATGCTACTCACCAGTTCAAACATTCTTGTTGTAATTGTAAATCATTTGGAGGATAGTGAGTCCTCTAAGGGTTGTAGCCCCCTCTATTGTAATTGAGCAATGAGCTCTAGGTAGTGTGACTGAATGCATGTGCATTCCCTTTGTAATATTATTATACTCTTGATTATAGTATTATAATATTGTGGGTCTCAATCCTACCATAGTTTTTCCCTTTATGGGTTTCCACGTAAAAAAATTGGTGTTATGGTTTTGTGCTTGTTTGCATTTAGTTCTGCACTTTTCTTTTATTCATTTGCATCTGGTGGCTTAAGAAAGTTGTTAATTCCAGAACACTGATTCACTCCCTATCTCAATGTTCATTGATTCCAACAATTGGTATCAGAGCCAGGTTCCTCCAAGGAAGCCTAACAGCTTGACGAAGATCTAGAATAGTGAATCAATGGACTTTGGTTTGCAGAAACAACTTATTGTGGAAAGAAGCAACCTAGGAAGAAATCTAAATGATGTTGAAAATTTCATTGAGTCATTGAAAGAACTATTACCTATTTTTGCTAACAAGCTCAATTAGGTAGAGCTTTAAAGTTTTGATATTCACAAAAGGCACATTCTTATTCTGTTGTGTTGCATTCATGTGTATAAAGAAAGAATAAGAAAAATATTACATTTCAATGCTTCTAGTTCATAACAACAAAAGAGAAAAGTCTTTCTGAAGGAGTATTTTTATTGATATGAAATACATGTCTCACACAACCTGTGAGACTACCCTTTACTTATTTGAAACAAAAGAACAGCAACAAATACATGAATAAGCAAATAAAAGGCAAAATGCATGTAGAAGGGTAACCAATCATTGCATGTATGATTGGTTAAGTGTCATGTTTCCTATCTGAACTGGTTGTCCTTGTGTGTCTTGAGTCCTCCTGAATGTCTAAGTTCCTGCATTGATCATATCAATGATATTAGATCCTGAAATATCTAAGAAATGATTAGTCATGCACTCTACCCAATTATGTGCTTATGCATATATTAGTGAATCCCAATATGCATCAAAAAAGGAAAAACCTGATCATAAACCATCAAATGCATATTTTCTCTAGCTTGTTTGCTTCATGTGCAGGTATTAAGAAAAAAATGTATGTTGATTACAGATTTTATGTATGAGTGGGAGTAAATGAGGCTCCCACGAGGGTTGAGCCCAGCTCATAAATTGTATCCCTATAACTGCCCATTGCTCATCAAGACAGTGGTATAAGTACCATCATACGTATATTCTCATCACAAATTCTCTCATTTTTTAGTATCAATGGTTAAGAGAATGATGGTATGATGAAAGAATAAGTATCTAGTAGAATACTGAGAGGGGGGGGGGGGGTGTGAATCAATAAACTAAAAAACTGATACAAACTCCCAAACTCAAAAATAAACTTATCAACAAATAAATTGGTCAAGATAATATCTCAAAGATTACCAACATCAACTGGTTTGACTGTTATGACAACTTAACAGTAAACAACTTCAATCTTGTAAACATAAAAAATGCTTAATCATCTGTCAACATATTCATCTCTCAATGCTTCCAGTTATCATGCCTTATCAGAATAGTTAAGTAGTTAGTCAAATCAACAAAAAGGATCATAACCACAAAAGAATTCACCACTTGACACAAATATTTATACGTGGAAAACCCAAATAGGTAAAAACCACGGTGAGATGAGACTCACAAGGATAGCTATCTGAACTCTTCTGAAGTTCACCCTGTTAGGAGCCAAGCTTGTTAAAGCTTTTACAATAAGTCTTATTAAGAACTGATTTTGTTAGGAATCACCTGGTTAAGGGATTTACAAATATGCCTTGATGAAGAGCACAATACCCTATTAGGAGTAACCTTGTTGGAGGATTTGAGAATCCAAACTAATGGACCACCTTGTTAGAGCTTACCCGGTTAGGGGATTTCAATTTCTATTGTAATTGTTAGAAAACAATAGATTTTCTTGATCTGTCTAAATAGCACTACATCTGCTTGATCAGATCCTTCTTAAGATTCAATCTACCTTTACTCAAACTACAAATCCATCCACTAGTTAGGCAACCACACACTCAACTAGTTTCTGCCAATCTTGCCAACTTTTCCAACACTTAACAAAACAATATCATCAACCTCAAATAAAAATCAACTAGGTCGGAAACACAACAAAAACCTAATTCTCATCATCAAGATTACAAACAAGTCAGTATAATCTTGACCATTAGAAATCATAACAATCTCTTCACATTAATAAAGAAAATTTCAACCGCTCCATGATCACCACTTCATCGGACTTTGTAACTCATCGCGTGCTATGCATTAGATGCAATCCACTTTGCTCCTTTCCATGACAATAAACACACCAAATCAATCTAAACTAATCCTCATTCAATGATCACATGTGTCTCCATAATTATTGCTCAACATTAGATATTAAACCAACAAACTTGAACAGTTAGGGTTTAATAGAAATCAACAGATAGGATTTACCGGTTACATAACATAGAAAGGTTTAACCCTTTACACCGGTTCAACTTGCAAACTACCATATACCAGTTTACAACATCTTCCTCAAAGTTTATCACATAGGTTACAAGACAATAGCAATAACAACAATAACATCAACAATACCATGAATACCATTCACTGGTTCAATTGACAACATATCATTAATGCAATCTATATGCAAAATGCCAACAAAGAAACATATGCATATGGTGGTGCCTACATCATCTCCTGGTAAACAAAAGACAATCAAAAATCAGGAGGAAAAAGAATCAGTGCATTATCATTGCGTAAAATGAAGAGTCCAATCAGATTAGGTATTGCAGAGAATCGAGCATAATGAAACATTAAAGGGATATTTGTATCTCACATGAAACCTTTTGTTTCAATCTAATCAACAATTGTAAATGAATCATTTTATGTTTGTGTCATAGTGGGTTATGTAGCAAGCTTAAAAGAAAGTTCAGTAAGCTCATAATTGAAGGTTTTCTGAACTTTCCTAAGCTTACTATATAAAACTGCTTTTGAGAGACCCCAAGTTTCATCTCACATTTTGAGTAGCCAAGTGATGGGACCAAGAGTGTAACTAGTACAGTCACCGGTGAGTTGCAGTCATGGAGACCTATAGTAGAATAGGTGATAGTCATGAATGCACTAGAAAGGTTATAATAGTAACTGCAGGTTCAAAGTGTTACAAAACCATAGAAGAAGTCATGAGAGCTATTAAAAGGTCCATAACTAAGCATCAGTCATGAATCACTAAAATCTACAAAGTAACCACTATCAGTACAGTGTTTGTGCTATGAGACTGTCAAAGGAAGCATGAATTTGCAGTCACAAAGAAATGAAGACATGAAGGTTATGATAGCCTATAACCATCTGATAATTGACCAAGTAATATATACAAAGAAGTGGTTGAGAGAGTTACATCCTAAAAAAGAACAATAAGGACAACAATAATCAGTCACAATTGTAGCAGTCCAACATAAGCCATTCCAAGATATAATGATAAGAGCTCTGAGGTAAAAGGATATTCCCCTAACTAGTGAACGAAACCATGTAAGTTGCTTGAAATATCAAACACAAAAAAACTTAAAGCATAAACATATTCCATTCAAGGGGAAATTATTAGACAATACTGACAATGCAAAGCCATGTGGAATTGATGGTGAAGTGGACAATCTATGTGAAAGCCACAAAGTATTCTTCCAGTTTGAGTTGCACACAAAAATTCCTAGATGATAACTACATCATTAACAAAGAATAACACAATTTGAGAACACAATAAAAAGATTATAAAGACTCAAATATTATATACAGTCTGAATAACGTTCTCATTGCAGTCATCAGAAGGGGAGTATCTATAGTATGTTATGGATTTACCACAACTACAAGAAGTATTAGCACCAAATGTAATATTAAGATAGTAGTAATGAGTGGTTGTTTCATCATACCAATTCCTCAAAGGGTATAGACTAGTCATATCCCTTGTGTAGTAACATATTTACTGTTACAAGATCACATTGACTTAAATAAAAAGGAGTCATTGTAATCCCAAGGAAGAGCCATGCATTACTGTGAAGGGAGAAAGTATGATAATGATAGAGTTATGCAACACTATTAAAGCCATAGTGAAGGTCTCACAATCAACACTCCATGTGATACAAGGCAATGAGAAGACAATTTCAAGTTAATGTGAGCAACTCCAATACAAGATAGAACAATCATATACCATAACAATGAGCATTAAAGGAGATGACAATATGAGCCCCATTGTTAACATGCAGTCCCAAAGTCTTTATTATAAAGATTGAGCACTGTCATAAGTATTCCCATGATTTTTTCATGGTTGCAGTGGTCTAAGGCTTGATGAATACACATTGTCTTTGATAATGGGGTTCATTGTCTTCCAAATGACTATTACAATAGTGAGAAATTGTCAAAAGCCAATAAGAGCCAAGAACAACATCATAAGTCAAAGAATTGATAGTCCTTGCCTTGAAACACATAGAAGTCATGTCAATTTTTGGAGTTAACAACTGTAACAGTTAGCAACAAAAGGTCTCGATATTAAAATGCACCAAACAGATATATCAATATTTTTTAGTCCATTGTAATAAGTCATTTATACTCAATGTGTGTAGTTGCAAGATGTAGAGTGCAGTAACAAGGACAACAATGGCTCATTGCTAAGTAAGATAATGGTATTGGTTATGGATAGTGCAGTCTGATCCTGTTACAATGAAGGTTACTCCAAAGCTTGTGAGAGTAGAAAATAGCCCCAATGATGCAGTCATGAGAACCAATCAATGTTATGAGCAGTAGCATAAATACTTGAACAAAGTAAAGTGAAAGGAGTTGCATATTGATGTAAGGATACAATGGTTGCACATGAGAAGCCTATGTAGGCTTAGGCTCAAGTGCAGTCTTAATACAAGTCGCGATGAAGGCCATGCAAAATATTGAAAGCAGTCCCAAGGATTTTCAAGGGAGTCTTCTTTAGCAGAAAATAACGGTGAAATACAGTGACCAAATGCAAATCTACAAGAGAAAGGTTGTAAAAAATCATAAACAATTATACTTCTATAGCAGTCTTTACACAGTATCTTGACTATTAAGATATCAGTTTCAGATAAACACATCGTGTATCCATATAGTCACAAGGGAAACCAACGAAACCATGAAAATTTGTAACGGTCCTAAGTAAGGAAAGACAGTCAATGCATGAAACTTAGTAATCATAGTGCCAAACAAGGAGATAGCAGCCCATGAAAGGTTGGAAACCTTTAAGAGAAGCAATATATGTCAACATGAAGACTATCAAAATCAGAAAAGTATACATCCAGATCAAAAGGCAAATGGTTTTGTTAGCAGAAAAAGACATTGATTCATAAAAGACAACTGCATCTCAAAACAAACCTTTCAAAATAGTGAGCCAGAGCTAAGAACTCCTAACTCACCATGTGTATATGCTTGAACAAAGACACTTGTGGCATGATAGTTGTAAAGGAATAGAATTTATAGTAAAGACAGAGGAGATCATCCAAGCAAATATCATAGCCATATTCTAGTAAAGATTCACTATGATTGTTCAAGGTGGACCCTCAAAAGAACAAATAAGAGAGATTGCAACCATTAAATTAGTAAATTTTTCAGTAACACATGAGTAACAGAAAATTAGAAAGTTTTTAGTCACTTAGACAATCAAATAAAGGTGCACAAGAAATCATCTATCCAAAGAAACATTAAATCTTTGGTGGCAACTTCCAAAAAATGAAGACCCATTAAAATCATAGAGTACACTCCTCCATGAAGAGAAATTCATATTGATTGTAAAATGGTTTTTTCATAGCAATGGCAACAAGATAATCAAAGGTACAAAGGAAATACCAAAGAGAAATGAGTAGATCTGTGGCAGAGGTGAACTCACCACGCGATTCTCTACAAGAATTTCCTACAAAACTTCAAACATGGCAACTTGAGTCATTTCTCTGCTCAAACCCTAGAAACCTCCAGCATGACGACCACTCTCAGCGGGAAACAAAGGAAGATGAAAGAAAGATGAAGTGATTCCATGTTTTTGTCTTTGCATTAGGGTTTGATAACCCTAAGATATCCGATAGAAAATAGGGTCTTTTTCCTTTATCGTTTTAAAAGATAAAAAGATTTATTTTGTGCATGACTTTTGAGTTATTTTAGTGTTTTATAGACACTTTAAAGAAATTTAAGTCAAAGAATATTTTTAGGGTTCTTTATTAAAGCTCCTTTTATTTTTGCATTCAACATAAAATGGTAAATCTTTACTCAAGTGATAATTGAAAATCACTTTGAGTAATAGATATTTTGAAAATACAAAAGTAGAGTTTGAAAATGCAAAAAGAGTTAGTTATAATCGGAGTTCCAGCTTGCATATAGGAGTCACTTAGGTGATTTCTCAAAACATGTGGGAATAAAAATAGGTCATTGACCACCTAATAGGAACTTTAGCTTTAGTTAGAGAGTCCTTGGAGTTGGTCTTTCAGTCAAGGAGGGTTGTTAGGATTGTGACTCCTTGTTACTTTCAGTTTGACCCCTAATTTTGAGGGATTTTTAGTTGAATCTACACAAGGAAGTGGTTTTCATTTTGCCAACTCTTTTTGCAGCTTGGAGTGAGGTGTCTTTCAATTAGGTACCTAATTTAGTGGAGAGTTGACAACTCATTATTTTTGAGAGCCAAAATTCAAATTCAATTTTTTGGAGGTAGATGGTATAAGTCATTCTTTCTCACTCATTTCTCTCTAGTTCTGGAGTTTGTACCTGTTCAGCAGCAGAGATCTTTTCTCTTGTAACTCATTACTTATGAGTATTTTCAAATTTTCATGAGGATCATTCAGATTTTGTAATGAGAAATACTCCTTGTTTTCAATAAATAGTTGATTCCTTCTCTTATTTTTTCATGTTCTAAATATTGTTGTGAATGTTTTGGATGAATTAGTTGTGATTATTATCAAATAATCCTTCATTTTTATCTATTTTCCTTCAATTTTTAATTCATGGTTAAGCATATTATAGTGTAGATCGGTGATTGAGTTTTACTATTTGATAAATGGGGTTGTGAAAACTATCTTTGTTTTCCTTCATAAAAATATCAGATTGTTTGAAACTTTCACATGAGGTGTTTATGCAAAGTATACAGTCTTGAGTTGTGAGCATTTTAGATTCATTATTGGATTCTTGTGAGTTCTTTGCAATAGCAAAGTTATTTTCAGTAATTGGTGGATCACCATAGTCAATTTTTTAGTTTTCTGCATATCTTCCTATCCCTTTTCCAGTCAAATTTAATTAAGTTTTAGGTGATCAAATAGGAAGTCACCCTATAATCCAGAGGTCTGCCCTCATAATAAGATACCCACAACTTGAGAGCAATCTGATTTGTCATAAGATTGTAGGACATTAAAGCTTGTCTCAGGTGCAAATCCCTATAACAACAGTTTTTGGCATGCCTAGTGGGATGTGTCGGACTTTATAGTTCATAGAAGGCCATTGTATGTTGTCTTGGTGTGTGTAGCAGTAAATTATCTTTCACACCTCATGACTCAAATCTTTGGTATTTCAGTAGTCCAACCTTCTTTGCTTATGAGAAGATACCATACTAGGCAAAGTGCAGCCTCAGTTAATCATACCCATCTATCTCCCCCAAAAAGGAGAGATAGAATAGTTAACAAAGTTCCAAATCTAGTACTTGGTGTGTTGCTTGTTATTCCTAATTCTTACCCTATTGTTACAGCTTATAGCAATCTGATATTTGCAAGTTCTTTCAATCAGAATACAACAAATACTACCAGTTCCAGCAGTGCTGCTACCTCTAACAACAATATGGCTCTTAATCATGCCCCTAAGGTCCATTCATTTGTGCCTTTTAACCAAGGCAATCCTTTAAATTTGGCTCAACATGATGATATACCAGCTGCAACACTTAAGAGTTTGCCATTTTTCACTGGAAAGGATCAAACAACAGCCATTGGACATATCACAGATGTGGCTTCCATGTGCGAAGTGCATCATATTATTGTAGAAAATGTTGCTTTGAGCCTTTTGGTAGCCTCTTTCAAAGGGAAAGCCCTTCAGTGGTTCAGGGGTCTACCTGTGAACTTGATAGCTACGTGAGATGAGCTGGGACAATTTTTGAATCAACATTTTGAAGACAAGTCGGACCATCTCTTATTGGTGGAGCATCTCACTACCATCAAAAGAGCTCCACATGAGCATGTGATGGATGTCAACTATAGATTTCATAGGACTTGGAATCAGATTCCAATTTCGGTAAAACCTTCTAATGATTATGTTTTTTTGTTTTACCTAAAGGTTTTGAACAGTGATATTGCACTCATGATACAGTCTATGGGGGGAATACTTTACCAGCAGCATTTGATATTGTTGTTAGGGCTGAGAATATTCTTATTCAAGAAGGGAAGATAGCACCTAGGCCTCCCATGCCATTTTTTTCTGATATATAGCCCATTATCCTTGTAGTTCCACCTGTTATAACTATTTTACCTTCATTTCCAGCATATAATGCTCAAGTTGTAGTTCAAGAGCATGTTTCCCCTAGTCATTTGCAGGAGATAATAAGTATAAGGAGCAAAATGCTAACCTACAGAAGACTTTAGAAAATTTAGGTAATGAGTTGGTTAATATCAAGAAAGCCCAAACTCAACCACCTTACCAAATTCCTTTCCAAGCTCCCCACCAAGCCCCGTACCAGCCAAACTCTCAGGATCAAAGAAGGAATTTTAACCAAAGGCCCTTTCAGCATTATAATCCTAATACACCTAGTTCCTCAAGGGATATTGTTCCAGTCTAGAACAACTTGGTAGCTAACTATGAATGGTGTTTTCCTTGCAACCAGCCACATAACGAGTCTACATGCTCAAATGGCATGTTGAATCAGACATTAATGGTGCAAAATACTATTACTATTCCAAGAAATCAGTCTCAGGAAGTAAGTGAACAACATCTTGCACCCATGGAACAAGGTAGTCTTGATGTTACTTTGATTAAATGGAAAGGTGAGGAGTTTTGTGGGGTTAATCAGCCTCAAAATCAGTCATATATCCCTATAGCAGCCAACACAAGATCCAAGAAAAGGGTTGTTGACATGGGGGCAACAAACTGATAAGAATATTAATCAACCTTCCTCAATTACCCAAGCTTGGGCAGGGTCTTCCTCTACTCAAAATATGCAAATTCTTCAAAGATCACAACCTGTGGTGACTAAAGATCAGCCAAAAAGACAACCTCAGCCATCACAAGTGCAAAAGGACACTATTGTTCCTAAAGGACAATAGAAGGTTAGTATGATTGATTTTAATATTTTGGATCAGTTGAAGAAAACTCATGTTAGTGTGTCAATGTGGGATTCCCTAGCTCTACCTGGGAAGAAAGATTTATTACATGATGCTTTGTCTAACCTTTCCCTGACTGTCCAACCATCTAATCAACAAGCTTCTAAGGTTGTTACTACTAATAAGCCTTAGCAGAAGAGTGAACAATAGTCACAACAATCCAAGGTAAACAAACCACCCCCCCTTTATGTCACTTTAATCATTGGCCAACACCTAGTACATAACTGCATGATAGATTCGGGTGCAAGTAGCTCAGTCATGCCCAAGCAGTTGATTGACTAGTTAGGATTGACTTTTGATCCATTGAATAAGGGTGTAGTGTAGTTAGATGGGATTGTTGTAAATACTATAGGAATCTTTAAAAATATGAGTCTAACACTCCATGCTTGCCCCAATTTTGTTATTATGCAAGATGTATATGTGATAGACCTGCCACCCTACTTTGCAATCTACTTGTCAAGAGACTTTACGGCCAAATTAGGGGGTTATTTGTCTTCTGACTACTCACATGTTTTTTAGGAATAGGTATGAAACTAAAGTTACTATTAAACCAGAAGCTTTAGCTAATGATCATATAGAACCCTATGTCCCTAGTGTTGTCAATGCCAATTTGACCATTCATGAGCAAGAGGACCAACCCATTCCACGTGATCCAAACACACCTATTGATCACATCCCTGACATTATTCTAGATGAATGGATAGTTGAAAAATCTTAAGGAAGATCCTTTTAAAAACATGGATGAGGTAAACCTTGGATTCTACATGTTTCATGAACAAGGTTTTGTTGTCCCGAACTTGGTGAAGGATGCAGCACAAGAAGATGACCATCATCAAAATGAGCTTTGGAAGCTCTATTTTGATGGGTCAAGAAGTAAGAATGGTGTTGGAGGTGGTTGCATGTTTATTTACCCTAATGATGAGAAGTATTATGCATCTTTCAGGTTTTCTTTCAGCTACGCCAACAATACAACTAAGTATGAGGCCTTAATTGATGGCCTACAATGGGCAAGAAAGAGGGGTATTAGTTGTTTTAAGGTATATGGTGATATTGAGTTGATTGTTAACCAGGTAAGAGGTAACCGTACTACTAAGAAATAACTTTAGAAGTCTTACAATAATAAGGTATGGGATTCAAAATTTTCAGGTTTTTAATCTGCTGTCCATTCCTAGGAATTTGAATAAACATGTTGATAGACTTGTTGTAGTGGGAGCACAGTTTGATATTCCAAGTGGTATCAACAATATTAATAAACAAAAATATGTACAAGTGATTGTTAGGTCTTCTATTCCTAACAATGTTGATCATTGACAAGTTTTTGATAGTAATCATTAGATTATTAACTTTTTGAGAGAAGAAGCAGAATTTTCAGGAAGCAATCAAGAGAAGCTTAAGCAATAGTATGATGATCAGATTATACAGCTGAAATAAAAAAGATACCTAAAGGTTTGGTCACATTGGAGTCAATTTTCAATGAGGATGACCAAGTGAGAAAAGAAAAATCCAACTTGCAGATCAAGGAGGAACACTATGAAAATGTTGAGATTTCCAAGGACAAGCTTTTAAAGCTTGGCAAGGTATGTACTTTAGAGGAAAGTCATGCATTTGTTTTACTTTTCCAAGAGTTTAGTGACATATTTGCTTGGCAATATTGTGATTTAAAATGTTTTGACCCTAGTATTGCCCAGCATACCATAGAGCTTGAGACAAATGCTAAACCTGAGGCAAAAATAGAGGCCTCTTAACCCAAAGCTTGAGCCCCTTATGGTCAAGGAGTTTAATAAGCTCATTGAGAGAAGTATCATTTTTCCTATTAAACACACCTCTTGGGTGTCAAACCTTGTCCCGGTTAGGAAAAAGAATGGTGAAATCAGACTTTGTGTTGATTTTCAAGACCTCAATAGAGCCTCATTGAAGGATAGATATTTGTTGCCCTCTATGGAGAAGATTTTACAAGTTGTTGCAGAATCTGAGAGATTTTCCTTGCTAGATGGATTTTCGGGTTATAACCAAGTTTTAGTGAAGGAGGAGGATCAATTTAAGACAACATTTACAACCAAAAAGGGCACTATGGAATATAATAAGATGTCATTTGGTTTGTCAAATGCTGGTCCCACTTTTCAGCATGCCATGGATTGGCATTTCATGGTTTGATGTATAAGTTTGTACTTGTTTATTTGGATGATAGCATTGTTTATTCCAAAAATTCAGATGAACATCTAGCTCACCTTAGAAAGATTTTTGAGAGGTGCAGGGAGTATGGTGTATCTCTTAACCCAAAGAAATGTGTGTTTGTTGTTCATGAGGGTAAGCTTTTGGGTTATGTGGTATCAAAATAAGGTATTACTATTGATTCGGAGAGGGGAAGTGCAATACTTTCTCTTCCCCTACCAGCACACAAGAAGGGCTTGCAAAGCTTCTTGGGTAGGATTAATTTTGTTAGAAGGAATATTCCAGATTTGATAGAATTCTTAAAGCCTCTAGCTTCTATGATGAGAAATAATATTCCTTTAAGTTGGTCTAAGGATGGAAGGAGGAGTTTTGAGTTGATAAAGGAGAAGCTTGAAGCTGCTCCTACTTTGTTGAACCTATATTTTTCAAAAGACTTTATTTTGTATGCTTATGGAAGCATTGACAACATTTCAGCTATGCTGGTTCAGGAGAATGAGCATGGTTTAGAGAAGCCCTTAGCCTTTTTTAGTCAAGGTCTTAAGGACTATGAGGAAAAATATTATTTTGTTGAAAAACATTTTCTTGTTGTTGTTAGGAGTTTGAAGAAGATTAAGCATATGTTTTCTAACAACATGATTAAGTTGATGGTTGCTCACCCCTCAGTTAAAGGGTTTTTGCTCAGTAGGGACCTAAATGATAAGAGAGTTGGCTGGGTAACTAAAGTAATGGAATTTGATGTGGATATTAAGGTCACCAAGCTAGTTAGACATAAGGGACTGTGTGAGAAGCTTGTTGATCACACAAACAATAGTGAACAGGATGAGGAGAAGACCATTTTAGCCCTCCAAGATGAAGAACAAGTAGTTGTTCCTATTCCTCCCACTAGATGGGTACAAGAAATGACTCATTTCTTCCTAACTCATGAATGTCCTCATGGATTGAGTAAGTCAAGGAGAAGATACTATAGACTTTAGTCCATTCCCTATGTACTCTTGAATGGTTTTCTGTTTAGAAATGATTTTCATGGTGTATTGTTGAGATGCATAGATGTTGATCAAGTTGATAAGGTATTGCATGAGTTTCATGAAGGATCAACAAGTGAACATTTTTTAGCAAGAGCTACTGCTCTTAAAGTTATGAAAGGAGGCTATTATTGACCTAATTTGTTCAGAGATGCACATTCCTAGGTTAGAAAGTGTAAAGAATGTGTTGTATTTTCGGGAAAAGAGAGGTTGGCAGTGTTGCCTTTGCTACCTATTCAAGTAGAACAACCCTTTATGAAGTGGGGTTTAGACTTCATTGGAGTCATAAATCCACCTTCAAGTGCTGGGCACAAGTGGGAGCTCACAACCACTGATTATTTTACTAAGTGGACTATGGTTGTGGCACTAAAGGAAGCAAATGAGAGAACTATTTTGAACTTTTGTGATGAGCTGATAACCGTATTTGGTGTTCTTGAATCTATAGTTTCAGATAATGCTCTTGCTTTTGTAGGTAGAAGAATATCTAATTGGGCAGTAAAGAATGGTGTTTATCTCAACACCTCATCTAACTATTACCCTCAAGGTAATGGACAAGTTGAGTCCACAAATAAGAATCTACTCAGAATCGTCAAGAGGACCATGGAAGGAAATCAGAGAGCTTGGCATACCAAGCTTAAATCAGCCTTATGGGCTGATATGATTATGCCAAAAAGATCTACTGGAATGTCACCATACATGCTTGTGTATGGGAAGGAAGAAAGGTTGTTTATTTCACTTGAGTTTCCAGCCCTTGATCTAGCTAACCAGCTAGATATGATTGAGGAAGAGCCTATGACAACAAGATTGGATCAACTGGTTGAGTTGGAAGAAGTTAGAAATGAGGCAATGAGGTAGATTGAGCATCGCCAAGCTCAAATGAAAAGATCTTTTGATAAGAGGGTTGCTCCTAGAGTGTTCAAGGAAGGTGATATTGTCCTAAAATGTGATGAATTCAAGAGTAGGCCAAGAAAGTATACAAAGTTTGATCCTTTTTGGAGTGGGCCTTATATGATTTCTGAGTGCAAGTAGTGCAATTCCTTCTAGCTGTCTAAGCTGGATGGTGAAGTTGAACCAATCCCAGTCAACAAGATTCACCTCAAGCATTGCTTTTGAGGTATGCCTAAAATTTGTACATATTTCAATTTTTCTAGTTCTAATAAGTGCTTTGCACAGTAGGTTAGTTTGTAGTTTTGTTTTCCCTAAGTGCCTAGTGCATAGTTCAATAGGAATTTTAAGGATTTTTGTACACTATTGCAGTGCACTGTAGTTATTGAAGGGAAGTATTCATTATATGAACCAAGGAAAATGTGTATTCACTACTGCACATAGAAAATGGTCCCTTTATATAGCTATAGTGTGTTGTAGTAGTTTTTTTTAGAGTTCTTTTTCTATTACCCTGTCCTATTTCATTGATTACAACCATATCATTCATGACAACAAGTTGTTTCAACTTACTATCACAAACCAAATACCTATAAACAATGAATTTGGATAGGTTTTCAGGATTTTTCAGAGTTTTGCTGTGTCAGATTGTGTTTTCAATTTTCTACAAGTTGCAGTGACTTTGTACCCAATGGAAAGCATAAGACATTTGGTCAAATGTTTAGCAGGAAAACATATAGCAGATGTTGCCAAAAATGTTACATATTTTCTATAACAAGCTCAATCAAGTAGAGCTTTAAAATTTTAATATTCACAAAAGGTACATCCTTATTCAATCGTGTTGCATTCGTGTGTATAAAGAAAGAATAAGTAAAAGATTACATTTCAATGCTTCTAGTTCATAACAACAAAAGAGAAAAGTCTTTCTGAAAGAGTATTTTTATTGCTATGAAATACATGTTGTCTCACACAAGCCATTAGACTGGCCTTTACTTCTTTGAAACAAAAGAAGAGCAATGAATACATGAATAAGAAAATAAAAGGCAAAATGCATGCAGAAGGGTAACCAGTCATTGCTTGTATGACTACTTAAGTGTCCTTTTTCCTATCTAAACGGGTTGCCCTTGTGTGTCCCAAGTCCTCTTGAATGTCTAAGTTCCTGCATTGATCATATCAATGATATTAGATCCTGAAAGATTTAAGCAATGACTAGTCATGCACTCTACCCAATTATCTGCTTATGCATATATTAGTGGATCCTAATATGCATCAAAAAAAGAAAAACATTATCATAAACCATCAAATGCATGTTTTGTCTGACTTGTTTTCTTCATGTGCAGGTATTGAAAAAAATATGTGCTATTACAGATTTTATGTATGAGTGGGACTAAATGAGGCTCTTACAAGGGTTGAGCCCAACTCATAAATTGTGTCCCTATTATTGCCCTTTGGTCATCAAGAGAGTGGTATAAGTACCATCATATGTATATTCTCCCCACAAATTCTCTCATTTTTTAGTATCAATGGTTAAGAGAAGGATATGTATATGGTGGTGCCTACATCATCCCCTGGTAAACAAAAAACAATAAAAAATTAGGAGGGAAAAGAATCAGTGCATTATCATTCCAAAAAATGAAGAGTCCAATCAGATTAGGTATTGCTGAGAATCAAGCATAATGGAACATTAAAGGGATATGTATATCTCACATGAAACCTTTTGTTTCAATCTAATCAACAATTGTAAATGAATTATTTTATGTTTTTATCATAGTGGGTTATGTAGCAAGCTTAAGAAAGTTCAGTAAGCTCATAACTGAAGGTTTTCTAAACTTTCCTAAGCTCACTATATAAAACCACTTATGAGAGACGTCAAGTTGCATCTCATATTTTGAGCAACCAAGTGATGGGACCAAGACTATAACCATTACACTCACCAGTGAGTTGCAGTCATGGAGACGTGTAGTAGAACATGAGATAGTCATGAATGCACTAGCAAGGATATAACAGTAACTGCAGGCTCACATTGTTACAAAACCATAGAAGAAGTCATGAAAGCTATTAAAAGGTTTATAACTAAGTATCAGTCACCAATCACTAAAACCTACAAGGTAACCACTATCAGTACAGTGCTTGTGCTATGAGATTGTCAAAGGAAGCATGAATTTGCAGTCACAAAGAAAATCAAGACATGAAGGTTATGATAGCCTATAACCATCTGATAATTGACCAAGTAATATATACAAAGCAGTGGTTGAGAGAGTTACATCCTTCAAAAGATAGTAAGGACAACAGTAATTAGTCAAAATTGTAGCAATCCAACAAAATCCATTCCAAGATATAATGATAAAGAGCTCTCAGGTAAAAGCATATTCCCCTAACTACTGAAGGAAAGCATGTAGGTGGCTATGAAAGATCAAACACAGAAAAACTTAAAGCAGTAACATCTTCCATTCAAGGGGAAATTACCAGACAATAATGACAATGCAAAGGCATGTGGAATTGATGGTAAAGTGGACAGTCTATGTGAAAGCCACAAAGTACTCTTCCAGTATGAGTTTCATACAAAAATTCATAAACGATAACTGCAGCATTAACAGAGAATAACACAATTTGAGAACACAATAAAAAGATTATAAAGACTCAAAGATTGTATACAGTCTGAATAACATTATCATTGCAGTCATTGAAAGGGGAGTATCTATAGTATGTTATGGATTTACCACAACTACAAGAAGTATTAACACCAACCATAATACCAAGACAATAGTAATGAGTGGTTGTGTCATCATACCAATATCTCAAAGGGTATAGACTAGTCATAGCCCTTGTGTAGTAACATATTTACTATTACAAGATCACAAGGACTTAAATCAAAAGGAGTCATGGTAAGCCCACAGAAGAGACATGCATTATAGTGAAGGGGGAAAGTATGATAATGGTGGAGTTATGCAACACTGTTAAAGCCACAGTGAAGGTTTCACAATCAACACTCCATGTGATACAAGGCAATGAGAAGACAGTTTCAAGTTAATGTGACCATCTCCAATACAAGATAGAATAGTCATATACCATAACAATGAGCATTAAAGGAGATGACAATATGAGCCTCATTGTTAACATGCAGTGCCAAAGTCTTTATTATAAAGATTGAACACTGTCATAAGTGTGCCCATTATTTTGTCATGGTTGCAATTGTCTAAGGCTTGATAAATACACATTGGATTTGATAATGGGGTTCATTGTCTTTCAAATGACTATTACAACCACGAGAAATTGTCAAAATCCAATAAGAGCCAAGAGGAGTATCATAAGTCAAAGCATTGATAGTCCCTCCCTTGAAACACAACAGTCATGTCAATTTTTTGGGTTAACAACTATAACAGTTAGCAGCAAAAGGTCTCAGTGTTAAAATGCACCAAATAGATATATCATTATTTTTTAGTCCATTGTAATAATTCATTTACACTCTATGTGTCTAGATGCAAGATGTAAAGTGCAGTATCAAGTACAACAATGACCTATTGCTGAGTAAGATGATGGTATCGATTATGGATACTTCAGTCTGATCCCATTACAGTGAAGGTTACTTCAAAGCCTATGAGAGCAGGAAATATCCCCAATGATGAAGTATCATACATACTTGCACAAAGTAAAGTCAAAGAAGTTTCATATTGAAGTAAGGATATAATGGTTGCACATGAGAAGCCTATCTAGGCTTAGGCTCAAGTACAGTCTTAATACAAGTCACATTCAAGGCCATGCAAAAGCTTGAAAGCAGTCCCAAGCATTTTCAAGGGAGCCTTCTTTAACAACAAATAACGATGAAATAAAATGAAAAGATGCAAATCTATAGGAGAAATGTTATAAAAAATCATAAGCAATTTAACTGCTATAGAATTCTTTTTACAGTCTCTTGACTGTTAAGATATCAGTTTCAAAGATAACGCACAGTCCTATACAAGTAAAAGTCATCAGTTATGATTATATCCTACAGAACAAGAAGATATATGCACAATAAACACATCGTGTATCCATATAGTCACAAGGGCAACCAAGGAAACCATGAAAATTTGTAACAGTCCTGAGTAAGGAAAGACAGTCAATGCATGAAACTTAGTAATCATAGTGCCAAACAAGGAGATAGTGGCCCATGAAAGGTTGGAAACCTTTAAGAGAAGCAATATATGTTAACATGAAGACTATCAAAATTAGAAAAGTATACATCCAGATCAAAAGGTAAATGATTTTGTTAGTAGAAAAAGACATTGATTCATAAAAGACAGCCACATCTCATAACAAACCTTTCAAAACAGTGAGCCAGAGTTAAGGAGTCCTAAGTCACCATGTGTATATGATTGAACAAAGACACCTCTGGCATGATAGTTGTAAGGGAATAGAATTCATAGTAAAGACAGAGGAGATCGTCCAAGAAAATATCTTAGCCATATTCCAGTAAAGATTCACTATGATTGTTCAAGGTGGACCCTCAAAAGAATAAATAACAGAGATTGCAACCATTAAATTAGTAAATTTTTCAGTAACACATGAGTAACAGAAAATAAGAAAGTTTTTTAGTCACTTAGAGAGTCAAACAAAGGTGCACAAGCAATCATCTATCCAAAGAAACATTAAATCTTTGGTGGCAACTTTTAAAAAATGAAGACCCATTAAAATCACAGAGTACAGTCCTCCATGAAGAGAAATTCATTTTGACTGTCAAATGGTTTTGTCATAGCACTAGAAACAAGATAATCAAAGGTACCAAGGAAATACCAAAGAGAAATAGGTAGATCTGCGACAGAGGTGAACTCACCACGCAATCCTCTGCAAGAATCTCCTACAAATATTCAAACATGGCAGCTTGAGTCATTTCTCTACTCAAACCCTAGAAGCCTCTAGCATGACAACCACTCTCAGTAGGAAAAGAAGGAAAATGAAAGAAAGATGAAGTGATTTCATGTTTTTGTCTTTGCATTAGGGTTTGATAACACCAAGATATCTGATAGAAAATATGATATTTTTCCTTTATCTTTTCAAAAGATAAAAAGCTTTATTTTGTGCATGACTTTTGACTTATTTTAGTGTTTTATAAACACTTTAAAGAAATTTAAGTCAAAGAAGATTTTTAGGGTTGTTTATTAAAGCTCATTTTATTTTTGCATTCAACTTAAAATTGTAAATCTTTACTCAAGTGATAATTGAAAATCACTTTGAGTAATAGATATTTTCAAAATGCAAAAAGAGTTAGTTATCATCAGAGTTCCAGGTTGCATATAGGAGTCACTTAGGTGATTTGTAAAAAATGTGGGAATTAAAATAGGTGATTGGCCACCTAATAGGCACTTTATCTTTAGTTAGAGGGTCCTTGGAGTTGGTCTTTCAGTCAAGGAGGGTTTGTAGGGCTGTGACTCCTTGTTACTTTCAGTTTGACCCCTGATTTTGAGGGATTTTTAGTTGAATCCGCCCAAGGAAGTTGTTTTCATTTTGCCAACTCTTTTTGCATCTTGAAGTGAGCTATCTTTCAGTTAGGTCCCTGATTTAGTGGAGAATTGACAACTCATTATTTTTTAGAGCCAAAATTCAAATTCAAATTTTTGGAGGTAGATGGTATAAGTCATTCTTTCTCACTTATTTCTCTCTATTTTTGGAGTTTGTACCTATTCAACAATAGAGATCTTTGCTCTTGTAACTCATTACTTATGAGTATTTTCAGATTTTCATGAGGATCATTCAGATTTTGTAATGAGAAATACTCCTTGTTTTCAATAAACAATTGGTTCCTTCTCATATTTTTTTTGTGTTCTAAATATTGTTGTGAATGTTTTGGATGAATTATTTGTGATTATTATCAATTAATCCTTCATTTTTATCTCTTTTCCTTTAATGTTTAATTCATGGTTAAGCATGCTATAGTGCAGATCAATGATTGAGTTTTCTTATTTGATAAATGGAGTTGTGAAAACTATCTTTGTTTTCCTTCATAAAAATATCAGATTGTTTGAACCTTTCACATGAGGTGTTTATGCAAAGTATGCAGTCTTGAGTTGTGAGCATTTTAGTTTCATTATTGAATTCTTGTGAGTCATTTGTCATAGAAAAGTCATTTTCAGTCATTGGTGGATCACATTAATAGTCAATTTTTTAGTTTTTTGCATATCTTCCCACCCCTTTTCCAATCTTAGTTTATTAAGTTTTAGGTGATCAAATAGGAAGCCATCCTATAATCCGGAGGTCTTCCCTCATAATAGGATACCCATAGCCTAAGATCAGTCCAATGTGTCAAGGGATTGCAGGACCTTAAAGCTTGCCTCGGGTGCAAATCCCCATGACAACAAGAATAAGTGAGAACATCTAGAGAGAAGAGAAAGGAGCCGATGGACAAACTCAAGGAGAAAGAAGACCAAAGGATTGATAAACAAGTCCTAAAAGACAAGATAGATGAATATGAAAAACTTGCTAGAGATAATGCAGTCCTGAAGAATGAAATGCAATCCATTGTAATGAAGCTGACAAGGGAGATTGAAGACATGAAGAAGAATGAATAAAGTCAGAATCAATCACTAAAGGATAGATCTAATGAATGTTGGAGACTTAATCATGAAAATGACCCATTAAAGCTTGAATTGATACAGGCCAGGAATAATGAGCAAGAGCTTAAGAGACAGATTATGATTGTGACAGATGAACTTACCACTGCTAATGAGTACAAAGAAAAATTCAATGATAGCTTAGCTAAGCTGGATGAAATGCTACAAAGTCAAAATAATAAAGGTGATATTGGAGGACTTGGATTTGAGAAAGGAGAATGCTCTAGATCTGGTCAATGCAATGCTAAACATCAGAAGAACAAGAGATCTTTGGTAAGACAACCTAATGCTTATAAATGCAATGGCAAATGCTCTGTTTGCAATAGATTTGTTCATATGGCAAGTCAATACAGAATTAGAGCTAATCAAAATAATTCATCATTCTCCGGACAATATTTCAATTGCAACAAGTATGGTCATAAATCAATTAAATGCAAAAGTATGGTCATAAATCAATTAAATGCAAAAGTATGGTAAATAGGAGAAATGTGAGATGCTATGCTTGTGGAAGATTTGAACAGATTTCTAATCAATGCAAGTCTAAGGGAAATCAAGGTAATTTTAGGCCTAATCATAGAAACAACATTGTTTGCTATGCTTGCAACCAGTCTGGTCATATTGCAATTTTTTGTAGAATCAAGAATATGAGCAAGAATGCTCTAGTAGACAAGAACAAAGCAAATGATAAGGCCAAAGTGAAGGTTGGGGAAATAAAAGAGCAACACAAGAAGATGTAGGTAAACAAGGATGATTCAAATGCAGTAAACGGGTCCACACCTGATTTCGGTGTTGGAACCTCATCTAGTAACTAAGGCATTTGACCTTAGGGGGAAGTTTTTCATGCAGATCCTTAAAATCCCCTTTTTGAGATCTATAACTAGTTGTGGAAGGTTGTAGATGATTCTAAATGGTTGTGCAGTTGATCTTGAAAGGTCTCCAGAAGACTTCATATCGATTTGAGATTCCCGTGAAATACTCTTAAGAAATAGGGCATCCGGAAAACTTTAGGGTTGAGAATTTATTGCATCTTAAATTTAGGTATTCAGAGAATGAAAAGGAATTTTAATATTCATTTCTCATATTGCGTTTGAAGCAAAAGAGAATAAGAGTGTGGCAAAGAAGATTGTGCAACTAAAACAGAGCTTGAAAGGATTTGGCGAAGATTTCTTGCATCCGGTTGAAGACAAAAAGGTATTTTATGAGTTCAAGCTATTTGTTCATAACCTAGAATTTGATAATGGCATCATCTAGTGTGGTGACTTTGTTGGTTGTTAAAATAACTGATAGGGAAAGGCCTAAGTTCAAGAAACATCCATACAGATCAATGGAAGATGATCTGAATTGAGCATTTTCATCTATTCTATATCATGTATTACACATTGAAGATATTAGGACATACATCCATTGCAATATTTATGAGCTTTGGAATGTTGAAATGCTAACTCTATACACCAAACAAGATGGCATGGGAAACCTAAAACCAAAATTCAAATCACTGCAGGATAAGGGTTTCATTCAGTTTGTGAAATTTCCAGTTTTTGATGAACCTGAATGGGTTAGGTACATTCTGAGAAGGGTTCATGACAAATTCATATGGCTTGACAAATCATACAAGATCACCAAGCAAGAAATCCAAGTTGTGACATGCTTGAATGCAACCAGTGAAGTTCCTGGTCTAAGGAATGTGAAGAACCAGACACTGACAAATGTAACCAGTTCCCAGCATGATAGCAGATCGATGACAATCAGTGACATAGTTGAATATGATGTCTGATTTTCATCCATGGTGATAGGGTATAAGGTTTATCAATCTAGCAATGAAAAATCGGTCTTTGGTATGAGAATTTATGCAGCTTATCAAATTCTCAAAGAGGACAAGTTGCATGATCTATGTGGGGTACTTTTGAGTGAACTGATGAGCAATCTGAAGAAGATAAAGCAAGACAAGAAACATGTTTTTAAGTTTGGTACTTTGATTATATGTCTAGCCTTGTATTTCATGAAGGAGATCCCCAGTGTAGGCAAAGTTCAATGTGTTACGGGACTTTTTCCCGTGGAAATAAATTGCAATAAATATAATTAAATAAATGTAATTATGAATATTATTATAGTTATGAAAGGGTGTGATTTTTGGTAACCACCCTGTGACATTATATAAGTCCGTGAGTTAATAAAGAAGGATACACAGAGAGATGGAGAAAATAATAGAAGAAAAAGAAATTGAAAGAAGAAAAAGTGAGAGGATAGTTGAGGTCTGGTGGTTGGGCATTGGGAATTGGAGAAGGGGCATACAATGTGTGTCCAACTCAGGGTACATTGTACACCCAAGAGTGTCTTGGCCAGGGTTGTGTTTATTTCATGTCGTGAAGGCATGTGGGGTTCTGTGTAGGAACCGTGTCCTCCTGGAGTGCTTCCTTGCCTGGAAACCCTATGCCTATAACTAATCCTCTGCATGCGGGAAAGCAACCTCTCCATGATTTACAGATATGTATTAATCAATTTTATTTATAATCATTTCCCTAATGTTTCACTGCTGCAAATTATTATCTCAATGTTTTATTATTGATTATTGATGTACATTCATGTTTATAAAAGTTCGTCTTTAATATAATTGTTCTATAAATGTTTCGAAGGTTCATTCAATATAAAATAATATAAATTTTATGAGTGATTACTTTATCATTATCTTGAATAATTACTTTTGAAACTTTATTAAAATATTGTGTAAACACTTCATAATAAAAAATAAATTAAACACCTTTCTTTTAAATTATTTATCTTAGGTAAAAGGTTAATTGCATTAGGTTTAACTTAATATTTGATTTATTTAATCCACTGCAAATACATAATTAATCATAAGGGAAAAGACCATTACATTTGGTATCATAGACAAATCGATCTTGAGAGCCTGTACGAGATCATTCAATTTTATTTGATTCTGTTGCTACACATTTATCTTCCCTGCCTTACAAATTAGAAAATAAATCACCAAGACAATAAAATAGTAGTTACTTTTTACTTTAGGTTTTGATTCAAGATTATTAGATTCCCTATAAATCATTTACCAAAGTATTTACCATCACATTTTTATTACTGAATATGACTTTATGAGTGTATTACATCTCATTAAGAAATAATTACTAATAGAATAGGCCAAATTTTAACATCTTTAAATGTAAATATGGTAAATTATGTGAGAAAAAGTAACAATTCTTAGTAGACAATAACTTTTAATTAACCCTTTGTATGTTTTTTTTTAAAGAGGGAGGAATAGGAAGATAAACCTTAGATTACACATAATCTATCAATCTTTTATAATTAAATTATATTTTAGTTTGTTGTATGTATTAATTTTTATTTTTTTTGAGCCAATGACATTTGTTTTAATTTTATTTATGTATTTTTTTAATTTTCTATGAGTATCTAACAAAACCCTGGATTTCACAGAGAGAGAGATCCACATCAACTTTGCCTATTACAACTCTCTGAGGGCATTAAATCAGATGATGCATTTCTATCCCTTGTTCTAAAATTATTTTCACTAGTTTCTTGTTGGATTCCCAACTTGATATTTGTTGCTCTAGGCATAAAAAAAAAAAAAAAAATCTAAATTGTCTTGTAAGGAAAATAAATTGGTTAAGCAAAGGAAGTACATTTGAAAACATGTAAATCTTTAAATAATTGAAACAACTCTAAGCTAGAGAATCTCCTTAAGACAAAAATTTGGTAAAGACCTTAGGAAAAAAGGGAATTGAACCATCACAATGGCTTCAGAAAATAACCGAAAAACTTACGAAGACCTAGAGAGAACCAATCAAGTCCTACTAAATGAAATCACCGAACTAGCGGCTCAAGTCAATCAACTTAAGAAGGAATCTATAGAATGAAGCAAACAACAAGAGATGTCAATCTCAGAGAGCAAAAAAAGTTCTCGATCAACACGACATCAAAACAAAAGAAATGAAAAACATAGAACAAAAAGTAAATGATGACGAGAATCATTTGAAGAGAGTGACACTTCCAAATCAAGCAACTCTAACCCTTCTGAATCAGAATCCTCAGAAAATACATTAGCAAACAAACACAACGAGAATTAGATAATTTTGCCTATAAAATCAAGCTACCTGAGTATAGTGGTGACACTGGTACAGGAGAGGAAGCAGAGCAGTGGTTGACTAACCTAGAAAGATATTTTGACTTACAAAACACAAGTAGCTATGCTAGAACAAAGAACGCCACCTACCAATTGAAAAGTAGTGCATTAAATTGGTGGCAAGATACATTTAGATCTTTAAAGCTACGAATTGATAGAAAAAAATGGTCACAATTTAAAAAATTATTTCAACAGAAATATCTTTCCGATTACTTTTTACAATAAAAGAAGAATGATTTTTTTGAATTGAAACAAAGGCTACAAACTGTAAGCGAATATAAACAAAACTTTGAAAGACTTAATAGATTTGTACCATTCATCGAAGGATATGATCATGTTGTTAGATTTATCAATGGTTTAAGATATGAATACCAAGCTCAAGTATGGTGGGGCAAGCCAGTATCAGTAGATGAAGTTGCACAAATTGTAGAAAAAATGAAAATTATCATCAAATTTCAAGACAAAAAAGAGAAAATAGCAAAAGAAATAGGGAAGGATCATATAAGGAAACTTTCAAACAAGGAAGACAATATTCCAACCAAAATATTGTTCAGTGTAGATCCACTAATATGTCCCATTTCAACAAAGACCACAAAACATCATCAAGAATTCAATGTTGGGCTTGTGGTGAGAATCATCTTTAACGAAATTGTCCTCGAATGCACCCTTATTGTGGGAAATGTGGCAAGAACCACCATAAAAATAATCGTTCATGCAACCCCCAACAACACCAAAATCAAGATAATAAAGTTTTCACCCCTTCCAATGTGAAGATTTATGTAGTTGTAGATACAGGTACGGTGCATTACCAACCTTCTTTAATTGAAATTAAAGGTTCTATAAATAATCATCCCATTGTTTTTCTTGTTGATTCAGGAAGTAGTCATAACTTTATTTATCCTAGGGTTGTAGCACAACTAAGGATTGCATATAAATCAATAGAACCTTTAGATGTCAAAATGGCAGATGGTAGAATAGTTAGACAAACAGGTGCAATTACTGAAAATTGAAAATTTGAATTAGACAAGCTTGTAACATATGATCATTTTCACATATTAAATCTAGGTATGTGTGATGCTATTCTAGGTATGAGTTGGAGAAAAACAATGCTTTCCTAGGTTGTGAAAGCAAACAGGTTATGCTAAACTCTAACATGGGGACATGTCACATTTTACAGGGGGAGAAAAGACCTCTTCACATTAAAACCATTTCAGCAATGCAAGTTAAGCATAGTGCAAGGAAAAATTGTAAAATATTTTGTGCTATGCTTTTTAAAATATGTGATAAATTTAAATTAGATATTAATATTAAACTTGTGGTGCAAGAATTTAAAGATGTGTTTCCCAAAGAATTAAATAGCTTACATCCTAAACGATCTGTAGAACATGCCATTGATCTAGTTCCCCGGGCAGAACCTGTCTCCAAAGCTCCCTATCGATAGTCAATCCCTGAATTAAATAAAATAAAAATCCAATTAGTGCAACTACTTAAGGAAGGTAAGATAAGGCCAAGTGTCTCTCCATGGGGTGCACTAGTATTATTCATTAAAAAAGAAAGACGGGACCATGAGGTTATGCATAGATTATAGGCAAATTAACAAATTAACCATAAAGAACAAGTACCCCTTGCCTCGAATTGATGACCTCCTAGACCAGTTACATGGTGCCAAATGCTTTTCCTAAATAGATCTAGGGTTAGGATACCATCAAATTTGTATTAAAGAATCTGACATTTCCAAAATGACATTTCAAACATGATATGGTCATTATATTTTTGTGGTAATGCCTTTTGGTCTAGCTAACGCACCTGCAACCTTTATGACCTTGATGCATGATATCTTCCAACCATTTCTAGATGTACTTATTGTCATCTTTTTGGATGACATATTAATATAATAAAAAAATGAGCAAGAACATGAGCAACATTTGAGGATAGTACTAGAGACCTTACCAAAACATAAATTATATAACAAATTAAGCAAGTGTGAATTCTTTAAATCAGAGGTATCTTATTTAGGTCATATAGTTTCAGAAAAAGGTATTTCACTAGACCCTGCTAAGATTAAAGCAATTCAAGATTGGCCTATGCCCAAGGATGCTCATGAAGTAAGAAGTTTCCTAGGATTATTTGGGTTTTATCATCAGTTTGTTAAAAACTATTCAAAAATTGTTGCACCTTTAACCGACCTAACTAAGAAAGATCAAAATTATAAATGGACTGATGAATGTGATAAGGCTTTTGAAACATTAAAAATATTGCTAACAACTGCACCCATTCTTTGCACCCCAAATTTTAACAAACCTTTTGTTGTGATTACATATGCATGTGGGACAGGTATAGGTGGTGTTCTAATGCAGGATAACCAAGTTGTATGCTATGAATCAAGAAATGTATTACCTAGTGAAAGAAACTATCCTATTCATGATCTTGAATTATTAGGGATTGTCCATGCCTTAAAGGTTTGGTGACACTATTTATTGGGAAACAGGTTTATTTTAAAAACAGACCATCGTAGTCTTGAACACATATTTACTCAACCTCAACTTAACATGAGACAAAGAAGGTGGATGGAACTCTTAACTCAATATGATTTCACTATCCATTATGTTCCTGGAAAAGAGAATGTAGTGGCAGATGCCTTAAGTCGAAAAAGATTATGTGTTAATGCTTTGACGTTGGTAAAGAGCCAATTTGAACATGATATCAAATCCAAATTACCTATCGATGACTATTCCCAACCAATTTATGAAGGCCTCCAAAATCAATCCCCTAATATCCATTTGAAAGATCAATTAGAACAATATTTACTAAGTAGCAATGGACTCCTATATTTCAAAGGAAGATTGTGTATTCCTAATATACTTGGCATTAAATCACAAATATTGAAAGATTCTCAAGATATACCTATAGCCAGACACCCTAGATTTCAAAAAACCTATCTTTCAATCAAGAAAAACTACTTTTGGCCTCAAATGAAGAGTGAGATCTGTACTTATGTGCAAAAATGCTTAACTTGTTACAAGGTAAAACCGGAATAGTGTAAACATCTTGGCCTTTTACAACCCTTGTCTATTCCAGAGTGGAAATGGGAATCAATTAGTATGGATTTTATCATTGGATTACCTTGAACCCAAAAAGGTCATGATTCTATCTTTGTAGTAGTAGATCGATTAACCAAAATGGCACAGTTTCTACCCATCAAGATAAAATCTTCTGCTTCTAACATTGCCCACATATTTGTTAAAAAAATTGTTAGATTGCATGGTATTCCAAAGAATATTGTTCTAGATCGAGACCCTATATTTACATCATCTTTTTGGAAATCTCTTTTTCCTGAACTTGGCACTAAATTAAGCTTCAGTACTACATATCACCCTGAATCTGATGGGAAAACTAAATGCATTAATAGAGTCTTAGAAGATATGGTGCACATGTATACCATGGATAAACCCAAATCATGGGAGGACTACTTACATTTAGTTGAGTTTGCCTACAATCAAGGATATCGTTCAATGATTAAGATGTCACCTTTTGAAGCTATGTATGGTCAAAATTGTAACACACCTATCTCTTGGT
This sequence comes from Cryptomeria japonica, assembly GCF_030272615.1. Lineage (NCBI taxonomy): Eukaryota > Viridiplantae > Streptophyta > Pinopsida > Cupressales > Cupressaceae > Cryptomeria > Cryptomeria japonica. The sequence continues at coordinate 644,495,565 of NC_081414.1, forward strand.
CTGAACATGTTCATAAGATTTGGTATGAAAATGAAAACTTGTTAGAGATGGATGCTATTATTAACAAAGCCAAACAAAACATGAAAGCTGCCCAGGATCGATATAAAAATTGGGTTGATTCCAAGAGGGCTACTCAAGATTTTGATGTTGGTAATCTTGTTTTCTTAAGAGTCAAATCGAAAAGGAGCTCATTGAAGCTTGGAAAGTATTCTAAAATATCTCCTCATTATTGTGGTCCTTTTCAAATATTAGAACGAATAGGAAATGTTGCTTATAGACTTGCTTTACCTCCTCAGTTACAAATTCATGATGTATTTCATGTAAGTTTACTTAAGAAATATGTTCATAATGTAGATCATGTTATTCATTAGAAAAGTATTTCTATTGAACCTTCTTGTGAATTTAAAATTGAACCAGAAAGAATAATTGAAAAAAGAACTAGAACATTAAGAAATAGAATTATAGAAGAAGTAAAAGTTAAATGGTGTCATTGTGGTAATGATAGTGCTACATGGGAAAAAGTTGATTTTATTAGAATTCAATATCCACAATTGTTTGACTAAATTTTATTATACATGTGTTAATGATGCAGAAAATCCTCATGCTATTGAGGGCAATAGCTGATTTACAAGGGGAGAAATGTTACAGGACTTTTTCCGGTGGAAATAAATTGCAATAAATATAATTACATTGAAAGGGTGTGATTTTTGGTAACCACCCTGTGACATTATATAAACCCGTGAATTAATAAAGAAGGATACACAAAGAGAGGGAGAAAATAATAGAAGAAAAAGAAATTGAAAGAAGCAAAAGCGAGAGGATAGTTAAGGTCTAGTGGTTGGGTATTGGGCATTGGAGAAGGGGCAGGCAGTGTGTGTCCAACTTGGGGTACAACATACACCCGGGAGTGTCCTAGCCAGGGCTGTGTTTATTTCATGCCGTGAAGGCATGTGGGGTGGAGTGCTTCCTTGCCTAGAAATCCTAGGCCTATAACTAATCCTCTACATGCAGGAAAGCAACCTCTACATGATTTACAGATATGTATTAATCAATTTTATTTATAATCGTTGCCCTAATGTTTCACTGCTGCAAATTATTATCTCAATGTTTTATTATTGATTATTGATGTACATTCATGTTTATAAAAGTTCATCTTTAATATAATTGTTCTATAAATGTTTCGAAGGTTCATTCAATATAAAATAATATAAATTTAATGAGTGATTAGTTTATCATTACCTTGAATAATTACTTTTGAAACTTAATTAAAATGTTGTGTAAACACTTCATAATAAAAAATAAATTAAACACCTTTCTTTTAAATTATTTATCTTAGGTAAAAGGTTAATTACATTAGGTTTAACTTAAATAAATTAAACACCTTTCTTTTAAATTATTTATCTTAGGTAAAAGGTTAATTACATTAGGTTTAACTTAATATTTGATTTATTTAATCCACTACAAATACTTAATTAATCATACGGGAAAAGACCATTACACAATGGGCAAATGACAAATTGGTTGTGGTGCAGATCAAATAAGCCTTACAAGCATTAGGAGATGCTCAAGCATAGAAAGCTATCCTATGGGGTTACTTTAAATCCTTCCAAGGCATGATGCAGAGCAGGGAAAGGATCCCTTAGAAGATTGTAGAAAAGTATGAGGATTCCATATGCTTCATGGTAGAAAGTGACCAATTCCTAATGGAGGTTGTTGAACCAGGGACAGTGTGGATCATGCCCATGGGGTATGACGTTGATGCAAATCCTCTTGATGTGTATGCTCAACACCTTTTGAGAAATCCAATAGACACTAATGAAGAAAGGTTTGGAACTTATAAAGAGAAAAGTTTAAGTTTGAACTCTCAATTCACTAGACTTGGGAAACAAAGGAAGATAAGGAAGGAAGTGGAGTAACCGGCAAAGGAGATGGGTATTACAAAGGAGGCAGTTCACGAGGCTGGAGAGAAAAATATCTTGAAAGAGGATCACATGGCCAAACCCAAGAAGACCAAATCAACCTCTACTCCTCCTAAGCCAAGGCAAACAAGATCAACATTTTCTTCTGGTGCACAAAACATTGTCCCTCCACCAAAGCCTTAGTCCAAGTCATCCAGTGGAGCAAAGAAGAGGAAGAAAAGGAAGGAAAAAAGAGTCTATGTGGCATCTGTTGTAGAAGAAGAGACCAAATCAGATGAAGTAGTGAGGGAGGTGAAGAAGACTGCTACTTCTGCTAAGGTACTCAAGACAAAACCATCCAATGAAGGTCAGCCAAGCAAGAAGCCAAGAGTTAAAGCTGAGAAATCTGGAAAACCTCGATCAAGCAAGAAGCCCAAGTCTGAGCTTGATGAAGCATTGAAGTCTAGGAAACTTGAAGGCACCTACACAATCGTGTCACCCATTTCACTAAGTCAGATTGTTGATGTAGCTATTAAGGAAGGAAATTTATAGCATATATCTGAATGATATGAAAATTGTGATGAGAGTGGAAAAAGGACTTTAGAAGAGGTTGTTGTAGAACATATGAATGTATATAGTAAAGCCCTGATAGAATTATCATCAATGATTCCAAAGGGTTTATATGAAATTTTGGATGCCAGAAGGCATACGACAAATATAGAAGATAAGAGAAAAAGGGAATATGAGTTAGTGAAACTCTGTCTGGAAATTGCCAAGTCAGAAGTTGACATAATCCTTAGAGAAAATAAGGACATGTTTAGAAGCAAAACAAAGGTAAACAAAATAATGTTTGGGAAGAATCAAGAAGTTCACAAGGAAACTCAATTTTCTTTTAGGAAGATACTTCAAAAATATTAGTATGAGGTAATTCTTGAAGAAAATGTTCAAAAGCCTGTTATGGAAGTCCTTGGGATGTCACCCATAGGAAATGAGCCAAAAGTTGTAGGTTCAGATGAATATATAACTGACCAAGATACTACTACAGATGATATTGACAATCAACCAGTTGTAGACTTCGATGAAGAAGATAAGGATCCTCTAGTGATAAATATTGAATCAGAGAAGGCAGTTGAGGAGGTTGGTGATGAATAGAGAGAGGATACAGAGAAAGGAGAAGATTGAGAGAAGGTAGAGAAGGAGAAGGGTGTAGATAAGGTTGAACAGGTTCTGATGGAAAGAGACACTATGTAATCAAACAAGGGCAAGAAGATTATTAGTGACTCGGATCTCACCAAAGGGCCTATCGATCTTAACTCACTAACTCATGTCCAAGTACTCAAGCTTGTAGCACTTGCCCAAGATAAAGCTAGTGAAGACTTGCTAAAGTCACATACTAAGGATAAAGAGATCATATCCATGGCTACAAGTGTGTTGGAGAAAATTCTACCATCTTTCAAACAAGACTCAGTTGAATCACCCTTCAGTAAGTTGAGTATGCTTATATCAGTAGATTCTCATTTTGTATCTTTAGAGAAAGATGCTGAAGGAAATTTTCTTAGCCAATTCAATGCCATGTGGTTAAGGACAATTTTGAGAATGATTGAACATGATAGGGATAGTTTTATTATTGTTAGGAAGGGCATTTAGGATGCACTCGATGAAGGAGGTAAAATATACAAGTCATTTCTTCTTTTTCCCAAGTTCACTATTGACCTTAATAAGAAGATCAAAGAATGTGAAGGTCAATTAGCCGATATCTCTCAATCCTTTTCCCCCAATCAGTTTTTGCTAACAATATTGAAGATCAAGTGATGGGTCTACTTGACAAAATCAAGAGCCTCAATCAGCAAAAAGATAGAGTAGTTGGTAGAGTGGGAGAACTTGGGAATCTAATCACTCCTCGATTGGATACTTTTCTTAGCAATCAACATGATGCTATGAATGCTCTGAATAAGAGTGCTTCATCAGATCTTAGAGGAACAAAGATGCATGCCTATCTATTTAGTGCCTTCATCAATATTTTGGATAACTTGAAAGAAAGGTTGGGATGACCACTTGTAGTCTTTAAAGACCATTTTTGCACATTTTAAAATTTCTGTAAGTTATTGAGTATACCCTTGTACATAAATTTTGGTGGATACCTCCCTTTGCCATTAATGTCAAAGGGTGAGAGAGAGGAATGGAAAATGTTGTATATTCTCAGGGGGAGCTTGTTGAGTTGTTGAGTTGTTACGTTTTTGCAGTTTTTAAGTTTTGCAGTGTATGTCAGTTTTCGTCTAATAGTGTCATTTTTCACCAAGTGTTGCCATAATTGCCAAAGGGGGAGATTTTTGGGAAAAGAAACTATACAAATAGATATTAGTGCATGATGAATGTTTTGGGGTTCTCACTGATGGCAACTCATATCAGAAATCACATCTGGTATATGTTGAATTGTTCTACCAAAAGTTTGATATTTATTTTTCTTAAGTCTAGAAGGTGGAATACACAGCATGGGTACATTGAGAAGAACTCAAATTTGTTTTTGGTGGAAGATCTAGGTGAATGGATGTTTGAGACGGCTTATTTTGCAATCCTAGCCTTTGGTATTGATTCTCATGCAAGATTGAAGATCCAATATTTGGTATTTTAGGAAGAACAGGGTTATTTTGGTGTAGTGTGTTATATGAAATCTTTGGGATGATTTTGGTGATTGGTTTAGAGTTCAAGGTGGTTGAGATGACATGTGTGAAGAATTTAATCAATTTGTTAAGGTCCGCATGTGGATTTGTAATCAGATTGAGCTGACTTCTTGTTACATGTTTCATATTTTGAAGCCAACATATTAATGACATAATCAAGTGGTGTGGATATATAAGACTGGTCTATTTTATCATTTCATATGTGTATTTTCATGTGCGAAGAGTGTATGAGCATTTAAGTGTATTTTCACATGCACTATCTTTGATTTTGTGCTTCAATATATGACAAAGTAGAGCAGAACAAAGTAGTTTATCAGAATAGTGTAAGACAGTCACTTTGCGGTTAACTAGAATTGCATTTGGGCATTTTTGGATGCTACTAATTAGTTTAGACATTCTTGTTGTCATTGTAAATCATTTATAGGACAAGTGAGTCCTTCAAGGGTTGTATCCCTCTCTATTGTAATTGAGAAGTGACCTCTAGGAAGTGTTCCTAAATGCATGTGTATTCCCCTTGTAATATTATTATACTTTTGATCATAGTATTATAATATTGTAGGTCTTAATCCCACCATGGTTTTTCCCTTTCTGGGTTTCCACATAAAAATTTTGTTATTATAGTTTTGTGCTTGTTTGCATTTAGTTTATGCACTTTTCTTTTATTTATTTTCATCTAGTGGTTTAAGAAAGTTGTTAATTGTGAAACACTAATTCACCCCTCCTCTCAGTGTTCATTTATTCCAACAACAAAATACATGATATCAATTCCAATTACATAGATTATGCTCCAAACTCCATCCACATGATGAGATAATATAAATTGATGTCCATGCATGCTAGCATCCAATGATGAACATCTCAATGGATGTAGGCAACATACCACCCAACCATGTGGAGCCAAATAGGAACCACCCCTCATGCTAGAAGATGACATGGGGTTACAACTCACATGCAAGACCTAGGTTGAAACCTAGCAACCAAGGGACTCAACATGACACCACAAGGATAACAACCATAAACAATGAATCAAAACACATCACAAGGCTAATCACAAATCAATAAACTCCTAGAGGTGTATAAATAAATCAAGTTATAAGGATCATGGACACATGTAGGGAAGAGTGTCATCACATGTTATCCTCACAAAGAAGGGCATAATATAAAAACATCTAGATCTCCATGTGCACCCTTGATAGACATGTGGATCCGTCTCAACCTATGAGCAATCAAGGGATTTTGGCTTACCATCTCCACGGTCTTCCCAAGATCATCCCGAGTCTCCACTCAAGGGCTATGAGGTGGGGCACCATAAACCAATTTCATTATCTTGATTAAGTGAATTCATAATTACCAAAACCCACAAATCAATTATTAAGGTTATCACTTGCAATTACAAAGGAAAAATCTTCATATGGTTCCATCAAGTCTAGACCCCCTCCTAGAGGCCCATTTCTCATGACCTTGGTCCTACACATGCAAGAGCCCACTCCCCCTAATCATGGACCAATACCTTAGGGTGAAACATAACATCACAACATCATCATGAAGGCTCTCAAAATATATAAACACAGTCATAACATCATTGATACAAATCGAAGCATAATATGAAGCATACACCCATATGCAAAGCAAGAGCCTCCACCAAATAAATACAAAAATGAACCAAGGAAAATACATGAGATCAATAAATAACACAAAATAAATCCCATTTTTCAATAGTGAGGCATAATCATCCCACTAGAACTCTCATAACCATTCCTCAATAGCAAGGCATTCAACCTCTTGTTGGAGCTATATAACACATAAACATAATCCTCAATGGTAAGGCATGAACCATCTTATCGAAGAATAAATAAACAATAATATGAGAAATAAAACATCAAAATACCTCTTTGATAATCCAAAGAAATCACATAGAGCCTCTGGTGAAATCATGAAATCTGGAATAGCATTCACACTAAGAAAAACTAACAAAACTAGCAACTCAGGGAAAAATTGTACAACAAAAACCCAATTTAGTGCATCTCATTGTATCTCATTGAAACCAACTACAAATATAGTAGGTCTATAGATAAATTATTGGATCTCATTTCTCAAATAATGTTCACTTCTCAGTATTATGGATAGGTTGATGGTAATATTGAAAAAAATATTGGTAAGATGGCAATTGTTTAGAATTTTCAATTGGTTTGATGGGAGGAAGTTGCAAAATATTAGCATTCATGAACCTCAACATTATACTAAGCAAATTCTTAGAAAGAGGATTTGATTCTTTTATAAAGTATTTGGATAAAGGGGCACACCTGATGTTGTGGCTGCCACTTAAGTGTTGATGTTGTCAGTTGAAACCTTTGTTGGGTTTGAAATTCATAAACGTCTGTTGAGAACTCTCATTCTTATCAATCAAAGCCATTGAAGAGGATGATTCAAATTGTCTCACTTGAAGTTGATAATTATGAATCACTACACACAATTGCGTAAAATAAGTAAACTCGAGAAATAGAAGGTTATCTCTAATGTCTTTTTGTAAATTAACAATAAAAATTCTTTGTACATCATGATTAGGCATTGTATAATCAATTTATGAATGCAAATTTTTATATCTACCAATAAAATTAGTCACCTTTTTTTATCCCTTTCTTACATTGAATCAAATCAGTCAAATTAATCTTAGGACCAATATTATTTTAAAATTGTTTAATGAAAGCATTAGCCAATTGTTGAAAACATGTAATAGGATAAGGAGACAAAGAACAATACCATTGTAAGGTTTTGTCTCTGAAGTTTCTAGTAAATAATTTAGCCATAAGTCTTTGGTCATGAGCAAAATCACTACACAAAGTTTGAAATATCTTCACATGAGGCAAGGGGTCACCTTTTCCATTTTATAACTCCAATTGAGGAACTTCAATATGCTTAGTAAGAACTATACAAGCAATGTCATCTGATAGTAGGCTTGCTATATCAAATGTGGAAACATTGAACTTGGATTGAGTTACGCAAGCCAATTGATATTGTAAGGATGTGATATTTTGAGTTAGGTTATTGACAGTTGCTTTGGTGGATGCATTGAAATTGGACATATTGGATTGTGATGGAGGATTAACATTATTGTAAGCACGTTGAGGTTGAGAATAAGGAGGTGGAACGTTGTGGTATGTTGGTATGGGAGATGGTTGTGAAACAAATGGAGGATTCACATAAGGATGCATGTAATTCCCCTCCCTTGATCAGACTCTATTTAACATGGTTTGACTTTTTCTATTGTTTATGTGGTTGGTTGATACTCTATATATTGTGATGAATTTTATCATGATACATTAGTTATGGCAGAATTTTAAAGTTTAATTTGAAAGTATGTTGTGGTTGCCCTGGTAATGTAGGAAGGAGTGTATGTGTAGGATGTTGTATTAGATGTATATCTGTCTTTTTAATGGTGCATATAGATGTTAAGGAAGTGTTTTCATGTTTTAAAAGTGTAAGTTAGGATGTTTGTGTTAGCAAGAGACATTGTTCCGATGAAGATCGATGCATAATTGATTCTTAGGAGTTTTCATTGATGGCAACCCAGTTCGGAAATCACATCCGGTGTCCATTGATTTGATTTAGTTATAAGGAATAAGTCTAGAAGGTGGAACATAGTAACCAGTAGAGCATGAGATCATTGTGCATATCTTGATATTGGTGATGTGATTTTGGTTGTAGTGATTAAGGAAGGTTCAAGGCAACTTATTTCATGATCCCAGCATCCGGTATCTAGTAATTCAATTAGAACAAAGCTATTTTGGTGTAGCATGTGATGCGGTTTTGTTGGGATGATTTCAGTGATTGGGATGACTTATGGGAAGCTTAGTATATTTTTGTTTTGGTCCGCATTTGGATTTGTGGATGGATTGAGCCAACTTGGTGATACACATTTCATATTGTGTGTTATGTAGTTTTTGGAAGCCGACTTTGTTAATGATTCTTTTTGTTGGTGCAAATATATAAGATCGATTTGGTTGAAAATTTTGGTATGAGTTATGAGAGAGGGAAGTCTATATGAGCGAATTTGCATAGTTTGGTGAATGTGATTGAATATTTTTGTGCTCTAGTGTGTGACAGAGCAGGAAATCATAGTAGAAAGACAAATTGGTTACAAAAGATAATTTGAGCCTAACTGGAAATGCATTTTGGCATATGTAGATGATATACTTCAGTTCATTCATTATTGTAATCAATTCTAATAGCCTGTAAGGTAGTGAGCCTTCCTTCGGGTTGTAGCCCTTTTGTTTTTTAGAAGTGAGTTCTAGATAGTGTGCCTGAATGCAAGTACATTCCCCTCATGTAATATTATCATACTTCTAGCCATACTATAATAATATTGTGGGTTCAAATTCCACCGTGGTTCTTCCCTTTCTGGTTTCTACATAAAAATCTTGGTGTTATGGTTGTGTGGTTAATTGCTTAATTTTTTTCATTTCACTTTCATTCTTATGCATCTGGTGGATTAAGGATCAGGTTAATAAGTTTGCAAATTATACAACACTAATTCACCCCCCTTCTTAGTGTTCATAGATTCCAATAATTAGTATCAGAGCTAATTTCCTCAGAAGAAGCCTAACAGCTTCAGGAAGATCTAGAAGATTGAATCAATGGACTCTAGATTGTAGAAGCAGCTTACTATGGTACTTGAAGATCTTGATGTGGCTATGAAAGAGAAGAGTGTCCTTAGGAGAAGTTTGGAAGAAACTAAAAATTTAATTGAAACTCTGAAAGAACAAGTGAGCACATTAAGAGAGAAGAGAAAGGAATTGATGGATTAAATTAAAGGAGAAAGAAGAACAAAGCATTGACAATCAAGTCCTACAAGACAAGAAAAGACATATGAATGTGAGAAGCTTTCTAGAGATAATGCAACACTGAAGAATGAGATGCAATCCATTGTGATGGGGTAAAAGTACAAAGTTGTGCCACACTTTAATAAAGGAAATGGTCAATGCTGATTCAATTTTTTAAATTAAATCAATAGAAAGGGAAATATATTTTTTGAAATTTGAAATGATGTAAACTAATAAAATTTATATTCTTATGTCTATTTTGTGTTTATAATTTTAACAAAAATTTTAAAAATTATTTGAATGTACTTTTTTTATAGAGTAAACACTATAATTTACTTGCTGAAATTGAAGTTACACAAGCCACCACACTTTATTTAGTAAATTTTACCCCTTCTTTTTTGTATATTGATAACTTGAAACTTTAGTGCACGGATATATTTTTTACTATTTTTTAATAAATAGATATTTTTCAACAAATTTTAAAAGTTGCGTGTGCTGAAATATAACTCTTTCCAATTCCCACCACCTTTTTTCTTAATTATTTGTCCAAATTAGAAAAAAATTATATCATCTTGACATAGATTATTTTCTCTACTGCATCATATTTTTTGAAATATTTTAAATTACTATTTTTCCTTGACAAGATATTCAACCTTATATTTTAGTGTTGATGACCTACTCTCAATAAAAATAAATATAAAATATTAAAATTAATTAAATTTTTAAAAGATATATATTTTGGAAAATTCACTTATAGATATATAAAAGGGTATTTTTACATTTCAAAAAAAATATTATTTTTAAGAGTAGGAGTTGTTGAAACATCGAGTTTTATTATTATTTTTAATTAGACCAAAAGTAGTATAAAATATACATTTAGTAGACATTTCCAATTGGAAAAGTTGTAGCCCATATATAACTTAGCTATAATGAATCTATATAGACCATATGTTTGACTAAAATTAATTTTTAGTTAGAATTACTTAAATTCACTTGTGTTAATAAGTTGGCCTGAAACGTGACACAGTTTTGTGCTTTTACTCGATGAAGCTGATAAAGGAGATTGAAGATTGAAAGAAGAGTGAAGAAAATCTAGGTCAGTTGGTGAAGGATCGATCTAATGAATGTTGCACATTGACATATGAGAATGGTCAGTTGAAACTTGAATTGGTGCAATGCAAGAATGATGGACAAGAACTTGAAAAGCATATCATAATTCTGAGAGATGAGCTTTCTACTACTAATGAGTACAAAGAAAAATTCAAAGCCAGTTCAGCCTGGTTAGATGAGATGTTGGAAAGTCAAAGACATGGGAAAGACATGCGAGGACTTGGATTTGACAAAGGAGAAACCAAATAAATCTATAACCACTTATGTGAAGAAAATTGCCTATGATCTTTCCTCATAGATTAGATTCAAATTCCCTCCTGACAACCTACTCGAAGCCATGTCTATTATGTTTCCACATTATTGGAGCCTCAATAGTGCAACTGATTTTTGAAGTAAGCTACTGACTTTGATAAAACAATTTTGCATATCCAAAGAATTGAATGGAGTAACTATAAATGGAATATTAGACAAAACTTGTCTTAGAGATAAATCATCTCCTTTTGCATACATTATGAGGGAACTTTATGGCAGAATGGAGAACCCCCGTGAAGAGGGATCAATAATGAGACTTTGAAAATAAATAGATGAGAATGTAGTGTTGTGTGATTCAATACTAGAATATTTCAAGCTTGCTTATTTATGTCTTACCATGATATTGGGTTCAGTGGAAGATGAGAGAGTTTTTGGTGCTTTGGGGTTCCTAAAATCAAAGCTAAGAAACAAACTAGACAAAAATTTGGAAAATTGCTTGAGGCTCTATGCATCTACGTACGATGTCCACAATTTTCCTTATGATAGGGCACTGAAAATGTGAAGGTCCAAATGTGAAAGAAGAGGTTTGGGAAACACTTCAAACCAAAGTGCCAGTGGGACTATTGGCTCATGTACTGGACCTACTGGTAGCATTGAGATGCAATTCAACGAAGGTATGTAGACTTAGAGTGAAGAAAACATAGACAAGAATCAAGAAAGCTCTGAATTTGATGAGGATGAATGGAAACTATAAGAGATTGGTATTTATTAATCTTATTAATGGATCTCATCATTAATATTACAAAAGCATATTATTATGGTTGATAACTTTATATTTTATGAGTCTGTCAACTTTATATTTCAGAATTTAATATTGATTTGAAATAGCATAATAAAAGACCATAATGTGTTTATTGATACAAAGATGTTTATTTAGACATGTTGAGAACTTAGATTTTCATTCATTCTTTCAAAATATAGTCATATGATACAATTCATTCAATACACCACTCTGTGTGATTCTCCATGCAAAAGTCAATACAAAGTTTCAGAACCCTTTGCAAATGATCCTGAATTCCCTTTTAAAGAAACAAGGGAGCAACGACAACTTCAAGTCGATTTGCAACATGTGAAGACTCAACATCAAAATCAATTTCTAAGGCACTAAACATTGAATATATCATCCCGACTGCCATCCGTATCACAAACTCAACACAAATTTACATAGCCATCATGGGCTGGATTAGCAATTTAGAAATTTAACAACTGCCACATGTCTCCTATTCAAAAAATAAAGTTAAAAATTAAATATTAATTCAAGCCATGAAAAATTAAATATAGATAAAAGTAGTGTCCAAAACCTAGTAATCAGAAATAGAGAAATGCAAAAATGTTAAAACTTGGGAGAATTTGAGAATACAAATTTATAGGCTGAAGGTTTGCACTGTGCATCATAGATTCATAGGTTGGATTAGCAATAGTGGGTGCTAGTTTTGACTTGGATTTGACAAGGGAATATTTTGACAAGATTGTTGAATCTGTAACCACTTATGTGAAGAAAATTGCCTATGATCTTTCCTCACAGATTAGAAGCAAATTTGACTTGGATTTGACAAGGGAAGATTTCGACAAGATTGTTGAATCTGTAACCACTTATGTGAAGAAAATAGCTAGTTTTGACTTGGATTTGACAAGGGAAGATTTCAACAAGATTGTTGAATCTGTAACCACTTATGTGAAGAAAATTGCCTATGATCTTTCCTCATAGATTAGAAGTAGATTCCCTCCTGACAACCTACTCGAAGCCATGTCTATTATGTTTCCACAATATTGGAGCCTCAATAGTGCAACTGATTTTTGGGCAATACTAAAGCATCATAATAGTCATTGGCAAGGTATGATTTTTAGATACCAAATTCAAAATCTAACGCTTAAGCCTCCAATATTAAGTCAAAAAAAAGTGTGGAAGTGGACTATTAATCACACTTCTTTGTTGGTGGCATAATATTGACACTGCTTACATAGTGATTACCAAGAGAATACTAAATGATTATGTTATTTTCTTCATGATTAAAACCCAAGAATACCTCATTGTACGGAAACTATGCCTTTTCTCTCTCTCGTATGTGGACCACTCCCTATATACCACCGCAACCATTATAAGTTTATGATAAACTAATCATCTAACATACTAATGGAGATTAAAAAAAATATAGGGTATTTTGGTGGGCATTACTGTATGATAAAGGAAATAATATAAAATAATATAATGAAAAGTAAAACTCTTATAAAGAAATCATTATATTAAAACATTAATTGCAATTGACCCCAAGAACAAAGAAAAGAGCTTACATAATTGAATCTGTAACCACTTATGTGAAGAAAATTGCCTATGATCTTTCCTCACAGATTAGAAGTAGATTCCCTCCTGACAACCTACTCAAAGCCATGTCTATTATGTTTCCACAATATTGGAGCCTCAAGAGTGCAACTAATTTTTGGACAATACTAAATCATCATAATAGTCATTGGCAAGGTATGATTTTTAGATACCAAATTCAAAATCTAACACTTAAGCCTCCAATATTAAGTCAAAAAAAAGTGTGGCAGTGGACTATTAATCACACTTCTTTGTTGGTGGCATAATATTTACATTGATTACACTATATACTTACTAGATAGTTCAAGCCATGTCTATTATGTTTCCACAATATTGGAGCCACTTATGTGAAGAAAATGGCTAGTTTTGACTTGGATTTGACAAGGGAAGATTTCGACAAGATTGTTGAATCTGTAACCACTTATGTGAAGAAAATTGCCTATGATCTTTCCTCACAGATTAGAAGCAGATTCCCTCCTGACAACCTACTCGAAGCCATGTCTATTATGTTTCCACAATATTGGAGCCTCAATAGTGCAACTGATTTTTGGGCAATACTAAATCATCATAATAGTCATTGGCAAGGTATGATTTTTAGATACCAAATTCAAAATCTAACACTTAAGCCTCCAATATTAAGTCAAAAAAAAGTGTGGAAGTGGACTATTAATCACACTTCTTTGTTGGTGGCATAATATTGACAATGCTTACATAGTGATTACCAAGAGAATACTAAATGATTATGTTATTTTCTTCATGATTAAAACCCAAGAATACCTCATTGTAACCACTTATGTGAAGAAAATAGCTAGTTTTGACTTGGATTTGACAAGGGAAGATTTCGACAAGATTGTTGAATCTGTAACAACTTATGTGAAGAAAATTGCCTATGATAGAATCTGACATAATAGGCATGGCTTCGAGTAGGTTGTCAGGAGGGAATCTGCTTCTAATCTGTGAGGAAAGATCATAGGCAATTTTCCGTACAATGAGGTATTCTTGGGTTTTAATCATGAAGAAAATAACATAATCATTTACTATTCTCTTGGTAATCACTATGTAAGCATTGTCAATATTATGCCACCAAACAAAGAAGTGTGATTAATAGTCCACTTCCACACTTTTTTTTGACTTAATTTTGGAGGCTTAAGTGTTAGATTTTGAATTTGGTATCTAAAAATCATACCTTGCCAATGACTATTATGATGATTTAGTATTGCCCAAAAATTAGTTGCACTATTGAGGCTCCAATATTGTGGAAACATAATAGACATGGCTTTGAGTAGGTTGTCAAGAGGGAATCTGCTTCTAATCTGTGAGGAAAGATCATAGGCAATTTTCTTCACATAAGTTGTTACAGATTCAACAATCTTGTTGAAATCTTCCCTTGTCAAATCCAAGTCAAAACTAGCTATTTTCTTCACATAAGTGGGTACAATGAGGTATTCTTGGGTTTTAATCATGAAGAAAATAACATAATCATTTAGTATTCTCTTGGAAATCACTATGTAAGCAATGTCAATATTATGCCACCAACAAAGAAGTGTGATTAATAGTCCACTTCTACACTTTGTGATCATAGGCAATTTTCTTCACATAAGTTGCTACAGATTCAACAATCTTGTCGAAATCTTCCCTTGTCAAATCCAAGTCAAAACTAGCTAGATTCTTCACATAAGTGGGTACAATGAGGTATTCTTGGGTTTTAATCACTTATGATCACACTTCTAAATTTTGACACTTCTACAATATAACACTATGATTAATCACACTTCTAAATTTTGACTATTAATACAACACTATAATTAATCAATGATTAATAGTCCACTTCCATTACTTCTTTGTTGGTGGCATAATATTGACACTGCTTACATAGTTTGTCAATATTATGCATTTATTTTTTGTATGACCTACTTTACAATTTTTTCTACAATATAAGTGGGCTTAGTAAAATTGGGTATTCTTGGGTTTTAATCACTTATGGTCAAATCTAAGTTTTAAATACCTCATTGATCACAAAATTGCCTATGATCACATTTCTTTGTTGGAAATACCTCATTGTACTAACCACTTATGTGAAGAAAATAGCTAGTTTTGACTTGGATTTGACAAGGGAAGATTTCGACAAGATTGTTGAATCTGTAACAACTTATGTCAACTACAAGAATTCCTTGATGGATATATTGAGTTTGTAATAATTAATCATATTGTACCTCTTAATTTTACTATAATTAATCACACTTCTAAATTTTGACTATTAATACAACACTTAAGCCTCCAAAATTAAGTCAAAAAAAAGTGTGGAAGTGGACTATTAATCACACTTCTTTGTTGGTGGCATAATATTGACAATGCTTACATAGTGATTACCAAGAGAATACTAAATGATTATGTTATTTTCTTCATGATTAAAACCCAAGAATACCTCATTGTACGGAAAATTGCCTATGATCTTTCCTCATAGATTAGAAGCAGATTCCCTCCTGATAACCTACTCGAAGCCATGTCTATTATGTGAAGAAAATTCTATCATAGGCAATTTTCTTCACATAAGTTGTTATAGATTCAACAATCTTGTCGAAATCTTCCCTTGTCAAATCCAAGTCAAAACTAGCTATTTTCTTCACATAAGTGGTTACAATGAGGTATTCTTGGGTTTTAATCATGAAGAAAATAACATAATCATTTAGTATTCTCTTGGTAATCACTATGTAAGTAGTGTCAATATTATGCCACCAACAAAGAAGTAATGGAAGTGGACTATTAATCACACTTATTTGTTGGTGGCATAATATTGACACTGCTTACATAGTGATTACCAAGAGAATACTAAATGATTATGTTATTTTCTTCATGATTAAAACCCAAGAATACCTCATTGTACCCACTTATGTGAAGAAAATAGCTAGTTTTGACTTGGATTTGACAAGGGAAGATTTCGACAAGATTTTTGAATCTGTAACAACTTATGTGAAGAAAATTGCCTATGATCACACTTCTTTGTTGGAAATACCTCATTGTACGGAAAATTTCCTATGATCTTTCCTCACAGATTAGAAGCATATTCCCTCCTGACAACCTACTCGAAGCCATGTCTATTATGTGAAGAAAATTCTATCGTAGGCAATTTTCTTCACATAAGTTGTTACAGATTCAACAATCTTGTCGAAATCTTCCCTTGTCAAATCCAAGTCAAAACTAGCTATTTTCTTCACATAAGTGGTTACAATGAGGTATTCTTGGGTTTTAATCATGAAGAAAATAACATAATCATTTAGTATTCTCTTGGTAATCACTATGTAAGTAGTGTCAATATTATGCCACCAACAAAGAAGTAATGGAAGTGGACTATTAATCACACTTATTTGTTGGTGGCATAATATTGACACTGCTTACATAGTGATTACCAAGAGAATACTAAATGATTATGTTATTTTCTTCATGATTAAAACCCAAGAATACCTCATTGTACCCACTTATGTGAAGAAAATAGCTAGTTTTGACTTGGATTTGACAAGGGAATATTTCGACAAGATTTTTGAATCTGTAACAACTTATGTGAAGAAAATTGCCTATGATCACACTTCTTTGTTGGAAATACCTCATTGTACGGAAAATTTCCTATGATCTTTCCTCACAGATTAGAAGCAGATTCCCTCCTGACAACCTACTCGAAGCCATGTCTATTATGTGAAGAAAATTCTATCGTAGGCAATTTTCTTCACATAAGTTGTTACAGATTCAACAATCTTGTCGAAATCTTCCCTTGTCAAATCCAAGTCAAAACTAGCTATTTTCTTCACATAAGTGGTTACAATGAGGTATTCTTGGGTTTTAATCATGAAGAAAATAACATAATCATTTAGTATTCTCTTGGTAATCACTATGTAAGCAATGTCAATATTATGCCACCAACAAAGAAGTAATGGAAGTGGACTATTAATCATATTGTACCCTTAATTTTACAAACTCAATTTCAACAATAATATCATAAGTTGAATCAAAAAAATAAGTCGATTGTACACCCCTTATTAATCATATTGTACACCCTTTATTAGTTGGAAGTGGACTTAATACTTAATAATATCATAAGTTGAATCAAAATAAATAAATAATGTAGTGCTCGAAGTCTACTTTCCAATTATTACAAACTCAATTTCAACAATAATATCATACTGGAAAAATCTTCATTATTTGACAGGAATAATTAAGGGAATCACTTTTTTCTAAATGAATACTACAACTGCAAACTATCTTCAAATCTGCATTTACAAACCCCTGCAAAAACTTCATGCGAGAGCACCAAATGAAGCCCAATGTGTTTCCTGAATGAAAACACCATTAATCCTCCTGACTATGTCTTTCAACAGCGAAGAGAATGCTAGCAAAGAGGGATTCCATCCTCCAAGCCCAATAATCAGATCTCTACGAAATCCAATAGCATAACATTAATCTCATCCAAGCATACCCCAAAAGAGAGCTCTCAACCTCAATTTATATCTTCTTCCTGGATGCAAACACTTCATTTCCTAAATGTGGGATGATAAATTTTAGAATAAAATATTATTTCCCACAATGCACACATTAAAGGGAACTTTTAATATTTTAAACATTACTTTATATTCCCAACCTTATAATATAACGATAAAGTTAAATATACAGAGGGAATCTGCTTCATAATAGTCAACATGGCTTCGAGTAGGTTGTCAGGAGGGAATCTGCTTCTAATCTATGAGGAAAGATCATAGGCAATTTTCTTCACATAAGTTGTTACAGATTCAACAATCTTGTTGAAATCTTCCACAATATTGGAGCCTCAATAGTGCAACTGATTTTTGGGCAATACTAAATCATCATAATAGTCATTGGCAAGGTATGATTTTTAGATACCAAATTCAAAATCTAACACTTAAGCCTCCCTAAATATAGTATATTACTCCTCATGTAGTATTACTCCCCTTTTTTGACAAACATCAAAAACTTAATTTCCATTCGGGGGCGGTAACTGATCAAAAATAGATTTATACTTCTTTTGGGCGTCAGTGAGAGCGACAAAGAGTGCATCCTTTACACTTTCCATACTCTACATATCCGTTATCTCAATTTTGACAATATCCGTTAAATTAAATATAAAGAGTGCTATGATTACAAACTTAGGGAGCAACAAATGACACTACATATCCGTTATCTCAATTTCAACATTTTTGGCACTAGATCTACAATCTCCCTTTAGAATCATATTGTATTCAGCTTCTTGGCCCACTATTATTGTATTGATTGTTATTTCCCCTTCTATTGCGGTACCCATTAGGAGATTCATTATTTTTATTATTATGTGGTTTAAGAGGTGTGGTTGGAGGGGTTGATTGTTCCCCTATGTGAAGAGGACTTGTGTGCTTCTTGTTTTTAGATTGTACAACTACAAGCATTCCTTGATGGAATGTACCAGTACTTGACAAATGTCACAAAATACTATTTTTGGGCAATTTGTTTTTGTATGACCTACTTTACAATTAAACCCCAAAAAAATTGAGTTTGTTTCATTATGTAATAATTAAGTATGATATCATTATTTTTTGTATGCTTGTAGTTGACTATTAAGTTTGTCAATATTATGCATTTATTTTTTGTATGACCTACTTTACAATTTTTATTATATTGAGTGTTAGTTTGATTCAACTTATGTAATAATTAAGTATGATATCATTATTTTTTGTATGCTTGTAGTTGACTATTAAGTTTGTCAATATTATGCATTTATTTTTTGTATGACCTACTTTACAATTTTTTCTACAATATAAGTGGGCTTAGTAAAATTGGGTATTCTTGGGTTTTAATCACTTATGGTCAAATCTAAGTTTTAAATACCTCATTGATCACAAAATTGCCTAACATCACACATCTTTGTGGGAAATACCTCATTGTACTAACCACTTATGTGAAGAAAATAGCTAGTTTTGACTTGGATTTGACAAGGGAAGATTTCGACAAGATTGTTGAATCTGTAACAACTTATGTGAAGAAAATTGCCTATGATCTTTCCTCACAAATTAGAAGTAGATTCCCTCCTGACAACCTACTAATATTAATCTGTAACCACTTATGTGAAGAAAATTGCCTATGATCTTTCCTCACAGATTAGAAGCAGATTTGACTTGGATTTGACAAGGGAAGATTTCGACAAGATTGTTGAATCTGTAACCACTTATGTGAAGAAAATTGATTATACCCCTAATAAATACCCTAATAATACATTTCCAGTATCTTCAGTATGTGTTTGTAACATGTTTGAAAAATATTTCATGTTGCAATGGAAGTAACTCTACATCATTTTAGAGCTTTAGTTTGTTTAATTAAGTCATCTACAACACAGAGTCCCTGCTTCTCAAGCTCATGTAACATCATCAGTGAAGTGAACGAGATTGAGCAATGATAACCCAGCTTAAAGTGATCAATAAGAGATTCCTTACATCCGGTTGAGATTGAAAAGGTATTTATCCATTTGCAAGCTATCTTTTCATACCCTAATTTCAAAATCGCATCTGCATCTGGTGTTGTGACTCCATTGGTGGTTGAGATTACTAAAAAAGCAAGGCATTTATTCAAGAGGCATCCATTCAAATCTGTTGAAGATCATCTGGAAGGCTCTTTTTCTTTTGTCCCATATGGCATGCTACATAACAAAGATATTAGGGCATACATCCACTGCAACATTGAGGAGCTTGGAAATGTGGATATGCTATCACTTTACACCAAGCATATGATGGATGGAATGGGAAATCTGAAGCCCAAATTCAAGACATTGCAGGATAAGGGTTTTATTCAATTTATTCATCTTGTCACGGGGATTTTCACCTGATGCAAGCTTGAAATTCTTGCAATCCCATGAAACATTGGACTACTCTTAGGCTACGGGTATCCTATTATGAGAGCAGCCCTCTGGATTATACTTCCTATTTGATCACCTAAAACTTAACTAAATTTATGAGAAAAGTGGATAGAAGGATATCCATAAATTGAAAACTACTGCTAGAAATGTGATTCACCAAAAATAGGAGTGATTCAAAATTCTCATAAACTCACAAGATACCTCAAACAACAAAGCTATTTGACTCACAACTCACATACACATGCCTGCAAAAATTATTCTTTTGAAAGGTTTTAGCTTTCTAATGATCATAAAAAGGAAACCAAGTAAGTTTTCACAATTTTAAATGCAACAGAAAAAAAAAATTCATCCACAGACCTACACTAGGACATGATATTTCTGAATTAAGCATAGAAGGAATGAAGCAAAATAAAAGGATTTCAACATGAAATCATAATATTTTTTAACAATTTACTCACAACTAATGCTCAAACATAGAAAAATGGAGAATAAATGAAGATTCTTTTATTGATAATCAGGAGCTATCTGCATTACAAATCTGGAAAAAAAATCATAAATAAACGAATTATAGAATTCTCAAAGCCTGCTGCCACAATTCTCCAAAAAATTAGAACTCTAGAACTAGAGAATACTGAGGAGAAAAGAAAGACTTATACAAAAATGCTCCCCCAAAATTCAAAATTTTCATTTTCGCTCCAAGAAACAATGAGTTGTCATAGACTCCAACCCCCCCTCAAAATCAGGTGCCTAACTGAAAGTGAACTCCTCTTAAACTACAAAAAGAGAAGTCAAAATGAATACAATCTCTTTGACTCGGATGTAACTAAAAATCCCTTCAAATTAGGGATGAAACTGAGTGAAACAATGAGTTAAGAGCTTGAAAATCCTCCTTGACTCAATCTCTATCCAAGTGGACTCCCTAACTGAAGAAGAACTCATCATTAAGTGACAAATCACCCATTTTAAATCTATGTGTTTCAAAAAGACTCCAAATCACTAAAGTTAACTACTCCTATCAACACTTGTCCAACTCTATTTTGCATTCAAAAATATCTTTCATCTTAAGTAATTTACAATTATCACTTTAAGATAAAAGATTTACAAGATTATAATGCAGCAAAAAATGGAAGGAACTTCATAAAAATCCTAGAAAGACTTATGTTGACCATATTCAATAAGTGTTTAACAAACACTTCAAAGAATTTTCAAAAAGAAAATCATGACACATTATGGAAATAAATCCATGCAAAAGCAAAATTCATTTGCGCTATCGAGCTCTCTAGGGTCTTGGAAACCCTAAAAGGTGAAAGATAAAAATAATTCATCCTTATCTCATTTGTATCTTTCTTCATTTCTGAGAGTGTTGTCGCCATCATTTTGGAAAACCCTAGTTGGGCTGGAAAACACTCCATAGTTGCAGTTTCTTTAATGATTCATTGATATTTGTGGGAGGATTTCATAGAAGAATGAGTGGTAAGTGTCCATGTCTCGGATCTAGTTTTCCTTCATCATCTTGTCTACATATGGCCGCCTGTGGTCTCTATCCCATTTGGTTCTCTTTTTATTCACTATTGATCTTCTCCAGCTCGAGTTTATGAGAACTATAGCACCGAATTTTATCGACTTCTTCTGCAAATATGAGAATATTGGTAAGCTTTGAATCCATTCATTTGCCCCTTTCTGTGTTTCTTGGTCTCCATGTTTGTTGTGAGTGTTCTTCTTAGTGTTTATGATAGATCTGCACTTTGGTTGTCTAAAGACTCCTCTCGTTGTTTTAACTATGCAACCATTATCTTTCATGATGGTGTGCAAGTTTCTACCATGAACAGTGGTGAAGTAAGCGATTATCTTTTAACTTTTGTTTGATAATATATCCTTAGGCTTCAGGACTAATGATTATTTGTTGTGCATATTTTTCTCAAAATCTGAAGCATAAGGATTGTATACACATAAAAATTGGCTATGAGAAATTAAATAAAAATTTTATATTTATTTAATAATTATTCTTCTATTAAATAGTTAATTTGAAAAGATTAATTTATTTAATTCATTTTCATGTCTTTCTATTAATTAATATTTCATTAATTAATTCATCTATTTATTCCTCTAATTAATTAAATATCTAAAATTTAATTATCTCCTCCAAACAATTAAATATCTAATATTTAACAGTTATTCTCCTATCCTATAGTCTCAAATATTAAATAATTCCTAAATTATTTAATCCCTTATCCAACTTATCCCTCCATCTCCACTTCATCTTCCCTTTGCCAACTCATCAAACATGCAGCTAAGGAAATTAATATTTCTTAAATATTAATTCATTTATCTCCAACTTCCAAACTTAATGAAAATTGTGTACGTACACATATTTCATAACCATTTCCTATATTCTCTCCGACACCCCCTACATCTTAGGAAGGACTTGAGTCCACTTGTCCTCTCATGCCTAAATTTCCTCCAATCATCCCTAGATTCTCTCAGTCAGCAACCCAGTAAAGGTGAAATGAGTGACACTTGTCTTCTCCTTCCCCCTTTCTCTCAACCTTCACCTTTGCTCATAGCCATTCAAATCTGTAGATCTGATCATGACCGTTGATTTGAGCCACATCAACTTATCCTTTCAAAGTCTATAAAATCAAGAGCTTCAGTTGAGAGAGTTAGTCTTCAAAATAGTTTTCAATCAATCATATGCATCCATGAGTTTTTGAAGCAATTAGCAAATAGAAAATATCATTTTAGCAATATAATCATATAGCATTATCATTTTAACACAATCATGTAGCTTTGCATATCATACTATCAGTTAACTACAAGTTATCCATCCATTCTTCATATGCCATCTTGGAAGCCAACAGTGCATTGTCTGAGAGCACACCATCTGCAATCAGGAATAGTGGAGTTAGGACACAATGAGACATAAGCCATGAAGGTAAAATAATGTTTTATTTTAGTATGTATTTCATGTAGTTTCATTGGTGGATTTTGGATTTCCTGTATGCATTTCCATTGTATTTTGTGAAACTAACTTATCACAGTTAACATTCTGAGGATGAAATTCAAGCTCACACATTTTGCACCCACCGTGGGGCAGGACCTCGCATATACCTTTAAAAATCTTGCAAAAAGTTAAATCAACACATTTGTAATGCAGATTCATGCATGCTTGAATTCTGAAGGCGCTTTTGTTCAACAGGTTAACACATTTACATCATAGGTTAGCGCATATGTCATGCAGGTTAGCGCTTTTGTCTGAAAAACTACGCATTTGCATCATAGGTTAGCACATATGTCAAAGAAATCGTGCTACTGTATCCACAGAGCAATGCTTTTGTAGTCTAAGTTAGCGCTTTTGATCTACAGGTTAGTGCTTTTGAACAGAGAGATAGTGCATATGTTAGGTTAGCGCTTCTATTTATAAAACTGACTAAATTTTCTTGCAGGTCCGAATGTCCAAGAAATCAGATTTTTTCAGATTACTAACATGTGTGTGCAGGATGGCATTTAAGGCAAATTTTATGCATTTTATCATCTAGCTAATTGAAAGTCTTCATTTGGGAAGTAATATATCATATCTTGTTCACCTAGTTTAACTAAGAGGATGAATTGACAACATGCAACTTGCATTTTTGGTATTTTCTCTAAAATAGTTGCACATAGACTTTTAAAAGGGCTAAAATGAACACCATGCTTATTGGAGGAACATCTCCAAATAGGACTTAGCCAATAATTGCTTTGAAAAGGATAAAAAGAACACTTGTATTTTGTTTCTCGAAAGTGGCAGGTATATGCTCTCCCCTTAATTGGGTGACCAAAAATCCAAACCCACTCTTTTACGCTTTCTTTAATTTCAAGCAATTAAATCCTTTCAAAGGGTCTGCCTTCCTGAGCTGCCTTGAGGGGGCCAGTGAGAGGGGAATGACCTAAAGTGGAAACGGGCTAATACCGGGTCTTTCCAATCCACTATAAATAAATCGTGTTTGTGACGAAAGTCCCAAACAACATGTGCTGATAAGTTCATACCGACACTATATTTCCCCATAAACCCTATGAAACATAACCTCTATAGGTTGGGAACCTTCTGTATTTACAAAGCTGAAAGTGTCGCATGTATGGCCACATGACCAGAAGCCTTTACTAAAAACCACTTGTACTAGTTGCCAAAATCTTTCTAGTTGTTGGCGCAGGAGGTCGGACCTCTAAAGCAGCTCACATACATACGGTTTCTAGTAGAGATATAAAGTTTGCCATGGGGAGTTTTCATGGAAACTGGTGCTTGGCTGCCCGAAAGAAGTGAGTGCTGAGGGTGGAGCCAGTGGGGTCAAGCATCTAAATATCTACTTTGAATAGCGTAGCCTTGGGGGAAACCCCATGTGAGATTCAACAACTATTGTCTTAGCCTACCATAGGAATTGTACTTGCTTGTGCATTTTTTTTATTACACATTGTGTCTTCTATGTTTGTAACATGTTCCAAATGGTCAAAAATTGAAAAAGATTATCATCTATGAGTGAGCAAAAATCCAACAAATTTCTGAAAAAATTGATCAAAAGGGTAATACAAAGGTTTTCCAACATTTGAAACACCAGATCAAACCAAGTGATCAACAGTATATCATCCAACTATCTCAACGACAACAATACCTAGCTAGGTATTCAAGTTAATCAAATCAAGTTTCCATATCAAGAAAATTTATCCATATCATTTGACGTGCTTTGTCATAAGGGCCTATCGAACAAACCCTCTATTCGACTTAGTGTGCTTGAGTATCTGAAACAAAGCATCCATCAAATCAACAACATCAAGATATCTAAACTGAAACTTTGATCACTCATGTGACCATCCCTTCTCGCTTGAAAAAGAAGAAGCTTATAAAATAGATGAATTAATTAATAAAATATTAATTAATAGAAAGACATGAAAATGAATTCAATAAATTAATCTTTTCAAATTAACTATTTAATAGAAGAATAATTATTAAATTAACGCATGTGTGAATTCTAACAGTGCTTTTGTTCGACAGATTAGCACATTTGCATCATAGGTTAGCACATATGTCATGCAGGTTAGCGTTTTTGTCTAAAAACTGTGCATTTGCATCATAGGTTAGTGCATATGTCATATAGGTTAGCACTTTTGTCTTAAATTATGCGCATTCGTATCACAAGTTCACGCATTTGCATCATAGGTTAGCACATATGTCAAAGAAATCGCACTTTTATATGCTTTTTATTGATTTTTTTCAGGACTTTATATATTTTTTATTGATTTTTTTAGGACTTTATATGCTTTTTATTGATTTTTTTAGGACTTTATATGCTTTTTATTGATTTTTTCAGGACTTTATATCTCAAGCATAGAATTTCTTGAGATGGATAGAATTGATAGGTTCATCAAACAAATCACCTTCAGGGGTAGATAACTTGTATGCTCTGAATCCATATGTTGGATATCATGGCTCTCCAGTCAAACAAACTTGTGAATTGTCAAAAGCTTATATGACTTTTAAGTATCACCTTAAGAAAATAAAAACCAATTATAAAACTACTCAGAAAAGGATAAGATTCTTGTATATCAATCACAAGATCTTATTGAAACATAGGACATTCTTACACCGTTTTCGTCACTACTTACGTGGCTGTGGTATAGAATTTGATGGTGAAACTCTACAAAGACGTGCCTTTCAACAAAGAGATGCTTTATCCCAACGAACAATCAATAGTGGTAAGATCAACAAAGCATATCTTCCTAAACCAATAATCACCTATTGACTTTGTCCTTTGGGAATTTCAACAACATTGAAATAATCACATGCCAGTTTGGACTAGAGCCCAACACGAGCAACTTAGAAAATAGCAACAAATGGAGGAAGAATATACTCCTATATTCCACACTTTTGGATTTACCGTTGTTGATGAAGAAGCAGTCAATAGCACCATTAGAGACCTTGAGAGCAAGATTTCAAATTTGATAGGCTAATGGAAAAATTGTTGGCAAAACAAAAAGAAAAATATCTCTTGATGTTGGCAAAATCTAGAGCTAAACTACCACAAGACTTTAACATGGAAAGCTTGAAACAAGATGCAAAGACAAGTAACACCCAAAACACAGATGATCTAAATAATGAGGATATAAACAAAGAAAGTAACAGAGAAACAAGGAAAGAAAGGGATGATAAAAGAAAAGAGTGTAGTGACAAAAAGACTCACGAAGAAACAAGAAGAAACTATGTAGATAATCTCTTATGAAACCTTACTCAACAAATACAAACTCTTCAACAACAAATACAAGACATGAAAAATGGGACAAGCTCCAAGAAATATTCATTAGAAGATATATGCCCATATCCTTTTGATAAAAATCTGAATATGATACCATTTCCGCAACATTGCGAGATTCCTAAATATGACAAATACGATGGAAGATCTGATCCTCAAGATCACATTAGGGAGTTTTGTACTATGAGCATGGAATTTTCTCATGATGAAACTTACCTTATACGTCTTTTTCCTAGGAGTTTAAATGGACAATCAATCGAGTGGTTTTCAAGATTACCATCCAAAATCAAATCCTTTGAAGAAATTGTGAATAGGTTTATTTCACAATATTCCTACAATATAAGGAATGAAATAACGATGCTAGATCTTTGCAATGTTAAACAAAAGAATGGTGAATCCTTTATGATTTTCTTACAATGATGGAAATGCATGTTTAATAGGTATCCCCGAGATGTACCTAATCAAGAAAAAATCGATATATTCATTGATAATCTTATTAGTGAAATGAGTTATCGACTAAGGATGCAATGTCCTCCCTCTTTTGCCAAAATGATTGAGAATGGACTAAAAATAGACAACGCAATGGTAAAGAAAGGAGAACTAAAACTTTACAATAATTCATATAGCAACAACAACAACAACAATGACAAACCTAAGTTCTGGTCAAAGAATAGGAATGTCAGCAATGAAGGGAATGATGATAATAGTAATACAAAAAAACAACAACCAATTTTCAATCTATCAAGTCAAAACCCAAGCAATAACAATCCAGAAAACAACAAAGCTAAGTCCTTTTTCTCCAATCCTCGAAGAAAATTCACAAACATTGGAGAATATTTAGAATCAGGTCTAAAAACTTTACTTACTAATAAATTGATTGTTTTGCCAAAAACAAGAAATTATGAACCACCAGTCAAGCCCAATTGGTGGAATGACAATCATTTTTGCAACTATCATCGGAATAAAGGACACCTAACAAATGATTGTCAGAGATTGAAACACCTTATCCAAGATCTAATCAATAATGGAACCATTACAGTGGAGAGCCATAAAACGAACGAATCACACTTGGCTTTCAAAACTCCACTCCCAAATTATGACAAAGGTGAATCGTCCCAATTAAAAAATGACAAAGGTGAATCGTCCCAATTAAAAAATGACAAAGGAAAAACCAAGGTGAATTACACTTATACATACAATGATGTAGTGAATGTGATTATTGTTAACAAAAATTCATCTTCAGAACCAATCAATGTTATCACAAGAAGCAAAGCAAAGGTTACCTTTCCAGGTGTAACAAAAGATCCAACACCTAATCCTCAATAATACAATTTAGTAGAGCAATTACAACGAATACCCGCTCAAATATCAATTCTGGAACTTCTCAAGATTTCACCTATGCATAAGGACATTTTGGAGAAAGCTTTAGTGGAAACAACAATTTCAAAAGATTTGGATATAGATCAATTCCAAAATATGGTAGGACACCTCATAGCTCCTCATTGCTTATCATTTTCTGAAAATGATGACGCATCCTTGCAACATCCTCACAATGTGTAATCATAGATGGAGGAACTGGCTTAAACATTTGTGCATTAAGTTCGATAAAAGCTTTGGGATATTCAGAGAATACAATAGACCCAAAAAAGAAAATAACCATCAAGGCTTATGATGAAGCAGAACGTTCTTCTAAAGGGACTGTTGTGCTACCAATAAAAATAGGACCTGTGGAAAAGGATACATTGTGTCAAGTTTTAGATTTGAACCTCTCCTACAATATTCTTCTGGGAAGACCATAGATTCACAAGATGCAAGCAGTTCCTTCTACATATCATCAATGTGTAAAATTTCCTTGTGAAGAAAAAGAAATCACTATAATTGCAGATTCCAGACAATATTGCAATAATTTGAAGCCAACACAAGATACAAGAGTTCCACATAATAGAGAATCAGTATATCCTACTAAGGAAATTCAATAAAAGTTATGGGAAACTTTTGAAGAAAAGCTCAAGTTAAATGATGAAGGAATGGGAAAGTATTCTTTGCAAAATTTTCCACTTCCCCCTAAGTCATATGGGAAACCTACAGATATTCAATCAAAGGCATCAAGAAAATCAAAACATATGTTTAAAGGAACCTTTGTTAGTGTTGGAACTCTTGAAGAGGAAAATGAAGACAAAGACATTCTTGGTTGGTTATACAAAGATGAAGATAAGACTATAGCAATAGCAACAGAAGTCAATATTCCTATAAAACAATATGGCAAAGGATATGAAATCATGCAAAAGATGGGATATGAAGGAAAATGACCAATTGGTAAGCAACATCAAGGTATTTCAGAACCCATTTGTCCACACTCACAATCCACAGAAGATAAATCTGGGCTAGGATATATGAAGTCTAATCAAAAGCAACATAATCATCAACAGCAAAAATGGAGAAAGAAATCAGTTTCAAAAGAAGAAAATTGGCAAGAAAAGCTACATCAAGTGGCCGAAATAGTAACCAATAAACAAAATAAGAAAGAAGAACACGAAAAGAAAGAGAAGGAGATCATCATCCAAGGTGAAGAAAAATCTTGTCAACAAGTTCTGAAAATACAAACAAAGGCAAAATCTTCACAAGATATTCCAGAAGCAGTAAAAATAGGGATGGCAGAAATCAGGGAACTCTTTGCACCATACGACATTCCAGTATGGTATAGTGGAGTAAGCTTGGATCAAGATTCAAAAACAGATTCCAATGAGTATGAATGGAGTCCAAATGTCTTATCTACTACATCAAGTAAAGAACATAATGAAGATCAAGTAGCTATCACGAAAGAAGACTTGTCTATAACAAAACAAAAGATGAAGTTAGAAAGAAGGCAAGAAAAACTCAGAATCCAGAGAAAAGAGGTGTATGCAAAAAGGAAAGGAAATGACAAAGATAGAGAAGCAATGCCACAGGAAGCACAAACATGGATCAGATATGGAAGAACCATGGAAGAGCTAAGGGATAGTCAAGTTGGACTAACTATTAGTCTAGAAGAAGTTGAGTTTGAAAAGAGACAAAATCTATTAAAAGAATCTACTTCATCATATGCACAAATATTTCAACTCCAAAATGCAAATGAGGTCAATCAAGAAGGAATTTGCAGTATCAAAGATGTGTGCATGGATATAATCCATTCGTTTAAGGGACAAACGTTAGTTGAAGGACCACTTGAGTGTGAACTACCAAATGCTAATATTAATCTTGTTAAGACTAATTCGGAAATGCTTGAGAAAGACAATTCTCAAAAACATTTAATCTGTGACAATACCTATTCTATGCCAAGCTATGATCATTATGTCATGAACATTGAAACACGTAATGAGGACAGTGATTATGATTTACCCCTTCTACATCCTGAACTAATTGATTGGGATAATTTAGACAACCCTTAACTAAATGTCTTTTCCAATGATCATGACTTAGCCATGTACCTTAACATTGTTGAACCTATCCATCCTAAGATACCTTCCATTGCAGAATCAAGTGATGTTTCTCATAATTAGGAGAATGCCAAACTTTCCAGTCACAAAAGTGAAATAAAACAAGGAAAGAGACCTATTGTTGAAAACCATTTCATGGCAACATTAGATCAATCAAAAGAGAAAACAAAGGGTGTATCTGATGGTGAAAACCTCCTAGATGCACCAGAAGATGGAAATTTTGACATTTTTCCTACATATTTTCAAGAGAGATCTGCTATCCTGATAGAACCAACAGAAGCAGTAAATATTGATACATCAAAAGATCCTAAAATAATTCATTTTGCTGCCTCATTATCAGAAAGAGAGAGGAAAGAGTACACGGAATTCTTTAAGAAAAGATAAATAATTTTTGCTTGGTCTTATTCAGATATGCTAGGACTTAACCAAAGCTTATCATGCATCATCTTAATGTGGATTTAAAATCAAAACCTATTAAGAAGAAGCTAAGAAAGGTGCATCTGCATATTTCTCTCCTTGTCAAAACTGAGCTCAAGAAGCTATTAGAAGTGGGTTTCATAAGACCGGTTGCTTATCCAGAATGGGTCTCAAGTATCATACCAGTATCAAAACTAGATAAGAGCATAAGAGTCTACACAGATTTGAGAGATCTAAATAAAGCATGTCCAAAAGATGATTTCCCCTTACCAAACATTGATATCATAATTGACTTATCAGCAGGCCATGAGATGTTTTCTTTAATGGATGGCTTCTCAGGATATAATCAAATAAGAATCGCACCTGAAGATCAAGAGAATACAACTTTCACCTATGCATGGGGAACATACTGTTGGAATGTTATGCCATTTGGGCTTAAGAATGCAGGAGCGACTTATCAAAGGGTTATGACGATAATTTTTCATGACATGATGCATACATTCATGGAAGATTATGTTGATGACATACTTGCAAAATCTCACACAAGAAAAGAACATTTGAACATTTTAAGCAAGATTTTTGACAAACTGGAAAGATATCAATTTAGATTAAATCCAAAGAAATGTGCATTTGGAGTAACCTCTGGAAAGCTCCTTGGATACATTATATCAGCTCATGGCATCGAAGTAGATCCTGGAAAAGTTAAAGCTATCATGGAGATGGAGTCACCCAAGAACATAAGTCAATTGTGATCTTTACAAGGAAGGTTGCAATCAATTAGGAGATTTGTTTCTCAATTGGCTGATAGATGTCTTCCATTTACCCATCTTCTACATAAAAATGTTCCATTCAAATGGGATAAAAATGTGAAGAATCTTTCTTGCAAATAAAAGAATATCTTATGATTCCTCCAGTACTGATATCACCAACCAAGGGGAAACCATTGTTACTCTATGTCTCAGCAAAAAATGTATCATTAGGCACTCTCCTAGCTCAACATGATGATGAAGGAAAAGAAAGAGCAGTTTATTATATCAGCAGAATGCTTGTTGGCTATGAGTTAAATTATTCCTCAATTGAAAAGATATGTCTAGCAGTTGTATTTGCAACCCAGAAGCTATGACATTATATGTTGATTCATTCTGTAAAACTAATAGCAAAGATAGATCCTCTCAAATATCTATTGAGAAAGTCAACATTGAAAGGGAGACTAGCCAAATGGGTTATGATACTGAGTGAATTTGACATAGAATATGTTGACCGGAAAGCTATCAAGGGACAAGTCATCGCTGATCAATTGGCCGATGCACCTCTACATAATAACATGCCTTTGCACATCGAATTTCCTAATGCAGATATCTTGACAGTAAGTACAAACTTTTGGGAATTGTACTTTGATGGTTCTTATACTCAATATGGATCAAGTGCAGGAATCTTTTTCATCACACCTCAAGGACACACAATTCTAAAATCATATAGACTATGATTTCCATGCACTAATAATACTATAGAGTATGAAGCATTGGCTATAGGGCTTAAAATGGCCATTGAATGGAATGTCAAAGAATCACATTCACCCAGATTCCCAGAAATGAGAATAAAGCAGCAGATGCAATGGCTACAATAGCATCTCTCTTGCAAAATAAAGAGAATCAATAGCATTACGAATTTCTCATGGATGATATCTTAACCCCTATCATCCAATCCCAGCATACCTATCAAATTTTCCATATATCAAGAACTAGTGAATCCTTATACAGTCAAACCTACCAATATTTGAAAGATCATATCCTTCCTCTGGAATTATCTCGTAATCAATGAAGAAACTTTATCCACCAATCCTCTCGCTATACCATTATTGTTGATATCCTATACAGGCAAGGTCTAGATGGTACATTGTTGAGATGTCTTGAAAAAGATGAATATGAGAGAGTTATTAATGACATTCATGCAGGTATTTGTGGTACACACTCAAGTGGTTTAACATTGGCTAAGAAACTTATCCGTATGGGTTACTTTTGGCCTACTATGGAAAGAGATTCATTCACCTATTCTAGAAAATGTAAACAGTGTCAGATCCATGGAAATCTAATCCATGCACCAGCACAAGAGTTATATCCTATGACAGGATCATGGCCATTTTCACAATGGGGCCTTGATTTGGTAGGAAAGATCAATCCTTCATCTTCTAATGGACATAAGTTCATTCTGGTAGCTACTGAATATTTTCAGGAACGTCGCCAAAATGCAACAAAACATTTTAAAGTATACCAACAAAGAATGGCAAGAAGCTATAACCATAGAGTCAACCCGCGTATTTTCCAGATTGGAGATATAGTTCTAAGGGAGAATCCAAGAAATCAGCAAGACCGAGAAAAGAAGGGAAAATTTGAACCAAATTGGCTAGGACCTTTTGTCATAATAGCAACATATGGATCCAGAGCATACAACTTATCTACCCCTGAAGGTGATTGGTTTGATGAACCTATCAATTCTATCCATCTCAAGAAATTCTATGCTTGAGATATAAAGTCCTGAAAAAATCAATAAAAAGCATATAAAGTCCTTAAAAAATCAATAAAAAGCATATAAAGTCCTAAAAAAAATCAATAAAAAGCATATAAAATCCAAAAAAATACAATAAATTTAGATGGTGAAAACCTAGTAAACATGCGTTATCTAAAACGTGAGTTCCTCCATCTATGAGATCGCTTTGCGCACCTATCCACTCCATCCTATCGAATCTATTTTCACTATCTATCGCTAGCTTATCCATTCCATCTTTTGCATCCATTGGTCTGAACCATTTAGCAAGAAATATGCAGCTTACCAATAGTTAACCAATCTTTGATATACTTGTCGTAGTCACTATCTTAGATTTTATCAGCATCGATCAATCTGCATTTGTATCCCGCCATGGTTTGGATCTTGATCAATTCATACATCCATAATAAATTTTTGTTTCCACTGGGGGCAAAATCCTATTTCCTTTTGCCAAGGTGATCTTTTGAATCTTTGAAAATCCAAAAACATTCAAAAAATTAGAAAAACCAAAAACACCTAGGGTTTTGAACCAGATAAAAAGCAACAAAGCAACAAAAATCAAGGCATTTCATAACAACTGAATCATCGAACTTAGAACATGAAGAATCAAATAGCAAGCTATAAAGGATTATCAAAGATCATTCATTAAGATGATTATATTAGTTAATGAACATTAGAACATGTGAATGGCATACAAGGTTCAGTGTTTATATCTTGATTTTATTGCTAATTATGTACTCTATGCAACTCAAGGATGTCTGTGACTAGAGAAGCTATGATGGGGCATGATTATTTTCTTTGATTGTTTTTTGTGGTTTATCTCTTACTACGGTATGAACTTATCTCAGGATATGATCGGCAAAATATCAAGGAGGACGTTCCAAGTCATGCATGAAAGGAGATACTCCTTGTCTGTTCTGCAAGCAATACTCAGGTCAACTTGATCCATTATATCAAGTTGCTTGTATTAACTTGCTATATCAAAATCCATGTAAGGAATACTCAGGTCATCTTGAATCATTATGTCAAGTTGCTTGTATTTTCTTACAACATTTTAAAGCTCAATGATGAAATCAAGCATTGTTACAAGATCACATATGAAGAATGGTAGTACAATTTTTAGTTAGCTCATTATTCAGTTGCATTATACGCATTCATTTGTCAGTTGCATTATAAGCATATCATTTCATTAATGGATCAACGGTCATAAACAAATATTGAGTATTCTTGGACAAACAAAAACAATTTGCATTTAATCATTATATGT
This sequence comes from Cryptomeria japonica, assembly GCF_030272615.1. Classification (NCBI taxonomy): domain Eukaryota; kingdom Viridiplantae; phylum Streptophyta; class Pinopsida; order Cupressales; family Cupressaceae; genus Cryptomeria; species Cryptomeria japonica. The sequence goes on from NC_081414.1 coordinate 644,529,577, forward strand.
GCATTCATTTTAAGAAACATTTTAATCATCATCCATTTCATTAGTTTGCATTTAATTAAGTGCATTTCATTCATCATGTAGTGTATCATTATTATTTGCATTATCATTCCATTAACGATCACTTAGTTGCATCTCTGCACTTAGATTCATAAACATTACATATCAAAATCAAAAACATTTCATATAGATTCATAATCATCATAAACATTACATATAAAAAATAAAAAATATTTCATATAGATCATTTGCATTTGCATAATCAAAATCAAATCAATCATTCACTTGCATTCCATATAGATCAATACATTTGCATCATTTAAGATAGAAATCATTTTCATTTGCATCCAAGATCATCAAAATCAAAACAAAAACATATAATCACTACATCCATATAATCAAAGCATATAGATCATCAAAGCATAAAGCATCATCATCAAATAGAGTAACATCATATAAATCATCATCATCATATAGAGTCCATATCTGCATATAGATCATCATAAAATAATAAAAAGTTTAAGTATATAATGATATCAGATAAACAATACAAGTGCCTCATCAATACAAATCAAGCCAAGAATCATGTCTACCTCTCAAGCCTGTGGGTCTAACAACTAGATCACCTACATCACCTGCAACAGCTGCACCAGCATCATCATCCAATGGAATCATTCTTCAATTTAATATCTTCATCATTCATTCAACTATCATCTATCATGTCTTATATAGGATGTATCTTTCCTAAAACCAAACGTTTTCATCATCTTTTGTCTTATACAAGATGTATCTTTCCTGAAACCAGACTTAATCTCAATCCAATCAATCTTATCAATCTAATTCATCTGATCAATCTGCAATCTATTCACTCATCAATCTTTCATATAACATTATTCTTCTATCAAGAGATCATACATGCCTTTAATGCATAAACGATCTCTCGAGGGGGCATCATCATCAAATCAATATCCAAAAATCAATATCTGGGGCACACAATTAGCATTTTTATCTTCATCGGGCACACTATTGAGACTTGATTTAATCTTTGAAACAATGTTGTCTCGACATCATTTCAAAGAGGGGCAAAATGTATACACATAAAAATTGGCTATGAGCAATTAAATAAATATTTTATATTTATTTAATAATTATTCTTCTATTAAATAGTTAATTTGAAAAGATTAATTTATTTAATTCATTTTCATGTCTTTCTATTACTTAATATTTCATTAATTAATTCATCTATTTTATTCTGCTAATTAATTAAATATCTAATATTTAATTATCCTATTCTTCTAATTAGTTAAATATCTAATATTTAATTATCTCCTCCAAACAATTAAATATCTAATATTTAATAGTTATTCTCCTATCCTATAGTCTCAAATATTAAATAATTCCTAAATTATTTAATCCCTTATCCAACTCATCCCTCCATCTCCACTTCATCTTCCCTTTGCCAACTAATCAACCATGTGGCTAAGGAAATTAATATTTCTTAAATATTAATTTATCATTTATCTCCAACTTCCAAACTTAATGAAAATTGTGTACGTACACATATTTCATAGCCATTTCCTATATTCTCTCCAACACCCCCTACATCTTAGGAAGGACTTGAGTCCACTTGTCCTCTCATGCCTAAATTTCCTCCAACCATCCCTAGATTCTCTCAGTTAGCAACCCAGTCAAGGTGAGATGAGTGACACTTGTCTTCTCCTTCCCCCTTTCTCTCAACCTTCACCTTTGCTCATAGCCATTCAAATCTGTAGATCTGATCATGACCATTGATTTGAGCCACATCATCTTATCCTCTCAAAGTCTATAAAATCGGGAGCTTCAATTGAGAGAATTAGTCTTCAAAATAGTTTTCAATCAATCATATGCATCCATGAGTTATTGAAGCAATTAGCAAATAGAAAATATCATTTTAGCAATATAATCATATAGCATTATCATTTTAGCATAATCATGTAGCTTTGCATATCATACTATCAGTTAACTACAAGTTATCAGTCCATTCTTCATATGCCATCTAGGAAGCCAACAGTGCATTGTCTGAGAGCACACCATCTGCAATCAGGAACAGTGGAGTTAGAACACAATGAGACATAAGCCATGAAGGTAAAATAATGTTTTATTTTAGTATGTATTTCATGTAGTTTCATTGGTGGATTTTGGATTTCCTGTATGCATTTCCATTGTATTTTGTGAAACTAACTTATCACAGGTAATATTCTGAGGATGAAATTCAAGCTCACACAAGGATATATTATCAAATAAAATTTAAAAGATAATCGCTTACTTCACCATTGTTCATTGTAGAAACTTGCACACCGTCATGAAAGATAATGGATGCACAATTAAAACAATGAGAGGGGTCTTCAGACAACCAAAGTGTAGATCTATCATAAACACTGAGAAGAATACTTACAACAAACATGGAGACCAAGAAACATAGAAAAGGGCAAATGGATGGCTTCAAAGCTTACCCATATTCTCATATTTGCATAAGAAGCTGATACAATTCGGTGCTATAGTTCTCATAAACTCGAGCTGGAGAAGATCAACAGTGAATAAAAAGAGCACCAAATGGGATAGAGACCATAGGTAGCCATATGTAGACAAGATGATTAAGGAAAACTAGATCCGAGACATGGACACTTACCACTCATTCTTCTATGAAATCCTCCCACAAATATCAACGAATCATCAAAGAAACTGCAACTATGGAGTGTTTTCTAGCCCGACTAGGGTTTTTCAGTATGATGGCAACAACACTCTCAGAAATGAAGAAAGATACAAATGAGATAAGGATGAATTATTTTTATCTTTCACCTTTTAGGGTTTCCAAGGCCCTAGAGAGCTCAATAGGGCAAATGAATTTTGCTTTTGCATTTTTGAAAGAAGGATTTATTTCCATAATGTGTCGTGATTTTCTTTTTGAAAATTCTTTGAAGTGTTTGTTAAACACTTATTGAGTATGGTCAACATAAGTCTTTCTAGGATTTTTATGAAGTTCCTTCCATTTTTTGCTGCATTATAATCTTGTAAATCTTTTATCTTAAAGTGATAATTGTAAATTACTTAAGATGAAAGATATTTTTGAATGCAAAATAGAGATGGACAAGTGTTGATAGGAGTAGTTAACTTTATTGATTTGGAGTCTTTTTCAAATAGATAGAGTTAAAATGGGTGATTTGTCACTTAATGATGAGTTCTTCTTCAGTTAGAGAGTCTGTTAGGGATCCCACAGATACTAAGAGGGGGGGTGAATCAGTATCTAACCGGTAATTAGAATTTCTTAACTTAAAACATGTAGAACATAATATAATAGTGTACTGGTATGCAAGAAATAATGCAATAAACAGAATCAAGAACATCCACATGAAAAGCACACCATAACACAAGATGTTAATGAGGAAACCCGGTGTGGGAAAAACCTCGATGGGATTTGTGACCCACAATATTCACTCACTGGCCAATAAGAGAATATTACTTACAATACGGGCCTGCACATGCAGGAAGGCCAATTGCCTAGAGCTCACTGCTCAATGGGAAGTCTCACTAACTTACAATAAGGATTATACAAATCCAATATCTTGTACTGCTTTACAATAGCATCTTCAATGCCAGATTCAGTACCGGTTCCTGCTCTGTTCTTTACATATACCTCTTGACCTATATTTCGCACATTAGGTCTGCCTAATATTTTCCTTAATGCTTCTATATCTTACACAAAATGTCTACAATGATCTCTTTTATATATAAGAGTCATTTTACAATTTGCCAAGTTGGCTTACATATTTTTACAATAATAAACAAAATATAATATAACAAAATCCTGTCGACCTCTATGTCGGTGTAGAGTGTGATCTACTAATCTTGGTATAATGCCTTTCCCAGTGCCATAGGATTGCAAGGTTGCCATCAATGACAAAACCTTCAATCACATACAATGTCTCATTGGAGTGTGCATATGCCAACAGAGTCCACTTGGATAGAGATTGAGTCAAGGAGGCTTTTCAAGCTCTTAACTCATTGTTTCACTCAGTTTCATCCTTGATTTGAAGGGATTTTTAGTTACATCCGAGTCGAAGAGATTATATTCATTTTGACTTCTCTTTTTGTAGTTTAAGAGGATTTCACTTTTAGTTAGGCACCTGATTTTGAGGGAGGCTTGGAGTTTATGACAACTCATTGTTTCTTGGAGCCAAAATGAATTTTGTGGGAGTATTTTTGTATAAGTCTTTCTTTTCTCCTCAGTATTCTCTAGTTCTAGAGTTCTAATTTTTTGGAGATTTGTGGTAGGAGGCTTTGAGAATTCTATAACTCGTTTATTTATGATTTTTTTTCCAGATTTGTAATGCAGATAGCTCCAGATTATCAATAAAAGAATCTTCATTTATTCTCCATTTTTCTATGTTTGAGCATCATTTGTGAGTAAATTGTTAAAAAATATTATGATTTCATCTTTAAATCCTTTTATTTTGCTTCATTCCTTGTATGCTTAATTCAGAAATATCATGTCCTAGTTCATGTCTATGGATGAATTTGTTTTTCTGTTGAATTTATAATTATGAAAACTTACTTGGTTTCCTTTTTATGATCATTAGAAAGCTAAAACCTTTCATAAGAATCATTTTTGCAAGCATGTGTATGTGAGTTGTGAGTCAAACAACTTTGTTGTTTGAGGTATCTTGTGAGTTTATGAGAATTTTGAATCACTCCTATTTTTGGTGAATCACCTTTCTAGCAATAGTTTTCAATTTATGCATATCCTTCTATCCCATTTTCTCATAAATTCAGTTAAGTTTTAGGTGATCAAATAGGAAGTATAATCCAAAGGTCTGCTCTCATAATAGGATACTTGTAGCCTAAGAGTAGTCCAATGTTTCACGGGATTGCAAGAATTTCAAGCTTGCATCAGGTGAAAATCCTCGTGACAACATGAATAAATTGAATAAAACCCTTATCTTGCAATGTCTTGAATTTGGGCTTCAGATTTCCCATTCCATCCATCATATGCTTGGTGTAAAGTAATAGCATATCCACATTTCCAAGCTCCTCAATGTTGCAGTGGATGTATGCCCTGATATCTTTGTTATGTAGCATGCCATATGGGACAGAAAAAAAAGAACCTTCTAGATCATCTTCAAGAGATTTGAATGGATGCCTCTTGAATAAATGCCTTACTTTTTTAGTAATCTCAACCACCAATGGAGTCACAACACCAGATGCAGATGTAGATGCCATTTTGAAATTAGGGTATGAAAAGATAGCTTACAAATGGATAAATACCTTTTCAATCTCAACCGGATGTAAGGAATCTCTTATTGATCGCTTTAAGCTCGGTTATCATTGCTGAATCTCATTCACCTTGATCTCCTGCTCTTACTCTTTTCTCACGATGTGAAGAATGAATGACTCAAAATGCCTTTTATCTACCAAAAACCTAACTTTAAGTTGTAATAAATGCACAACCCTAAAAGCTTCTCGGAAACACTACATCTACAAGAATCCATCACCAGATACTCAGATAGACATGAAATCTTTTGGATATCAACTGCACAATGAATCTCCATCATCTGCAACCATCCTTGACCAGTTATAGATCTCCAAAAGGGGGTTTGAAAGATCTGCATGAAAAGCTTCCCCCTAAGGTCTAATGCCTTAACTACTAGATGAGGTTCCAAGACCAAAATCAGGTGTGGAGCCATTCTGAACATTTGAATCTTCCTTCTTAATTCACATCTTATTATGTTGATCTTTGATCTCTTCCACTTTAACTTTTTCCTTTTCATTTAATTTGTTCTTGTCTATTGGATCATTCTTGCTTACATTATTGCTTTTATAATATTTTGCAATATGACTAGGTTTCTTGCATGCACGAAAAACAACATTTCTCTGCACAATCCTAAAGTTCATCTAATTTGGTCTCATCCTACATTGGTTAGAAATATGCCCAGACATTCCACAAGCATACCATCTCTTGTTCTGAAAAATTATTTTTCACTATTTTGCACATGTTTGACTTATGACCACAATTGTTGCACATGAAACATTGACCGGTAAAGGTAGAACCATTATTCATCATCCCATTATTCATCTTACTTCTGCATTAACTTGCCATATGATCGAATTTTCCATAAACAAAACATTCACCATTGAATTTATGGGCATAAGGCTATATTACCAGAGGTTTCTTGTTCTTCTAATGATTGCTTTGTCCAGAACTGGAGGATTCTCCTTTCTCAAATCTAAGTCCTCGCATGTCTTTCCCATGTCTCTGACTTTCTAGCATCTCATCTAACCGGGCTGAACTAGCTTTGAATTTTTATTTGTACTCATTAGCAGTAGAAAGTTCATCTCTCAGAATTATGATATGACTTTCAAGTTCTTGTCCATCACTTTTGAATTGCACCTATTCAAGTTTCAACTGACCATTCTTATATGTCAATGTGCAACATTCATCAAATCTGTCCTTCACCAACTGACCCAGATTTTCTTCACTCTTCTTTCAGTCTTCAATCTCCTTTATCAGCTTCATCGGGTAAAAGCACAAAACTGTGTCACGTTTCAGGCTAACTTATCAGCACAAGTGAATTTAAGTAATTCTAACTAAAAATTAATTTTAGCCAAACATATGGTCTATATAGATTCATTATAGCTAAGTTATATATGGGCTACAACTTTTCCAATTGGAAATGTCTACTAAATGTATATTTTATACTACTTTTGGTCTAATCAAAAATAATAATTAAACTTGATGTTTCAACAACTCCTACTCTTATAAATAATTTTTTTTTTGAAATGTAAAAATACCCTTTTATAGATTTATAAGTGTATTTTCAAAAATATATATCTTTTAAAATTTTAATTAATTTTAATATTTTATATTTATTTTTATTGAGAGTAGGTCATCATAAGGTTGAATATCTTGTCAAGGAAAAATAGTAATTTAAAATATTTCAAAAAAATATGATGCAGTAGAGAAAAGAATCTATGTCAAGATGATATAATTCTTTTCTAATTTGGATAAATAATTAAGAAAAAAGGTGGTGGGAATTGGAAAGAGTTATATTTCAGCAAATGCAACTTTTTAAATTTATTGAAAAATATCTATTTATAAAAAATAGTAAAAAATATATCCATGCACTAAAGTTTCAAGTTATCAATATACAAAAAAAAATCAAGAAAAAAGGGTAAAATTTACTAAATAAAGTGTGGTGGCTTGTGTAACTTCAATTTCAGCATTTTTTCAGCAAGTAAATTATAGTGTTTACTTTATAAAAAAAGTACATTCAAATAATTTTTAAAATTTTTGTTAAAATTATAAACACAAAATAGACATAAGAATATAAATTTTATTAGTTTACATCATTCCAAAATTCAAAAAATATATTTCACATTCTATTGATTTAATTTCAAAAATTGAATCAGCATTGACCATTTCCTTTATAAAAGTGTGACACAACCTTGTACTTTTACCCCATCACAATGGATTGCATCTCATTCTTCACTGTTGCATTATCTCTAGAAAGCTTCTCACATTCATATGTCTTGTCTTGTCTTGTAGGACTTGATTGTCAATGTTTTGTTCTTCTTTCTCCTTTAAACTAATCCATCAATTCCTTTCTCTTCTCTCTTAATGTGCTCAATTGTTCTTTCAGAGTTTCAATTAAATTTTTAGTTTCTTCCAAAATTCTCCTCAGGATACTCTTCTCTTTCATAGCAACATCAAGATCTTCAAGTACCATAGTAAGTTGCTTCTACAAACCAGAGTCCATTTATTCAATCTTCCAAATCTTCCTCAAGTTGTTTGGCTTCTTCTGAGGAAATTAGCTCTAATACAAATTGTTGGAATCAATGAACACTGAGAGAGGGGGTGAATTAGTGTTGTATAATTTGCAAACTTATTAACCTGATCCTTAATCTACCAGATGCATAAGAATGAAAGTGAAATGCAAAAAAATTAAGCAATTAACCACACAACCATAACACCAAGATTTTTATGTGGAAACCCAGAAAGGGAAGAACCATAGTGGAATTTGAACCCACAATATTATTATACTATGGATAGAAGTATGATAATATTACATGAGGGGAATGTACTTGCATTCAGGCACACTACCTAGAGCTCACTTCTCAAATACAAAAGGGCTACAACCCGAAGGAAGGCTCAATACCTTACAGGCAATTAGAATTGATTACAATAATGAATGAACTAAAGTATAGCATCTACATATGCCAAAATGCAATTCTAGTTAGGCTCAGATTATCTTTTGTAACCAATTTGTCTTTCTGCTATGATTTCCTTCTTTGTCACACACCAGAGCACCAAAATCTTCAATCGCATTCACCAAACTATGCAAATTCGCTCATATAGACTTCCCTCGCTCATAACTCATACCAAAATGTTCAACCAAATCGATCTTATATATTTGCATCAACAAAAAGAATCATTAACCAAGTCGGCTTCCAAAAACTGCATAACACACAATATGAAATGTGTATCACCAAGTTGGCTCAATCCATCCACAAATCCAAATGCGGACCAAAACACAAATATAATAAGCTTCCCATAAGTCATCCCAATCACTAAAATCATCCCAACAAATCCGCATCACATGCTACACCAAAATAGCTTTGTTCTAACTGAATTACTAGATACCGGATACTGGGATCACGAAATAAGTTACCTCGAACCTTGAATCATCTTCCTTAATCACTACAACCAAAATCACATCACCAATATCAATATATGCACAATGATCTCATGCTCTACCAGTTACTATGTTCCACCTTCCAGACTTATGCCTTATAACTTCCGATAAATCAAATCAATGTACACTGGATGTGATTTCTAAACTGGGTTGCCATCAATGAAAACTCCTAAGAATCAATTATGCATCGATCTTCATCGGAACTGTTACTACTTATCAAATTGACATTAGTTTTTGTATTCAAAGTCATACTATATATTCTAGTCAGTTAGCACTACCGAATCATGCAGTCGGTACAAATAGAGAAGTCGATATGCACAGTCTAGTCAGTTACAGAGGAAAGCAGTCACAGAATGCAGTATACACCTAGTTGTCTACCGAGTATCTTTTTGAGACTAGCGAGCAGTAAAGATGACACACCAAGTGGAACATGTTACTAGATACATTGAACCTAGACATGCATATGAAAATGTGTTACAAGATCGAGGCATGTCTAACCATTATTACATTGGAAATTGCACCAGAATATTTTGTATGATTACAAGGACAATCTAACTAATGAAATATTTTGTTTAGTTATTCATTCGAAGAATCTTGTTTGTAAGATCGAAGAAATGAATTGGATCACCATTTTAAGAAGATCTATTTATACAGCATTAGTGAAGTGTATGTATGCATGAAGGAAGACTGTTACAGAGACACAGAGGTCACCAAGAAGGTTTTTCAGAGAACAGCCGAAGAATAGAGTAAACAAAAGGGTTTACCGAGTTACTATATGGGTTACCGAGGTATGCTATAAGCAAGGTAATCTATTCTGAGCACATAGAATCTGCTATAACATTTCAGATGTAAAGTTGCAGATATTTGTAATGATTTTATTGTAATATTGTGAAGTTGAAAGAGAAACCTTTAACAGTGTAAAAGACTCTAATCAAGTCTAAAGCCTCTAACCAGGTGTAGCATTCAGAATAAATGTTGTAAAATCCTTTAGCAAGGTAGATCTAATAGATCTTGTTACTCCTAACAGGGTGAGCTATCAAAAATAGCTAAACGTAGCTCTAACCGAGCATTCTTTATTATTGCAGTAGTGAAGTTGTGGGTGCCATCCCCACCACAATTTTTCTCTCTAACCAAGAGTTTTTGCGTAACCAAAATATATGTGTTATGGAGTGAATCATGTATGATTGTTATCTATTTGTTTTAACTTTATTTTATGTTACTGCACTATTATGTTTATGCATAATAGTAAAGTTATTATTCAAGAAAAGTTTTGAAGTACTGATTCACCCCTCCCCTCTCAGTACATTAGCTTTCCATATTGGGCCTAACAATTGGTATCAGAGCTTGAATCTTGGAAAAGGGTTTAACTACCTAAAGAGAAAGATCTTATCAATGGAAGGCTATAAACAATCTTGGAGGATTGTGTATCTGCAAGAAGAGCTGGATCATGCAAATCAAGTGATTACAGACATGCAAAGGCAAATACAAAAATCTCTGAAAGTAAGAAGAAGATTATCTGATGACTTGCAGGATTCTCAAGAGTTAGTGGAACAAATTGAGACATCATCTGAGAACAGTATATCTGAAGTAACTGAAGAAATGATTGGAGTATTGAAAGAAAAGAACAAAGCATTGGCTGATCAACTAAAAGCAATGAAAAGAGAACATGAACATTTCAACACACAAATGACCAAAAATCTAGATGCATTAAGGACAGTAGAGGATAAAGCAAGAGATCTACAAAGAGAGAAACAACAACTTGAAGTCTTAGTATCTGATAAGAATGATGAAATCATAAGGTTAACTAGGATTCAACAAAATATGAAAGATCAACTAGGTTATGCTCATCATGAAGCAATTTTGAAGAATGATGAAAATCAAGCATTAAGACTTGAAATATCAAGGTTGACCAATGAACTTGAAACAGAGAAGAAATCAAAAGAAACATTGAAGAAAAGTTATGAAGCATCAAAGATGTTGGATGAGCAACTGAATACAAGAAGACCCAACAAAGATGCAGGACTCGGTTACAAAGGAAAAGAATCTACCGAGAAAGGAATTCATACTACCGAGAGAGCAGAATAATCAAAGCAAGCTGGAAACAAGAATAACATCAAAAGAAAGAAGCATATTTGCTACTACTGTGGAAAGCAAGGTCATACTGCCAACATATGCCAAATTAGAAAAGGTAAGCAACCGAATATCACTAAGTCCAATGGTTATTGTTACAATTGCAATAAATATGGTGACACATCTAGTCAATGTAGGACAAAGTCTGTTAACAACTATCAGAAGGCAAAATTCAAAGGGTTTTGTAAAAACTACAATAGATATGGACATAGTACCGAGAAGTGTTGGCTTAAGAAAAATAAATATATATGGTCTGCACATTGAGCAAACACTAGAGGTTACCGAACTCACACAGATCCTTACCGACAATATGCAGCAGTATCATGGGATTACAATACAAGGATATGGTGCGAATGTTGTGGAAGATATGGACATATAAGTGCCAACTGTTTTATAAGGTTTGGAATGAACAACCAAAGATCATGGAGAAATCCTGGTATGGCATGTTTTCATTGTCACAAAGTTGGACATTTAGCTGGAGATTGCAGAGATCAACCTAGAGGAGACACTGAAGAGATAAAAGAAAAATTAAAGATGATTTGGAAAAAGAAGGAAATTGTGTCAAATGAAGAAAGCACCTTACCGACCAAGTTAGGTGCACCTATTCCAAATTAATCAGCAAAGGTATGAAGGGACTGCATTCTCTAAAGGTTAAAATCATAACAGTTCCTATTCTATTATGTACTAAATCCAAAATCTGCATAGTTAAGATGCATTAGTAAGTTTGATATTCTATCAAAAGTACTTTACAGGAAACCTATCAAGTCAGTGAATACAGGAAGCCTATCAAGTCGGTAAATGAAGGAAATTTGGTTACTCGATTAAAACAAAAAAAAGGGAGTAAATCGGTTAAAGGTAAAATGAGTTCATTTAATGTTTTGACCTAACCCGCATAGAGCCCGATAAGGTATTTTGTGTACTTAAAGGTATTTTCGCAGTCATTTACATTCACCAAGTTTTCAAGAGAGCAAAGCAAAGTGAATCAAGGCGATCAAACCTCATTCAAACTGAATCCAAGGTATTTACACAAATCTCATCACATTGTTAAGCTAGTTTACCGATCTTGTCAAATTGCTATTATCTACTAAGTGTGAAGCGTCTGCCGTTTGTAAACCGTCAAACTCTAAGGATAGTTTGCTAGTTTTATCTGAAATTTACAAATGGCACCCAAGATACAAGATCCCATAGTTGTCAAGAATGTCGAGAAGCCCTCACTGAAATACACTAACTCCTAAAGTCACCTCTGAACCGGATGACAACACTACCTTTTCACTCATCCCGGATCGAGTCTTGCTAGTCGAAGATGTTAGATTCTTCACCAAATGCCGTGTTGAAGAACTTGGTCATGTTGAAATTAAGGACACATATGATGAGCTATGTATCGATGGCAAAATGGATAGCAAGTTCGAGCATATCAAAATCAAGGGATTAACTAAAGCCCTAGCCTATCCCCGTGTGTTCAAACCCCAGTGGGTTAAGTTTGTTTTGAGAAAAGTTCATGATGATTTTATGTGGCTAGAGGAGAAACCATTCAAAATCACTAAGGAAATCATTCATGTGATCACCGGTTATCCTATCTATGATCATGCACGAGTAGAGAAGATGATATCACAGAAGGAATTAATCAGCTTAACTGGAGTTGAATCTGATTACCGAGGACTGAAACTAAATAATGTCACTAATGCAGAACTTAAGTTTGCAATTAGAGTAATTGGTTACTGTTTCTTCCAATCAGCAAGGGAAAATAGTGTACCCTGTGCAATAGTTGACTTAGCCTTTAAAATAGTGAAAAAGGGAATGAAAGTTGATTTATGTGAAGTGTTATTGAAAAACTTGTTTGAGAACCTGAACACAATAAGGAAGTCGAAGAAGAACAACTTGGCAAATACACTGAAGTTTGGTTCACTTGTTGTATGCATGTTTTTCTACTTTGAGAAATTCTTTCCATCAGTCAATAAAGTAGTTTGGGAGCTACATCGACCAATCACCCATCAAATTAATGACTTTATCAAGAAATTAGGAGATAATTTCAATGATATCATGGATGACTATTTCAACATATTTCAAGAGAAGATGCACAACAGGTACTGGATTCCACCCCAGCTAGTAGAGAAATATAAAGGTAATATATGCTTTGAGGTAGACACCGATTACTGTTATGTGAATGTTGTGGAACCAAGGACTCAATCTTTGCCACCAATGGGTTACAAGATTGACTATGATATCACACAACAACAAATTGATGCATTTCTTACACTGCCAAGGCATGCTACTGAATTGAGATATGGAACTTATGAAGAAGTTAAGGAAAAGGTAAAAATGAGCATTGTAGTACCTAAAGCTACAAGAAAGGTTACAAAGATGATTAAGGCATTATCTGAGAAATTTAGAGAAGAATCTTCCTCCACACCTATCAAAGGTACTCTTGCCATTACCGAAGAGGAATCAGAAGCTCAAGAGGCAACAATAACATTGAGCACCGAAAGGGTAAAGTATTGAAAAGAAAGAAACAGGACATTCCAAAGGCCCTACCGACTCCTCCAACAAAGAGACCTAATACAAGAGCATCAGTTGCATCACCGAGTAAGAAACAAAAGAGTGTTACTGCTCCCAAGGTAACCAAGACCTACAAGAAATCTACTCGGAGACTCATTCTAGCAAAAGAGTCTAGTGATACAGAATCTGAGGTTGCCAACAAATTCTAGATTGTCAAAAGCAAGAAGGTAAATATACATAGTGTTGAAAAATTTTGTGCAAATCTAAAAGAATATGGTGGATTTGGTTCTTTTAGATATGTCAAGTATGAAACAAGAAATAATGATGAGAAGCGACAAATTGAAGAAGCTATCATCTTTACACTTCTAAAGTTTCAGCTAGCTCCATTAGAACTAGTCAAGTCACTTCCGAGTGAACTGTACTTACATATTGATAATAGGTGGATATATGCAATGCACTCAGAGAAACAAATTAGAGAAAGAAGTCTAGTCCATCTATTTTCTGATATGTCTGTAGCAGAAATAAAGGAGCATCTGACAACCTACAATTCTAAATTTCTTGTCAAACAAAGAGCCTTAAAATTGATGAATGGGCTATACATTGATGTAGAAAATGAGACAAAAGCAAAATGGCAGGAAATCTTCAAAATAAAAGATGTCGGTGAACAATCTCAAGTTGAAATTGTTGATGTCACCAAGCAAGATCTTGATGTCACTGAGCCTGGTCCTGACACTACTGAGCAAGACCCGACTGACACTATTCAAATTGATGAAGATGTCATGGATACAAAAGAACAGGAGCAGGAGATGATCGAAGGCACTACATATGCAAAACTTGTATCTAGTGAATTTGTGTTAGTACAAGTTCAGCCTTATCTGCCAATCACTCAACCTGTCTCAACCGAAGCTCCTCAAGATATAGCACAAGGAACTGAAGGTCACCAGTCTAAAGCAACAGGAGAAGGTACAACTCAAGAAAAGACCTCTCAAGCACCGTCAAGCACTGAAAATGTAGTAGCTGAGACACCCAGTACCGAGACACCCAAAGACACCATAGCAGCTACATGTATCGACCAAAGTGTTGCCTCTACTGAGCAACCTACCAAGGGTCAGCAAGCCTCACAAGCTATTGTCTTGGTCCAACCAACCAAAGGTAAAGAGAAGAAGGTAAAAAAGAATAGTTTTAAAGTTGATTTATCTAAACCGATAGTGTTGCCCAATGTGGATATCTCAAAATTAAAGGGGCAAGCACTTATTGATTTTGGTGAACTATGTAAAGAAAAGGCGGAACAAGAAAAACAAATGGCCATTCAAAAGAAGAATGAAGTACTTCAGAAGGTGAAGACACTACTGACAGATATGCTACCTACAGCTACAGTGTCAACCGATGCAGCCATCCACATTCAACTGGATGAACTCCTTACTCAAATAGAAACATCTAGAGTTTATGCATCTGAGTACCTGATCAAGCTCAAAGACAAGGAGCTTACTACAAAAATGATTGAAGAGGTACAAAAAGCTCTCACTATTGGAAAAGTCAAACTTGCCAAATTCATTATTGAGTTGTCCCCTCAACTCAAGCATATTCTTTATTTATTTCAGAAACTTTGCACATTTTCCATATTCATTAAAGATATCAGGAATAAAACTGATGCAATTGAGAAAGAGATCACCGATCTCTCAAATAAGTTGACCACAGAGCCCAATTCAGTTCAGAATTTTTACACCAAGCTTCAACAGCTCATGGCTCAACAGTTAGAACTCAGAAATGAAGAACATAATATCCAGATGGATATACTCCAGACATTATTCCTTCCTCATCTTTAATCATTTCAAGAACAGATTAATAGAGCTACACGCCTATCTACTACACAAGAGGGAAGCACTCTTGATGGCTTAATATCACTATTGGCTGATATTCAAGCACAAACTTCTTTAATGGAAAGTGTAAAGGATGCACTCTCTGTTGCCCTCACCGACGCCCGAAAGAAGTATAAATCTATTTTTGATCAGTTACCACCCCCAGATGTAAATTAATTTTTTGATGTTTGTCAAAAAGGGGGAGTAATATATATTTGGGGAGTGATACTATATAGGGGGAGATACAGTTTTGGTAATACAGTTTTGTGATATAGTTTTGATACAGTATTCAGAGTATTGTATACAGGGGGAGTATACCGAGTAGAGTATGCAGAATATCCAAGGACAGTAAGCAGAGCACACAAGCACAGAACTGAGCATGCACAAAATCAGAGTTATGTACAGTATAATGATAATGGGAGTATATCTGAATATACTATTTCATTAACTATTGTATATATTGTCAAGTATAGTCATTTTGCAAAATATATAGATTTTTGAGTTATGACTTTGAAAGTAGTTTTTGTCAAACATCTCAACTAATGTCAAAAGGGGAGATTGTTACTACTTATAAAATTGCCATTAGTTTTTGTATTCAAAGTCATACTATATATTCTAGTCAGTTAGCACTACCGAATCATGCAGTCGGTACAAATAGAGAAGTCGGTATGCACAGTCTAGTCGGTTACAGAGGAAAGCAGTCACAGAACGCAATATACATCGAGTTGTCTACCAAGTATCTTTTTGAGACTACTGAGTAGTAAAGATGACACACCGAGTGAAATGTGTTACTAGATACATTGAACCTGGACATGCATATGAAAACGTGTTACAAGATCGAGGCACATCTAACCGTTATTACATTGGAAATTGCACCAAAATATTGTGTATGATTACAAGGACAATCTAACTAATGAAATATTTTGTTTAGTTATTCATTCAAAGAATCTTGTTTGTAAGATCGAAGCAATGAATTGGATCACTGTTTTAAGATCTATTTATACAGCATTAGTGAAGTGTATGTATGCATGAAGGAAGACTATTACAGAGACACAGAGGTCACCAAGAAGGTTTTCAAAGAACAGTCAAAGAACAAAGTAAATAGAAGGGTTTACCAAGTTACTATATGGGTTACCGAGGTATGCTATAAGCAAGGTAATCTATTCTGAGCACATAGAATCTGCTATAACATTTCAGATGTAAAGTTGCATATATTTGTAATGATTTTATTGTAATATTGTGAAGTTGAAAGAGAAACCTTTAACAAGGTAAAAGACTCTAATCAAGTCTATAAATTGTAAAGCCTCTAACCAGGTGCAGCATTTAGAATAAATGTTGTAAAATCCTTTAGCAAGGTAGATCTAACAGATCTTGTTACTCCTAACAGGGTAAACTATCAGAAATAGCTAAATGTAGCTCTAACCGGGCATTCTTTATTATTGCAGTAGTGAAGTTGTGGGTGCCATCCCCACCACAGTTTTTCTCTCTAACCAAGAGTTTCTGCGTAACCAAAATAAATGTGTTATGGAGTGAATCATGTATGATTGTTATCTATTTGTTTTAACTTTATTTAATGTTACTGCACTATTCTGTTTATGCATAATAGTAAAGTTATTATTCAAGAAAAGTTTTGAAGTACTGATTCTCCCCTCCCCTCTCAGTACATTAGCTTTCCATATTGGGCCTAACAGGAACAATGTCTCTTGCTAACACAAACATCCTAACTTATACTTTTAAAACATGAAAACACTTCCTTAACATCTATATGCACCATTAAAAAGACAGATATACATCTAATACAACATCCTACACATACACTCCTTCCTACATTACCAAGGCAACCACAACATACTTTCAAATTCAGCCATAACTAATGTATCATGATAAAATTCATCACAACATATAGAGTGTCATCCAACCACATAAACAATAGAAAAAGTCAAACCAAGTTAAATAGACTCTAATCAAGGGAGGGGCATTACACGCATCCTTCTGTGAATCCTCCATTTGTTTCACAACCATCTCCCATACCAACATACCACAATGTTCCACCTCTTTATTCTCAACCTCTACCTACTTACAACAATGTTAATCCTCCATCACAATCCAATATGTCCAATTTCAATGCATCCACCAAAGCAACTGTCAATAACCTAACTCAAAATATCACATCCTTACAATATCAATTGGCTTCCATAACTCAATCCAAGTTCAATAATTCCACATTTGATATAGCAAGCCTACTATCTGGTGACATTGTTTGTATAGTTCCTCCTAAGCACATTGAAGTTCCTCAATTGGAGTTATAAAATGGAAAAGGTGACCCCTTGCCTCATGTGAAGATATTTCAAACTTTGTGTAGTGATTTTGCTCATGACCAAAGACTTATGGCTAAATTATTTACTAGAACCTTCAAAGACAAAACCTTACAATGGTATTGTTCTTTGTCTCCTTATTCTATTACATGTTTTCACCAATTGGCTAATTCTTTCATTCAACAAATTTAAAATAACATTGCTCCTAAGATTAATTTGACTGATTTGATTCATTGTAAGAAAGGGATAAAAAAAAGGTGACTAATTTTATTGGTAGATATAAACATTTGTATTCATAAATTGATTATACAATGCCTAATCATGATGTACAAAGAATTTTTATTGTTAATTTACAAAAATACATTAGAGATAACCTTCTATTTCCCGAGTTTACTTATTTTACGAAATTGTGTGTAGTGCTTCATAATTATCAACTTCAACTGAGACAAATTGAATCATCCTCTTCAATGGCTCTGATTGATAAGAATGAGAGTTCTCAACACACATTTATGAATTTCAAACCCAACAAATATTTCAACTGACAACATCAACACTTAAGTGGCAGCCACAACATCAAGTGTGCCCCTTTATCCAAATACTTTATAAAAGAATCAAATCCGCTTTCTAAGAATTTGCATAGTATAATGTTGAGTTTCATGAATGCTAATATTTTGCAACTTCCTCCCATCAAACCAATTGAAAATTCTAAACAATTTCCATCTTACCACGATCCTAACTATTTTTTCTAATATTACCATCAACCTAGCCATGATATTGAGAAGTGAACATTACTAGTTCAGAAATGAGATCCAATAATTTATCGATAAACCTACTATATCTGTAGTTGCTTTCAATGAAAAAGGACATAAATTTGTCGCTCCTCCTCATCAAAACCTTCAAATCTTTACCAATTTGTTGCCTTCTTATTCTACCAAATGTTCTTGAGTCTGGGTCTCTTGCTTTTTCTCCTAATGACCTTGGTATAGAATCTAATGATTTTGTGAAAATTGTTGACAAACCTACACCTCCAAAAAAATTATGTATTACTTTTGATCCTATTGAAACTATTGTTGCACTTGATGGCCCATTATATATCACTACAAAGATCGAAGACAAACTATCATGAGGGGTGCTCATTGATCCAGTGTGTATGGTGATTGTGATGTCTAAAGAACATATTTATACTCAACAATTACATCAAGTTGTAATGGTGTAATTTGGAATTAGAATTTCACCAATTAAGATAATAAAACCACTAATTAACCAAATTAACCATACATTAAAGAGGGGTGAATCCAATAGATCGAGCCACAATCCAAATATGGAAAGGGCTGAAATTTTGATTTGATTCAAGTGTTATGTTTGCCAACCTCTTTTAGATGAATTTTTTAATGTAAGATGTAGTGCCTCTCCTTGATTCATCAATTATGGGAGGAAGTGATAAATACTCTTAGATTTAATCATGCTCTTCATGCCCTTGTTTCATTCTTTATAGTGATAATCTATGTGACATTAGTTGATTTATTATGATTACTATGATGATGCAGACTTCGTGTTTTGGTTTGATTATTGAAGATAGGTGAAGGATTAGCTTCATGGTTATTTCACTAGTTAGGACAAGGTTCATGTTTATTCCTTATGATGATACATCTTGGATATTTCATACTTGCATTTGATACTTGATGATTTATATGTGGTCATTATGTATGATGGATCATATTGCTTTTGGGATTTTGATGACATTATGATTACACTAACCCTACTCTATGGTTATGATAACTAAGTTGGTGCTTTGATGATTGTATTTTGATTTCTAGAGATTTGGATTGGATTATTGCGCTTCTTCAGTTGACTTGGCCATCACTTCAAATTTTCCAGGTTGGAGTTGAGCCTTTATTCTTGAAATTTGATTTGCAAAATTGAATTATTTTCTCTGTGTCTTCATAAAAGATTGTCTTTAGGGTAATTGAAATGGTTATTTGATACTATGTTATTATATTTTGATTGGGGAAAAGTTTCAAGATTCTATTTATCCATATGTTCTTATGAAATGGGAGAATGTGTCCTTTTTATGATTGCAATGAAAGTGGTTGCCTTTTCTATGCGTATTTCTCTTGTTTTATTCCTTTATGATGGACTTATAGAGTCTTTTTTTCCATTCATTATGGTGTGAGAGTCCTTCTTTTACCCCAATGAATCTATTGGTGAAGTTTTGTGCAATCTGGGTATGTTCTGTGTAAGTCTGTATGCAGGGGGTGCATAGTTTTGATACTAAAATTCATTTTATGATCTTTTGAATCTAATTTCATGTTTTTTTATTCTTACTTAGTCCTCCCACACCTTTTGTGAGAGTTATTTATCAATTTTGCAGGCCCATGTGCGAATTGGGCAAGTTTCGTCACTTGTATTGTCTATTTTCCTTGATTTTTACTCTATGAACCCAAAACCAAAAGATGGCACCAAAACACCAAAAGAAGACCCCAAAATGCAAAAATATGTTCCCAGATGCACTAAACTAGGTTTTTGTTGTGCAGTTCTTCCCTGAGTTGCTAGTTTTGTCAGTTTTTCTTAGTATGAATGTTTTTCTGGATTTTGTGCTTTCACCAGAGGCTCTATGTGATTTCTTTGGATTATCAAAGAGGTATTTTGATGTTTTATTTCTCATATTATTATTTATTTGTGCTCCAATAAGATGGTTCATGCCTTACTATTGAGGATCATGCTTATGTGTTATATAGCTCCAACAAGAGGTTGAACGCCTTGCTTTTGAGGAATGGTTATGAGAGTTCCAGTGAGATGATTATGCCTCACTATTGAGGAATGATATTTCTTTTGTATTATCTATTGATCTCATGTATTTTCCTTGGTTCATTCTTGTATTTATTTGGTGGAGGCTCTTGCTTTGCATATGGGTGTATGCTTCATATTATGCTTCAGTTTGTATTAATGATATTGTGATTGTGTCTATATCTTTTGAGAGTCTTCATTATGATGTTGTGATGTTATTTTTCACCCTAAGGTATTGGTCCATGATTAGGGGGAGTGGGCTCTTGCATGTGTAGAACCAAGGTCATGAGCAATGGGCCTCTAGGAGGGGGTCTAGACTTGATGGAACCACATTAAGATTTTTCCTTTGTAATTGCAAGTGATAACCTTAATAATTGATTTTTGGGTTTTGGTAATTATGAATTCACTTATTCAAGATAATGAAATTGGTTTATGGTGCCCCAACTCATAGCCCTTGAGTGGAGACTCAGGATGAGCTTGGGAAGACTGTGGAGATGGTAAGCCAAAATCTCTTGATTGCTCATAGGTTGAGATGGATCCACATGTCTATCAAGGGTGTGGGTGGAGATCCAGATGTCTATATATTATGCCCTTATTTGTGAGGATAGCATGTGATGACACTCTTCCCTACATGTGTCCATGATTCCTATAACTTGATTTATTTATACACCTCTGGGAGTTTATTGATTTGTGATTAGCCTTGTGATGTGTTCTGATTCATTGTTTATGGTTGTTATTGTAGACACCAAAAAATGGTCAACGCTTGCGAAGTCATACTTTAACATTTGCGCATTGCCTCATTTTAGGTTTTTGCGTCGCATTAACATTTCTCCTATGTCATGCACTTGGTCTTTATCATTTGCAAACATCGAGTCATTCTTCTACATTCTTCAATCATCTCGTCTTCGAATTTGGTCTTGTTGATAACATTATCCAATCATGATTTTGATTAATTTTACCCTGTCGCATCAATGTGCGTTTTCATTTGTCATCATTTTGGACATCGTCAATCCTAATTAGGGTCTTGTCCTCCTGTCAATCTTATCAATTTTATCATCAATCTTATCATTTTGGACATCGTCAATCCTAATTAGGGTTTTGTCCTCTTTTCAATCTTGTCATTTTAACGATCGATTTGTCATCGATCGTTGTCATATTCAATCTTGTCATCTTGCGATCAATTTGTCATTGATCGTGGTCATTTGCAATATTGTCATTTTGCGATCTATTTGTCATCATTTTTTGTCCTCTTTTCAATCTTGTCATTTTGCGACCGATTTGTCATCGATCGTGGTCATTTCCAATTATGTCGTCTTGCAGTCTATTTTGTCAATCTTGTCATTTTGCGATCAATTTTGCTATCGATCATTGTCTGTCTCAATTATGTCAATTTGGATCAATTTGTCATTGTTCCTCGTCAATTGGTGCATTTCTCAATCAAATTGTCTATCGCATTGATCATTTATCAATTCAAAATCATGACATTAATTATCTTCAATCAAGACCTAATTGTCATTTTCGCATTTCTAATTCGTCTTCTAGGGTTTTATGATTTATTCATTTAACCTAATTTGTCATTTCTTCCTCTACGATTAATAAATTATTTATTAATCCTAAGTCTTCTTATTACGATTAAATATTCATTTAATTGGCTAATTATTCCTCTTTGTGAGTGAATTAATTAATAAATGAAAAATTATTGATTAATTCACTAAATTCTAATTTTCCTTCAATTTCTAATTCCTAATTTGTCATCAATTTAAATTTCCTATTTTCTTAATTTCTAATTTCTTTTCCCTCCTATTTCATCTCCTAATTCTATGGGAATGACATTTCAATTTGTCATAAATTGTCATAATTGACAATCAATCAATTTGACATAGAATGTGTCATAATTTGTCATCAAATTGTCAATCAATCAAATTGTGCATGGAAAGTGCATAATTTGTCATAATTTGTCATATTGATTTGCAATTTCCATTTGAATTGCATCATGCCAATTTTGTCATTTCTCCAATTTCTTCTATAAATTGGATAATTTTCTTCAATCAATCCCTTCATGAACCCCGAATTTCTATCAAACTACCGAACTTTTGTTTCTAGTACTCTTGAGCTTTTTGCTTTCAATTGTGTGAGCACTTGTAGGTGAGATCCACAAACCCATTGAAGAGGAAAGAACAACAATGGAGCCGCATGGAAGAAGCATCCGAATTGTTATATGGTTTGCATGACATTTTCTTTTAAATGCTTTGTTTTTGTGCCTCTATTGAATGTGCTTTGGAATTAGGTTCATTTCAATGAGTGTTCTTTTGATTGAGTTATCATGTCTTGTGTTTTGATTGATCTACTTATGTTTTGATGATTCCTAATTTCTACGCTACATTAATTGGTGAACCCGACGTGAACACTAACCTTCTAACCATCTTACTGTGTTTTGGAGTGCTTCTAAGCTGATTTGCAGGTCAAAAACTCAAAAACAGGGCCGTGCAGTGCATTCTGGACACTTATGCACTTCTGTGAAGCATTCTGAGCCTGTGTTGAAACATCTTGCGCCTATGTTGAAACATTCTGCACTTGTGTTATACATCCTGTGCTTGTGTTCTGACTTCTGCGCCTGTGTAAAGTCCAGATCAGAGGTGAAAAATGCAGTTTACTTGAAATTTTTGATGTTTTTTGCATTCTGTTTTCTATGCTTTGGATTTTGGTACTGATTATTTGTGCAGGATCTTGGCATACGCATGACAAAGACTAAAAATCAAACTACTAACATGTGTTATGCAGATTCGATGGTCAAAGACAACAAATCAAACCTCTAACTTGGGTTTTGCAGGTTGCCTTGGAGAAACAACCAAATTGTGTGTTTGAGTTTTTTAATTAGGCACTTAGTGATTTATAAATAGGTGGAAATGAACCTTTGTTTTCATTGTTTGTTAAGTATGACATTGGAGTAGGAGAGTATGCTCTCATCCTTCATAGGGTGATCAGAAATCCAGATCTTCGGTACCATACTTGTGTTATTGATTGTTTGTCACCCTTAGAGGGCCTGCCTTCCCGACCACTTTGCTTTAGCAAGCAAGTGATAATCGTGAGAAGGGGATGACCCAAAGTGAGTACGGCTAGAATTCCTTGGCATTCTAACTCACTATAAAAAAATACCCGATGAGCGAAAGCTTTGAAGGAAGTGTTACGTGGGAATTGCAGTTACTTGGGAAGTGATGCCCCTTGAAACTCTTTCTCATATCAACATCTAAGTAGGGCCTCTTGGTCCAAATCGCGCTTGTGCGACTACATTTGTTTGGTATCTTGATGGGCTTAATGTCTCAATCATGCTTGCATGACATCAAGGAGTAATGCTTAACAGAAATCCTTACTACATACCTTGTTTTTAGATGCCAAAAACCCTTCTAGTTGCTTGAGAAGGACAAGTTCGGATACTTGGAAGAGATACTAAGTTTGCCATGGGGAGATTCCATGGGGACTGATTCTTGGCTGCCCTGAGAAGTGAGTGTCGTGGAGGGAAGCCCATGGGGTCAAGCATCTATGTATTCTCCTTGAATCTCATAATGAGTCTACCTCTCATGTACCTAATGTCTTTGCCTACCATAAGGAATGTGGAAATGAGCATGATTGTCTTGAGTCTAAGTTGCAATATCTTGTATTCTTTGATTGTCAAAAGTTGAATCCCATTTCAAGAACAAACACATTGATATAACATAAGATTTGAACACAAGAGCATTTCATCCAACAAACATTCAACAAGATTCAAAGATCATCTTCCTAAACCATGGTTATCAAACATTGTTCCAAAACTTGTCTCAACATTTATGTCACTTACATTTAGGTTCATCCTAGTTTGCATTTAGCAAAGTCATTGTCAAGTATCAAGGTTAGGTTTCATCTAAGTTATACTCTTTTGCATATCAATAAGATTCATCCACTTGCATATGTCCTCTTGCATTAAAGTCATACCATTGTCATACATTTGCATTTGCATATCCCAAGTCTCTTCATTAAGCCTAAGTCATTGTCATATCATATTAAGATCATTTGAATATTAAGTGTCCTTTTGCATATAGTATCAAACCTAGGTCTTGTCATACTTGAGCAATCCAAATCTTTGATAAACCCTAAGTCATTGTTAAGAAGTCTAGACCTTATCAAGTCTTTTGTCCTTTTTGTCATCAATATCATTTCGTCAAACCTAGCTTAGTATCCAAGCATATAGGGGAGACATTGTCATCTTGTCCTTTGTCAATTAAGTCCTTTTGTCCTTTGAGGTCTCGACATCATTTCAATTTCCTAAAGGTCCATCTCTTAGATTTGCATTTCAAAAGTTTGTCAAAATCTTCAAAAACAACCAAAAACATAGATTGCATTCTTGCCATAGATTGCATTTTCATATATTTAGTTTGCATTTAGTTACATATCATATATTGTCTTTGAAAAATTCCAAAAAAAAAAAAATTGCATTTGCATAAGTGACATGCCTGTTGAGACAAGATCAAGATCTAAGAAGATGAGTGAACCAAGGTATCAATCCATGGATAACATAGTAAATTCGCAGTTTCAAACTAGTCAAGCAGTGCAAGTTGAAGGTTCATTAAACACATCTCTACCACCATATGGAACGGTTCAACTTGGACCACCTCCATTATATGAACCAGTATTTGTACCCATGAAACCAGGACATGGGAGTGTGCCACCAACTCCAAGAGGAAGTGCACCTTTCAATTGGGATCAACCAAATTTGCAACATGACATTCGAACTCAAACATTGTATGAAGACCAAACTCTTTCACAAGGATTCAGTTCAGACCAAGGCATTCAACAAGAAATGAATCCAAATGTCCAACCAGATTCTTCATCTGATTCTGACGCTTCTGATGATGTCGACATGTTCCTTCAAGATCCAAAGGTAATAAAAAGGATGGATAAGTTCCTGAGCAAAGTCTTTAAAATGTGTCCTCAAAAGTATCTTCACATGATGAGTAATATGGCTCCCTTAAATGAACCAATTAATGTGCAAACACAACAAGGAAGTGAGCCGTTAAGTTTCTCTTCGCATCTCAATGAAGAAAATGTGCAACAAGAGCTTCAACCTACATTGATGAGTAAACGGGCTTCAAAGGAATTGACAGTGACTATTCCTCAAAAGTCATCATTTGAGACGATAAATAATCCATTATTCAATACAACGCCTGTAATACAAGATCAAATGAAGACCATGCAAATATCGACAGTGGTTCCTCAACAAGAAGTGATTCCTCATATGCATAAAATTGGATCAACATCTAAGATACAAGAAAGTTTTACAACTGGAATGCCTAATGTCAATAATGTCCAAAGAAATTCCATGATGCAACAAAGTTCTTATGTATCTTTGTCAAACACTATTGCGACAGATCCTTCGATAATGGCTACACAAAGAGCTATGGATAGTGGTGTGCATCACCAGCAATTATTGCAACAATTGAGTAATACGCAAAAGGTACGATCAAATGTGCAAACAAACGATGTGCAACAACAACAATATCACATTCGACAAGAAATTGCAGCGCCTTCGGCATCATTACAAGTTAACACAAACTTGAAACCATCACAAGGGATTGGGAAAACAACACAGCAAGTTAATACAAGTGTTATACCCCATCCTAAGGAGAAGCAACGAAAATCATCTAAACAAAGTTTTTTTCAAATGATGGGATATACACCGCGACAACAATTGGCACAAAGTCAACAAATTCCGATTCGTCAACACCAACAACATGTGCCACAATATGTGCCAAGGCAAACAAGTTATCCTACTTCACAACCGCAAATGGCGCCTATGCAATATCAACAGCCTACTCAATTGCAATATCAACCCAGGCTCCAAGAAGCACAACAACAAGGTCAGTATCAAGGTATAGCACAACCGCAACAACAAGAGAAGTACCAAGAACTTTATAGGCAGGAGACGCCAAAAACGACCATTGCAGAGTATCAACAACCGATCGGAAATGCGATATATCAACAAAGAATACCAACTGGGATTAATGATGAACCTCTACAATCTGATACAATTGCGCAACAACTTGAGAAGTTGCGACGAAAAGTTGATGCATTAGAAACTAAAGGAACAAAGAAGTTGTATACAGATCAAGATTTATGTCCTAATCCCTTTGACAAGAGTGTATATATGCCTCCATTCCCTAAACATTTTGAGGCACCCAACTTTGAGAAATATAGAGGGAATGGCAATCCAAAAGATCATATTCGAGCATTTTACGCGACATGTACAGAAGTAAACTATGAGGATACATATTTAATGCGATTATTTGCACGAAGTCTCACTGGACAAGCTATGGATTGGTATTCTCATCTGCCAGGAAATATAAAGACTTGGTCAGAACTGGCGCAAAAGTTTATATCTCATTTCGCGTTCAACATCGATAGTGATGTGACTATGTCGGATTTATGCAATACCAAACAAAAGCAAGGTGAACCATTAGTGACCTTTTTGCAATGATGGCGAAATTTGTATAGTCATTCTTCTCTTGATATACCTGAAGAACAGCAAGTGAATCTGTTTATCCAGAATCTGGTCCCAGAAATGATGTATGAGCTAAAATTGAAAAGTCCTAGTACTATAGAAAAACTCATTAAGAAAGGAATGAATATTGAAGCTGCTCTTGTAGCTAAAGGAATTATCAAGCTCAATAAGGACAATGACAACACAAATTATTCCGGGGACAAAAACAGATTTTGGTATAAGAACAAGAACGTCACTAATGATGGTGTTGTTGATGCAAGAATGGTGAATGCAAATCAACCCCCATTTACAATCAAGAAGTTGAGTGTTCCTAATATGTCGACTATGGAACAAAATCAAGCACCCAGGAACAATGTTGCTCAACAGCCACAGTATCAATAGCATGCTCAACAGTCGCAATATCAATAGTATGCTCAACAGCCGCAATATCAACAGCATGCTCAACAGTCGCAATATCAACCGCATGCTCAACAGCTACAATATCAACAACATGCTCAACAACAGCATGCTCAACAATATAATCAACAGCAAGGCCAACAACAAAATCAACAATGCAAACCCTTCCGATCATGGGATGGGCCTCCTCGATAGTTTACACCATTGGGAGAGCCTATCGAATCAGTCATGAAGCAATTAATACAAGCGAAGTTTATCAAACTACCAGATATTAAGGCAGAACCAGCGGTAAAACCGCATTGGTGGAATGATAATGCGTACTGTGAATATCATCGGTCCAAAGGACATAAAACCGCTTCATGTTTTCAATTAAAACATATGATTCAAGATTTATTGGAACAAGGAGTAATTGAGATAGATCCAACCCATCCGACCTCTAATACTGATCATACTATTTTCAAAACTCCTTTGCTTGATCATGACAAGGGTAAAGCGTCTTCGTCCAATTCTGCTCAAACGGCCAATTATGCAAATACCGGTTATCACAATGTCATTAATTGTTTTCATGCGTCAAATGAGTATGTGTCCACCTTGCGGATAAAAGGACAAGATCCTTCTTGTGCGGTCACCACTCGTCGGTCTAAAATAGTCATGAAAGGAGTTCCTGCCGCTCCTCCCAAACCAACTCCTGCAAGTCGGTATAATCTTTTGGATCATCTAGGAAAAACACTTGCACAAATATCCATTCTAGAGTTGTTGAAAATGTCTCCCATGCATCGTGCAGTCCTAGATAAAGCTTTGACTGAGTCCGTTGTCCCGACAGATATTGATGTTGACCAATTTCAAGCGCAGATTGGACATTTAGCCATTTCCCAAAGTGTCACATTTTCCGATAGTGATATCTCACCTGACAAGCTTCCTCATAATGACCCTTTGCACCTAGAAGTCTTTGTCCACAATTGCAAAATCCGGCAAGTCCTGATAGATGGTGGAGCAGGTCTTAATATCTGCACCTTAAGAGTGGTCATTGGCCTCGGATATTCAGAAAATGACATAGATGCTTCCAAAAGGATAACAATCAAAGCCTATGATGATGCTGAACGCCCATCCAAAGGAATAATTGTATTACCCATCAGAGTTGGTCCAGTGACGGAAAACACTTTCCTACAAGTCCTAGACCTTGATCTCCCTTATAATATGATCCTTGGCCGTCCGTGGATCCATGCCATGAAAGTAGTTTCGTCCACTTATCATCAATGTCTAAAATATCCTTACAACAGAACTGAGATAACCATTCCAGGAGATCCTAATCCGTTCCAGTTCTGTGCTACCCTAAA
Organism: Cryptomeria japonica; assembly: GCF_030272615.1. Taxonomy (NCBI): domain Eukaryota; kingdom Viridiplantae; phylum Streptophyta; class Pinopsida; order Cupressales; family Cupressaceae; genus Cryptomeria; species Cryptomeria japonica. Next base: position 644,558,152 of record NC_081414.1, read on the forward strand.
GGATACTCCTCAGCGGCAAATACTAGTCAATAGAGAGGCCAAATCAGACAGTTATGTTGATCCCAATGCATTATTAGATGTTGTCAAAGGAAAACTAAAGATACAGGACCAAGGGTGTGGAGAATATTCAATGGACCAAACATTCCTCATTGGGAATTTGCCGATGTCTCCAAAATCATATGGAAAACCGCATCTATTGCAAAAGGAACCCAAGGTCATTATCCAATATCAGCCTCCCACTACATTTGCCAAATGGCGAGAACTGGACAAAGAAACTATAGATGATGGTGTCATAGATTGGCTCTATAAAGATCCAACTGAAACTCCACCTGTCAAGTTGCCAGTGGAATTATATGGCAAAGGATTTACTATGCTGCACAAGAAAGGATATGATGGCTGCAGTGGCTTAGGCCTAAAAAACAATGGAAGGCTAGAACCCATCATACCTGAGAGGCGACCCCCAACTTTAGGGTTAGGTTTTGTACCGTTACGAATTGGATCCACATCTACCAAAAGGTCCACGTGTCGAAAAGGCCATGATTCTGACGATGAAATAACACCTGAGGCTACCCAACCCGAGACTGATTCTAATGAATGGGAGGGGAGTTCTCTTTCTTCCAGCTCCTATGCCCTTGACAATATCTTCATTGACCCTGATAACTTGCCTATGGAGGATAAACATGAAATAACTCCTCTTCCTAAAACCTGTCCTCATGCTTGGATCGAATCATTTTGGGATCCCAGCTCCGAATCCGACACAAGCAGTTCGGATAGTGACACCATAGACATTCACATTTTTACCATATCAGCCCTCTCTATCCTTACAATCGATGATGACATGCCCCTCATATATCCCCAACTTATCCAATATGACCAACAAGAACCGCTCACATTGGACTGTTTTCAGAATGACGAAGCAATTGCAGAGTTCATGGGACTACGGGAAGGTATACCACAAGGCGACCATAAGGCAAGCTTTGCTATTGACCTAGATTCAACAGCATATTTTGGGGAGTCAACTCCCTCTTCTAGTCATGAAAATGAAAAAGAAAAAGAAAAAAATCAAAAGAATAGATCTTTGAGTGAAAACCATAAGGCGCTCTCTGATCGTACAAAAGTAAAAATAAAAGACATACCTGCGGGTGAAAACCTTTCTGAGGCACCCAAAGGTGGAAGAGTGGACGTACCCCTATCAATTCAGGACCAATCCACATTGCTGGTAGAGATGACCAAGGAAATCAATTTGGGTACACCTGATAACCCTAAGGTCATTCACTTTGCTGCCTCCTTGTCAAAACAAGAGAAGATTGATTTTATTAATTTCTTTCTAGAGAAGAAGATCAGCTTTGCGTGGTCTTATGCAGATATGCCTGGCCTTGATCCAGAGTTAGTCCTTCATCATTTGCCACTGAAAGCAGGTGCTAAACTCGTCAAACAAAAACTTAGAAAGATGCATCCTCAGGTGGCTCTTTTGGTCAAAGTGGAATTGAAAAAATTGCTAGATGTGGGCTTCATTAGACCCATTGATTACGCAGATTGGATTTCAAATCTAGTACCAGTTAGCAAAGTAACTAGGGGCATCCGCATCTGCACAGATTTTAGGGACCTGAATAAAGCATGCCCTAAAGATGATTTTCCATTACCAAACATAGACATCATAGTGGACATGACGGTTGGTTATGAGATGCTTTCACTAATGGATGGTTTCTCCGGCTACAATCAAATCTGTATTGCACCTGAAGATCAGCATAAGACAGCATTCACCTGTGCTTGGGGCACCTATTGCTGGAATGTGATGCCCTTCAGCCTCAAAAATGCCGGTGCTACATATCAAAGAGCAATGACGACAATCTTCCATGATTTCATGCATACTTTGATGGAGGATTATGTTGATGACTTGTTGTGCAAATCTGTCACCAGAGATAGTCATCTAGCCATTTTGGGCCCAATCTTTGATAGAATGGAGACCTACAAACTCAGGCTCAATCCAAAAAAGTGTGTCTTTGGTGTTACAGCTGGCAAATTACTCGGATATATTGTTTCTCACCGAGGCATCGAGGTCGATCCCGCCAAAGTCAAAGCAATAATGGACATGCCTCCACCTTCAAACCTCCGGCAATTACGAAGTCTACAAGGAAAGCTCCAGTCAATCCGTCATTTCATAGCTCAGTTGGCCAACAAATGTCATCCATTCCAACATCTACTGCACAAAGGTGTTGCTTTTAAATGGACTGAGCAATGTCAATCAGCTTTTCAAGCTCTCAAAGACTATTTGTTGTCGCCACCCATCCTAATGCCTCCTATCGAAGGAAAGCCATTTCTATTGTATATCTCTGCAACTGAAACAGCATTAGGAGTTCTCCTGGCTCAACAAGATGAGAATGGCAAAGAAAGAGCTATTTACTATATCAGTCGGACACTGGTCGGCTATGAGCTAAATTATTCAACTATTGAAAGGGCATGCTTAGCAGTGGTATTTGCAACACAAAAGCTTCGACATTATATGCTAAGCCATCAAACATTGTTGATTGCCAAAATTGATCCTTTAAAGTATTTGCTCAACCGAGCAGCTTTGACAGGTCGCCTAGCTAAATGGGTCATGATTCTTAGTGAATTTGATATTGAGTATATGGAGCGAAAGGCGATAAAAGGACAAGTCATAGCAGATCAACTGGCAGATGCTCCTATTTCAGACGATCATCCCATGTTGACTGATTTCCCAGATGAATCAGTCTTTGCTCTCACACCATCCAATGAATGGAAGTTATACTTTGATGGGTCCCACACCAAGTTCGGATCTGGTGCAGGCATTTTGTTTGTCACTCCTCAAGGTGATGCTATTCCAAAATCTTACAGAATAACTTTTCAATGTACCAATAACATTGCAGAGTATGAAGCATTGGTTACAGGACTTCGAGTGGTAGTCCACTGGAATATCAAGCATTTGCAAGTCTATGGAGATTCTCAATTATTCATCCGACAAGTCAATGATGACTATGAGACAAAGGATGAAAAGCTTATTCCTTATAAGCACATGGTAGACTTTTTCAAGACCAAATTCACAGCTATCCATTTCAGTCAAGTGCCAAGAATACAAAACAAGTCGGCAGATGCAATGGCTACAATTGCTTCCATGATAAATATGCCTCATAATAGGACAAGTGTGAATTCCTGGTCGAACAATTGCTAGTCCCCTCTTTTGACATTCCGACCGCTGATGTGATGTGCGTTCTTGTTGGTCCCAATTCCCCTTGGTACAATGATATATATCAGTATTTGAAATCCCAGACCTTACCACCTAACCTTTCCGCTAACCAACGCTGAGCCTTTATTCGACAAACAGCCAAATATGTCATCATCGCCGACACCCTTTACCGCTGTTCTTTTGACCATACCCTCCTCAGGTGTTTGGATTCTGATGAAGCACAAATGGCTATACACGAGGTTCACGATGGTATATGTGGGGGCCATTTCAATGGTCTTAGCTTAGCCAAAAAGTTGATTCATGCTGGGTATTATTGGCCCACTTTGGAAAAGGATGTTCATGAGTTTGTTAAAAAATGCTACAAGTGTCAGATCCATGGAAATTATATTCATGCACCAGCTCAAGAGCTTCATTCTGTTATATCTCCATGGCCCTTTTCTCAGTGGGGTTTGGATCTTATCGACAAGATTCAGCCAACATCTGCAAATGGACACAAGTTCATTATTACAGCTACAGAATATTTTACAAAATGGATTGAAGCCATCCCCATGACCTATATCACTGGTGTCCAAATTTCAAAATTCTCGCTAAATTATATCATATGCAGATATGGGGTTCCCCTTGCCATAGTCACAGATAATGGTCGACCCTTCAAGAATAAAGATGTTAAAGAGCTTTGTGAAAAGTTTCATATTCAACACCATTTTTCTAGCCCATACTATCCACAGGGTAACGGTCAAGCTGAAGCATCAAATAAAACCATTATCAAGATCCTGAAGAAAGTTGTCAATGACACTGGTCGAGATTGGCACGTACAGTTAAATCCAGCACTATGGGCCTATCGTACTTCTGTCCGCACACCTACTGGTGCCACACCTTATTCCTTGGTGTATGGTGCGGAAGCCATTTTACCCTTGGAAGTGGAGATTCCTTCCTTGCGAGTTTCTTTGCAACACCTGATTGATGATGAGACACACAGAGTCTCTCGGCTGCATCAGCTTGAGATGTTAGATGAGAAGCGTCAGACAGCTCTGACACATTTGCAAGCATACCAAAACCGTCTCCGTCGCTCTTATAATAAGAAGGTCAAAGGGCGACACTTCAAAGTGGGAGACCTGATTTTAAAGGCAAATCCCAAGAATGCACAGTCTACTGACATCATCAAGGGAAAGTTTGAACCCAATTGGGTTGGGCCTTTCATAGTAACTGCAGCCTATGGCTCGGGGGCATATCAGCTTGTGACTCCCGAAGGTGAACCTCTGTCTGATCCTATCAATAGTATGCATCTTCGCAAGTATTGGGCATAGTTTTCTGTCAGATATTTCTTCAAATATGATCCTGAAAAAATACAAAAAATCAAAAAGTCAAAAAATACAAAAAAAATGAAAAAAGTCAAAAATACAAAATAGAGAAAAAAACCAAAAAGAGAAAAAAGCAAAAAAGCAAAAAAAAAATGATTCGCCCTCTAGTGAAAACCTGGCAAACAGGCGCTTTGGGCAAGTACCATGGTGAAAACCTGGCAATCAGGCGCCATGAGTAATGAGATTATTGCTCCATCATCTATCATGACTTCTAGCCATGCTTTCTCTCGGCCAGTTATCATACCTATCATTGTCTCAGCCTAATGCTTTATTCCAGGCCTGTTATTGGTCAACATCACTGTCTCGCTTACTCCAGTGTCTTGTACATATGTTTTGGTCCTGGTTTATGTGTCTTTCAAGTGTGCATTGGGTGCTTTTCCCTCGTCATGATCAATCAAAAAGTCATAAAAATTGAAAAAAGTCCTGAAAAAAGTCATAAAAATTGAAAAAAGTCATAAAAATTGAAAAAGTCCTGAAAAAAGTCATAAAAATTGAAAAAAAGTCCTGAAAAAAGTTTTAAAAATTGAAAAATGTCCTGAAAAAATCCAAAAAAATCGAATAATGTCCTGAAAAAATCTCTAAAAATCAAATAAAGTCCTGAAAAAATGAATACAAAAAAAAAAAAAAAAAAAATTGTAAAAAAACTCGAAAAGCAAAAACAAAAACACGCATTTTGCAATAAAGTATTCCCTTTGTGCATCGACAGCTCATTGAGTATACATCCAACAACTTGCAATCAAACGCTGTGCTTTAATGAAATCATGCTTTAACCAGATGAACTTTTCAATCAAAATCAAACGTTCAAACTGATCCAAATTGTCTTATCAATCGAATATCCGCATTAAAAATCATTTGTCCTTGTCACATTATCATGGGTCTTATACAGGGTGTGGTGTACTCGAAACCAGACTGTGTCCTGTCTTAGACGGGGTACCGCATTTCCTAAAACCAGACAGCATGATCGTCCTATCAGCACGTTCAACTTTTGACAATAAAGATCAAAATGTTTGTTTGATTTGCTTGAATTTGTGCGTCTTATCTTTTTATTGATTTATCTTTGGCTTCGATCAGGTCCCTATGTTGCTCGATGATGTCACTGAGTGATTTAGAGTGACCGAGATGGCTCATGGTCTCTTTCTTTGATTGTGATTGTCGTTTGTCTGTGATGTGTCTGTCTTTCGCAAAAAGGGTTGCATTTCAGCTCTGGCCTTCAATGCCATGATGCTACGCATCCATTTTGCTAAATAAAAATAAAGGTTCTCACCTACAAAGTGCATTACTGAAAGCAAGTTTTCATCATCTCTAACTGTCGTCTATCTCATTTCTTACTAACACTTCTTCCGTCTGGTCGGATATTCAATTCGGTCTAGTGCTCTGATATCCATGCACATATGCTGCATCCTGCATCCATTTGGTTAGTACATTTGCATTCCATCACATATTACATCAAGCATTTTTCATTTCATAAATACATCAAAAAAATACATAAAAATGCATCCATACATGTTCATAAACAAATGCATAAGTCATCCATACATGCAAAAAAAAAAAAAAAACCATAAGTCATAACATATTGCATCCATCATATCGATGCATATCATATCACATATCATAATAATGTCAGAGTACAAAATCGGACTGTCTGTCCTAAGTATGGCCCGCAGGCTGACTACATAATGGCAAACTACATAATGTCCACTGTTTGTCATACGGAGCATGTGCCTCTGTCATTGGGTGCTCCCTCTGTCCTCCTCATCCCTGCCATGTCTCGCAGATGATGTACCTGGTCCTGGTCCTGGCTGCGGTGGTCTCATCGGTCCACTCACTCCTATGCTGCTCAATGACCTCCGAGAGCGTGACCTGCTCTCTGTCCTCGATCGTGCCCGATATGAAGGTGCTCTTCGCTCTGGTGGAACTACACCCTCATATAGTGTCCTCCAATACAGTCTCTCATCGCCAGTCTCTACTAGCATCTGTGCCATCTCCCGTGCACTAGCATCCCTAATCGACCCAATGAACTTAGTGACTCTCTGTCCCTCTCGCTGTGCCTGAGCTAGTGTTGTATCTCGTTCTGTCCTCAAAATGGCATTCTGTCTCTCCAATGTCGCAATATAATCCTGCTGGCTCGCTATGGTAGCCCTGCACCTGTCCATCTCCTATGTCCTAGCTGTCTCTGGCTCTATGGGAATATCCTGCAATGTATCCTGATCCACTGAGTATGGCTCCTCCTCGTCCCCATCTCCATCATCTCCGTCCCCGTCATCCTCATCATCCTCCCCATCATCATCTCCCCCGTCTCCGTCATCCTCATCCTCCTCATCATCCTTGTCATCCTCATCATCTCCCTCCTCTCCTGTGAGTGGGAAGTCCTCCTGTCTCCTCGGTACCGGAATATCCGGATCAGTCAAAGGCACTGGTCGTCGCTGTGCAAACCATGTCTCATACTCCTCTGTAGTCCCAGCATCTACCACGTCTGACATCCAACCCCACTGTCTCTGCTGTAACTGTGCAAAGTCGGCATATGCTATGTCTGGCTGAATCATCCTACCCCACTGACTTGTCTCTCGGTGAGATCGGGCAAAGCATGCAGTCCTCCAAGGAACATCCTGTTGCTCTCCAAACTGTCGTCTGACCCTCTCTGGCAGGTACAACTCAATCACTCTCTGGTGGTTCACTGGTCGCCCAATCAAGTACCTCTCCTATCTGTAGTATGGTAACTCATCATGATCATCTGACCATCCGGGGCAATCTCGATATGGCCTCCATATGAACTCCCTCAGTCTGTCTAGCTCATGTCGCCAGTATAATGTGTATCCAAAAGGACCCTGTCTCAGTGCTCCACCATAGCTGTACACATATGGTCGGTGTGGTACAACCTGTCTATCTGTAATCAGCTGACATATGGCAATATGCTCGAATTCCCATACCTGAAGCAATGTAACTCCACAGCTCAGAGTCTGAACTCCCTGATACGCTATCTGATGCAGCTAAAAATACAACATAGCAAGTGCACATGGTCCCCACGCGTACACTGTCCCCTCTATCACCATCTGCTCTAATACTCTTCCCTAGCCAATAGGGAATCCATGTCCTCATCTGTCACCTGCCAGAAGACATGCTATCACCACTGCTATCACCACACATCGTTGCTCATACTCTCCTGCCATAGTCTCCCAGCGAATCTCCCTCTCGACAATGTCTAGATCATCTGTGTCACACTCAAACAGTCTGCACAACATGTCTCTCCTTGTCACTGGGTCGTACTCTATCATCTCCCCATGTATCGGAATGCGGAGGATGCGCCATACATCCTCTAGAGTCACTGTCGCCTCGCCAGTCACCAAATGGAATGAGGACGTCTCCAAGTGCCATCGCTCTGCCAAGGCGGTAAGCAATCCTGTGTTTTCCCTAATCTCGGGCATGTATGTGATGTAATATATCCCCAGTCCAGCTAATGTGTCTCTCTCTGTGCTCCTGAGTCGGTGACATAGCATGAAATAGTCAGGACGATTCTCCCGCGTGATCAATGGATATTGTCGACTCTGCATCACAATCGGGGCATCATTTTGTCAGTTTTCGGGTTTGCTCCTATGGGTTGCATTTCCTCATTTTCATGCCCAATCAGGGTGTTTTCCATCTACATTGACCTATCCCACCCTTGTCCCCCCTTTTTAGGTCATTTGTATGCAGTTTCAAATCAAACCTAAAGTTTTTATGAACACTTGCGCCTGTGTAAGAGAAATTGCGCTTGTGTCAGGTGACTTGCGCCTGTGTCTTCCTACACAAACGCATAACTCCTTACACAAGCACAGGTTTAGATGACACAAGTGCAAATGTCCATTTTGGTATCCCCTGTGGGCCCCGCAATGTCCCGTAAGCCATCAAAATTCATGAAATTCAAAACACGGGTATTCGAGATACATACCGCTGCTCCTACATCCTCCGGTCATCTGAATGTGTGTACACGTTCTCCAAGGTGATCCACCGTTGGAATGTTCACCATCTGTCTGCAAGTGTCCTTGTCCAGAGCAACAAATTCTCCTCTTTGGCTAGTGCAAATGAGTCATTTTCACCCTCTTGGTCCCATTTATAGCTCTTTGTCATTGCATAGATGGATGTGCGTCTTCTCCATCTTATGTTGGTCACGGTCTTGTGCACCTTAAAATGCTTGTCCTTCATGCATCCGATCTCCGATTGTCAGTCCGTTCGATCCTATCATTTTTTATCGATCAATTGGCCTCTTTTCCGCATGTTTCCGGCCAATTCCTCGAGGGGGCATGCATATGTCATTATCATTGATTCTTTGAAACAACACTCAGAATCGCATTGTCTCAAAGAGGGGCAAAATGTAGACACCAAAAAATGGTCAACGCTTGCGAAGTCATACTTTAACATTTGTGCATTGCCTCATTTTAGGTTTTTGCATCGCATTAACATTTCTCCTATGTCATGCACTTGGTCTTTATCATTTGCAAACATCGAGTCATTCTTCTACATTCTTCAATCATCTCGTCTTCGAATTTGGTCTTGTTGATAACATTATCCAATCATGATTTTGATTAATTTTACCCTGTCGCATCAATGTGCGTTTTCATTTGTCATCATTTTGGACATCGTCAATCCTAATTAGGGTCTTGTCCTCCTGTCAATATTATCAATCTTATCATCAATCTTATCATTTTGGACATCGTCAATCCTAATTAGGGTTTTGTCCTCTTTTCAATCTTGTCATTTTAATGATCGATTTGTCATCGATCGTTGTCATATTCAATCTTGTCATCTTGCGATCAATTTGTCATTGATCGTGGTCATTTGCAATATTGTCATTTTGCGATCTATTTGTCATCGTTTTTTGTCCTCTTTTCAATCTTGTCATTTTGCGACCGATTTGTCATCGATCGTGGTCATTTCCAATTATGTCGTCTTGCAGTCTATTTTGTCAATCTTGTCATTTTGCGATCAATTTTGCTATCGATCATTGTCTATCTCAATTATGTCAATTTTGCTCAAGATCATTGTCTGTCTGGTGAACAGAATATTTTGTGTAGGATGTCTTGCGCTTGTGTAGGATGTTTTGCGCTTGTGTAGGAAATTACAGCTACAGAATATTTTACAAAATGGATTGAAGCCATCCCCATGACCTATATCACTGGTGTCCAAATTTCAAAATTCTTGCTAAATTATATCATATGCAGATATGGGGTTCCCCTTGCCATAGTCACAGATAATGGTTGACCTTTCAAGAATAAAGATGTTAAAGAGCTTTGTGAAAAGTTTCATATTCAACACCATTTTTCTAGCCCATACTATCCACAGGGTAACGGTCAAGCTGAAGCATCAAATAAAACCATTATCAAGATCCTGAAGAAAGTTGTCAATCAAAATCAAACGTTCAAACTGATCCAAATTGTCTTATCAATCGAATATCCGCATTAAAAATCATTTGTCCTTGTCACATTATCATGGGTCTTATACAGGGTGTGGTATACTCGAAACCAGACTGTGTCCTGTCTTAGACGGGGTACCGCATTTCCTGAAACCAGACAGCATGATCGTCCTATCAGCACGTTCAACTTTTGACAATAAAGATCAAGATGTTTGTTTGATTTGCTTGAATTTGTGCGTCTTATCTTTTTATTGATTTATCTTTGATCATGTTCCTATGTCACTGAGTGATTTAGAGTGACCGGGATGGTTCATGATCCTTTTTTTTGTCAATCTTGTCATTTTGCGATCAATTTTGCTATCGATCATTGTCTGTCTCAATTATGTCAATTTTGCTCAAGATCATTGTCTGTTTGGTGAACAGAATATTTTGTGTAGGATGTCCTGCACTTGTGTAGGATGTTCTGCGCTTGTTTAGGAAATTACAGCTACAGAATATTTTACAAAATGGATTGAAGCCATCCCCATGACCTATATCACTGGTGTCCAAATTTCAAAATTCTTGCTAAATTATATCATATGCAGATATGGGGTTCCCCTTGCCATAGTCACAGATAATGGTTGACCCTTCAAGAATAAAGATGTTAAAGAGCTTTGTGAAAAGTTTCATATTCAACACCGTTTTTCTAGCCCATACTATCCACAGGGTAACGGTCAAGCTGAAGCATCAAATAAAACCATTATCAAGATCCTGAAGAAAGTTGTCAATCAAAATCAAACGTTCAAACTGATCCAAATTGTCTTATCAATCGAATATCCGCATTAAAAATCATTTGTCCTTGTCACATTATCATGGGTCTTATACAGGGTGTGGTATACTCGAAACCAGACTGTGTCCTGTCTTAGACTGGGTACCGCATTTCCTGAAACCAGACAGCATGATCGTCCTATCAGCACGTTCAACTTTTGACAATAAAGATCAAGATGTTTGTTTGATTTGCTTGAATTTGTGCGTCTTATCTTTTTATTGATTTATCTTTGATCATGTTCCTATGTCACTTAGTGATTTAGAGTGACCGGGATGGTTCATGATCCTTTTTTTTGATTGTGATTGTTGCTTGTCTATGTTGTGTCTGTCTTTTGCAAATCGGGTTGCATTTCAGCTCTGGCCTTCAATGCCATGATGCTACGCATCCATTTTGCTACATAAAAATAAAGGTTCTCACCTACAAAGTGCATTACTGAAAGCAAGTTTTCATCATCTCTAACTGTCTTCCATCTCGTTTCCTACTAACATTTCCTGTAACCAATGATTTTTAATGCGGATATTCGATTGATAAGACAATTTGGATCAGTTTCAACGTTTGATTTTGATTGAAAAGTTCATCTGGTTAAAGCATGATCGTCCTATCAAATTGTCATTGTTCCTCGTCAATTGGCGCATTTCTCAATCAAATTGTCTATCGCGTTGATCATTTATCAATTCAAAATCATGACATTAATTATCTTCAATCAAGACCTAATTGTCATTTTCGCATTTCTAATTCGTCTTCTAGGGTTTTATGATTTATTCATTTAACCTAATTTGTCATTTCTTCCTCTACGATTAATAAATTATTTATTAATCCTAAGTCTTCTTATTACGATTAAATATTCATTTAATTGGCTAATTATTCCTCTTTGTGAGTGAATTAATTAATAAATGAAAAATTATTGATTAATTCACTAAATTCTAATTTTCCTTCAATTTCTAATTCCTAATTTGTCATCAATTTAAATTTCCTATTTTCTTAATTTCTAATTTCTTTTCCCTCCTATTTCATCTCCTAATTCTATGGGAATGACATTTCAATTTGTCATAAATTGTCATAATTGACAATCAATCAATTTGACATAGAATGTGTCATAATTTGTCATCAAATTGTCAATCAATCAAATTGTGCATGGAAAGTGCATAATTTGTCATAATTTGTCATATTGATTTGCAATTTCCATTTGAATTGCATCATGCCAATTTTGTCATTTCTCCAATTTCTTCTATAAATTGGATAATTTTCTTCAATCAATCCCTTCATGAACCCCGAATTTCTATCAAACTACCGAACTTTTGTTTCTAGTACTCTTGAGCTTTTTGCTTTCAATTGTGTGAGCACTTGTAGGTGAGATCCACAAACCCATTGAAGAGGAAAGAACAACAATGGAGCCGCATGGAAGAAGCATCCGAATTGTTATATGGTTTGCATGACATTTTCTTTTAAATGCTTTGTTTTTGTGCCTCTATTGAATGTGCTTTGGAATTAGGTTCATTTCAATGAGTGTTCTTTTGATTGAGTTATCATGTCTTGTGTTTTGATTGATCTACTTATGTTTTGATGATTCCTAATTTCTACGCTACAGTTATCCTTGTGGTGTCATGTTGATTCCCTTGGTTGCTAGGTTTCAACCTAGGTCTTGAGGGGTGGTTCCTATTTGGCTCCACATGGTTGGATGGTTTTTTGCCTACATCCATTGGGATGTTCATCATTGGATGCTAGCGTGCGTGGACATAGATTTATATTATCTCATCATGTGGATGGATTTTGGATCATAATCTATGTAATTGGAATTGATATCATGTGTTTTGTTGTTGGAATTAATGAACACTGAGAGGGGGGTGAATTAGTGTTTCGCAATTAACAACTTTCTTAAAACACCAGATGAAAATGAATAAAAGAAAAGTGCGTAAACTAAATGCAAACAAGCACAAAACCATAACACAGAAATTTTTACGTGGAAACCCAAAAAGGAAAAAACCATGGTGGGATTAAGACCCACAATATTATAATACTATGATCAGAAGTATAATAATATTACAAGGGGAATGCACATGCATTCAGGGACGCTTCCTAGAGGTCACTTCTCAATTACAATAGAGAGGGCTACAACCCTTTGAGGACTCATTGTCCTACAAATGATTTACAATGACAACAAGAATGTCAAAAACTAATGAGTAGCATCCAGAAATGCCCAATGCAATTCCAGTTAAGCGCAAAGTGACTATCTTCCACTGTTCTGACAAACTACTTTGTTCTACTCTGCTCTATCATATATCAGAGCACAAAATCAAAGATAGCGCATGTGAAACTACACTTAAATGCTCATACACTCTTCACACATCAAAATACACAGATGAAATGATCATATAGATCAGTCTTATATATCCACACCACTTGATTATGTCATTAATATGTCGGCTTCAAAATATGAAACATGTAACAAGAAGTCAGCTCAATTTGATTACAAATATACATGCAAACCTTAAGTAATTGATTAAATGCTTCAAAAAATTTGGCTCAACCACCTTGAACTTGAAACCGATCACCGAAATCATCCCAAAGATTTCATATAACACAGTACACTAAAATAACCCTGTTCTTCCTGAAATACCAAATATTGGATCTTCAATCTTGTACGAGAATCAATACTGGAGGCTAGGATTGCAAAATAAGTTGTCTTTAACATCCAATCACCTAAATCTTCCACCGCAACCAAAACTATGCAACCAAATTTGAGTTTTTCTGAATGTACCCATACTATGTATTCCACCTTCTAGACTTAAGCAAAATAAATATCAAACTTTTGTTAGAACAATTCAGCATATACCAAATGTGATTTTTGATATGAATTGCCATCAGTGAGAACCCTGAAACATTCATCATGCACTAATCTCTATCGGTAAAGTGTCTCTTTCCAACAATGTCCCCCTTTGGCATTGATGGCAACACTTGGTGAAAAATGACACTGTTAGACCAAAACTGACATACACTGCAAAACTTTAAAACTGCAAAAACATAACAACTCAACAAGCTCCCCCTAAGAATATACAACATTTTTCATTCCTCTCTCTTCCCCTTTGACATCAATGGAAAAGGTAGGTATCCACCAAAATTTATGTACAAGGGTATACTGAATAAATTACAAAAATTTAAAAATGTGCAAAAATGGTCTTTAAAGACTGCAAGTGTTCATCCCAACCTTTCTTCAAGTAATCCAAAATATTGATGAGGGCACTAAATAGATAGGCATGCATCATTTTTCCTCTAAGATCTGATGGAGAACTCTTATTTAGAGCATTCATAGCATCATGTTGACTACTAAGAAAAGTATCCAATCGAGGAGTGATTAGATTCCTGAGTTCTCCCACTCTACCAACTACTCTATCTTTTTCCTGATTGAGGCTCTTGATTTTGTCAAGTAGACCCATCACTTGATCTTCAATATTGCTAGCAAAAACTGATTGGGGGAAAAGGATTGAGAGATACCGGCTAATTAACCTTCACATTCTTTGATCTTCTTATCAAGGTCAATAGTGAACTTGGGAAAAAGAAGACCTGACTTTTATATTTTCCCTCCTTTGTCTAGTGCATCCTAAATGCCCTTCATACCGATAATAAAACTATCCCTATCACGTTCAATCATTCTCAAAATTGTCCTTAACTGTATGGCATTGAATTGGCTAAGAAAATTTCCTTCGACATCTTTCTCTAAAGATACAAAATGAGAATCTACCGATTTAAGCATAGTCAGCTAACTAAAGGGTGATTCAACTGAGTCTTGTTTGAAAGATGGTAGAATTTACTCCAACACACTTGTAGCCATGGATATGATCTCTTTATCCTTAGTATGTGACTTTAGCAAGTCTTCACCAGCTTTATCTTGGACACGTGCTACAAGCTTAAGTACTTGGACATGAGATAGTGAGTTAAGATCGATAGGCCCTTTGGTGAGATCTAAGTCACTAATAATTTTCTTGCCCTTGTTTGATTCCATAATTTCTCTTTCCATCAGAACTTGTTCAACCTTTTCTACACCCTTCTCCTTCTCTACCTTCTCTCAATATTCTCCTTTCTTTGCATCCTCTCTCTATTCATCACCAACCTCCTCAACTACCTTCTCTGATTCAACATTTATCACCGAAGGATCCTTATCTTCTTCATCGAAGTCTACAACCTATTGATTGTCAATATCATCTGCAATAGTATCTTGGTTAGTTATCTATTCATCTGAACCTACAACTTTTGGCTCATTTCCTATGGGTGACATCTCGAGGACTTCCAGAATAGACTTTTGAACTTTCTAAAAAAATTGAGTTTCCTTGTGAACTTTCTGATTCTTCCCAAAAATTATTTTGTTTACCCTTGTTTTGCTTCTAAACATGTCCTTATTTTCTCTAAGGATTATGTCAACTTCTGACTTGGCAATTGCTGGCAATTGCTAGATAGAGTTTCACTAACTCGTACTCACTTATTCTCTTATCTTCTATATTTGTCATATGCCTTCTGGCATCCAAAATGCCATATAAACCCTTTGGAATCATTGATGATAATTCTATCAGGGCTTTATTATATACATTCATATGTTCTACAACAACCTCTTCTAAAGTCCTTTTTCCACTTTCATCACAATTTTTCATACCATTCAGATATATGCTATAAATTTCCTTCCTTAATAGCTGCATCAACAATCTGACTTAGTGAAATGGGTGGCACGATTGTGTAGGTACCTTCAAGTTTCCTAGACTTCAATGCTTCATCAAGATCAGACTTGTGCTTCTTGCTTGATCAAGGTCTTCCGGATTTCTCAGCTTCAACTCTTGGCTTCTTGCTTGGCTGACCTTCATTGGATGGTTTCTTCTTGACTACCCTGGAAGAAGTAGCAATCTTCTTCACCTCCCTCACTGCTTCATCTGATTTGGTCTCTTCTTCTATAATGGATGCCACATAGACTCTATTTGCCTTCCCTTTCTTCCTCTTCTTTGCTCCATTGGATGACTTGGACTGAGGCTTTGGTGGAGGGACAATATTTTGTGCACCATAAGAAGATGTTGATCTTGTTTGCCTTGGCTTAGGAGGAGTAGAGGTTGATTTGGTCTTCTTGGGTTTGGCCATGTCCTCCTCTTTCAAGATATTTTGCTCTCTGGCCCCGTGAACTACCTCCTTTGTAATACCCATCTCCTCTACCAGTTACTCCACTTCCTTCCTTATCTTCCTTTGTTTCCCAAGTCTAGTTAATTGAGAGTTCAAACTTAAACTTTTCTCTTTATAAGTTCCAAACCTTTCTTCATTAGTGTCTATCAGCTTTCTCAAAAGGTGTTGAGACTACACATCAAGAGTATTTGCATGAACGTCAGACCCCATGGGTATGATCCACACTGTCCCTGGTTCAACGACCTCCATTAGTCATTGGTCACATTCTACCATGAAGCATTTGGAGTCCTCATACCTTTCTACAATCTTCTTAGGGATCCTTTCCCTACTCTGCATCATGCCTTGGAAGGATTTAAAGTAACCCCATAGGATAGCTTTATGTGCTTGAGCATCTCCTAATCATTGTAAGGCTTATTTGATCTGCACCACCACCGGTTTGTCATTTGCCCATTGTGTAATAGCCTTTTCCCATATGATTAATTAAGTATTTGCAGTAGATTAAATAAATCAAATATTAAGTTAAACCTAATGTAATTAACCTTTTACCTAAGATAAATAACTTAAAAGAAAGGTGTTTAATTTATTTTTTATTATGAAGTGTTTACACAATATTTTAATAAAGTTTCAAAAGTAATTATTCAAGGTAATGATGAACTAATCACTCATAAAATTTATATTATTTTATATTGAATGAACCTTTGAAAGATTTATAGAAGAATTATATTAAAGATGAACTTTTATAAACATGAATGTACATCAATAATCAATAATAAAACATTCAGATAATAATTTGCAGAAGTGAAACAGTAGGGCAGCGATTATAAATTAAATTGATTAATACATATCTGTATATCATGGAGAGGTTTCTTTCCCACAAGCAGAGGATTAGTTATAGGCCTAGGGTTTCCATGCCAGGAAGCACTCTAATGCAGAGGGTCAGGGTTTTTAGGTGACTTCAAGAAAATATGTTTTCAAGTGCTTCACACTCCTTGCATTTGCCTAGTGTTTCCAAGGCACTTTAAGGCTTCAAAGGGGCAAATCAATACCCAACTCTCCACTATGACTCCTAGTGTCTTAAACCACTTATTCCAACCCAATTAAACAAGTTTCAATTAGTTTTAAGGTTTCAAGACTTCTCCATACTCTTAAACCCCACTATGCCTGCTACTAGCCCTAGAGCCCAATTAGCCCACTTGAGGCTGAATTAATTCAGTTTCTCCAATTTTTCCCAAATAAATTCCAAAAAAAAATATCTTTTTGGATACCCTTTTCAGCTTACTACAACATATATCAAAATTAGGTATGGTTGTTTTGGACCATGCCTTTGCTGTCCTAAGACTAAGACTATTTTTGATGCAAAAACCCACACTTTTACAAAGCAAGTATATAAAATACTTATCCCCCAACCTTTAAACTCTCAACAATAGTTTTTTATGACTCCAAACCAAGGAAAATATAATTTTTTAAGTTCTATGATCTTGTTTAATGTGCAAACCCCAAAGCCCTCACCAATAGGCTCCCAAAACCAAGGGTTTCTTGATTAACCACTCTCCCAACATTGCTGCAACTTAATAGAGGTTCATACACCTTCTCCTAGACCATATTAGACATATCCAATCATTAAAATACCCATTTTTTAAGGTAGATCTTCTGCTGCTATAGGCTTGCTATGCTTCCTACTCACTTCTCCTTCATCCAACTCATGGTGATCACTTGTCAAACCACACTTCCTGCAAGTTATTTTGTTAGGATCATATTATACATGTTATATAGAGCCTCCTCTATGAGAAACAAGACCTTACATCCATAGAAGGGCTCCAAATTGCATTTTGGGCCTTCAATGCCAATGATACAACTCAGAAAATTTTAAGACAGTCAGCACAAATGACAAAATCTGAGAAAAACCTACTACAAAATCATTCCAAATCACTTATTATAATGTTTAATGACTTCCCAAGGCTTATACCATGAAAGATCAATCACTTTCAAGCAACAAAACACAAGAAATTGCAAGAAAATGAAGGTTTTATTCACTTTTTCTATTAAATCCGTACAACATCCGTACTGTAGCATCCATCCACACCAAAATGGAATTCCAAGGTTTTATAATACCTTCCCCTAACTTCCCAAACCAAAATCCATCAGTTATTCATGATTAAAATGCTTAACAAACAAGTTTTTAGCTTTTCCCCCCAAAATGACACTAGCCACTATTTTCAAATTTTTGAATTTAAAACTCTTATGAAATGGACTTCTACCCCAACCTAATGACTTATAAAGGATCAAAATGATTTATCAAATATTTCTAAACATCTTTGAGATCCTTACCAATTCTATACCCATGAAATCCTATATTTGGTCCTATGGCCTTATTAGGTCCATTAGGACAATTAATCATTACATTAGGATCATTACAATAAAATGCCATAATTGGCTTCAAGACATCATAATTGAGTCTATTAGACCCATACATCTCCTTGTCATGCTTCCATGGTGTCCTCCAAGTTGTCTTCATGCCTTGTGCCCCTGCACCATACTCCCCACCAAACAAAGAACTCTTGTCCCAAGAGTGACCAGTCTTGTGCCAACCACCTAATGATGATGTCTTCTGATTTTCAATAGGGAAAAGGTACTCGCCAAAGATAATCTTCCTCCTGCTACAACCTGCATTCACTTTACCAAAAGCATTAGTATCAAAAAGCTGATTTTGAGTCCTTTGTCTGGGACCTTGTGTCTTCACCTCTTCTTGCCTTCTCATATCACTATTCTGATCTGATACCATCTGCAAACTCAAAGGTTTAACCACATCTCTCTGCTCAATCATAGGACAATCAATGTCCCCAACTTTTATGCTCTTAAAGTCCCAATCTTGCTGTTCCTTAGGACTGTTGTTCTGCTGCAACTTAGTTTGATTCATCCAACCAGTATCCTTGACCTCACTACCCTGCACACACATCCTAATTTTGTCTCCAAAACAGATTACATTCTGTTCATTCTTCACCTTACAAGGTAAAGGTGTTAAACTATATCTTTTGCTGTCCTTATGAATCAAATATGTATTTGTATATCCATCATGGATTGTCCTCCTTAAATATTGCCATGGTCTACCCAATATGATATGGCCACAAGTCATAGGTATAACATCACATAAAACATGATCATGATATGGACCAATTAAGAAATCAACATAAGCCCTCTGACTAATCATTACATGCTGCTCTTGACTAACCCAAGTGGCATTATAAGGATTAGGATGATCAAATGTTTGCAATCCCAACTTAGAAACCATATCAAATGAAACAAGATTATCATGTGAGCCAGAATCAATGATCAACTTACATATCTTACCCTTACTCAAGCATTGTGTCCTGAAGATGGATACTTGATCTGATGTTTGCTGCTGCAATGTACCTCTTCTGATCATAAGAAAGTCTCCCTCTGTTATAGGATAGACTTTCAATGGTTCTTGGTCTTCATGCTTGTCTTTTTCTTCATATGCTAAGTGTACTCTTCTATCTTTGCCTCTATCAGCTTCATCCCATTTAGGACATTTGAAAGATTGGTGCCCAACTTCATTACAATGGAAACATCTGCCTGTGAATACATGTGATCCTCTTCCACTACCAAATCTACCTCCTCCTCTATAACTATAACCACCTCTTTGTTGTGATGTAGACTCTTTGTCCTTATTGTCTTGTCCTTGTGATTCATTTGCAGACCTTCCTCCTCTTCCTCTCATGGATCCTCTACCTCTTGTGCCTCCTTGTCTCTCTTGTTTTCTCTTCAACTTCTCCTCAGCCCTTATTGCAAGTTGGAAACAATCTCCCAATGTCTGTGGAACATTCAACCCAATCTCATCCTACAAATTATATCTCAGCCCATTCAAATACCTTGCTACCTTTTCATCTTCATCCTCTACTCCTCCTCTAATGCTCAGTTTATGAAATTGCTCTGTGTATGTCATCACATCCATGTCTCTTT
Organism: Cryptomeria japonica; assembly: GCF_030272615.1. NCBI lineage: Eukaryota > Viridiplantae > Streptophyta > Pinopsida > Cupressales > Cupressaceae > Cryptomeria > Cryptomeria japonica. The sequence goes on from NC_081414.1 coordinate 644,578,050, forward strand.
GTTTTAAGTTTTGCCTCATCCTCTTTATTTGTATAGCAAAATCAGATGGTAGAAATTGTGCCTTCATCAATGCCTTCATTCTCTCCCAACTTGTGATCTTATTCAATCCTCTTGCTGTCCTCTCAGCCTGCATACCACTCCACCATGTTAAAGCAGTACCTCTCAACTTAGCCTTTGCAAATCTCACCTTCTTCTCATCATCAGTATCTTCCAACTCAAAGTAGTTTTCTAAGGCCTCTATCCACCCTAGCACTTCCTCACTATCCATTCTTCCCTGGTATATAGGTAAATCAACATGACCTTTTATTCCACCACCTTGGACTACCTTTAGTAGTCTCACTAACCTCGTCTCTTCATGAACTTCTTCATCCCTCCTAGTCTCTTCATGTTCACCACCTTCATTCTGTGCTTCAAGATTCTCATTGTTTTCTTCCATCCTAGGTTGTTCCCTTTCCTTCTCTAAGGCTTCAATTCTTGCTATTAGTTGCAATCTCTCCCTTCTTTTCTGTCTATCCTCTCTCTCCATTGCTGCTTCAAGTTCCCTCTTTTCCCTCTTCTCTCTTTCAAGGGCTTCCTTCAACTCTTCAATTTCCCTAGCCATTTGATTCTTCGGTGCCATCTTGTCAAAACCTTCCCAAAATATCTACTCACTGCTCTGATACTAATCTGATGCAAAGGGTTAGGGTTTTTAGGAGACTTCAAGAAAATATGTTTTCAAGTGCTTCACACTCCTTGCATTTGCCTAGTGTTTCCAAGGTACTTTAAGGCTTCAAAGGGGCAAATCAATACCCAACTCTCCACTATGACTCCTAGTGTCTTCAACCACTTATTCCAACCCAATTAAACAAGTTTCAATTAGTTTTAAGGTTTCAAGACTTCTCCATACTCTTAAACCCCACTATGCTTGCTACTAGCCCTAGAGCCCAATTAGCCCACTTGAGGCTGAATTAATTCAGTTTCTCCAATTTTTCCCAAATAACTTCCAAAAAAAAATAGCTTTTTGGATACCCTTTTCAGCTTACTACAACATATATCAAAATTAGGTATGGTTGTTTTGGACCATGCCTTTGCTGTCCTAAGACTGAGACTATTTTTGATGCAAAAACCCATACTTTTACAAAGCAAGTATATAAAATACTTATCCCCCAACCTTTAAACTCTCAAAAGTAGTTTTTTATGACTCCAAACCAAGGAAAATCTAATTTTTTAGGTTCTATGATCTTGTTTAATGTGCAAACCCCAAAGCCCTCACCAATAGGCTCCCAAAACCAAGGGTTTCTTGATTAACCACTCTCCCAGCACTGCTGGAACTTAATAGAGGTTCATACACCTTCTCCTGGACCATATTAGACATATCCAATCATTAAACTACCCCTTTGTTAAGGTAGATCTTCTGCTGCTATAGGCTTGCTATGCTTCCTACTCACTTCTCCTTCATCCAACTCATGGTGATCACCTGTCAAACCACACTTCCTGCAAGTTATTTCATTAGGATCATATTATACATGTTAGATAGAGCCTCCTCTATGAGAAACAAGACCTTACATCCATAGAAGGGCTCCAAATTGCATTTTGGGCCTTCAATGCCAATGATACAACTCAGAAAATTTTAAGACAGTCAGAACAAATGACAAAATCTGAGCAAAACCTACTACAAAATCATTCCAAATCACTTATTATAATTTTTAATGACTGCCCAAGGCTTATACCATGAAAGATCAATCACTTTCAAGCAACAAAACACAAGAAATTGCAAGAAAATGAAGGTTTTATTCACTTTTTCTGTTAAATCCGTACAACATCCGTACTGTAGCATCCATCCACACCAAAATGGAATTCCAAGGTTTTATAATACCTTCCCCTAACTTCCCAAACCGAAATCCATCAGTTATTCATGATTAAAATGCTTAACAAACAAGTTTTTAGCTTTTCCCCCCAAAATAACACTAGCCACTATTTTCAAATTTTTGAATTTAAAACTCTTATGAAATGGACTTCTACCCCAACCTAATGACTTATAAAGGATCAAAATGATTTATCAAATATTTCTAAACACCTTTGAGATCCTTACCAATTCTATACCCATGAAATCCTATATTTGGTCCTATGGCCTTATTAGGTCCATTAGGACAATTAATCATTACATTAGGATCATTATAATAAAATGCCATAATTGGCTTCAAGACATCATAATTGAGTCTATTAGACCCATACATCTCCTTGTCATGCTTCCATGGTGTCCTCCAAGTTGTCTTCATGCCTTGTGCCCCTGCACCACACTCCAGGAGGAACGGTTCCTACACAGAGCCCCACATGCCTTCACGACATGAAATAAACATAGCCCTGGCTAGGACACTCTCGGGTGTATGTTGTAACCCAAGTTTGACACACACTATATGCCCCTTCTCCAATGCCCAATTCCCAACCACCAGACTTTAACTATCCTCTCACTTTTGCTTCTTTCAATTTCTTTTTCTTCTATTATTTACTCCCTCTTTCTGTGTATCCTTCTTTATTAATTGGCGGGTTTATATAATGTCATGGGGTGGTTACCAAAAATCACACCCTTTCATAATTACATTTATTTAATTATATTTATTGAAATTTATTTCCAAGGGAAAAAGTCTCGTAACACTTCTCCCCCTGTAAATTAGTTGTTTCCCTCAGTGGCATGAGGCGTTTTTGCATCATTAACACATGTAAAACAACATTTAGTCAAACAATTGTGGATATTGAATTCTAATAAAATCAACTTTTTCCCATGTAGCACTATCATTACCACAATGACTCCATTTAACTTTTACTTCTTCTATAATTCTATTTCTTAATGTTCTAGTTCTTTTTTCAATTATTCTTTCTGGTTCAATTTTAAATTCACAAGAAGGTTCAATAGAAATACTTTTCCAATGAATAACATGATCTACATTATGAACATATTTCTTAAGTAAACTTACATGAAATACATCATGAATTTGTAACTGAGGAGGTAAAGCAAGTCTATCAGCAACATTTCCTATTCGTTCTAATATTTGAAAAGGACCACAATAATGAGGAGCTATTTTAGAATACTTTCCAAGCTTTAATGAGCTCCTTTTTGGTTTGACTCTTAAGAAAACAAGATTACCAACATCAAAATCTTGAGTAGCCCTCTTGGAATCAGCCCAACTTTTATATCGATCCTAGGCAACTTTCATGTTTTGTTTGGCTTTGTTAATAATAGTATCCATCTCTAACAAGTTTTCATTTTCATACCAAATCTTATGAACAGGTTCAAACCAAGAGATAGGTGTGTTACAATTTTGACCATACATAGCTTCAAAAGGTGACATCTTAATCATTGAATGATATCCTTGATTGTACGCAAACTCAACTAAAATGTAAGTAGTCTTCCCATGATTTGGGTTTATCCATGGTATACATGTGCAACATATCTTCTAAGACTCTATTAATGCATTTAGTTTGCCCATCAGATTCAGGATGATATGCAGTACTGAAGCTTAATTTAGTGTCAAGTTCAGAAAAAAAGATATTTCTAAAAAGATGATGTAAATCTAGGGTCTCGATCTGAAACAATATTCTTTGGAATACCATGCAATCTAACAATTTATTTAACAAATATGTGGGCAATGTCAGAAGTAGAATATTTTATCTTGATGGGTAGAAAATGTGTCATTTTGGTTAATCGAACTACTACTACAAAGATAGAATCATGACCTTTTCGGGTTTGAAGTAATCAAGTGATAAAATCCATACTAATTTATTCCCATTTCCACTCTGGAATAGACAAGGGTTGCAAGAGGCCAAGAGGTTTGCATTGTTTCACTTTTACCTTTTGACAAGTTAAGCATAGTTGCACATAAGTACAAATCTCACTCTTCATTTGAGGCCAAAAGTATTTTTTCTTGATTGAAAGATAGGTTTTTTGAAATCCAGGGTGTCTGGCTATAGGTATATCATGAGAATCTTTCAATATTTGTGATTTAATGCCAAGTATATTAGGAATACACAATCTTTCTTTGAAATAGAGGAGTCTATTGCTACTTAGTAAATATTGTTCTAATCGATCTTTCAAATGGATATTAGGGGATTGATTTTGGAGGCCTTCATAAATTGGTTGGAAATAGTCATCGATAGGTAATTTGGATTTGATATCATGTTCAAATTGGCTCCTTACCAATGTCAAACCATTAACACATAATCTTTTTCGACTTAAGGCATCGACCACTACATTCTCTTTTCCAGGAACATACTGGATAGTGAGATCATATTCAGTTAAGAGTTCCATCCACCTTCTTTATCTCGTGTTAAGTTGAGGTTGAGTAAATATGTGTTGAAGACTACGATGGTCTTTTTTCAAAATAAACTTGTTTCCCAATAAATAGTTTCACCAAACCTTTAATGCATGGACAATCCCTAATAATTCAAGATCATGAATAGGATAGTTTCTTTCATTAGGTAATAATTTTCTTGATTCATTGCATACAACTTGGTTATCCTGCATTAGAACACCACCTATACCTTTCTCACATGCATCTGTAATCACAACAAAGGTTTGCTAAAATTTGGGGTGAAAAGAATAGGTGCAGTTGTTAGCAATGTTTTTAATGTTACAAAAGCCTTATCACATTCATCAGTCCATTTATAATTTTGATCTTTCTTAGTTAGGCCGGGTAAAGGTGCAGCAATTTTTGAATAGTTTTTAACAAACCGATGATAGAACCCTGATAATCCTAGGAAACTTCTTACTTCATGAGCATCCTTGGGGATAGGCCAATCTTGAATTGCTTTAATCTTAGCAAGGTCTGGTGAAATACCTTTTTCTAAAACTATATGACCTAAATAAGATACCTTTGATTTAAAGAATTAACACTTGCTTAATTTGGCATATAATTTGTGTTTTCGTAAGGTCTCTAGTACCATCCTCAAATGTTGCTCATGTTCTTGCTCATTTTTTTGTTATATTAATATGTCATCCAAAAACATGATAACAAATACATCTAGAAATGGTCAGAAGATATCATGCATCAAGGTCATAAAGGTTACAGGTGCGTTAGTTAGACCAAAAGGCATTACCACAAATTCATAATGACCATATCATGTTCGAAATGCCATTTTGGAAATGTCAAATTCTTTAATACGAATTTGATGGTATCCTGACTATAGATCTATTTTGGAAAAGCATTTGGCACCATGTAATTGGTCTAGGAGGTTATCAATTTGAGGCAAGGGGTATTTGTTTTTGATGATCGGCATTGATCATTGTGCAAGTTTTTGGTAATTTTTTTGAACTAGTGATGTTTTTCGTGTTATGCAGTATTCTTGGTGGTGTAGCGTGTTGTGATGGATCTTGGCATGATTTTTGGTGGTGTTACGTGTTTGGTCCATGTTATATCATGTATATCTTCGTATTGCTTTAGTTGTAAATCTTTGTATCGTGTGAAATAATTTTGTAATTTTGAGTTGAGGGTTTGGTCGACCTTGTAGTCAAGGTTGATGAATTGTGTAAATAGGTGATATAGTTGTGTAATTTAGGTATCAAGGTTGTTTCTGCATTATCAAAGAGTGGTGTTTGTTGGAACAAAAGGATTCATCTTTTGGTGTGGTGTATTAAGTAAAGATTGGTGTAGAGCAGATAAATGTGCTTAACCAGAACTGTCATTAGGCATTAGCAGATGTTATTATTTCACTTCATTCCTTTCGTATTTTAGTTTGTATATTGTTGTAAGTTAGTGAGACTTCCTTGAAGGTTGTAGCCTTTTGGGTTATTGTATCTTGAGTAGTGAGCTCTAGGAAGTGTGCCTAAATGCTGGTGCATTCCCCATTGTAATTATTTTCACATACTACTACAAAGTATCATCTTATTGTGGGTAGGTTCCTACTGTGGTTTTTCCATTAACTGGGTTTTCCACGTCAAAATCTTGGTGTTGTGTGTTGTGCTATCAATTTTCTTATCTTTGTTGTTGCTACAATTTATCAGATTTGTATTTGTGGTTAAGTTTGTTAATCCGGTGAAAACTGATTCACCCCTCTCCCTCTCAATTTTCTTTCATTATTGTTGCCAACAATTGGTATCAGATCTTCTCTTGAAGAAGCTTAACCAGTTGAGGAGATCTGGGGTGGCAATTGGAGGTGTTATCTTTAAGGAGAGTCTGAGATTTGATGGAATTAATTATGCTATATGGAAGAACTGGATTGGAGGTGCACTTGAGATGTCTTGTAGAGGATTACTGGAAGATTACAAAGGATGCCTATTATGTTCCTCAGAATGGACCGGTTACTGCTGTTGAGATCAAGGATGCTGAAAATAACATTATAGCTAAGGAAGCATTGCCGAGTGCCTTGACTGATTCATAAATGACTAAAGTAATGGGACTTCAGAATGCACATGAGATCTGGGAGAAGCTTGAGACCCTATATGAAGAAGATAAACAAGTCAAAGTTGCTAAGTTGCAAAGTTTGAAAGGGAAGTATGGGATGCTAAAGATGGGAGAAGATGAGAACATAAAACTCCTTTATGGCTAAGGTGAGTGAACTTGTCCTAGGTATCAGATGTGTCAGTGGAACACTTGAAGAAGATAAAATTGTTGCTAAGGTGATGAGATCATTTCCTCTTACTTACAAATATATGGTAGTTGCTATTGATGAGATCCAGAGTGTGACTACTGTGACAAGAGATATGTTGGTTGGAAAGATTGTTGCATTTGAACTAAGCGAATTTGGTGAATCACACGGAAATTCTAAAAAAATAAATAAAGAGCATCTGTATTCGCAAAGAAGAAGTATGATCTTAATTAATGCAAAATATCCAGATATGAAAGAGAGAGTAGAGAGATGGAAGAGAAAGAAAGAGAATTGGATGAGCTTGAAGCATTGATTTTTTGAAGATTGCCTAAGGGTGCTGGTAAGTATCATGGAAAATTGCCTTTGAAATGTTTCTCTTGCAATAAGATAGGACATTTTGCTTCTAGATGCTTGGAGATAATGTCTAAATATGATAAAAATGATAAATATGATAAGCATGATAGGAATGATAGACATCAGAAGCATGAAAAGTATGATAAGCCTTATAAGTCTAACTGAAAGTACAAGCATCAAAAGAAGTGTTATTATGTTGTTGATGTAGGTGTTACCGATGAAGAATTAGAAGGAGATGAAGTTGTGTTTATTGCTATCAAAGAAGATGGATCGGTACCTATTGATTCCACAAGCTGCACTATTGAGGAGAAAGCTTTAGCTACTAAAGTTGAAGAGAAAGATGAATGGGTGATTGACAATAGTTGTTCACATCATATGACTAGTGATAAAAGAAAATTTGTGAGTATGGAGAGATATGATGGTAGAATAGTAATATTTGGAGATGACAAATCTTGTGTGATCTGTGGTAGAGGTTCTATTTCCTTTGATGGTAAGCATAACATTGATGATGTCTTATATATTGAAGGTTTGAAGCATAATCTTTCAAGTGTTGGACAGATGGTTGACAAAGATTATGATCTACAATTCAAGAATGGAAAATGCAAGATCCTAAATGCCTCTAGTATAGAGATTACATCTGGAACTAAGATAGAAGGTAATATCTTTCATTTGCATGCAGGAAAGGAAAGTTGTTTGATTTCTCAGATTGATGAAAGTTGATTGTGGCATAGGAGAATGTGTCATGTTATTTTGACTCAATGATTAAGATCAGTTCCACACAAGTTGCTAGAGATTTGTCTAAAATTATTAAGCATGTTATTTGGTATGTAAGGAATGTCAAATGGGCGAGCAAACAAGAATTTATTTCAAGAGTAAACATTATACATGTAATGGATTGCTAGATCTTGTGCATACTGACCTATGTGGACCTACAAACATTAGAAGTGTGTAGGGCATGTTATTTCCCAAACTAATAGTCCCTGAGTCTTAGAGGAATTGCCACTAACTCATCGACAAACTCGGAAGGATTTGGCCAACGAATGAGATTTAATCATAAGATTGAGATCTCCTGCACTTCTGGCTCTGCAAGACCAAGGTGGGTGAACCTATGCAATGTCAAAACAACTAACAACTTCACAATAATCAAGATATTGCATTTATAGAAGATCATCCTAATGAAAATGTACTAAGGAAGATGGTTTAACTCCTGGTTATGGCTTTAACCTTAGTTTCTAAGCATCTATGCACTTCATTGAGGGAGGGAGATTTCTAGACTAATCCTACTCCTAATACAGAAATAAATGCATAAATAAAAGAGAAATTAAATATGAAAGGAATGATTTTGAAAACTGAAAACAACGCCCATGGCCAATGCCTTGTATGGGCAATAGAGTCTTTTCTCAATATGCAACCTTACAACTTAGTAACCTGAACTGTAACCACAAAAATCTCAGCATTAATGCATGACATTAACACCCATTAGCTTGGTTCTTCCTGCAATCATACTTAAAGATCCTATATGCAAAAGACACATTTCATCATTCTACTCAAGCATCTTAGTCTCTTCCTTGCAGAGAAGCAAAGATAGAACAAAACACAAGACTTGTTGGGACAAAGTAAGTAATTCTTGACTATTTACTTCATAAATAATGTTGTTACATATTGGAGACAACAATAAGGAAGACCAATATTCATTAAAAATGCTTGTCTGGTTACAATTACTCAGACCATAAAGCAACTACAAATTGAAAAATAACACTAACTGACATGAAAATTTTGCACTCTATGCATGGAAACCTTTCTTCTAGAATGAAAATTGCATTATGAAATTCTCTTGAGAAGAAGAGAAGAAAAGATATATATCAAAGAGAAGAAGACCTAAAAGAAACCCTAAAATAATCTCATAAAGAGACCTCTCTTCAAATCTTGAAATCTGCACTTTGAATCAGCTCCTCCTTCAAAATTTGCTAAAAAATGCACCTGCACACCCTGTTGGAAAAATTGAAAAATCTAAAAATTTTCCCTTATGGTTGCACTTGTCAAGTCTAAATCTACACTTTTGCTAAAGTTTACCATTTTTTCCCACTATTGTATTGTCACCAACAAATAATTTTTGACTCTCAATTTCAAAACTAAAAACTTCACCTTTAGGTGTAAGAGACCTATGACTTTTATTGCACTTTCTCATTTGGAACTAGAAATTTTTCTCTTTGGTGAAAAGACTCGTGGCCTTTTCCCTTGCATCCCTTCTTTGACCAAAAATAACCAAAATCTCTCCTTGACTAGAAATGACATGTCATTTCCTATATGTGACCCCTCTGGCAAGAAAATCTCAAATTAGTAAAGAGAATCCCCTTTGTGTATTTGCCTGGTAAATAATCTTTACCTGAGTGTGGAGTCGTACTCCCTTTCACCTTTTGATCCATTTCACCCTTATGTAAGAAACTCTCAAATTTAATAAGGTGTTGTGTTTTGTAGCTTATCCATTTTAAAGAAAAGGTGACACCTCCCATGTAAAGACTTTCAATCATCAAAATTCCACTATTATATGTCTACTTGATAAATATTTCACTTAGAAATACTTTCACCTTTGATTAAAACTCTCTTTCTTCTAAAAAGCATCCCATTTTGAATAGTTTTTAGTCCTGGTGAAAATAATTCCCATCTGGCATTTGATGCGAATGAGCCCCTATTGAATCCCCCTTTTAAAATATTTCCACTTGATACTACACATTACTCCTTTCAAAATATCACAATTTGACTGTGACTGCAATACATCCCAAAATGTGAAGGGTAATTTTTTGTTCCCTATGTTTTATTCTTACTTGGCATCTTTTTCCATTACTTGCTATGCGACACCCTTAACAAAAGGAATTACCTTGAAATTGCATTTCGTCCTTATTTCTTCTTGAGTGTATACAAACAACTTCAAGATCTTCCCCCTTGCAATGGTCTCATTCTGCGTATCAAACATATATGACAGCCCGATTCGAATATTTGCACGTTGTTGGCTTTTGCTAGCACCACATATACGAGTATTGTGCATAATACAATGATTCTTTGAGGGCATCAAACCCATGCTTGAATTGATTAATGCCACTAACACTAATATTTGATAAAGATTTCATTGGCCGACAACACCCCATGCATTCACCAATCTGCAGGTTTTTAAAATCACTAAGCAGTCAGACCTCCATTCACCAACCTCTTAGCACCAAATCCACAACTGCTTCAATCATTTCGCACAAATTTGGGAAAGTCATGGATACATGGTTTTTATAGAGAAAGACACATACTTCGAGTTTACACAAAAAAAAACCTTCAACAACATTGCCACAATGTTGCCCACTACTCATGCCCCCAAATCAATGCTTCACCGAAATCGAGCAAACTGATGAGCAACCCATTACTGCATCCATCATGGATGTTCACCCTTTGCGGGCACACTAACAGTATTTCCATGAGCCTTCAAGAGAAAAGCTTCATGAATTCAATAGAATGCAGGTGAGAAGACAACACCCACAATAAAAAACACTACGGATTCACACCAAAATCCCTTATCTATTGCCTTCAAATCATTCGTCATGCCACCCTTTGGTCTGATCATCACGCCACCATTGTCGCTCATAACCAAAATCGATGTCATTCCTCAAAACCATCGCCTGCCTTGAGGAAGGAGTCGCCATGCCTCCGCAAACCCTAATAAAATATTTCCATCTTTAAGCATTTGTATCCTGCAATATCTATAAATTTTTATCCTAATCCTCTTTACTTTCCAATGCTTTGACTTTCCCCATGTACTTAAGCCCTATCCCGTGGTGTTATTGGATGTCTTCCCTTACCTCACGGAGTAAGCACTCCATCCTCCCCGCTCACTTCTCTCGCTTATCCAGTGGTGATCTTTGCCTACCAAATTCCTTGCACGAGATAACTCAAGAACATACTCTACCCCTCATCAATTATTCTATGGTGATCCTAGCTCATATCTTTTATGTTGCGGGGTAAAGGAAAAAACACACCCCATAAATATTTCATATTATCCTGCGAGCTTCTTGTGGGTGTGCATTTTCCATGCGGGACAATAAACAAACATTATTATTGAAAAATTTATTATCCCCTTTATAGTAAAATATTTTCCTTCAATGGAACGTGGCCCCCCTTTAATATTGTGTCCCCTTCATGAGTTATTGTAAAATTCTGATTTTTGCTTTCTCACAGATTCCATTAAATATTGAAATCAAGTGCCCACAATGATGAATTTTGGCATCCTTATTAAATAATCAAAATGATTTAATCTTCTAATCCCCCTATGATTAAAAATAATAAATATTTAATCCTTTAAGCCTCAATAGTCAAATTATGTGTCAGCCCTTGTTGGGCCCCAAAGTGGGCCTGGCAAAAAAAAAATCGTTCTCAAACAACTAAACTCCTGGGAATGCTCCAAAATGTCGACTGAAGATGCTCGGGAGTCGAGAAAATGATTATGAAATCATTAAATTTGACATTTTACAACTTTGGATTTTGACCCAAAACACCTGAGCAGCTCCTGAAACAAGCTTTAAAAACTGAGCAAAACACTTGATCAGACCCTGAGAGCTAGCACGTTGATAGACTACAATACTGAGAATCTAGGGCATCTAGTGGATCGTCAAATGACATACGAGGAAAAATTTATTCACTGTCAAAGTTTCCTACTTAGTTGTTTCTGAATCTAAACCTATTTAAACAACTTGAATAGCCTTCAAACCCTGATTTGAAAAAATATCAAATCATTACATCATGGGCCGCCACTAGGCACACTAGTAGATGAATATACCTTGAATGAGTGTGCAAGAGGGTTTGACCAGATTAGATCACATGTGGAAAATATTAACCCTCGAAGTTGGCTTCTCTAGAAAATCTAGACATTGCTGATGCTTAAACCCTGAAAATGTTCATTTGGAATGGGCTTAAAAAAGTGATCAAATGATGAGCTTGGGGGCTACAAACTGACGATCTAGTAGAAAATTTTATAGAGAATCATGGGGTACATTTGATTAGAATTGCAGGTTAACTGGACATAAAATATTAATTTTCAAAGTGGTCCTCAAACTATTGTTTGACAATGTTCAGTTGCAGAACTAAACTTTTTGCATATGAAATTGGCTTTGAAAACTTGTCAAACAAATTGGTGGGACTTAGCCACTTGGCATGGAGTATCAAAAAATAGTGGGGAATTATGGAAAAATCTTTGTTTGGCTTGAAATTCAACTAGAAAAAAGATCCACTTGCTCAAACAGGGCTACTAAGAATAGGAGTAACATGTACAAAATGCATAGCTAACCTTAGGGCCTCAAAAGGAGACTTCACAAACTGGTCAAATCATATCGGAGGAAGCTGAAAATAGGTACATGAAATCTATACAAGGTGTATAACCATCCCCCAAAGGGATTTCTCTTGACAATTCTTCAATACAAAATTAGAAGCTCACAAAATGAGCTACTCAAGCTTTCTCTTAAAGGTGATTATGAATGCAATCTACAAAATTTTGAGCCTGGGGCTTCAAAATTAGACAAATTTTTTGAAGTCCCAATAGTGGCTCTAGCTCGGGGATGCATGCCCCTTGCAGGCATGGCAAGATCCCAAATCTCTGGGGAGCAAACCGGGTGCTTACTCCATTGGGTGCATAGTCAAAAAAGGTCTTCTCTGCCCCCAAATTGTTGTGGCTTGAGAAAAAAACCACACATGATGGCCCAAGGCCACCTGAAAAGATCAACCAATGCTTTCCTCTATCATAAACAATGTTTTTGTCGGACTGTATCGAAGCCAATCTGATGATATAGTTGGCATACCACTAATCAAACATGCTGGCATCTCTTATCCAACCACCATACTGAAAACTATTATTGCACCCACTATCATTAAACATCTGAAACCCATGCAATGATTGAAAATTTAAATTATTGTGTGACATACATGTGTCATACTCATTAAAAAATATATCAACACGTTGCCCATAACACATATCATGGCTAAAACCACTGTCACACATTGTATAAACATCACTCAACTGAGAAAACAAAGGCTCATGATCTGACACACAACTGAGAACATAGGTCTCATCCAACTCACTATTTTTATCATCAAAAGAGGAATTCTTAAAAGAACTCATCTTTAAATCATACACATTAGACAAACTTTTATCAAGAAAAGAAAAAGGATCACTTATGACCCTTTCATGCAACTACAAATCATGAAGTTGATAATAAACTTCAGCTTCTAACTCTGAGTCCCACTTGATATCATTTACATCAGCAACTTGGATGCATGTTGGATCAATACATTCAATTCTATATGATCCCTCATATGCATGCACCTTGTCTTCCCACTCATAGGAAATTTCATCATCGTGGGGTTCAACACACTGGGCTTGGGGCTTGGACATATTTGTTAAATTGGATTCATCATCACACTCTCCCAACCCATCACCACTTCGATCATAGCCATAAAAAACTACCTCCCCTTCATGTGCACTATCACACTCACAAAGAGTGCCATCATTAGCATCCATACACATGTTGTTAAAAGAAAAATTTGAGTTTTTATCAACATGTAAATCCTCATTATCAGCACACATGTCAAAGTTGAACTCAAATAATCCCATGCATTCAAGCTCTTTGTCCTCTTTCACATCTGCTGGTTCAAACATGGGATGGAGATTGACAATGGGTGTATTTCTTAATGCATCATAAGAGATAACTTCACTGTCAAAGACCAAATCAGCAAGGTACGTAGATTCTTTATTTTTTCCTTGTGCATACCTCAGGTACTCTGTTGCTAGCAAGTCTGAGATGCCTTCACTGCTGATAGAACATGTGTCTTCTTGATCACTGATGTGTCTCATATTTTTTTCCTCTTCAACTTCATTGTCATTCATGCAACCTAAAAAATCAATTGATTCACATGAACATGTGTTTGTCTCAATATGGGAGACTGAATATGCAACAACCTTCTCAGAATCATAGTCACCATCTGGAAGAAGGTGTTGACACTCTAGATGTTTATCTTCAACTTCATTTAGGTTGTCATGGCATTCATTTTTAGGTTCATGATCTTCAACCATCTACTATTCACACACATTTTCTTCTTCATATTGATCAGTGACTGATTTTCAACAACATAGGGAGCATTGTTATCAGCGTGTGCATTCTCATCACACTCTTGCTCAACCTTGTCATTATCAACATGCAAACTTCTACTATCAAGATGCATCTTAGACTTGAAACCTTCAAACATGTCAATCCATGCAATCATCTGATTAAAACAAGTTGGTTTTGAATCTCTTGGCCAATGAAGAGTATCAGGTTCATATACTTGTAAAAATAAGTCTATCCACTCATAATCTTGAAGCATAAAACTCATAGGAATACTTTGTAATGTCTTCAAGAATATGGATAACAATGCATAAGGTTGCTCACCCGCTTGTTTCTTCATGTCCAACTGGGTGTTGGCATACATCATTGGGCTCTCAACATAGAAGCCATGTTCTTGTGCTATTTGGGGCTGATAAACTTTCTCATACTGCTACAAAATATAACCTGGGACAGCAAGGACATACAAGCTTTTAAATGTGCATGTGGCACTTGATACATGTTGCTCTTGTGCATATATTGTATCTTCAAATGCTGGAATATTCTAAGGACTAGGGGGTTGCTCATAATTGACTGTATCATCACTGAATCTTTCTAATAACAACCTCCTAAAGAAATCCCATGAAGACACACTTTGTGTTGCTAGACTTTCATACTGGTCCTTTGTGCCATCTTTCAATGACCTCACAAAGAACTTCATGACTATATCCTCCTTGCAAAACTGAAAGTCTTCAACAAACTCACTGAATGCCTAAATATGGTGCAGTGCTGATTTGGATCCATGTGCATGAAACAAAGGCACTTGATCCTTAAACTCAATAGGGAAGGGATGTGGGTGCCCTTCAATGTTGCTGAAACTTAAAGGCCTATACCTCTCAGGGATGAACACCCTTCTAGACTGACTTTCAAGTTGTTTATTATTCATTATGCCTAGGATAACATAATGACCATACATCTTGCTTGTCTTTACAAGCTTCTCATGCAACATCATAGTTACACATATCTTGACTCTCTTTTACAACAAGGTCGTAAGTAAAAATAATAAATAAAGACTAAAAATATGACTTAAGACCATTTGAATGAACCTATTGACAACATAATATGCTATTGCATAACACACATCTTTGACACATAGAGATAACTGAAAGATACAACAAAGAAGTATGACAGATGAAAATACAAATTCTTCCCTTCTAACTAGTGCTACAACATTGAATAAGGGAACATTTTTGAACTAAAAACTTTATGGTCTTCACAAGAAACTTCTCAAAAGAATAATACTTGGAAAATATAGCAGCAACCAATCTCTTGCTTCTTACTGAGAACTCCTTCACAATGGGAGCTCTTCTTTGCTCTTTATCAAGTTCTTTGAGACAGAGTCGCCACCTCCTTGCAAGGGAACAAATTTTGAAAAAAAAAAATCTATTCAAAGTACCACAACATTCTGGGTCTTCTCCATCAGCAGAGGCATTTGAATCTTCTTCACACAAGTTGCTACAAGACACCTTCAAATCTGAAAACCATGCAACTAGAGACTCATGGGCAGCCCATTAAGTTTTGACAAGCCTTTCTTTTAAGACTCTCCCCAGCAGAGTCGCCAATATGTTGGTTCCCAAACCAACAGTCCCTGAGCCCTAGAGGAATTGCTACACTTCTGGCTCTACAAGACGAAGGTCGATGAACCTATGCAATGTCAAAACAACTAACAACTTCACAATAATTAGGACATTACATTTACAGTAGATCATCCCAATGAAAATGTTCTAAGGAATATTTTAACTCCTCATTATGACTTTAACCTTAGTTTCTAAGCATCTATGCACTTCATTGAGGGAGGGAGGTTTCTACAATAATCCTACTCCTAATACAAAAATAAATGAAGAAATAAAAGAGACTTTAAATATGAAAGGAATGATTCTGAAAATGGAAAATAACAACCATGATCAGTGCCTTGTATGGGCAACAAAGTCTTTTCTCAGTATGCAACCTTAAATCTTAGTAACCTGAACTATAACTACAAAAATATTAGCATTAATGTGTTACATTAACACCCATTAGCTTGGTTCTTCCTGCAATCATAGGTAAAGATCCTATATGCAAAATATATATCTCATCATTCTACTAAAGCATCTTAGTCTCTTCCTTGAAGAGAAGCAAAGATAGAACAAAACACAAGACTTACTGGGACAAAGTAAGTAATTTTTGATTATTTACTTCATAAAAGATGTTGTTACATATTGGAGACAACAATAAGGAAGACCAATATTCATTAAAAATGCTTGTTTGGTTACAACTAATCAGACCATAAAGCAACTGCAAACTAAAAAATAACACTAACTATCATTAAAATTTTGCACTCTATGCATGGAAGCCTTGCTTCCAAAATGAAAATTGCATCCAGAAATTCTCTTGAGAAGAAGAGAAGAAAAGATCTATATCAAAGAGAAGAAGACCTAAAAGAAAGCCTAAAAGAATATCAAAAAAAGACCTCTCTTCAAATCTTGAAATCTACACTTTGAATCAACTCCTCCTTCAAAATTTGCTAAAAAATGCACTTGCACACCCTGCTAGAAAAATTGAAAAATTTAAAAAATTTCCCTTATGGTTGCACTTGTCAAGTTTGAATCTGCACTTTTGACAAAGTTTACCATTTTTTCCTACTGTCGTATTGTCACCGGCAACTCACTTTTGACTCTTAATTTCAAAACTGAAAAGTTCACCTTTAGGTGTAAGAGACCTGTGACTTTTATTGCACTTTCTCATTTGGAACTAGAAATTTTCCTCTTTGGTGAAAAGACTCATGACCTTTCCCTTGCATCCCTTCTCTGATTGAAAATAGCCAAAATCTCTCCTTGACTAGAAATGACACGACATTTCCTATATGTGACCCCTTTGGCAAGAAAATCTCAAATTAGTAAAGAGCAACCCCTTTGTGTATTTGCCTGGTAAATAATCTTTGCTTGAGTAAGGAGTTGTACTCCCTTCCACCTTTTGATTCATTTCACCCTTGTATAAGAAACTCTCAAATTTAATAAGGTGTTGTGTTTTTTAGCTTATCCATTTTAAATAAAAGGTGACACCTACCATGTAAATACTATTTCAATCCTCAAAACTCCACCAGTATATGTCTACCTGAAAAAATATTTCGCTTAGAAATACTTACCTTTGATTAAAACTCTCTTTATTCTAAAAAGCATCCCATTTTGAATATTTCTTACTACTGGTGAAAAAATTTCCCATGTGGCATTTGATGCGAATGTGCCCCTATCGAATTCCTATTTTAAAATATTTCCACTTGATACGACACATTACTCCTTTCGAAAGATCACAATTTGACTGTGATTGCAATTCATCAAAAAATGTGAAGGGTGATTTTTTGTTCCCTATGTTTTACCCTTATTTGGTATCTTTTTCAATTACGTGTTATGTGGCACCCATAACAATGGGAATTACCTTGCATTATGTCCTTATTTATTCTTGAGTGTATACAAACTACTTCAAGATCTTCCCTCTTGCAATAGTCTCATTCTACGTATCAAACATATATGACAAACCCATTCGAATATCTGCACATTGTTGGCCTCTGGTAGCACCACATATACAAGTATTGTGCACAAGACAATGATGCTTTGAAGGCATATGCCCAGACTTGACTTGATTAACATCAGTAACACTTATATCTGATAAAGATTTCGTTGGACGGCAACACCCTGTGTACTCACCAATCTACGGGTTTTTAGAATCATTGAGCAGTCAAACCTCCATTCACCAACCTCTTAGCACCAAATCCACAAGTACTTCACCGAAATTGGTTAAACTGACGAGCAACCCATTACCATCTCCATCATGGATGTACACCCTCTGTGGCTGCACTAACAGTATTTCCGTGAGCCTTCAAGAGAAAGGTTGCATGCATTCAATAGAATACAGGTGAGAAGGCAATGCCCATGACAAACAAACACTAAGGATTGATATCAAAATCCCTTATCTTCTACATTCAAATCACTCACGGCACCACCCTTTGGTCTGATCTTCATGCCACCATTTTCGCTCATAACTAAAATCGATGCCATTCCTCAAAGCCACTGCCTGCGTTGAGGAAGAAGCCGCTATGCCTCCGCAAACTCTAATAAATTTTTTCCATCTTTACATGTTTGTATCCTACAATATCTCTAATTTTTTATACTAATCATCTTTTACTTTGCAGCTCTTTGACTTTCCCCATGTGCTTAAGCCTTATCCCATGCTATTATTGGATGTATTCCCTTACCTCACGAGGTAAGCACTCCATTCTCCCTGCTCACCTCTCTCGCTTATCCCGTGGTGATCTTTGCCTACCAACTTCCTTGCATGGGATAACTCAAGAACATACTCTACCCCTCATTAGTTATCTCGTGGTGATCTTAGATCTTATCTTTTACCTTGTGGGGTAAAGAAAAAAACACACCCCATAAATATTTGATATTACCCCGCAAGCTTCTTGTGGGTGTGCATTTTTCATACGGGACAATAAACAAACATTATTATTGAAAAATTTATTACCCCCTTTTTAGTAAAATATTTTCCTTCAAAGGCACGTGGGCCCCTTTTAATATTGTGTCCCCTTCATGAGTTATTGTAAAAAAAAAAAAATTGCTTTCTCACATACTCCATTAAATATTGAAATCTAGTGCCCTCAATGATGAATTTTGACATCCTTATTGAATCATCAAAATGATTTAATCTGCTAATCCCCCTATGATTAAAAATAATAAATATTTAATCCTTTAAGCCTCAATAGTCAAATTATGTGTCAACCCTTGCTAAGATTTTGAGATCTTTGCCTCCTGCTTATAGACATAAGGTTTCCGCTATTGATGAGATCTGGAGTGTAACTACAGTGACAAGAGATGTGTTGGTTGGAAAACTTGTTGCATTTGAGTTGAGCGAATTTGGAGAATCACATGGAAAGTCTAAGATAGCATTCAAAGCATCACATTGGTATCTGGTACGCAGAAATATGATCCTGAGTGCAGGATATCCAGATATGAAAGAGAAAGAAGAGAGATAGCAGAGCAAGAAAGAGAGCTTGATGAGATTGAAGCACTAATTACCCCGAGTTTGCCTAAAGGTGCTGGTAAGTATGATGAAAAGTTTCCCTTGAAATTTTTTTCTTGTAATGGACATTTTTCTTCTAGATGCCCAGAAAGAATGGCTAAGTATGACAAACATGATAAGTTTGATAAGCATGATAGGAATGATAGATATGAGAAGCATGCAAAGTATGATAAGCCTTATAAGTCTAAATGAAAGTTTAGGAACCAAAAGAACTATTATTATGTTGTAGATGAAGGTGCTATAGAGCATGAATCAGAAGGAGATGAAGTTGTGTTTATTGTCATTAAAGAAGATATACTTGTGCTTATTGATTCCACTAACTATTTTATTGAGGAGAAAGATTTGGCTGCAAATGTAGAAGAAAAGGGTGTATGGGTGATTGACAGCGGTTGTTCAGTTCATATGATTGGTGACAAAAGAAAATTTGTATGCATGGAAAGGTATGACGGTGGAATAGTTAGATTTGGAGATGACAAAGCCTATGTAATCCATGGGAGAGGTTCTATTTCTTTAGATAGTAAGCAAAACACTCATGATGTTTTATATATTGAAGGTTTGAAGCATAATCTTTTGAGTGTTGGACATATGGTTGATAAGGGTTATGATCTACAATTCAAAGATGGTAAATGCAAGATCTTGAATGCCTCTAGTATAGAGATTGCATCTAGAACTAATATTGAAGGTAACATTTTTCATTTGAATGTTGGTGAGAAAATTTGTTTGATTGCTAAGATAGATGAGAGTTGGTTGTGGCATACAAGAATGTGTCATGTAAACTTTGATTCATTGATCAAGATCAATTCTACATTAGCAGTTGGGGATATGCTTAAGATTGTTAAACATGTTAATCTGGTATATAAGAAATGCCAGTTGGGTAAGAAAACAAGGATTTATTTAAAGAGAAAATAGTATACATCTGATGGATTGTTAGATCTTGTGCATACTAACCTATGTGGACCTACAAATGTTATAAGTGTGCAGGGTGATAGATACTTTATGCTGCTAATTGATTATTAATCCAGAATGATGTGGGTTGTCTTTTTGAAGGAAAAATCAGAAGCATTTGAGAAATTAAAGATATTCAAAGCTAAAGTTGAAATTGAGTCCGTATTTAAGCTGAAGTGTCTGAGATCTGATAGAGGTGGAGAATTTTATTCTGGTGAGTTCAATTCTTTCTGTGAGATGCATGGAATCAAAAGACAACTATCTACTCCTAGGACCCCACAACAGAATGGGATTGTTGAAAGGAATAACCATAATTTTTTCGATGCTACAGAACCATGTTGATTGAAGGAAATATTCTGAAGGTCTACTAGAGAGAAGCTATTAGCATTGCAGTCTATACATTCAATAGAGTTCATATCAAAAGTGATACCGATAAGACCCCTTATGAGCTTTGGTTTGGTCATGTTCCTACTTTCAAATATTTCAAAGTTTATGGTAGAAAATGCTATATCAAGAGAGATGAGGATATTGGAAAGTTTGATGCTAGAAGTGATGAAGGTATCTTTTTGGGATATTCTGCAAATAGAAAATCCTACTGGTGCTATAATAACAGATTGAGAAAGATAGTTGAGAGTGCAAATGTGAAGGTGGATGAAAACCTTGGGAAGGAGATCAGAGCTTATGATGAAGGTCAACATGTTCTTTTAGCTCCTATTCAGCCTGAAGGTCCTAAGCATAATAATCTGGTAGAGACTGTAAATCCAAATGTTGTTGTTGCAACTGATGATGTGCAGGAACCCGAGGATCAAAACAATCAAAAAACTCTGAGGTATGTTAGACTGTCATTCTGAGAATCAAATTATTGGTGATAATAATAAAGGTGTGATGACTAGAAGAATGTTAGCTACAAAAGAAGTATGTTTTATTTCTAAACTTGAACCTAAAGATGTTGTTGAAGCCTATAAAGATGAAAACTTGATATAAACCATGGAAGAAGAGTTAGATCAGATTGAAAATAACAACACTTGGGAACTTGTTCCTAGACCTAAGGATAAAAATGTTATTGGTAGTAAATGGGTTTTTAGAAACAAATTGAATGAAGTCAGTGAAGTAGTCAGAAATAAAGCCAGATTGGTCTACAAAGGATATTCATAGCAAGAAGGGATTGATTATGAAGAATCTTTTTCTTTGGTTGCCAGAATTGAAGTTGTTAAATTGTTGCTTGCTTATGTTTCCTATAAACATTTCAAGGTATATTAGATGGATGTCAAATCTACATTTTTTAATGGTGGTCTAGAAGAACAAGTTTACATTGAATAGCCTGATGTATTTTCATTGTCTGATGATGGAGGCATGGTATGTAAGTTGAAGAAAGCACTTTATGGATTGAAATAAGCTCCTAGAACTTGGTATGCTAGGTTAGACAAATAATTGCTAAAATTGGGATTTATCAAAGGTGCTACTGATAGTAATTTGTACTTTAAGATTGAAAATGATAACATTTTGATTGTTGGAGTCTCTGTTGATGATATTATCTTCGGTGGTGATGATGATATGATTATGAAGTTTTTCGGTGATATACAAAAAGAATTTGATATGTCTATGATTGGTGAGATGAAATTTTTCTTAGGTTTGCAGATTGCACAGACAGGAAAAGTTATCTTTATATCTTAAACTAAGTATGTGAAGGAATTTATGAAGAAGTTTGGATTAGATGATTCCAAACCGATCAGAACTCCTATGGTGACTGGTTATAAATTGTCTAAAAATGATGAATCTCCTAAAGCTAATCAAAGTTTGTACAAATATATGGCTGTTGAACTGGTATATCTCACTCAGACTAGGCTTGACATTATGTCTGTTGTGTGTATGGTTTCTAGATATGAAGATGATCCAAAGTAGAGTCATGTCACTATTGTTAAAAGGATATTCAGATATCTTAAGGGAACTATGGATTATGGTTTTGGTATCCAAAGAATGATGATTTCATGTTGTGTGCTTACACTGATGCAAATTGGGCTGGTGATGTTGATGACCGAAAGAGTACTACCAGTGGAGCATTCTTTTTATGTATTAAGTTGCTTTCATGGGCTAGCAAGAAACAAGATTTAGTATCTTTATCTACTGTTGAAGCTGAATACATTACTACTACTAGTAATTGCACTTAGATAGTTTGGATGAAGCAAATGTTAAAAGATAACAGAGTTATTTATGATGCTCACCTATTGTTATATACTATGATAATTCCAGTGCTATAAACATGTCTAAGAATCCAGTGCAAAATTCAAAGACTAAGCATATATCAATCAAATATAATTACTTGAGAGAGAAAGTCAGTGAACAGAAGGTGAAGCTGGAATATGTATCTACAAAGGAACAAATTGTCGATATTTTCACTAAGCCTTTGCCTACAGATACATTTGTCTATTTGAGAGACAAGTTAGGGGTATCCACCCCTCCTAATGAGAATTAGATGCATTGAGTTGCATCGATCAGGTGGAATTTCACAGCCTTATTATTTTATCTGGATTGATGAGTTGGTGTTGCTCCTCTGCTGGAGTAGACTGTTGATTTGGTTGTGTATCCCAAGGAAAGAGATTCATGGTTCAATATTGAGAGTTTGATTTTCTATTTTGGAAATATTTGGCATTGTTTTCAAAGGGGGAGAGAGATCATATGAAAAACTACATAATCCATCGTTATCTTAGGGGGAGTTTTTTGGTGATATCTTCTTTCTTTGCATAGACTATTTTTCACATTCATAAGTTGCCATCAATGCCAAAGGGGGAGATTGTTGGATTATTGGGGAGATTTTAAGATTTGGTTATTCATTGTTGCTACTAGGATATGTTGTTGTCATCGATGTCAACATATTCCTATGAGTTATTCGAGATAGTTTGGGAAGATTTTTTGATCCGGTTTTATAGTTTGGTTTTGTTGATCACTGTTTTACAGAATCCGGTATTTCCTCTGGTATATTCTGATGTGATCAGATCTTACGCTAAGACTTTGGATATTGTTTGGATGATTTTGTGTATCTTCATTTCAGATGGTTCATGATTTGGCACTCCACAAGTTATCTTTCCTCGTGACAGTTGTTGATTGTTTGTGTTCTTGAGCTTTCAGATGTTGACCAATGAATATTTAAAAAGAGGTGTTGGTGCATCTATTCCAAATGATTCTAATGTGTTTGTTGGTTTTTCCTATTTGTGTCCTATTTTTTTTGGTGATTTCTATGAACCGGTGATGATTTTTGTGTTATGCGGTGTTTCTGGTGTTGTAGCGTGTTGCGGTTGATCTTGGTAGGATTTTCGATGGATGCAATCATTTGGAAATTTGAATTAGGTCAATGTTATATAATGTAAATCATAATATTGATCTGGTGATTGATCTTTGTATCGTGCAATGTAATTTTTTTAATTGTGAGTTGAGGATTGAGGATTGAGGGTTTAGTCGACCTTGTTATCAAGGTTGATGATTTGTATATATAGGTGAGATGCTTATGTAATTTAGGTGTCGATATTATGTCTACATTATTAGAGAGAGGTGATTGTGCGAACAAGAGAGTTATCATTCGGTGAAGTGTTGAGGTGAGATTGGTGTTGCAGAGTAGACAATTATGCTTAATCAGAATTGTCATCAAGCATTTGTAAATGCTATCATTGTTGTTCATTCCTTATGAATTGTAGTCTGAATCATATTGTAAGTCAATGAGACTTACCTAAGGGTTGTAGCCTTCTAGGCATATATCTTTTGAGTAGTGAGCTCTAGGAAGTGTTCCTAAATGCATTTTCATTCCCCATTGTAATATTTTCACATACTACTGCAGAGTACCATCTTACTATGGGTAGGTTTTCCACATAAAAAATCTTAGTGTCATGTGTTGTGTTGTTAATTTTCTTATATGTTATTGTTGCAATCTATTAGTTTATATTTTGAAGTTTAATTTGATGTGATCCGGTGAAGATTGATTCACCCCCTCCCCCTCTCAGTCTTCCTTCTTGATTGTTGCTAACAGGGTGATAATGTTATCATTTATCTTGATGAAACCTTTTTTTATGTTTGAACTTCATAAATGATTGTTGAGCACTCTCATTCTTTTCAACTAGAACCATTGAAGAAGATTATTCCAATTGACTCACTTGAAGCCGATAATAATGAAGCACTGCATACAATTCCATGAAAGAGGTAAACTCAAAAAATAGAAACTTATCTCTAATATCCTTTTATAAATTAGAAATAAAATTTCCTTGAACATCATGATCAGGCATAGGATAAGGAATTTGTGAAAGAAAATGTTTATATCTACCAAAAAAAGTCAGTTTTTCTTTATCTCCTTGCTTACAATGAATCAAATTAGTCAAAGTAATTTTAGGACCAATGTTATTTTAAAATCGTTGAATGAAAGCATTAGCTAATTGTTTAAAACAAGTCATAGAATAAGGAGACAAAGAACAACATCATTGCAAGGATTATTCTCTAAAGGTTTGAGTGTATAATTTTGCAATGAGTAATATTATTGCAAGTGGAGGTTGAGAATAAGAAGAGGTAACATTATGGTATGTTGGTATGGGAGATGGTTGTAAAACAAATAGAAGTCTCACAGAAGGAGGTATGTTAGAATATTGATAAATAGGATTGCTCGCATGACTAACATGTGCAGGATTAACATTTTGTGTAGAAGTCACCATGATAGAAGATGTAAATGTAGGCACACTAGAAGGATGTAGGCATAGGAATGGAAGGGTTAAATTGTCTAGTGGGTTGAGAATAACCATGGAATTCAAGACAACTTTTGATAGGCATAATATTGGTATCAAAAATATGAGCAAGGCCACACAACATATCTATACTTGTCATGTGTGTGAAGTAGGGTACCTGTAGCTACAACACAAACAATCAATAGATCATTACAAGTATAGTTAGAAAATTGAAATCAAAAGAAAGATAAACCATGACAAAGTGACATATCACCTCCTAAGAGATGCGAGTATGAATTTGCTCTCAGAGCTAGATGAGCAATCCCAGTGACTTGACTACACTTAGATGGAGGGTTTAAAATGATATGATGAGCAAGCTAGATGAGTGTATGATTATTCTATATTGATCCAAGAAGCTAATTAAGCTAATGAGATCCATGATTAAGCTAAATGAGAGATTGATTATGCTAGAAAAAGAGATTCATTATGCCATATGATGAACAGTTATGCTAGAAATAGGTCAAATTAAGGTAGATCTAAGATGCAATTGCCTATAAATGATAATGAGATGAGATGTGCCTGTAATAAAAATGCCTAAAATGATATGAGATAGGATTCTTTATGCTCAAAATGGGGGCTATATATAGGATTTCCAAGGCCAGGGGTGAGGTGGCAAGAATCAACAATTAAGATTGAGTCTAAAGATATCAAGGGTCAAATTGGAGGAGCTTGGAGAAGATGTTGGAGGGAGGGACACTTGTCATCTATGTGGTGAAAAGTGTCAAGGACCCTGATCATAAGAGGGTAAGTGTCTAAGGGAGAAGACATGTGGCCTAAGTGCCATGTGTCTCAAGAGGAGGATATCCATCCCACAGGAGGTTAGGATAAGGAGGTTATGATGTGCAAGATAGGATAGGGTTAGTTAAACCCAGGGTTAGGTGGAATGGGTTAGGTTAGGGGATGGTTAGGTTAGGTGATTAGAAGTTAGGAGGCATGTGGGTAATTTGAATTTAAAAATTCAAATAATAGGAAAAGGCTAATTAACTTTCAACAACTCATAAATTGATTTGTTTTGATTAATTAGGGGATTAGAAGAAATGAATTAAATGGGGGAGATTAATTAATTCAAATTAATTAATTAGAGGGGACCATTGAAATGAACCTATTAAATAAATCCTTAGATTTATTAATAAGTAGGTGAATGGGGGAATTTAATCAAATTGCTAGTGAATTCAATAAAATTGGGAAGGGGGATTAATTAAATAATTGCTTATTTAATTAATTATCTTCAGACCATTTTTAGGTGTATACATGTTGCCCCTCTTTGAAGTGAGGTGTGATGACATGTTGATTCAAAGAATAATCTCACTTTGATGATGTTGATGTGATATTGGTTTGATAGGATGCCCCAGACATTGATTGATAAATTACGATAGGATGATGCCCCCTCGGGAGATCAATTGAGATAATTGACCTTTGCAGTGGTTGGATCATTGCGAAATTGATTTCCCCATTAGAAATAATTTGATTTTTGCATTGTTGATTCATGAAAGTGCAAGTTCTTTAATAATTGTGATGTGGTTCTAAATGGTAGGATTGATAGAGTTTGATAAGATTGATTAGATTGATAAGATCAAGATCTAGTTTGTCTTTCAGGAATGACACCTCCTGTATAAGACAAAGATGATCAAAGCATCTAGTTTCAAGAATGATGTATCCTATATGACATGATCAAAACAGTTGGTTCCAGGAAAGATACATCCTATATAGGACATGATGGGATGGATCAGATGAGATCAATTGATATAATTGATAAGATTGATTGGATAAAGAACTGACATTTTGTTGATATCCTATTGTAGGAATAATTTGATATGTTGATGTGGGTACATATGAGGGAATAGCATAAGATTCAGTTTGGGTCGACAATATCTAGAGAGAGATGAGTCATCGTTCTAATTGTGTATACACCTATGATGATACATTGATGATTCATGCGATAGATTTGGCCTTGGATAAGATGAGCTTTTGAGATCCTATGCAAGAATGAAATGCAAGCTAAATGTAAATGCAAAAATGCAAATGAAATGCAAAGCTGCAATCAAACCAATCACTTGATTATTTCTTTGTGTCATCATTGAGCTTTGTAAGATGTGGGAAGTGAGTGCAAACATTGATGGTATAATTAAACCATGATGACCGGAGCACTACTTTCCTAGATTTTGATATTGCAAGTTAGCACAAGCATCGAGGTATAATTAAACCAAGATGACCTAAGTGTTGCTTGCATAAAAAAGGTAGTATTAACTATTTCTATATGCAAATTGGAAATATCTTCAATGATACTCTGATGATTATGTCTTGAGACAAATTTGTGTAAAGTTCTGATGCCAATAGCTAACAAGATGAGAGGGGTGGTGAATCATACAAACTTAATCTTCCATAAAATCAACAGATTCAACCTCGGTAACTTATACTTCAGCAATATAACCAAAAACTACTAAACATGCAAACTCATAAACACATAATCATCATAACACATATAACACCAGATTTAACGTGGAAACCCAAATAGGGAAAAACCACTGTGGGATTTTGGACCCACTAAGAAATATACTCTTTTAGAGTATGCTCAGTTAAAAGCAAATCCTGTTAAAGATTACAAACACATTGCTAGATGTGACTTGGCTAAGGGATTTCCCTCAGATCTGTTAGGATCTTCACTTTGTTAGAAGTGACCTTGTCAAAGGATTTCGAGCACTCATTTAGAATGTCACCTTGCTAGAGGATTTACAAATAAGACTCTTAAGTCCACTCGGTTAAGAGATTTTCTGTCACTTACAAAATAACAATAATAAAAATATATCTACAACTTCACATCTAAAATTCTAAAGAAGATTCTATTTTACTCAAAACAATCTTGTCATAGGACTTATCTTGTCCCTCTGCTATGGTCCTTACTCTGTTATTCAAACAGGTCTTCAAGCTTCTCTGCTCGGTAATCACTGCGTAGCATCCCTATGCTTACAGTTGCCCACATACATTGTTTATCATCAATTCGTTATTTATAAATGATTTGCTAACCGCTTAATCTCCTTGATAACATTTCTCATGATCAATCTTAGCCATCAAATCTTCAATCTTGACTAGGTTCAATGCATCTTTTGATCTGAAAATGTTTTACCTTGCCTTGGGACTTGCATTCCTTTCTTGGAACTTGCACAAGGTTATTGCAGTTCAATCTGCGTTGTAGATCTTCCTGCTGATCTTCCATTGCCATAGATCCTTAACAAAATTCATGCATGGCATACCAATCATTTATACATCTCCAACTCATCAGCATCCTTTATTAAATAATGCTTTTATCCATCCAATGCAATCTATCATAACTCGGTTGCAACTCAGTAAATACTAAACTTTACTCGATAGACCTTCCGCCTTCATTAACCGATATCAATAACCTTAGGGTTTACCAACTAGGTTCCTTAGGGTTTACTGACTAGGTTCTTTACTCGGTGATATAGTATAGTATTAACCTTACAATCAACAACAAATGTAGGATATAAAAACAATCTAAACATCATGATCTCATCATTGTCTAACTCGATAGTAGTTGCCCATTGAATAACTTATTTGTCCCCTTATTCATCACATTCTTACTGTGTCACTTACCAACCACTTAATACTCATCAAAACATACTTCTTAAGATATGGCAACATCATACTGAATCAGAAAATCAATTTCTTGACATCAATGACAAAATAATGTTATAAAGATAGTTATCATCCCTTTTCAGTTATATCAAAAAATCTTCAACAACCTTCTCAATATCCTTAATGAATATCAACAATCTCCTTCTATTGAAATGCCAACAATTTGCACATATGAATGATTAGTTTACAGACAGTAGACAAGAAAAATATCATGTTCCTTCCTTGTTCCTCTAGTCAGAGACATCCTGGAGTCACACAGAAATCATGATAGTGAAAATCAAGATATGTAAAAGTTGAACCAAAGTGTTAAAATCATTAGTCAAAAGATATCATCCATTGATATGTGTGTGTCATTCTTAGACGGACATGTGACAATTTGATGGTTCATAATTTGATCTCATGTTCAACGTTGGATGTGTCTCAGTTTCTCTTGACAAGAGTTGTCTAACTAATCTTTTACCTGTTTGATTAAGCTCAAAATTATGGAAAAAATTTCCCCCAACTAGGTGCAGGATTTTGTCCCAAGCCTAGAAACAAATTTATTGTGATATACCCAATGATCCAAACCATGGTGAGAAACCAGCTGTGAGGCCTGTGTATGTACAAAGGCTTATTATGGATATGAACAGCGCTGATGGAAATGAAGGCAAGCGGAAGGATGCATGAACTAATAGATAGAAGAGCTAGCTAACAAATAGCGCATGTTGCCAGATTTTCACCATCTGTTTTTATTGTAGTTTTTCTCATAATTGATTTTTTTTTCTTTTTGATTTCATTGTTTTTGTTGTTTTTGTATTTGCTGATTTTTCACTATTTTTTTTTTTTTGCTTTTTCACTGTTTTTGAATTTTTTTGTTTTTTCACTATTTTTTATTTAGCTGCTTTTACACTTTTTTTTATTTTTCCGCTTGTTCAAACATAAAACTTTTTCAAATGCATGCTATTGATGGGTTCCTCGAGTTGATCCATGTCCTGTGTTGATAACTAATAGGCTCCTAATCCAAATATTGTTGTGACTACAAACGGACCCAACCAGTTTGGTTCAAACTTCCCTTTCTTTTCTCGATCTACCCGATTGCGTGGATTTTCCTTTAGTACTAGTTCTCCAACTTTAAATTCTCTCGGTTTGGCCTTGTGATTGTAACTGCCATGGATCAATTCTAACTCTTGCAGTCTAGATACTCGTTGTTCTTCATCTAGGATAAAGTCTTTCAATGATACACGTAGAGAAGGTATCTCTACTTCTATTGGTAGTATTGCCTCTAATCTATAGACAAGAGAGAAAGGTGTGGCACCTATTGGTGTGAGGATACTAGTATGGTAGGCCCATAGAGTAGGGTTCAATTGAATATGCCAATCTATGCCAACATCATTCACTATCTTTTTGAGGATTTTCAGAATAGTTTAGTTTGATTCTTCTGCTTTCCCATTTCCTTGTTGATAGTAGGGTGTGTAAAATATGTGTTGGATCTTGAATTTCTCACATAGCTCTTGTACATCCTGATTCTTGAATGGTCACCCATTATTAGTAATAATGGTCATGGGTATGCCATAGTGACATATGATGTAGTTCAAGATAAATGTTGTAATTTGTTTTCATGTAATATTGATGGCAGGTACTGCCTCAATCCATTTTGTGAAATATTATGTAGCAACAAGGATGAATTTGTGAGCATTGGATGAAGGAGGATGTATCTTTCCTATTAGATCAAGACCCCATTGGCAGAATGGCCAAGATCTTTCCAAAGCATGAAGCTCTTGTGCTGGTGCATGAATTAAATTTCCATGGATCTAACATTGTTTGCATGTTTTAGCTATCTGAAAACAATCTCGTTCCATTGTTGGCCAATAATAGCCCAAGCGTATGACTTTATTGAAAGGGTAAGACTACTTGAATGAGTGCCACAAATATTATGGAATTCATTTAAGACCTTCTTAGATTCTTCTTTCTCAAGACATCTTAAGAGAGTATCGTTCATACCTTGTTTAAAAAGGGTATCCGCGACAATAGTGTAATGGGAAGATTGACAGATGAAATTTCTCTTTTGGTTTTTTGACAAGTCAGGAAGGAGTATATTATCTTTTAGGTATGTATAAGTTTGGCCATAGGGGGAGGAATCATGCCCAACAAAGTGACAGATAGTTTAGGAATCAGGACAATTATGTGCAGGGTAAAAGAACTCTTCCACCAGGAATTCATAACGCTCTTGATTTTCCTCTGTCTAAAAGAGAGAAGCAAGTGTTGCCATGGCATCTGCTGCCTTGTTGTCGTTCCTCAAAATCTGCTGAAAAGTTATTTTGACAAAGTATTTCCTGACATCATCAACCATCTTCTTATAAGGCATTATCTTTTCATCCTTTGTTTGATATTCGTCATTGATTTGATTGATGACGATCTCAGAGTCTCCAAATACCTGAAGTTGTGTAATGTTCCATTCTATGGCTATTTTGATTCCTGTGACCAAAGATTCATATTTTTCTATATTATTGGTGCATGAAAAGCTTAATTTGTATGATTTTGGAATTGTATGACCTTGTGGTGTGATGAATAGAATGTCTGCTCTTGGACTGATATTCAGGTGATGTATTATAAGATATGGATCTAACCCTAGAGTGTCTGCATATGACCAGGCAAAATTAATTTTCCATCTTTTGAAGGGTTCCAAATATTTTTTCACTTCGTGTTCTGATAGAGAAATTGTTGGACGGAGATAAATTATGCCAATGGTAATTGCATTTGTTGGTTCTATCAAGATAGATGACCTCTCTTGATAATATTCAAGTAAGGTGTCAAATCTCCCATCTTTCGGCGCCTCGAGGAGGTTTTCACCATTAGATGTGTCCTTTATTTTTACTTTTTCTCGGTCTAATGTTGCCAATAAATGGTTTTCAACATTAGACCTGATATTCTTTTCTTTTTTTTCACTTTTGCGACTAGGAGATTCGGCACCCACTTGATTGGAAGATGCGTTGTTGAAATCCCTAGTGGAAGTTGTTGTGGGTTCTATTGCATTAAGATATAAGGATATGGCATGGTCATTAGGAAAGGTATCAATGGTAGTATGTTGTTCAATTTCCCAATCCATAAGTGCAAGATGGATTAAGGGTAAAGGATCCTCAGGTTGAATTGTTTCAAAGATATAAAGGGTCATGATAGAGATGTCAAAATTTTTGATATGTATTTCAATGTCTAGAACGATACTCTCATCATAATGATCTCTCGCAAGTAGCTCCTGATCGTCCTCGATTAAGTCAAAGTCAATTGAATGTGATTCTAATTCAAGTGGGCTATTTCCTAACGTTTTCCCTACATATGCATGACTACATCAACATCTACGTCTTCTTCGTCCCTTTCAATTTCAAGTTGCTCTTTTTTTTAATCATATTCACCTTTTTGATGCTTATAAGATGTGTCTTCATGTAGAGTAATTTGTCCATACCCTAAGCCTGATTTGTCTGTAGCCTATTGAGTATGAGGTTGTATAGGTTCTGAGATACCTTCTTTTCTTTTCTTTGTCTATAGTACATCTTTGTCTTTTGTTTCCTCTGATAATGTCCCAAAACTGATAAAGGCTCCATCAAATATAGGAAGATTTTTCACAATGGGTTATTGTTTAGAGTTTGATGGTTTTCATAAGACTTAGGAGAAAGTGGTATCTGTGATAGTGAATATTCTTCATTCCCTAGATCTCTTAGTTGCATTTGTTCTCCATGCTTGACAAAATCGAGGCAAATGATTTTCCCTAAGATTGTGTGCTTGAAGATGATGTCTCTTTGTTATGTGGAACAATAACCTTTGGGGCCGGTTTCAGATTACTATAGCACTATAATGGATTTGAGTCTGTTGAGATCGTGATTTATTGTGCATTGTATGGAAACCTAAGGCACTGATGATATGTTGATGGAATAGCCTGTATGTCATGTATCCATGGTTTTCCCAAGAGTATGTTTTATGATAAATCCAAGTCTAGAACTTGGCATGCTATGTCTTTCTGCAAAGGTCACACTCTGATGGGTAATATCACAATTCTTTTAGAGGAACTCTCTTCTTCATCATATGCTTTGACTATTATCCTTTTCAGGGGATCCACTGTCTCTTTAGAATAACCTAGAGCACAAGCAAGACTCAATGAGCAAATATTTAAACCAGCTCCCCCATCTATTAGGACACGTTTAACGAGTGTTCTATGAATGAGGACTTCAATTTGAAAGGAAGCATTATGGGGATATTGCAAGGAATCAATGCTTAGATATAAAGGAGATGGACTTTGAATATGATCCTCTGAAATAGGTTTGATGGTCATTATGGATATCCCTTGGGGAACTTCATCATTGGATGTATTGTTTGGCGAGGATGCTATGGAAGGTTCTTGCAAGTTTTCAAGAGGTGTAGGAATAGATGCCTTGGAAAGTCAAATTTCTTATTGGGGAATGAGCCATTGCTAGACATAGGTGCGCAATTTTGATCTTCCTTAGCAAAATCCCCTAGGGATCTCTTTAAGAGTTGCATAAAAGAGTCACCTTCATTCGGAGATGTATTTGAATCCTTGTGAGGTTTTGACATAGTTGGCTTTTGATTTTGTACTTGTTTGATTTCTCTAATATGTTGACCTATTATATCTTCTTCTTGTATTTTGCTTTGGTATTCCATGTTTCTATGATATTCCGCTATTCTGAATGTTTCTGTTTCTATTTCTTCGATCTTATGCCTCTGCGCTCTAGTTAAACGGGCACATATGTGTGTTGAATGTTGTGCAAGGATTCGATTATCTAGAAGGTGTTTTGATAAGTGAACAAATGTCAACATAGATATGATAGAGTGATATGACATGAAAAGATAATTCAAGTATTTTTAGATTTGTAAGTTTTTTGATCTTCAGTTTAGAGTGCAATGACGATGATTTTGATAAGACCAAGTCCAATAGGAATGATATATCCTACGATATGGGACAAGGTTATCCTAACCAAACATTGTATTTCTATGATAGAGGATGATAGATCCTGATGAGAAACTATGTTTTGAGTGATCAGTTCATCAAAGAAGGTGATAATGCACTTTGAGATGTTAGATCTTGAACTTGTTGAAGGTGAATACTTGAAAATCTTGGGGTGTCTAGTTCTAGAATCCAATTTGACATAAGATAACTTGACCAAGTGAACCAAGAAGAAAATCTAAGCACAAAATGACAGATAGTAGGTGTATATGCTCACTGTAAATTGACCAAGCAAATATGACAGATCTGGAAAAGACATGCAAGAAGACACCTCTAGACCGAGAGAGACAGAAATTTCTATGACAATTTAGACAGTCCTAGACGATAATTTAGGTAGACCCATATGATAAACTAGAAATATCACACGATAAAGGCCTTATCTCGTATGACACTTCCCACAAAACCAGATGACAACTGATAACAAATAATCTTTTGCTGATCTAACTCATACAACAATTCCCACAAATTCAGATGATAAACTAGCTTTCTCGTACGACAAACTACAAAGCTCGTATGACTAAGGATAGAGCAGAGACAAAAATTTTACTTTGACAATTTTTTGACCAAAAATGTTTGATGTTTTGATTCTATTTTCTAGTTTTAGATGTCTGATTTTCTATTTCAAGGATGAAAACACAGCAAACACATGATATGATAAGTGACCTCAAGCACAACACGCTAAATCCTAAGGAAGTTAGCTGAGAGACAAAACCTTTTCTTGCAAACTTAGGTGCACACGTAATAGCTAATTATAATACGGTTGTTGAGTCTCATGTAATGGATTCTCAATGTTGTATTATCCGACTCCAAATGCTAATGGGGGCAAGATATGGCAAGTGTCTTGGGAGAGTTACTATCTCTCTTGCACAAAGATTATCCCCCTTTTGGAGGTGAATCGGGTAGCTTCTAACTTAGGGTTCGTAGTAAGGATTTTCATTTGGAATTACCCCTTGTATTCGTGCAAGCGTGATTGAGGCCTATAGCCCAACAAGGTATCGAAACAAGAAGTAGTCACGCAAGCATGATTGAGACCGTGAGGCCCTACTAAATGTACGATATGAGAGATCTCAAAAGAAAAAACTCGAATAATCCCATCCTCTAGGACTTTAATCCTGAGAGGCCTATTTTTTAGAGGGATTCAGAAAGCTTAGGTCTAGTTGTACTCACTTGGGTCATTCTCAAAGGGTGATTAATTTTTCCCACTGTGACAGGCCCGCTAAAGGTATTCAAATCTCAAACATAGAAGCGCTTCAAGGGTCAGGATTTCTGATTGTCCAAACGGACAAGAGAATACTCTCATACCTTTTAGATAACTTCTCAGACATAGAAAGCAAGATGTTCATTAACCATTAGCAAAATAAGTGTACCTAGAAAACTTAAGAATACACAAAGTCTTGTTTATTTTCCTTAGGCAACCTGCAAAATAAATACATTAGTAATCGTGTTGTTTTGATAAATTGAATCTTTGGAAAGCATAATCTTCGACAATTGTCCTATAAAAATTAGTTAGGCTACTAGAAAACTCAAAATCGGGCAAGGGTTAGCATTAGTGATATCAAATTTGAAGCACAAAAACCCTAAAATTGCAAACTATTTTGAAAACACAGAAGTAGAAATTTGTACGAGTATTATCACCTAATCATACAATTATTCTCACATACCTGAGTATTCTCACATGCCTGTACGAGTGCACAAAGAAATGTGTATGGTACTATAAAGGTACTCGTACGAGATTCTGAAACAGGCCCAGCCAGAAACCCTTTAGATTGAAGATTTGATGATGAGAGAGGCCAAGAAATTAGATTTTTGGCCCCACAGTGGGCGCCAAAATGTCGTGTGTGTGAAGTAGGGTACCTACACGTACAACACAAACACTCAATAGATCATTACAAGCATGGTTAGAAAATTATTATCAAACCAAAGATAAACCATGACAAAGCGACGTATCACCTCCTAAGAGTTGCGAGTATGAATTTGCTCTCAGAACCAGATGAGCAATCCTAGTGACTTGACTACACCTAGACGGAAGATTTAAAATGATATGATGTGCAAGCTAGATGAGTGTATGATTATGTTAGATTGATTCAAGAAGCTAATTAAGATAATGAGATGCATGATTAAGCTAAATGAGAGATTGATTGTCCTAGAAAAAGAGATTGATTATGCCATATGATGAACAATTATGCTATAAAATGATCAAATTAAGCTAGATCTAAGATGCAATTGCCTATAGATTAGAATAAGATGAGATGTTCCTATAATAAAAATGCCTAAAATAATATGAGATAGGTTCCTTTGTGCTCCAAAATGGGGGATATTTATAGGATTTCCAAGGCCAGGGGTGAGGTGGTAGGAATCAACGATCAAGATCAATTTTGAAGATATCAAGGGTAAAATTGGAGGAGGTTGGAGAAGAGGTTGGAGGGAGGGACACTTGTCATCTTTGTGGTGAAAAGTGTCAAGGAGCTTTGCTCATAAGAGGGCAAGTGTCCAAGGGAGGAGACATGTGACCTAAGTGTCATGTGTCTCAAGAGGAGGATATCCAAACCATAGGAGGTTAGGATGTGCAAGATAGGATAGGGCTAGTTAAACCCAAGGTTAGGTGGAATGGGTTAGGTTAGGGGATGGTTAGGTTAGGTGGTTAGAAGTTAGGAGGCATGTGGGTAATTTGAAATTAAAAATTCAAATAATAGGAAAAGGCTAATTAACATTCAACAACTCATAAATTGATTTGTTTTAATTAATTAAGTGATTAGAAGAAATGAATTAAATTGGGAGAGGATTAATTAATCAAAGGGGACTATTGAAATGAACCTATTAAATAAATCCTTAGATTTATTAATAAGTAGGTGAATGGGGGAATTTAATCAAATTTCTAGTGAATTCAATTAAATTGGGAAGGGGGATTAATTAAATAATTGCTTATTTAATTAATTATCTTTGGACCATTTTTAGATGTATACAATACCTACCTTGTCACTTTCAACCATTCTTTTTAATTCTTCAATCATGGGGATTGCCTTACTATCCAGGTATTGTCGACCCACCTATTGTTGAGGATTTTCAAAATTATTATAAATCTTCTCCAATTGGTCAATAGTAACCCTAGTTAGTGAGGTATCCTCATCATGAGAAGTATGAGGGTATTGAGTCTCCATGATGTGGGGCATGTCATGTGTGGGTTTAGAGGAAGAACCAACATTCACATGGAATATGTTAGTCAACTGGGGCTCCATATCCCTACTATTTAAACCTTAGGAATCCCTAACTCTATAACTTTTTCTTACTAGAATATTGGATGTAGGAATAAGGGTAACAAAACTCATGCTTAAATAAGGAAATATTGAATGCAAAGCTTTGAAATATAAACTATGATTAAACAATTCAATTTCTTTGTAAGATGATTGATTAACCAATGAATTAAACATTGTGAATAATGATATTAAACACTAGATGCATCTAAATCTAAAGCTAACATGTCATAACAATAAAATCTAAGCATACAATTGAAAAATTATGCAACCCGCAAGTCAATTTAGAATAATAAATTAGGGTTTCTATGAATTTAACCTCTAAATTTAAGTAATTCAAGTGCATATATGATCTATGAGTGTAAATTTGAATGTTTAAGTGCATACAAATCAAATCTGAGACAACAAATTAGAAATAATGCAAATGTAAGAGCGACGAGTTCACCAAAATGTAAGGTAGGTCAAATTAGGGTTTCACCAATTAGGATAGTAAGACCAAAAATTTCACAATATCAACCTTACATTTAAAAGGGGAATTGAAAACCCAATAGATCTAGCCATATTTAAATTAGGGAAAAAGCCTCAGACACTGATTGGATTTACTTGTTTGTTGTTTCCCCTTTTAGAGAGTCGAAATTAGATTGGAATTTCTAAATTTATGGAGTAAAATAATAGATAATTGAACCAAAACAAACAATAGATAATTGAACCAAAACAATGATAATAGAATGTTACAGACTTCACAGAGCCATAGATAAAGATCTAAAAAGGAAAAATGGATCAAAACTTATAGCTAAAAATTCAGGCTCAATTGTCAGGACTAGGAAGGTAGGGCGACTTGGTTGTGCAACTTCTGAGCAGACAAGAGGGATGTTTTTTGGATCTGGGAGACGCACGAGATCCACTATTAGATCATCAAAAAAAAAAAATTTAGGACCAAGGCGGTGGGAGCTACCTGGTCCTCTTCTTTTCATGCCTATAAAAACTAATCTTGTTTGTCATCATTTATACTGTTAGAGTTTTCAATCGTAGCACCTGAATCAATTTCCTAAACACACTGAGATAGAATAGGATTGTGGATAGGAGTTTTCCTTAGGTCAAACCTTAGTCTAGGAATTAACCTTAAAATTGAAATGAAAATTAAAATGGAAATGGAATTGAATTGCAATAGAATACTTTCCTTTTGAGGCAAAGGATAGATTTGAATTCTTGTGATTGAAGTTTATACCTTGATGAATATTGATTGAATCCTCATGGCGAGGGTTAAGGATTTTACATAGAATATCTTCATGGAAGGTTGATCATGGATGCCATCTTGAATGCTTGAACTTGACTTGACCTCTATTTCAATTCTTGACGAATTATTGATTGCTTTCTCACTTGAATTGATTTTTTTTAGAGCTTAATTTAGAGAGAGATCCATCCATCTTAGACTTCAAATGAGAGGGATAGGCCTCCATTTATACTTAACCATCCAAAAATTATTTCAATTTTTGGAGCAAGCTGACATGGGACCTTAATTCCCACCCAATTGAAGTGACCGTTGATGGGACCAAATTTGGGTCCTGAATAGGAGGACCAAGGTGGTGGGGGTGTATTGGTCGTGAGCTAGGACCAAGGTGCCCCCAGAGTCCTAGTCCTATTAATTAGGAATTAGATTTGAACAAGGGTTAGAAAGGGAGTTGAAAATGTAGATTTTAGGATGGTTTGAGAAGAATCAAATCAAACATCAGGCATTGAAAGATAGAATGCCAAGGTGAGGATAAAATTGTATTTATATACAATTTATGATGCTACAATAACAAAACCATGTTCAATTTTACTCAAGTTCTCATAAATCTTGTGGTGTTTTGGACCTTATTAATTTTGATGTGTTTGGTTTTGTAAATATTCCTTCATTTGGAAAATCCACTTATTATGTTTCAATTATTGATGATTATAGTAGAAGGACATGGGTATATTTTTTAAAAATTAAATCTAAAGTTTTTAGTTGATTTAAACAATTTAAAGCAGTGGTTGAGTTGCATTCCAGAAAGAAAATTAAATATTTGAGGATTGATAATGTTGGTAAATTTTTCTTTAATGATTTTGACACTACAAAGGCTATGGCATTAATAGACAAAAACAACTCTATATTCTCCATAACAAGATGGAGTTGCAAAAAGAATGAATATGACATTGATGGAGAAGGCTAGGAGTATGTTGAGTGGTGCTCATGTAGAAAAAAAGTTCTAAGCTAAATTTTTTGCCACTTCTTTCTACCTGATTAATAGGTCTCCTCCATCTGCTCTTGTTGATAAAATGCCTATGGATGCATCGTCGAGTCATAAGCCTTATTGATAAATCTTAGATTTTTTGATTGCAAGGAATATGCACATATGCCAAAAGAGAAGTGTTTTTTTTTTGAGAATAAGGTTGTGAAATGTATCTACATTAGATGTATTTATGGTATGAAATGTTACAAGCTTTGGGCCCCTATTGCATAGAAGGCAATACATAGTAAAAGAATTATTTTTAAAGAAACTAAACCTCCTTCTATTACATTTCAACCAAAACAAATTAAATAGGAAGATATAATTCAATTTTATTTTATGCCTAAAAATGTTGAATCAAGACCCCTAGATAGACAACAAGTTGAGGAGAGCTTATCTAACTCTAAATTTTTCAGAGGAAGAGAAAGAACCTCCAACTCACCTTGTTCAGAGGTCTAGAAGACATAGACAACCACCTGAAAGGTATTCACCTGTTGATTGCATATGTATTTTTTTCTTTGAATACTAATCCGGATGGACCTAAATCTATAGAAGAGGGATTAGGTATAAAGAATGTAGAATCCTAGAAAATTGCTATGGATGAAGAAATGAAAACTTTTAAAAAGAATGATGCATGGGATCTTGTATCATTTCCTGAAGGACAACAACCTATTATTTGCAAATGGGTGTTCAAGAAAAAGATTGGTTCAAATGGAGGTATTGAGAAGTATAAAGCAATGTTGGTTGTGAAAGGCCACTCTCAGGTTGAGGGTGTTGACTATGTGGTAAAAGGAAAAATAATTTGGTTTGTAAATTGAAGAAAGCTTTATATGGCCTCAAATAAATTCCTAGGATGTGGTACCATAAATTTGATAAATATGTGTTGAATTTAGTATTTGAGCATTCTAAATTAGATCATTATGTTTATTATAAATTCAATGGTGAGATAATTTCCTATACATTGCAATATATGTGTGCTATCAATGAAGCTACATCCTAGCTAAGCTATTAACTTAGCCTCTTGTTGGCTATGGGAGGATTTTGTAGGAGTGTAGGTGGTTGCACTCCTGTAAAAAAGAGCATAGGTGGTCTTGGAGCAATTTTACCAACTTATATAAAGTTGTTTTCAGCCCTTATAGTAATAACATAAGTATTAGGAAGTGTAGCGCCACCCATAGATTGTATCATTACAAATATATTACTATTTAAAGTGTGAGATTTTGCCAAGATCAAGAGGCAATGGAAAGCACAAATAAGAGAGAACAAAATAGATGATAGAAATAAACTGTATTCTATCAAGATGAAAAGTATGATCAACTGGATCATTAAGCATTCGTTGTTACATACAATGAATATGAGCCTACTTATATAGGCAAGGCTATATGGATATGTGAGCACACAAACATGACATATGGCTCAATAAGAAACAAGGGTAGGTAGGAAATAGGTGTGGGTAGGTAGGAGAAATAATATAATAGTCCACATGAGGTGGATCACCCACTGAATGTGGAGTGTAACAACAAGATCAACACCATAAAAGGTGGAAATTCTCCTACACACACTATCCCAATGTGGCACAAACACCCAAGTGTCTCATATCCAAACTACTATGAAATGCATTTCCTAAGTAAACTTAAGTAAGTGTAATAATATCCAAGATGAATAATTATTTACACCAACATAAAGCCTTTCAAATATTACCAAAATGCATGATCAATAGAAGGCTTTACCATTTGAAGAATCCTCTACCATGTCTTTTGAAAATAGAAGTTAAAATTACTCATGTGTTAGTGAAAATCCCTTTTGATTGTTGTCAACTACTCTACTAATGACAAATGATCACATTTATCTTCAAAATATCTGCAAATCTCATCCCCTAACTATTCCTATGTGCTGATTAAGTTCACCCTTAAGCCCCTAAACCATTGTAGGGTTTTTTTCTTTTAGTGATGCTACAAGTAATCTTACTACAACATTCTCTTTAGTTATATAGTGAACTATAGAAAGGTTAGTAACATCTTTTATGTGCTCAATAGGAGTTGTGCAGTCTTCAAAAGTGAAAAATGGGATACTCTTGTTGTCCTTGATTTCAGTGCGGCTAAAATCATGAAGCAACCAACGAAACTAGTCTGTTTCATACCTCACATCCTCCAAGAAAGGTTTATCGACTTCGTTGGTTAGTCACCTTTTACTTTTTGTCATTTGTTTTTGTCATTTTTGAGTTGTTAGATTCTGTAGTTTTTCCTGCAGGTCGGACTTAGGGTGCTTTTAGGGTGAAAAGTCCAATGTGCAGTGATTTGCAAGTTTTTCCTGCAAATCAGACTTTAAAGTCCGACCTACAGGGGAATCTGACTACACATCAGACTTTAAAGTTTGATGTGCAGTCTCATCGAATTAGAGATGCATGTCAGACTTTAAAGTCTGACTTGCAAGGAGTTCTTCATGCACGTCGGACTTTAAAGTCTGACTTGCAAGGAGTTCTTCATGCCCGTCAGACTTTAAAGTCCGACATGCATGGCGCACATTATAATTAATGCCATCATTTATGCATTTTTAAAGGAT
This sequence comes from Cryptomeria japonica, assembly GCF_030272615.1. NCBI lineage: Eukaryota > Viridiplantae > Streptophyta > Pinopsida > Cupressales > Cupressaceae > Cryptomeria > Cryptomeria japonica. The sequence goes on from NC_081414.1 coordinate 644,619,609, forward strand.
TATATATTTAGTTTTAGTCATTTTTATTTTCATTTCTAGCTTGGTCATTGCCTTTTGCATTCTCTCTGGTTCTCCTTCCGTGACTTGCTCTTGATCGTGCTGGTGAATTCCTTCTTCTTTCTATTCAGCATTTTCGAGGTAGGGTTTCATTTTATTTTTGATATTATCTTGTTTTTATGCACGTTTTTTGCATTAGAAAGGGTTTTTACTTGTGCATCACCATTTTTTTCTATGTTTTTTGCAGAGATTAGGGCATGTCGGATTTTAAAATCCAATGCCACAATATCTTCTTCCTTCCTCTCCTTTTCTACCCTCACATGATGGGTTTCAAACCCCGACATGCGAGTTGTCGCTATTCTTCCCTTTTCTGCATGTCAGATTTTAAAATCCGACATGCAGGAGATGTTATTTTCTCTGCTAACAAGTCGAGATTTTAGAACCCGACATCTTAGAAGATTGCACATATTTGTTTATATATCAAACTTTGAAGTTTGATATGATAACACATGTTTTATCTGGATGACATGTCAGGTTTTAAAACCTGCCTTTTCCACCTACGTGTTTTATCCAGCTAACAAGTCAGGTGTTAAAACCCGACATGTCATCTATTGTTTTTCCCTTGCACGTCGGATTTTAAAGTCCAATGTGCATATCATCTTTGCATGTTTTTCAGTTGCATATCAGACTTTAAATTCCAATATGCAGATATTGTTCTTCCCACTCACACATCAAACTTTAAAGTCTGATATGCAATGAAGATTGTTTTTCCCCTGCACATCGGACTCTAATTTTGGTTTCTAATTGACACGTCGGAATTTTTTCTTCGACCTGCCGGTTTTCGACAGTATTTTTCCCAAGTCCAGTTTAACTCCGGATTCTTGTTCAAGTTGATAAAATTTGCTTTTTTGATGGTGATGATTTTCAAAATGCTAATCCTCAGTGTTGGACGCAGTACTTTGCAAATGTCAAACCCTGCTCAAGGCAAATCAGAGCCTTCTTCAAGTCAATTAGAATCCTCACCAAACAAGCCATCCATAAAAAAGATGAAGTAAAAGTATGATAAATACTTGAACATGTATCTAGAAAGCTCAGTTGACTCTAATGTTAAGGAGATAACGGATACAGAAATTGGTCATGTGAATATGTAAGAATTAATTGATCGAGTTGAGAAAGATCCTTCACACATGTAGAGTTTGATCAAATCAGAGTTGCACAAATATGCTTCCTTCCCAGTCGCAGCTCATGATCCAAACTTTTTACTTGCAGTGCCAGATCGTTTTGATCCAAATACAAGACAGGTAAAGGATGTTGATCAGAATGTTGTTATGAAATTAGACAGTGTTTTATTTAACAATGTATTCAAGGGCTCTCTAGTTGAGGAAGTAACTGACATTACTCAGGAAAGTGTTCAAGAATATTTTGAGAAAAATGAAGCAAAGTGTAAGAAAATGATTAATACAATCTTTCTCTCTTCTGCTAGGAATTCCACCACTTCAAGATGGCCAAAGTATTTCATACAAGTGATTACAATGAGGAATATAATTATATGGTTACCATGCTGGCATGAGTAAAGGGTTTAAAAGATTCTCATTATTTTGAAAACTGGATGTGTTATTATATGAACATAATCGGAAAGGAATCTACCAAGATAGATTGGAGTGAGTAGATCAGTGATGCACTTTGTGCACAATTGAAAGAGGTCAAAATAACACTGAAGTTCTACATGACCTCATACCTTGTGTATGCAGCAGCCTCTATGAGGCAATATCCAAGTTTGTCTACAAAGGGCGACAGGAGGTTAGTTCCTATTTGGAACTATTATGATCAGCTTACAATCAATAATCAAGGAATTCATTTCAGAAGTTTCAATGATGCCTTCTTTGCTGTACGGAAATGTACATTTGATAAGCACTTACAGAAGAAGAGACTAAAATACAAAAAGAACCAAAAGAAGGAGAAATTCCTCATGAAGAGGAAATACAGGTTGAAGAACCATCTCATCAAGGTGAGAGAAATACTCCCACCACTTCATAGATATCAAGTCATACATAGGTTATTACTCATTCTATTGAATCTGATTCAAATCAAGAAGACGAATATAATAATGAAGGGTTGAATATGGAAATACCACAACAGGAGGGTGATCAACAGTATTTTACATTGTCTAATCTCTCCAATTTTGATGATATTCTTGATGGTATGATGAATAAATAAGGATCCGAACAAATACTAAGAGGGGGGTGAATCAATAGATAGAAAATTGACTAGACTTTCACAAAACTCAAAAACAACCTCTCAAGTCAAACTCAAAACTGACTAGTTCAAACATTGAACTATCAAATGCAATATCACTGTCAAGTAAACTGGTTTGATTGTCATAACAGAATAACAATAAAACAACTCAGAAACTCTCAAAACTTTTTAATCAAAACACCCAAATACTTTATTGACAAAAGTAAAAGCACATTTCAAATTGTTGTCGGTGATCATCTCATATCTAACTAGATTTAGCAGTTAAGAAAATTAACTATAGCAAACATAACCACAAAAACATTCACCACTTGACACAATGATTTTGACATGGAAACCCAAATTGGAAAAACCACGGTGGGCATGAATACCCACAAGTATTCTGAACTCTTCTGAAGTTCACCCTATTAGGATCCAAGCCTATTAAAGCTTTACAATAAGTCTTGTTAAGAAAAGATCCTGTTACGGACCACCCGGTTAAGGGATTGACTATAATGTTCTATTAGAAGCAACACCCTATTAGGAGTAACCTCGGTAGAGGATTTGAAATCCAAGCTAATGGATCACCTGGCTAGAGGATTTAGATAACACTAAGCTTGTTAGAGCTTACCCGGTTAAGGGATTTGATTGTTGTAATTGTTAGAGAACAACAAGGGTTTGTTGATCTCGTGAATAGTACTACTTTGCTTGATTTGATCATTTTCATGTTCCTATCTTCCTTTACACATACTACAAATACATCTCCTCATTCGATAGCCAGTCACTCTTACATTCAACCATAATTTCCAACACTGCAGCAAAACAACTCATCAACCTTATAAGAAAAACAACAGGTCGGTAACACATCACAAACCTAAGATCTCATAGAGATTACAAAAAAATTGGTTCAAGTATGACCATTGGATTACATAGTAATCATTTCACATCATTCAAGACAACCTTGACCGCTCCTTGATCATCGCTTCATCGATCCCAGTAACCCATCACACAGTTTCCATTACATGCAATATAATAGCTCATTCCAAAGATAAAATTGTTATCTCTACACACCAAAAACTATTTGAAACTCTTCATATACAACATGCATAGATGGCATAATCATTACTACTTATCATTTGATCATAAACCAATACAATCAATTCACCAAGCTCCATCGGTTAGGTTTTTAGGTTTTAGCACATCAACAGGTAGGGTTACCGGTTGATCTCATTGCTTCTCTAGTAATACTAGTTTCCTTCAATAGCTCTCCTACTGGTTGCAAAACAACATCATTACAACATTATTACTAGTTACAATTGACATCAATGACAAAATAATAGTTCATCAATACAATCTTCATGCAAATGCCAACAATCTCCCCCTTTGACATTGATGGTAATACAAGTATCAATACCCTTGATTGTTATAATTATGTCTAGGAATCTTGGTTTACATTTTACCATGTACTCTCCATGTCTTCAGTTGGTAAGTAATCAATCATACACTTCTTCCCATAGTCATATAGTTCTTCTCCCCCTTTGACAACAATGCCAAAGTGAAAGTAAAACATGCAGTGTCATACTTCACTAAACTGCATCATCAATCTACAACTTAATGCTCCCCCTATGGAATAACTTCACTCTACACCAATCCTTCTACAAGATTCTTCAATTAGCTCTAGGATTGTTGTGTTCCACATCTTGCTCAATTGACCTCAAGTAGAGGTACAACCCCTAGATATCTGCTAGCTGCTCCTTGGTAGATACATGCTCCAATAACGCATGTTTACTTTGCACTTTCTCCCTCAAGAAATGATATTTCAGCTCAATATGCTTGGTTCTAGCATGCAACACCAGGTTCTTTGAAATATTATTTGCACTGGTGTTGTCACATAAAATCTTTACTGGATATGTAATCTTCAGCTTGAATCCTTCCAGATTGTCTGGGTACAATTCATATACATTGCAAGATACTCAAATTCAGCAGTGGACTGTGATATACAGCTCTACTTCTTGTTGCTCGAAGATACAAATCTTCCTCCAAGAAAGAATGCACTGCTGGTTGTGCTCTTCCTATCATCAACATTACCTACCCAGTTTGCATCTATATAAACCTTCAAATCAAAGTTACCTACATGTGGATACCATAATCCATAGTCAATAGTACCCTTCAAATATATGAATATTTTTTTGGTTTCTATCAAGTGTGTCTCCTTTGGATTCTTCTAAAATTTGGCAACTAAACCAACTGCATGAGCAATATCCGGTCTGCTGTGAACAACATAATGCAGTTTCCCTATAATTGATTTGTACTCCTTTTCATCAACAGATGTAGCTTCATCCTCCTTAGACAATTTACAACCTGTAACCATTGGTGTCCCAACTGGTTTACAGTCAGTCATTTCAAATGTCTTCAATACGTCTTTCACATACTTAGACTATGTGATAAAAATACCATTCTTTATCTATTGAATTTGTAGACCTATAAAGAATTTTATCTCTCCTACTAGAGACATTTCAAATTCACTTTTCATCTCATTTGCAAATTCATCACTCATGTCATCATTTCCTCCAAATATGATATCATCCACAAACACTTCACTAACCAATATCTTATCTCCTTCAAATTTGAGATATATATTGTTGTCTTCACTAGTTTTCTGAAATCCTATCTTCATCAGGTGTGAATGTAGTATTTCATACCAATCTCTTGGTGCTTTCTTCAAACCATATAGTTCCTTGTGTAGTTTACACACCATATCCTTTGCATCAGTCAAAGCATAACCACCTGGTTGCTCAATGTATACTTATTCTTCTAGTATTCCATTTAGAAAGGTTGACTTCACATCCATTTGATATACTTTGAATCCCTTATATGTTGCAAATGCAAGTAGAGTCCTAAAACCTTCCAATCTAGCAACTGGTACAAATGTCTCACCATAGTCTTCTCATTCTTCCTATCCATAACCTTTGCATACCAATCTAGCTTTGTTTCTGACTACTACTCCATCTTTCATTCAGTTTATTCCTGAATACCCATTTAGTACCAATCACATTTTTATTCACCGGTCTAGGTACTAGGGTCCATGTGTTGTTCTTCTCAATCTGGTCAAGCTCCTCTTCCATAGCTTTACTCCAGTGATCACCTCCAAATGCTTCCTTATCAGTTCTAGGCTCAATGGTGGATATCATGCAAGAATTCTCTCTAATTCTTCTTCTGGTTAACACTCCACCATCTTTATCTCCAATAATATGGTCAGGATAATGATTGAGTCTCACATACCTTGGAATGACATGATCATTATCTTTAGGTTCTTCTTCCTCACTTTCGTCATCTTCTTCTGAATCTACCTGTTCCAGTTGAACTGGTACTACAACATTCACTTCATCAGCTTCTGGCTTTACCGATTTTGGTTCCAAAATCAAAATGCAAGGTTCATCTTCCTTCTTTTCCTTACAAGTTTCTCCTAAAACTTTAGGATACTCATCCACTCAAACATCAACACTTTCAATGATTCTATGTCTTTGGTTTTTGTAACATTTGTAGGCCTTACTCTTGGTGGAGTAACCAAGAAATATGCCTTCATCACTTTTAGCTTCAAACTTACTAGCATAGTCACCTCTCTTGATAGAACATTTACTACCAAAAAAATTAAAATAACTGACATTAGGTGATCTATCATACCAGTATTCATAAGGAGTTTTATTCTTACCTCTCTTTAACAATATTTGGTTCATAGTGTAGATAGTTGTGCTGACAGCTTCTCTCCAAAAAAATTTTGCTACTCCTTGTATAAGCATCATTCTAGAAGCTTCAACAACTGACCAGTTGTTCCTCTCTACAATACCATTATGTTGTGGTGTCCTCAGTGCAGAAAGTTGCCTCTTGATTCCATTGTCTTCACAATATCTAGTGAATTCCTCTGAAGTAAATTCACCTCCTTGATCAGTCCTCAGACACTTTATCTTCTTACCACTTTCCTTTTCAGCTCAGGCCCTGAATGCCTTGAACTTACTAAAGGCTTTTGTTTTATCCTACAAGAATGTGACCCACATCATTCTTGAGCAATCATCAATGAAGATCATAAAATATCTATCACCTTGAATACTTTTAGTCCTTATTGGTCCATAGAGGTTTGTATGAACCAAATCTAACAAACATTCTGTTGAGAAGGATTTTCTCTTAAAAGTTGAGGATGTCATCTTTCCTAACTGACATTGAGAATTCACCGGTTTGTCCAACTGAGGCAAACCTCTTACTGACTTGGACTTAATAACCTTAACAATATTATCAAAATTTATATGATAAAATCTTTGATGCCAAAGCCAACTATCATCTACTTTAGCAATTAAATAGTTGTTGACTTTAAGATTTAGGTGAAACAGGTTACCTTTTGTCTACTTGTCAGTTGCAATTAGTTCGCCTTTGCTCCCATAAATTTTGCACATTCCATTCTTGAATTCCAATGGATAACCTTTGTCATTGAGTTGAGATACACTCAAAATATTATGCTTTAATCCTTCAACCCAGTAGACATCATCTGCACTGCTCTTTCCATTAAGAGAAATGGTTCCCTTTCCTTTTACCATGCAAGGTGAGTCATTTCCAAATCTCACAACTCCTCCATCAAATTCCTTCAATGTAAAAAACTTACTCCGGTCACTGGTCATGTGGTGTGAGAAACCACTATCTATGATCCAATCATCAGAACTATCCATGCGAGAAACTAATGCCTTCTAATCAGATGTCTCCTCTTTAATGGCTACAAAGACAATGTCTTCATTAGAATCTCCCTCAGATTCCTCATCAGTGATACCACCATCAACTGCAATGAGACAATCCCTTTTGCCTTTTCCTTTGTACTTCTTGTACTTCTTACACTTATGCTCATTGTCACCATTAGGACAGATAGCTGCAATGTGTCCAATCTTGTTACATGCAACACATTTTAAAGGTAATTTACCTCTGTACTTACCAGTACCTCTGGGTAACTGCTTGGCCAACAATGCTTCAAGCTCAATCAAATTATCTTCATCATCAACTTCTCTATTGGATCTAGATTCATAACTATAACTAACATCTCTGCTTTTCCTCATAGGAGGCTTAGAAACTGAAGCTCTAAATGCAGATTCTGATTTTTGAGCACTACCATCATAACCATTTAATTCAAATGTAGTAAGCTTACCAATGATGGAGTCAAGGGTTACCTTAGTTCTATCAATAGACTTTAGCTCCTAAATGGTTGCAACTCAGATAGCGTAGACGGGTAGAAGGGTTCTTAACACCTTACTAATCACTATGGCATCTTCCACTTTACCACCAGCACTCTTGATCTCACCAACTATCTCTTTGATCCTCTGGCCATAATGTTGTATATTCTCTCCTTCAGCCATCTGCATGTCATCAAATTTACCTCTTAGACTCTCTTCTTCGGCAATCTTCACATGCTCATCACCGCTATAGATTTCCTCAAGTTTCTTCCACACCTCATAAGTAGTCTCCAGCCCATGGACATCAACATACTCTGAATCAGACAAAGAACTAATAATGGCCTTCAATGCTTGATTATTTTCTTGTTGCTCTTTCTTTTGATCATCAGACATAGTCCCACTAGGTGCAACATATAGAGTAACAATATGTTCCCAGTATTGACTTCCTATACTCTTGATATAGATTCTCATTCTAACACTCCATATTCTTTAGTTTTCCCTATTAAACTTCAGACCTTCTTTCTTCATCATGTTCTTCAACATCTTTACCTCAAGTTGTAAGGCTTAGACACTAAAGGACCTAAGATGCTCTGATACCAATTGATGTTATGATGAATCAATAAGGATCCAGACAACCACTAAGACGGGAGTGAATCAGTAGATAGAAAACTGACTAGACTTTCACAAACTCAAAAACAACTTCTCAAGTCAAACTCAGAACTAACTGGTTCAAACACTGAACTATCAAATGCAATATCACTGTCAAGTAAACCGGTTTGACTGTCATAACAGAATAACAATAAAACAACTCTGAAAATCTCAAAACCTTTTAATTAAAACATCCAAATAATTTATTGACCAAAGTAAAAGCACATTTCAGATTGTTGTCAGCCATCATATCATATCTAAGTGGATTTAGCAGTTAAGAAAATTAACCATAGCAAACATAACCACAAAAACATTCACCACTTGACACAATGATTTTGATGTGGAAACCCAAATGAGAAAAACCACGGTGGGGATGAATACCCAAAAGTATTTTGAACTCTTCTGAAGTTCGCCATGTTAGGATCCAAGCATGTTAAAGCTTTACAATAAGTCTTGTTAAGAACAGATCCTGTTAGGGACCACCTCGTTAAGGGATTGACTATAATGCCCTATTAGAAGCAATACCATGTTAGGAGTAACCTCGGTAGAGGATTTGAAATCCAAGTACATGATCCAATCCTGTTAAAGCTTTACAATAAGTCTTGTTAAGAACAGATCCTGTTAGGGACCACCCGGTTAAGGGATTGACTATAATGCCCTATTAGAAGCAATACCCTGTTAGGAGTAACCTCGGTAGAGGATTTGAAATCCAAGCTAATGGATCACCTAGTTAGAGGATTTAGCTAAGACTAATCTTGTTAGAGCTTACCCAGTTAAGGGATTTGATTGTTGTAATTGTTAGAGAACAACAGAGGTTTGTTGATCTGATGAATAGCACTAATCTTCTTCTTGATCAGATCCTTTTCATGCTCCTATCTGCCTTTACACATACTACAAATACATCTCCTGGTTTGGCAACCAATCACTCTTACATTCAACCAAAATTACCAACACTACAACAAAACAACTCATCGACCTTATAAGAAAAACAACAGGTTGGTAACACATCACAAACCTAAGATCTCATAGAGATTACAAACAAATCAGTTCAAGTATGACCATTGAATTACATAGAAATCATTGCACATCATTCAAGACAACCTCATTCCCAAGATACTCATTGCTCCTTGATCACCTCTTCATTGATCCCTGTAACTCATCACGTGGTTTCCATTACATGCAATATACTCACTCATTCCCAAGATAAAACCGTTATCTCTACGTGCCAAAAACCATTTGAAAATCTTCACATACAACATGCATACATGGCATAATCATTACCGCTCATCATTTGATCATAAACTAATACAATCGATTCACAAAGCTCCATTGGTTAGGGTTTTAGGTTTTAGCACATCAACAGGTAGGGTTACCAGTTGATCTCACTTCTTCTCTATTAATATTGGTTTCCTTCACTAGCTCTCCTACCGGTTGGAAAACAACATCATTACAACATCATTACTAGTTACAATTGACATCAATGATAACATAATAGTTCATCAATGCAATCTTAATGCAAATGCCAACAATTCCCTCATCCACTATTGAATCTTCATTTTGGATTTTACTGAAAATATGGAGCAAGCATTTGTAGAACAACAGATGGTGCCCTTACCTTCCACAACAATCATAGCTGAATTTCCACTCTGTGTGAGTACCGTTGTTACTACTAGTGTGCCATCTACATTTCCATCCATAGTTGTTTCCAAGGAGGCATCAATAACGACTACTATTGCTACATCAACTGAAATACCACCAGTCACCGTAGCCTTGATACCAATTATTTCATCCACAACTACCGCAAATTCAAGTCAGAATGTTCCTCAGATACTGGTTGATATTCAGAAGGAGGCCACAACTCCAATATCCACTAACACATAATTACCACCATGGATGGATGTAGTAGCACCCAAAACAAATAAACGGGTAATTTCACCAAATGAATTTGATTTTGAATAGTTGGCTCCTCCCAAATCCAAAAGTAGTAAAAAGCCAAAGACTGTTTCTCGAGTACTAGTGGATCGTACTACCAAAAGGAAATATGTTGAGGTTATGGTGCCATCTTCAACCTATTTTGATTTAGACAAGAATAAGGATAATATTCAACCTAGAGATTATACTATGCAGACTATAGAACTTGGATTCGAGACACATGAGAGTGTCAAGTTAGACTCCCAAACTGCTTTCAATTCTCTGATGTGAAGATTTGATCAAGAAAGAGATGAAAAGAATGAAATAAAGAATAAATGTGATCAGTTCACCAGTGTGCTTCTCAAGGTCACACAATATTCTCAAGAAATTAAGCCAATTATTTCCTCAGTGGATATTGAGGCTCTCAAGAAGGTGGAACAGGTGGGCATCAAGGGCTGAGTAGTGGATGAGTGGATTGCTCAATTGAAATCAGAAGGTTCCCATCTTCTAGATTCAACAATTAAGTTGTTGATTTATTTTGAAATTATCCAAAGTCAAATGCAAGGTTTTAAAAATTCCTTATCTCAAGAGGTCTAGGATATTGAAAAAAGTGTAACTCTTTGGGGCAAAATGGAGGATTTTAGAATTGATATCCTCGTGGAGAATACGGTAATTCCAACAAGAGAGAAATATATCCAGATTTTGTCATTATTGTCTCATAAGAAAGAAACAATAAGGTCAATGATTATGGAGCTGGATTGGGAAAAGCAGGAAGGTGAAGATAAGATTGATCTTATTTCAGCAAGGATAGCTCCTATTACTTGTTATTTGTATGATGATAATCAAAACCTTGTGACCAATGACGCCATCATACAAGAAATTCTTTCCTTAATAGATCACTATACAGATCAAGATTTCACATTGAATGCATTTGACAAATTGTTGGAAATACAAGTCAGTTTTGAAGTCCTTGCATCAATGTTGAAATATGGAAAAAAGAAATACATAAAAGCTAAAGATATAGTTTCTTGTGTTCGCATCATCACTAATTCTACCACAACGCCAGACAAAGCCGAGATGGAGGTTGTTTTGGTCAAGTTCAAGGAATTTCAAAAGATCCAATCAGGAGGAGAAAGATGAATAAAGTGTCCCCTTTTTGACACTTTCTTTTCATGTAGTTGCATTGTTAGATGCTGCAAGATTTCTCGCAGCTGTATATTTTCTTTTAGTTGTAGTTTTAGTCAAGTGAGACTGTGCAGTTGAATTAGTCAACCATGCCCACATTTTTATCCACTCTTTTCCTATATAAGGAGGACCCTCATTTGTATTTATTTATCTTTGATATGCTTAGCAAAACTCTGCCGAAATTTTGTGCCAACTAAGACTTTGTTCTTTTTGTTGTAAAATTTGATTCAAGGAAATAAAGATAGCAATCAGCTTATTTCCAAACTTTGTGTTGAATAGAAGATTATGATTGTGATTGGGATTATTCTTATGTTTAATTATCATAATCATTCCTTATGTTCTTGAATCTTTTGGTAAAAAATGTGAAAGTTTATGAAAGAGCTTTCTAATTGTGGAAATAGACTTTATGTTGTTTACAAATTTGTGAAATTTTTTGATGTTAAGTGATTAGTAGTAGGCTTTGTATTACTTCTATTACTTGTAGTTTAAGGAATTGGGAATTTATACTTGAAGACTTTGAGCTGCAAGTTAAATTTCTTATCATTTGTAATCTTTAGCTTAGTTAAACTTACATTCAAGAAAAACTTTGTTCTTCTCGATTGTAAGTTTTTGGTGTAATTTGTTCGAGTAGTTTGTTCATTTCTTTAAGTATCATACGTGATAGGGAATCACAACAAGTGGAGGGAAAATACATAAACTCTGAAAAAAGAGAGTTATATGCCCAAAACTTACCCACGAATTTTAGTTTCTTGTTGATTAGAGAAGAAATTTCAAAGGGAACCTCCCCTTGCTGAGAGGAGACATTAATTTCTCAACATAGTTGTGTGTGAATTATATACTTTGTCATTGATACGCTAGTGATAGAATATTCACCCAACAACTCTTCAAGGCTACAATAGGAATATCATCATGTTGAGCCAAGTTTAATGGGTTGCCTTGATTGAAAGGAACAAAAGGTTGATTTCTAGGTGCAACCATAGGAATTGGTGGTACTTGGCTTTTTGTGATAGATGAAGTGAATCTCATAGAAAGAGGGATGGAATGGGTTCTTCTTGAATAAAAAACTATCTTTTGAGCATTCCTTCTTTTCCTCCTAGGTGGAGAGAGTTGTAAGTAGTCAAAAGGAGATAAGATTCTTCTTGTTTGCACTCTTCTCATATGTTTTCAACACTACTACATCTTTCCCAAATCCTAGAGTCATCAAGTATATGTTTTTCTTTCTTCAAAGGGTTGAAACTACGACTACACACACCAAACAACAACAAATTAATAATGAAAAATAGACTAAAAACTAGTTCTCAGTCCCACCAGGCGTGCCAAAAATTATTATTGATGAAGTTTCAACCTAGCTAAGCTATTAACTTAGCCTCTCATTGACACATGGGAACACCTCTATGCTATGGGTAGCTTGTAATGGAGATGGATCTCGAGAGAAGGTAGTTCTTGATCCTAATCACCTAAAATTGATTCTAAAATATTGACTTACTTGAGAAAAGAGAAGAAATTATTGAAAATGAAACCTACAACTATGATGGTGATGCACCTAATTTATGTTCTAGATTTGCACTAATGTTTTGACATATAATTTCTTAACCATGTAGTGAGTTTTTTGCACAAATTGATTTTTACATAGATTCACACGTTAATAATCTGCATGAACATTCTAAAATTTGTCAAACTTAATAAGCAAAACTATATTTTTCACAACTAGAGATGATTTCACACTCCACACAATCAACTTGCATGAGTGAATGTATTTTCCTACCCTAAGGTGCTACAAAAAAGACATCTATTAAGGATTTGACAAAATCATAGGAAGTACATACTAACAGGAGTTTGCACACAAATAAAAATAACTTTTAAAGGCAATACTATAAATCTAATTAATAAAAAGATTCTCTTACAACCACATGTAGTCTAAAAACATTTTATAATTGCTTGAAAGAGTGTTTACATATGTTGTTTTTAGTCACAAAAGTGACTTGTTTTGAGTTACAACAGTATATTTTGCATCAAAGATCTTGAGCACAGCTACAATACTTAGCAAAAGAGTGAAAGAACTAACAATAAATTGAGTTGTGAGTGTCTTTTGCAACCTACATCCTAAAATGTTACATGTGAAATGAAGAGAAGAGGTGTGTGTCTTGCCTTGTTAATTGTAGGTATTCTTAGATGCTTGAAAAAGTCTTCAACTGATGCCATGGGTCAAATGCAACTGATTTTGGTCATTAAAGGCCACCCAAACTACTCAAATGAGATCACTGTAGAGGTTTATCATTGCCAGTTTGTCATACTACCAAGTAGGAATTATCGTCTGACTAGCTTTAAACTGTCGTGCGAGTATAAGTAGCAACTCATACAAGGATCCCAGTGTGTCATCTGGAAGTTACTAAATTGGTGTTTGAGTCATAATATTCCATTGTACGAGCCTCTGATTTTGTCAGTCCGGAAATCTATCTTTTTGCATGCTTTTCCAAATCTGCCATACTTGCCTAATCAGTCTATAGTGACCATATATCTGGTCTTTTTCATCTTGAGCATAAGCAATCTTGATAGTGTACCCTTGTCATTGTGTTACATGATTTTGTCAATTATATCTTAGCTAGTTCAATCAATCCTACATCAATCTAATCAACCTATTCTTCTTAGATCACATCTTATACATGATAGATCGTTCCTGAAACCAGATTTGGTCTCAATCACTTTACTCAATCATTACCTCAAATGAACAACTAGATCTGATTTGATCTTGACTTCTATATCACTTCTAGCTCTCGGTCACATTAATTGTAAATGCATGTTCAAACCAGAAGTTCTCGTAAGAAAGCTAGCAAAAGTAAGGACAATCTTACTCATTACAAACTAATCCATTCTTGCAAATCAAAATTGTCATAAATCTCCATGGCTACCTTGTCTCAAGAGAGAAATATATGACATTCAAGCCCAACAAAAAGATTCAATGAACCCTCTTGAGATAAAATTTCATGATATCAAGAACACCAGACTTCAAGAAATGCTAAAATAATTATATAAGGTGGAATAGAAAGTAATTAAAAATAAAAAGCCAAATCTCATACAAGATCACAAGACATCTTCACCAAGACAAAAAGATATTTATCCCCTAGATAGACAGTTTACACCTTTGGGGCAATCTATTGAGTCAGCTTTGGAAGAGATTCTTGAGCATAACCTTATCATATTGCCTAACAAGACCACATGGGGATGTGAATTTTTGAGTAATTATTATGCATATCATAGGCATAACAAACATAAGACTTCAATATGCATGGAATTAAAACATAAAATTCAAGACCTCTTTGATGATGGTGTTACTGAAATTGAAGATCCTAATAATTCACCTAAGGAGAAACTAGGTGTCATTACCAAGCATGATCAAAATTATGAACTTGTGTCTAGCAATGGCCCACATGTAGCCTCCATCTCTTCCATGATGCCTCCATCTCCTAAGGATTCTCAACAACAATCCTACCTTTCCCATGCCATTGACTGATGGAAACAAGAATGAACATAGTCAGTTCGGTCTAGTGCTCCGATCTCCAAACATACATATTGCATCCTGCATCAATTTGGCTAGTACATTTGCATTGCATCAAGCATCACATCAAACATTTATTCATTTCATATTATAAATACATCAAAAATACATAAAAATACATCCATACATGTTCATAAAAAGTGCATAAGTCATCCATACATAGAAAAATAACTACAAATCATAACATATAGCATCCAATCATATCGATGCATATCATATCACATATCACAATCATGTCGGAGTACAAAATTGGACTGTCTGTCCTAAGTATGGGCCGCAGGCTGACTACATAATATCAAGCTACATATGTCCACTATCTGTCATAAGGAGTACGTGCCTCTGTCACTAGGTCCTCCCTCTGTCCTCCTCATTCCTGCCATGTCTCACAGATGATGTCCCTCCTGGTCCTGGCTGTGGTGGTCTCATCGGTCCACTCACCCCCATGCTGCTCAATGACCTCCGAGAGCGTGACCTGCTCTCTATCCTTGATCGTGCCCGATATGAAGGTGTTCTCCGCTCCGGTGGAACTGCACTCTCATATAGTGTCCTCCAATACAGTCTCTCATCTCCAGTCTCTACCAGCATCTGTGCCATCTCCTATGCACTGGCATCCCTAATCGACCCAATGAACTCAATGACTCTCTGTCCCTCTCGCTGTGCCTGAGCTATGGTTGTATCTCGAGCCTCTGTGAGTCTAGCTATCTCCGTTCTGAACTACTCATGCTGTCTCTCCAATGTTGCAATATAATCCTGCTGACTCGCTATGGTAGCCCTGCACATGTCCATCTCCTATGTCCTAGCTATCTCTGGCTCTATGGGAATATCCTGCAATGTCTCCTGATCTGCTGCGTCTGGCTCATCATCATCCTCCCCACCATCATCTCCCTCATCATCCTCACCCCCATCTCCCTCATCCTCCTCATCACTCCCATCAACTCTGTCCTCATCCCCATCTCCCTCATCCTCCTCGTCCTCATCATCTCCCTCCTCTCCTGTGAGTGGGAAGTCCTCCTGTCTCCTCGGTACTGGAATATCAGGATCAGTCAAAGGCACTGGTCGTCGTCGTGCAAACCATATCTCATACTCCTCTGTAGTCCCAGCATCTACCACATCTGACATCCAATTCCACTATCTTTGTTGTAACTGTGCAAAGTCGGCATATGCTATGTGTGGCTGAATCATACTCCCCCACTGACTCGTCTCTCTGTGAGATCGGGGAAAGCATGCAGTCCTCCTAAGTACATCCTGTGTCTCTCCAAACTGTCGTCTGACCCTCTCTGGCAGGTACAACTCAATCACTCTCTGGCAATTTACTGGTCGTCCAATCAGGTACCTCTCCTGTCTGCAGTATGGTAGCTCATCATGATCATCTAACCATCCGGGGCAATCTCGATATGGCCTCCATATGAACTCTCTCAGTCTATCTAGCTCATGTCGCCAGTATAATGTGTATCCAAACGGACCCTATCTCAGTGCTCCCCCATAGCTATACACATATGGTCGGTGTGGTACAACCTGTCTCTCTGTAATCGGTCAACATATGGCAATGTGCTCAAATGCCCATACCTGTAGTAATGTGACTCCACAGCTCAGAGTCTGTACTCCCTGATATGCTATCTGATGCAGCTGGAAATACAACATAGCAAGTACACATGGTCCCCATGCGTACACTGTCCCCTCTATCACCATCCGCTCTAGTACTCTTCCCCAGCCAATAGGGAATCCATGTCCTCATCTATCCCCTGCTAGAAGACATGCTATCACAACTGCTATCACCACATATTGTCGGTCATACTCAGAAGCCATGCTCTCCCAACCGATCTCCCTCTCGACAATGTCCAGATCATCTGCGTCGCACTCAAATAGACTGCATAATGCATCTCTACCTGTCACTGGGTCATATTCTATCATCTCCCCATGTATCGGACTGCGGAGGATGCGCCATACATCCTCTAGAGTCACTGTCGCCTCGCCAGTTGCCAAATGGAATGAGGAGGTCTCCAAGTGCCATCGCTCTGCCAATGCGGTAAGAAATCCTATGTTTGCCCTAATCTTGGGCATGTATGTGATGTAATATATCCCCAATCCTGCTAATGTGTCTCTCTCTATGCTCCTGAGTCTATGTCGTAGCATGAAACACTCAGGTCGATTCTCCCACGTGATCAACGGATATTGTCGACTCTGCATCACAATCGGGGCATCATTTTGTCAGTTTTAGGGTTTTCTTCTACGGGTTGCATATCCTCATTTTCATGTCTAATCAGGGTGTTTTTCATCTACATTGGCCTATCCTACCCCTCTCCCCCCTTGTCAGGTCATTTGCATGCAGTTTTGAATCAAAAGTGAGTCATTTTTGGACTCTTGCGCTTGTGTCAGAGAAACTGCGCTTGTGTCAGGTAAATTGCGCTTGTGTCTTCCTACACAAGCGCAGAACACCCTACACAAGCGCAAGATTAGATGACACAAGCGCAGAAGTCATCTTTTGCATCCCCTGTGGGCCCCGCAATGTCCCGTAAGCCATCAAAATTCATGAAATTCAAAACATGGGTTTTTGAGATACATACCGCTACTCCTGCGTCGTCCGGTCGTCTAAATGTGCATACACATTCTTTGAGGTGATCCACCATTGAAATGTTTGCCATCTGTCTGCAAGTGTCCTTGTCCAGAGCAACAAATCCTCCTCTTTAGCTAGTGCAAATGAGCAATTTTCACCCTCTTGGTCACATTTATAGCTCTTTGTCATTGCATAGATGGACGTGCATCCTCTCCATCTTATGTTGGTCGCGGTCTTGTGCACCTTACATTGCTTGTCCTTCATGCATCCGATCTGCGATTGTCAGTCTGTTCGATCCTATCATTTTTATCGATCAATTGGCCTCTTTTTCGCATGTTTCCGGCCAATTCCTCGAGGGGGCATGCATATGTCATTATTAGTGTCTGGGGCATTTTCATTATTGTTCTTTGAAACAACGCTTAAAATCGCATTGTCTCAAAGAGGGGCAAAATGTAGACACCCAAAAATGGTCAACGCTTGCGAAGTCATACTTTAACATTTACGCATTGCCTCATTTTAGGTTTTTGCGTCACATTAACATTTCTCCTATGATTCGCACTTGGTCTTTATCATTTACAAACATTGAGTCATTCTTCTACATTCTTCAATCATCTCGTCCTCAAATTTGGTCTTGTCGACAACATTATCCAGTCATGATTTTGATCGATTTTATCTTGTTGCATCAATGAGCATGCTTATTTGTTATCATTTTGGGCATCGTCAATCCTAATTAGGGTTTTGTCCTCTTTTCAATCTTGTCATCATGCGATCGATTTGTCATCGATCATTGTCATTGTTCGATCTTGTCATTTTGCGATCGATTTGTCATCGATCGTGGTCATTTTCAATCTTGTCATCTTGCAATCTATTTTGTCATCGATTCTTGTCCTCTTGTCGATCTTGTCATTTTGCGATCATTTCGTTATGTCAATTTGGATCAATTTGTCATTGTTCGTCGTCAATTGGCGCATTTATCAAATCATTTATCACATTGGTCATTTATCAATCCAAAATCAAATCAAATCGAGCCAATTATCTTTCAAGACCTAATTCGTCTTCCAGGGTTTTGTGATTTAATCATTTAACCTTGTGTGTCATTTCTTCCTTTAGGATTAAATAATTTATTTATTTATCCTAGGTCTTCATGTCGCAATTAAATGTTTCATTTGATTGGCTAATTAATTATTCCTCTTTTTGTGAATTAATTAATAAATGAAAAAGTATTAATTGATTCACCTAATTTCCTAATCTTTCATCAATTTTCCCTCTTTGTGAATTAATTAATAAATGAAGAATTATTAATTGATTTCCTAATCTTTCATCAATTCTCCCTCTTTGTGAATTATTAATAAATGAAAAATTATTGATTAATTCACTAATTTCTAATTTTCATTAATTTCCTAATTTCTAATTTCTAATTCCTAATTCCACCTATTTTCTAATTTCCTAATTGCAATTCCACCTAATTAAATTGTCTTTAGTGCTCCCTATTTTTGTGCTTCATGCGTCATACTCTTGACATAGCAATTTGTCATAGAATTTGTCTTGACATAGCAATTTGTCATAGAATTTGTCTTGACATAGCAATTTGTCATAGAATTTGTCATAAAATTGTCATAAATCTTTGCATAGCAACATGTCATAATTTTTCTATTCTTGATTTGAATTTCTATTCGAATCACTATCATGCTAATTTGTTAATTTCTCCAAATTCTCTATAAATTGGATGATCTTCATCAATCAAAGGGAATCCCTATTAGACTATCAAATTTATGCTTCTAGTACTCTTGAGCTTTTCATCAATGTCAATCTTGCTTTCAATTGTATGTGCACTTGTAGGTGAGATCCACAAATCCATTTGAAGAGGAAAGAAGAACAATGGAGCCGCATGGAAGAAGCATCCAAATCGTCATCTGGTTTGCATGATATTTGCTTTTGAATGCTTTGTTTTTATGTCTCTATTGAGTGTGCTTAGGATTAGATCATTGCAATGTGTGATTGAGCTAATAATGAATAATATGTCCTTTTATATATTGCTTTGATGACTTCCTAATTCCGATGCTACATTAATTGGTGAACCCGACGCGAATACTAACCTTCTAACCCCTTTACTGTGTTTTGGAGTGCTTCTAAGTTGATTTTGCAAGTCAAAAACCCAAAAACAGGGTCGTGCAGGGTATTCTGGACACTTCTGCGCTTGTGTCCTGCATCTTGTGCCTGTTTCATGCATCTTGTGCTTGTGTAGGTGACATCTTGCACTTGTGTCATACATCTTGCGCCTGTGTCATGAGTTCTGCGCTTGTGTAAAGTCCAAAACAGAGGTGAAAAATGCAGTGTTTACTTGAAATTTTTGGTGTTTTTGCATTCTATTTTCTGTGCTTTGGATTTTGGTACTAATTATTTGTGCAGAATCTTGGCATACGCATGAAAAAGACAACAAATCAAACTACTAACATGTGTTATGCAGAATCGATGGTCAAAGACAACAAATCAAACCTCTAACTTGGGTTTTGCAGGTTGCCTTGGAGAAACAACCAAACTGTGTGTTTGAGATTTTTAATTAGGCACTTAGTGATTTATAAGTAGGTTGGAATGAACATTTGTTTTCTTTGATTGTTAAGTATGACATTGGAGTAGGAGAGTATGCTCTCATCCTTCTTAGGATGATCAGAAATCCAGATCTTCGATACCATGCTTGTGTTGTTGATTGAGTGTCTCCTTTAGAGGGCCTGCCTTCCCGACCACTTTGCTTTTGCAAGAAAGTGATAATTGTGAGAAGGGAACAACCCAAAGTGAGTACGGATAGAATACCTTGGCATTCTAACTCACTATAAAAAAATACCCGATGAGCGAAAGCTTTGAAGGAAGTGTTACGTGGGAATTGCAGTTACTTGGGAAGTGATGCCCCTTGAAACTCTTTCTCATATCAACATCTAAGTAGGGCCTCTTGGTCTAAATCATGCTTGTGCGACTACATTTGTTTGGTATCTTGATGGGCTTAATGTCTCAATCATGCTTGCATGACATCAAGGAGTAACGCTTAACAGAAATCCTTACTAAACACCTTGTTTTAGAGGCCAAAAACCCTTCTAGTTGCTTGAGAAGGACAAATTTGGATACTTGGAAGAGATACTAAGTTTGCCATGGGGAGATTCCATGGGGACTGATGCTTGGCTGCCCTAAGAAGTGAGTGTCGTGGAGGGGAGCCCGTGGGGTCAAGCATCTATGTATTCTCCTTGAATCCCATAATGAGTCTACCTCTCAAGTACCTAATGTCCTTGCCTACCATAAGAAATGTGGAAATGAGCATGATTGTCTTGAGTCTAAGTTGTAATATCTTGTATTCTTTGATTGTCAAAAGTTGAATTTTATCCCATTTCAAAAAGCAAAACAAATTGATCCAACATAAGCTTAAACATAAGAGTATTTCATCCAACAAAAATTCAACAAGATTCAAAGATCATCTTCCTAAAACATGGTTATCCAACATTGTTCAAAAACTTGTCTCAACATTTATGTCACTTACATTTAGGTTCATCCTAGGTTGCATTTTGCAAAGTCATTGTCAAGTACCAAGGTTAAGTGTCATCTAAGTTATACTCCTTTTCTTATCCATTTGCATGTGTCCTCTTGCATTAGAGTAATATCATTGTCATACATTCATGTTTGCATACCCTAAGTCTCTTCATTGAGCTTGAATCATTATCATATTATAGTAGGGTCCCTTTCATAGTAATTGTCCCTTTGCATATAGTGTCAAAACTAGGTTTTTCTATACTTGAGTAATCCAAATCTTTGATAAACCCTAAGTCATTGTTAGGAGGTCTAGACCTTATCAAATCTTTTGTCCTTTTGTCATCAATATCATTTTGTCAAACCTAGCTTAGTATCCAAGCATATAGGGGAGACATTGTCATCTTGTCTTTTATCACTTAAGTCCTTTTGTCCTTTGAGGTCTAGACATCATTCCAATTTCCTAAGGGTCTCTTTTAGATTTGCATTCATAAGTTTGTCAAAATCTTCAAAAACAACCAAAAACATAGGTTGCATTTGCATCTATTTAGTTTGCATTTAGTTGCATATCATATATTATCCTTAAAAAATTCCAAAAACATTGCATTTGCATAAGTGACATGCCTGTTGAAACAAGATCACAATCTAAGAAGATGGGAGAACCAATGTATCAACCCATGGACAACATAGCAAATTCGCAGTTTCAAACTAGCCAAACAATGCAAGTTGAAGGTTCATCAAACACATCTCTACCACCATATGGAACGGTTCAACTTGGACCACCACCATTATATGAACCAGTGTTTGTACCTATGAAACCAGGACAAGGGAGTGTCCCACCAACTCCTAGAGGGAATGCACCTTTCAATTGGAATCAACCAAACTTGCAACATGATATTCAAACTCAAACATTATATGAAGAACAAACTCTTTCGCAAGGATTTGGTTTAGATCAAGGCATCCAACAAGAAGTGAATCCAAATATCCAACCAGACTCTTCATCCGATTCTGATGATTCAGATGATATTGACATGTTCCTTCAAGATCCAAAGATAACAAAAAAAATGGATAAGTTCTTGAATAAGGTCTTTAAGATGTTTCCACAAAAGTATCTTAACATGATGAGTAATGTGGCTTCCTCAAATGATCAAATTAATGTGCAAACACAACAAGGCAGTGAGCTGTTAAGTTTCTCCTCACATCCAAATGAAGAAAATGTACAACAAGCAACTCAACCTACCTTGATGAGTAAACGTGCTTTAAAGGAATTGACAGTGACTATTCCTCAAAAGTCACCGTTTGAGACGATAAATAATCCATTATTCAATACAACGCCTACAATACAAGATCAAATGAAGACCACGCAAATATCGACAATGGTTCCTCAACAAGAAGTAGTTCTTAATATGCATAAAATTGGATCAACATCTAAGATACAAGAAAGCTTCACAACTGGAATGCCTAATGTCAATAATGTCCAAAGCAATTCCACGATGCAAAAAAGTTCTTATGTCCCGCTAAGTTCACTATCTTTGTCAAACACTATTGCGACAGATCCTTCGATAATGGCGACACAAAGAGCTACGGATAGTGCTTTGTACCAACAAAAATTGTTGCAACGATCGAATAATATACAAAAGGTACAATTGAATGTACAAATAAATGACGTGCAACAACAACAATATCGCATTCGACAAGAAATTGCAGCGCCTTCGGCACCATTACAAGTTAACACAAACTTGCAACCATCACAATGGATTGGACAAACAACGCAGCAAGTTAATGCAAGTGCTATACCCCATCCTAAGGAGAAGCAACGAAAACCATCTAAACAAAGTTTTTTACAAATGATGGGATATACACCACAACAACAATTGGCACAAAGTCAACAAATTCCTATTTATCAGCCTCAACACCAACATGTGCCACAATATGTGCCAAGGCAAACAAGCTATTCTACTTTACAACCGCAAGTGGCGCCTATGCAATATCAACAGCCTACTCAATTGCAATATCAACCCAGGCTCCAAGAAGCACAACAAAAAGGTCAATATCAAAGCATAGCACAACTGCAACAACAAGAGATGTACCAAGAACTTTATGTGCCGGAAACATCAAAAATGCCCATTGCAGAGTATCAACAACCGATCGGAAATGTGGTATATCAACAAAGAATACCAATTGGGATTAATGATGGACCTCTAAAATCTGATACAATTACACAACAACTTGAGATGTTGCAACGAAAAGTTGATGCATTAGAAACTAAAGGAACAAAGAAATTGTATACAGATCAAGATTTATGTCCTAATCCATTTGATAAGAGTGTATACATGCCTCCATTCCCTAAGCATTTTGAGGCACCCAACCTTGAGAAATATAAAGGGAATGGCAATCCAAAAGATCACATTCGAGCATTTTTTGCGGCATGTACGGAAGTGAGCTATGAGGAGACATATTTAATGCGATTATTTGCACAAAGTCTCACAGGACAAGCCATGGATTGGTATTCACATTTGCCCAGAAATATAAAGACTTGGTCGGAATTGGCTCAAAAGTTTTTATCTCATTTCGCGTTCAATATCGACAGTGACGTGACTATGTCGGATTTATGCAATACCAAACAAAAGCAAGGTGAACCATTAGTGACTTTCTTGCAACGCTGGCGAAGCTTGTATAGTCGTTCTTCTCTCGATATACCTGAAGAACAGCAAGTGAATCTGTTTATCCAGAATTTGGTCCCAGAAATGATGTATGAGCTAAAATTGAAAAGTCCTAGTACTATAGAGGACCTCATTAAGAAAGGAATGAGTATTGAAACGGCTCTTGTGGCTAAAGGAATTATCAAGCTCAACAAAGACAATGACAACACAAATTATTTAGGGGATCGAAATAGATTTTGGTATAAGAACAAGAATGTCACTAATGATGGTGTTGTTGATGCGAGAGCGGTCAATGCAAATCAACCTCCATTCACAATCAAGAAGTTGAGTGTTCCTAACATGTCCACTATGGAACAAAATCAAGCACCAAGGAGCAATGTTACTCAACAGCAGCAATATCAACAAAATGCTCAACAACAGCATACTCAACAATATAATCAACAACAAGGCCAACAACAAAATCAACAACGCAAACCCTTCCGATCGCGGGATGGGCCTCCTCGACAATTTACGCCATTGGGAGAGCCTATCGAATCAGTAATGAAGCAATTAATACAAGAGAAATTTATCAAGCTACCAGATATTAAAGTAGAACCAGCGGTAAAGCCGCATTGGTGGAATGATAATGCGTACTGTGAGTATCATCGGTCCAAAGGACATAAAACTGCTTCATGTTTTCAACTAAAACATATGATTCAAGATTTATTGGAGCAAGGAGTAATTGAGATAGATCCACCCCATCCGACCTCCAACACTGATCATACCATTTTCAAAACTCCTTTGCTTGATCATGACAAGGGTAAAGCGTCTTCTTCCAACTCTTCTCAAACGGCCAATTATGCAAATACCGGTTATCACAATGTTATTAATTGTTTTAATGTGTCAAATGAGTATGTTTCCACCTTGCGAATAAAAGAACAAGATCCTTCTTGTGTTGTTACCACTCGTCGGTCCAAAATCGTCTTGAAAGGAGCTCCTGCCGCTCCTCCCAAACCAATTCCTGCAAGTCAGTATAATTTTTTGGATCATCTAGGAAAAATGCAGTTATGGCCACATGAATCCAACACCTTCAAGAGGATGCCCTATTTGGTATCTTTCCCAAAAAGGGGGTTGCTAGACCCTTTCGATCATGTTTATCTCTGAACATGAAAATGAGCTATCAAAGAAAGAAAATAACACTCTCCTACTACCAAGAGATATTAGCAGTGAACAAGACAATTTCATGGTCCTAGGTTTACGAATAAATTCCAAGCAATTTAAAAATTGTCGGTCTCTTCTTTTCCTTTTGTCATTGGCTCAAAATATGCAAAATTCCATTAGCTAGGTAGAAAGGGAAATTATTTCAAAACTCTAGTCAATGGTATCATTTAGCATATCCATTTTTTTACTAGGTTAGGTTAGGATAGGATTAGTTAGCCACTTTTTCATTTCCAAGAATTTCTATTGTGTATTTACTTCCCTTCATGGATTACATTGTTTAGTCTTAAGTTTAAACCTAAGTATAATTGTGCACAATGTTGACCCTTAAAATGCCTTGACTCAAGGTTTCATAATTATTAGATAAAAGATCTTCACACTCTATTACTTTCCCATGTGCATTTTCAAAGAATAAAACATAATAAGGTTCAAATAGGGATGCTTTGAGTTGTAATTTTGCATGATTCAACTAACAAGCATGCCCTACTCATCACTGTCTTTTGTACATAGTGATTGAGGGCCCTAGTTTAAAATTAATACATGGTAAAAGTAAACATAAATTTCCACATTTCATTATTGAGATGGTGTCTTTTATTTTAGATATTAATGTTGTTCTTTCATGCATAAATTACTTTATAAATCTTATTGATTTCTGAACTCATCACAAGTATTATAAGAAATATATTTGTACAAAAAAAAAGAAATAAATTACGATGAAAAGAAATGAATACCTTTCCATAAAGTTTCATTTGAATATATTTGTGCATTCAATTAAATTATTGTTTGAAATAAAAGCAAAAAAAAAATCATGTTTTTAACTTGTAAAAAGTAAATTGAGTTTATTTATTTAGTGTTTAGTTCAATGGTCATTACAGAGGTAGAGATGGAGTTCAAGTTGCTCCAATTATTGGTCCACCACTAGTAGTGGGAGGGGATGGATGTTAATATTGAGGATGTTTAGGAGACCAAGGAGGAGGCAGAGGATAGTGATGATACCTCATCAAATTCTTTTATCTCTAATGATTTAGACTCTGGTGATGTGGATGACGATGATGATCATGATGAGGGTGGTGTTTCTACCATGCCAAATATACAGGTTTTTGATGTTGGGTTGTAGGATATACAAGTAGGCAATGATGTCGCACGGATCCCAAATCTATAGGTTGTGAGAACTCAAATTCTGGTGTTACAAGGACAAATTGTTTGGTTATATATATAGTGGGGTACAGAGCCAAGGATAGAGAAACTTTGATGTAGGAGTAGACTAAGTGGATATAGGAGCATAATGATCTTATTGCAAAGAGGGATGTTTCTATTGCAAAGAGAGTCCACCTTCAAGTTGAGAGGGATGATGTGGTTGTTAGGGCATAGAGAGTGAAGGAGATCTCTCAAGCATTTATTGACAGCATGGAAAATGATAGTGTCAGGGATCTTGGGCACCAGTTTTATCAAGTACTCTAGGAGAAACACTACAGGAGGTGTCTTTATGAGAGTGTTGTCCCTAAGGATCAGAGAGAACCTAGCTATAAGTCACATAGCTAGAGTCAATCATAAGCTACTACTAGTAATGGGGGTGTTATGGGACCACCGCCAATGCCACCACTACCTATTGGAGCTTCTGGGGCAGGTTCGTCTAGACCTACTAAGTCAATGGGTGGAGGGAGCACCAGTTGACACTCATTTAATATTATGGTCATTTTGATTGATTCTCTAGGCTCAAATTTTGACATTGTACTCTAACACGTATTTTGTCATTATATAAGAAAAATCGTGCACATATATATGAGATGTAGTGTATATATATATATATATATATATATATATATATATATATATATATATATATATATATATATATATATATATATATATATATATATATATATATATATATATATATATATATATATATATATATATATATATATATATATATATTTTGACATCATATTTTGATATATATGTATATATACATATATATGAGATGTAGTTTTGGTGGCAATATTATATGATGTGCATTATTTTTCCTATATGATTCTTTGATGTTTATTATGTGAGGGATGATTTATGATACATGTGTGATTTATATGTTCTTTGAAGTATGTATGCACTTAGTGATGTTTTTATGCTCATTATTATATATGATATGCAATCTATATTCAAGATGTCTTGGAATTTATTATGGATACAAATTATTATATGTATGTGTTACAAGTGTGGTTGTTGTTGCACCAAAAGATCGACTTGATAATGTTTGATACAACCACTAGACTCATAGAATCCATAGGAGGTGATTAAGCCATGTCACAAACCCAAGTGTTGTGTTGCACAACGCAAGGAGACCAAGGGTGCACACCTTGCAACAATCCCTCCCAGCGCAAGCAAGGGGTTTAAACATTTTACAAAGCTCTGATACCACTTGTGCAAATATTCATCGATCAATATGCTAGCTCAGAGGAATATTCAACAGTAGCAATTCAGACTATAAAGATAGCTTGCAGAGCCCAAAAAGATCAACCTGTTAATGTCTAATACAACCACTAGACTTATAGAATCCACAGGAGATGGTTAAGCCATGTCACAAACCCAAGCGTTGCATTCCACAACACAAGGAGACCAATGGTGCACACCTTGCAATAGTATGTATGTGATGTATGTTGCATACTAAAATTTTATATGCAAGATGATATGTCTTTTTATTGCTTTTATTTATATATGTAATGATATGATGAAATGCAATGCAAATGGTATGTCATGATGTATTATGATATTCTTATACTCTAACATGTGTATGAATGTAGAGTATACTTATTTTTGCATGCCAGAGTACTATGCCAAGCATGCCTATGTGCTTCGATGGAAGAATAATTAGTGAGGGAAATGAATCAGTATGAAATCAAGAATGATTAACGAATAGAATCAATTGATTAATATAATAGTTGATATGAGGAAAACTATCACAAATTCTTGTGTTTCTTAGGTAGGGCAACAATTTCATCATCGAGCCTTATTATGTACCAATGGAGGATTGTACACCGAGGTATGAGTAACCAAGGTGTAAATGCTTTCCCATTGCAGTAACAAACATGTAGTAGACAAGAAGTGAATCCATTCATTATGGGTTTGTTGTACTAAGGGTTGAGGTATGCACAAAAGTCACAAGAATAGTTATCTCTGACTTCATTTTTTGCATAGGATACTTGGCGAATGAACATACCAACATAGGCACCCAAAAAAACCTATGCCCCATAACTTCATGGAAACACACCAAAAACAACAAGCAAAGAAAAAGGATCATGATCCATCCAATCCTCTAGTCACTTGTGGAAATCCTTGAGTAGAATAGGAACATGACCCAAGACAAATTGATAAAAGATAAGACTAACTCAACCAATGAACCACCAGCCATACTGATCTTTGTCAATGTTGATTGCTTGATGTGATGATGATGACGAAGATAGTGTTTGGTTCTAGAAATTTAATATCATGTATAAGAAAGATCTGTCTATTTTCGAGTGTACCTTTCCTTGTATAAGAAAAAATTATTAATGTAGATAGGGATTGATCAACTAATTGACAAGACATGATCGGTTTGGTTGTATACTTGATTGATATGTTCATCAGTTATTGCTTGATTTGATTGACATGACACTTTGATATGTTGTGTATCTTCTTAGATGTTTGATATTGCAAGGGATGGTTTATTTTAGATTTTCTTAATTGATTATTCAATTTTTAGGTCTTTTTTTAAAGACTTTTTACGATTTTTTCAAGTGATTTTATGATTTTTTAGGATATTTTATGATTTTTAAGATAACAATTTAAGGTTTTGCCCCTATTCAGGACTAGGAACATTTAGCATAGAGATGGGGAGTTGTAAACTGAGGTATGAGAAACCAAGGTGTAAATGATTTCCCATTGCAGTAATAGACATGTAGTAGACAAGGAGTCAATCCATCCATTCTTGGGTTCTTGTACTAAGGGTCAAGATATGTGCAATAGTCACAAGCATAGTTATATTTGACTTCATTTTTTGCATAGAGTACTTGCCAAATGAATGTACCAACATAGGCACCCAAAATACATGTTCCCTAGAACTTCATGGAAATACACCATAAAAAAAAACAAAGAAAAATGATCATGATCCATCTTGGCTCCTCTAGTCACTTGTGGACATCCTTAAGTAGCATATGAACATTACCCAAGAAAAATCGATAAAAGATAAAACTAACTTGACCAATAAGCCAGCAACCATACTGATCTTTGTCAATGTTGATTGCTTGATGTGATGATGATAATGATGAAGATAGTGTCTAGTTCCAAAGATTTCATACCCCGTATAAGATTGATCTGTCTTTTTTTAAGTATACCTTTCCATGTATAAGAGAAATTGATGAATGATAGATAGGGATTGATCGATCAATTGATAAGGCATGTGATCGGTTTGATTGTAGACTTGATTGATATGTTTGTTTGTTATTGATTGATTTGATTGACATGATGCTTTGATATGTTGTGTATCTGCTTAGATGTTTGTTATTGCAAGGGAGTTTGATTTTCTTGATTGATTATTCAATTTTCCTTTTTTCAAGACTTTTTATGCTTTTAAGGATTTTTCATGATATTTTATGATATTTTATGTTTTTTTCAGGATATTTTATGATTTTTAAGATAATGATTAAAGGTTTTGGCCCTAGTCAAGACTAGGACCATGTAGCACAAAGATGGGGAGTTGGACTGAATAAGTGTGGTAAATGGTCTCTGACATCGAAGACAATGCACCTCAGGCCATGAGAGATATGTTGTTATTTTTTACTATGGATGGTGTGATGAGAATAGTGGATAGATATGACTAGCCAAATAAAATACTACTGGACGGTAGACTTGTGACCTCTTACACATGGTGCATGTTTGTTAGGTTTTCACCATGGTACTTACCCAAAACACTTGTTTGCTAGGTTTTCACTATAGGGTGAATTTTTTCTCTTACTTTTTTCCTCTTTTTTCCTCTTTTTTCTAAATTTTTTGTGGTCACACAAGACGCTTGTTTACCAATTTTTCATCAAGCTGACTATTTTTTTGTATTTTTATGATTTGTTGTTCTTTTTTATATTTTTCCATTTTTTTTAACTTTTTGACTCTATGATTCTTTGAGTTTCAAGCATAATAATTCTTCATGTGCATTTTGTTGTTTGGTTTAGGAAATGGTTCACCTTCTATAGTAGATAGTTGATAAGCCCCATTTATGTAGGTTCCTATGATGACATAGGGTCCCAACCAGTTAGGCTTAAATTTTCCAAGTCTTTCTTTTTCTACAAGATTCCTCTAATTCTCTTTTAAGACTAGGTCTCCAATATCAAAGAAGTGGATTAATATCCTCTTATTATAGCTCCTCCTAAGGTGATTTTGATATTCTTGAAAATGATTGAGGGTTGTTGGTGTAAATAATTATTCATCTTGGATATTATTACACCTTACTTAAGTTTACTTAGGTACATGAATTTCATAGTAGTTTGAGTATGAGACACTTGGGATAGTGTGTGTAGGAGAATTTCCACCTTTTATGGTGTGATCTTGTTGTTACACTCCACATTCAGTGGGTGATCCACCTCATGTAAAATATTATATTGTTTCCTACCTACCCACACCTATTTCCTACCTACCCTTGTTTCTTATTGAGCCACATGTCATGTTTGTGTGCTCACATATCCATATAGCCTTCCCTATATAAGCAGGCTCATATTCATTGTATGTAACGATTGATGATCCAGTTGATCAGTATTTTCATCTTGATAGAATATAGTTTATTTCTATCATATATTTTGTCTCTCTTATTTGTGCTTTCCATTGCCTCTTGATCTTGGAAAAATCTCACATGGTATCAGAGTCATTAGAGTGTCATTGGTTTGCTAATTGAGAGAAATTTGATGCTATTTGGGGTTGTGTATTTTGGATTTTTCTATTGTAGGTTATTATTGAAGCTTGATGGGTCAAATCTGAGGTTACCATTGGATTGAGAAGGTCCAAGAAAGTCAGTTTTGCATTTTGTTTCATCCAAATCGGACTTCGGAGGCCAAATCTAGAGGCATTTGAAGTTTGACACTGCGCCGAAAATTTTCCAGAAATTATAATTTTGCAGGCAATTTTCAAATAGCGATATCTCACTCATCCAGACTCATTTTTTCGAGCAATTTTTTTTTCTTTTGGGGTAGAATTTTGTGATATGTACAATGGTACAGGAGTTTTCTGATTTTTGGATACAGGTTTTTGGAAATCGTGAAATCCTAATTTTTACAACTTTGGAGGCTTCGTTTGGGCTCATATGGACTCCTTTTCAGGTGCCATTTTTTTTGAAAGTGCATATTTTTTCATCTACTTTCATAATTTGTCATCTATTTGTAGTGATTTTGAGTAGAAATTGTACTTTCAGTATTTGGTCGTTCTTGGCATATTTGGTACTTGCATTTTGCTTGGATCTCGGTTTAGATCACTAGCAGTATTTGTTGAAGTCTCTTAGATCTCAGTTTAAGAAGTTGTAAATTGAAATCAGAATTCCACTTTACCTTGTTTTGCAAGTGGCCTATTGTTTACACACTAAGTATAAAGTGCCAAAATCACCATTTTGTGGGGATTTCTTGATTGAGTATTTTTGGGGGGTGTCTTGTGTGATTGTGCCTCTCTCTATCTTGTGTTTTTTCATTTTGGTGCTATGGGTTCTCCTAAATTTCCACTTTTAACTCCTCATAATTATGCATCATGGAAAATTAAGGCATGGAGTAAACTAATGAAAAAAGGACTCATTCATTATGTAAATGAAACTATTATAGCACCACCTGATTCTAATGCTCAAATTGAATGGCTTACTAAGAATGCTATGGCACTTGGAACTCTTAGAAAGTATGTATCAGATGACCTCATTTTTCACATTGATAAGTGTACAACAATTAAAGAGGCTTGGGATATTTTTTAGAAAATGTATGGTCAAGTTGATGAGATTAAGGGCTACAAGCTTGATAGTGAACTCACAACTTTGGATCCCAAGGATTTTGATACAATCCATGATTATGTCACAAAAGCAACTGGGCTAAGAGCAAACCTAAAGGATTGTGGAATTGACAAAAAGGATGCTCAATTGGTTTATAACTTATTGGACAAGCTTCCTTCAGAGTATGCAGCCTTTGTATCTAGCTTTCACACCCATAGGTTAGCTCAAGGTTCCTCATACACTTCTCCCTCATTTGATTCATTCATGGAGATGTTTATACTTGAGCAATCTAAGTTGACCACGATGGGGATTCTCAAATCTTCAAAGTCACAAGCTTTCATGGCTAACAAAGGGAATCAAAGTAATCAAGTAAAAGGCAAGAATCAAAAGCAACCTAAGTCTAAACCACAACAAGATGGAGCACAATCTTCCTCTCCACAATAAGGTGATTCACCATTCTCACCTAAGAGGAAATCATATAAGGACAATATTTTTTTTGGATATTGCAAGAAGTCAAGACATGATGAACATCATTGTTATAAGAAGGATATTGATGAGCTGAAGAATCTTCTTGAGAAGAATAGAATCAACCTACATTCTAGAATGTCTGCATCGGCTTCTTCTTCCAAGGATAAAGGAAAGGATCACTCTTTTGGGACAGATAAAGGAAAGGGACAAGCTCTTTGTGCTACTACAAGTCATGATTCAGGGAGATGGCTTCTAGATTCAAGGGCTTCTCATCATATGGCATCTTTGCAGTCTATGTTTTCTACATTTGAGCCTTGCCACATGCCGTAGATTTTGATGGGAAATCATACATACATGGATGTGATTGGGAAAGGATCTATTGTCATTGGGGATAACTCCTTCAATGATGTATTGTGTGTAACCCACTTGACAAATAATCTTCTTTCCATCTATCAAATCACACATGGGGCAACTAGGAAAACTATGGAGTTCACACCTGATTCAGTTATCATTAGAGACTTGGAGAGTGGAGCTATCATTGCAACTGGGGTGGTTGATCATGCATCTCGGTTGTACTCTTTTTCAGATTTTGGTCCTATTGATAAGGTTGGTTCTTCCTATGTTGATGATTCAGATTTTGAGGAGAAGTTTGGGCATTTGAACTTGGGGATTCTCACATGTGATCTCATTCTTGAGCCTTTCATTTCATCTCCTTCTATTGATATCACACCACCTATTGCACCTGATGATGCAGCTAGTGCGACAGTTTTGCCTTCTTATGATTCAGTGCAGCAAGATATTTCATGTCTTCCAACTTCAGTTGATTGGGATGCCTACTTGACAGACATTGCAGGTTTATTTGTGGACTCCTACATTGCAGATTTGGGAGACACCATTCATGACATTCATCTTCTCTTTGATAAAGATGGTCCTTCTTTGATTGTTGTGAGGGATAACTTTGACCCTCTTGTGCATTCTCTACATGATCAATCTTTAGAAGTTGACATGATTGTGGATACTTTTGTACAACACTTGGAGGAGGTCTCTTTATCTTTTGAGGAGACATATGAGTCTTTGGATATTGCTCTACCTTCATCTCCACTAGATCTTGGAGTGCCTTTTTCAGTAGTGTGGCACAATTTACCACCTTTGGAGGGGGTACCTTTCAGCATCGACATGGGGACACTTGAGCAGTTTTCAGAGATTCCTTTCATCATGAGTAATTTTGCTTCATCTTCCCTTCATGGTTGGGGAGACTTCATGGATACACCTTTGGTTGTGTTTCTTCCTAAGGGGAGGAATGTTGTTCGACATTCATGGAGCAGTTTCTCCATTCATCTTCGAGCTTCTATCATTGGTGCAGATTCCAAATTGAGGGGGGGCTTCCTAGTCTCTCTTCTTCTTCTCTCATATGGGGGGGACTTTTTCCTCACATGGTATTTTGTCCTTCACATACTTCTATGAGAGTTCTTTGTATCTAGTTTTCATCTCTCTTTTGGGGGAGGGTTTTTTCCCATTGGGTTTTTCTCTCTTTCCCCACTTTGTGAGAGATTTCCTTGCATTGGTTTTCATGCATTTTCATTTGTACCTGGGTACCTAACATGGCCTCATAGCTGGGACCCATCTTGTATTGCTTAGTTGCATAGTAGACTTAAGTGCATTCCCCTAAGTTGCACTTAAGGGGGGGTGTTGGTGTAAATAATTATTCATCTTGGATATTATTACACCTTACTTAAGTTTACTTAGGTACATGCATTTCATAGTAGTTTGGGTATGAGGCACTTGGGTGTTTGTGCCACATTGGGATAGTGTGTGTAGGAGAATTTCCACCTTTTATGGTGTGATCTTGTTGTTACACTCCACATTCAATGGGTGATCCACCTCATGTGGAATATTATATTGTTTCTCCTACCTACCCACACCTATTTCCTACCTATCGTTGTTTCTTATTGAGCCACATGTCATGTTTGTGTGCTCACATATCCATATAGCCTCACCTATATAAGCAGGTTCATATTCATTGTATGTAATGATTGATGATCCAGTTGATCAGTATTTTCATCTTGATAGAATACAGTTTATTTCTATCATATATTTTGTCTCTCTTATTTGTGCTTTCTGTTGCCTCTTGATCCTGGCAAAATCTCACAAGGGTATTTTGTTGTTTCTCATCAAGAAATCCCAACTCCTACAACCTTGCAAACCAGTACTCTTCATCTGGAATGAGATTTTGCAATGAAACTCTAAGTGAAGGTAGCTCAACCTTGATGGGTAGTTTGGCTTCAAACCCATACACAAGGGGAAACAGGGTTGCATCTGTGAGAGTGTGGACACAAGTTTGGTAAGTCCAGATGGTGGGATTAAGTTGTAGGTGTAGTCATGACCAACATCATTGACAACTTTCTTAATGATTTTTAGAATGGTTTTGATAGTTGCCTCAACTTGACCATTACTTTGAAGGTATTACGGTGTGGAAAAGTGGTGTTGGATGTGGAATTGTTC
Source organism: Cryptomeria japonica (assembly GCF_030272615.1). NCBI lineage: Eukaryota > Viridiplantae > Streptophyta > Pinopsida > Cupressales > Cupressaceae > Cryptomeria > Cryptomeria japonica. Next base: position 644,654,230 of record NC_081414.1, read on the forward strand.
GTAGAGTTCATGGATGTCTTGGTTTTTGAAATCACGACCATTATCTGTGATAATGGATTGGGGTACTCCATACTAGCATATGATGTAATTGAGTAGGAATTTGGCTATTTGTTTATCAGTTATGTAAGTAAGTGTAACTTTTTCCACCCACTTGGTGAAGTATTCAGTGGCATTGAGTATGAACATGTGTTCATTTGACGATGTTGAGTTAATCTTCCCCATGAGGTTGATTCCCCATTGGGAAAAGGGCCATGGAGACATTATTGGCTATAGATCTTGTATTGGTGCATGAATGAGATCTCCATGCATCTGATATTGTTGGCATCGCTGAACAAACTTATAAGCATCATTTTCCATAGTCGGCCAATAGTACCTAGTTCACACGATATTTTTTAGCCAAAGTGAGAGAGCTAGATTGAGCGTCATAGATACCTTTATATACTTATCTTAAAGTCTTTTGTGCTTTTGTTGGATTGAGATATTGGAGGAGAGTTTCATTAAGACCTTTCTAGTATAGGGTTTATGCAATGATGACATATTGGGCAGATTGTTAAATAAGGTTTTTATGTTGGTTGCAAGACAAGTCAAGGGAGATGTATTGATCATGGAGATAGAAATATACATCTTTATACCAAGGTGATTTAGGACCAACAATCACACACATGCATTTGGATTGTAGAACATCATAAGCAAGGACCATGATTTGCTCTACCAAGAACTCAAAATGTGTCAAATTATTTGTCATATCAAGTAAAGATGCCATTGTAGGCATTATGCCAGCTGCCTTGTCCAAAATATAGGGGGTTTTATCAAAGACAATATGGTCAAAGTACTGCTTTAAATCATCTACCATATGTTTGTAAGGAAGGATTTTGTCATCTTTAGCTAGGTAGTCATCATTGACCTACTTCGCTACCAACTGCAAGTCAACACATACATGAAGGTCTTTAATCTTCCACTACATTGTTGTGTGAAGCCTAGTGATGAGAGACTCATGTTCCACCATGGTGTTTTTTCAAGGAAAAATGATCCTATAGGACTTTGGAATAGTGTTACCTTAAGGTGTTATGAATAAAATGCCCACCCTCACTCCATGATTAGTGTAATATCCATCAAAGTATAATTTCCATTTTGTGGATGCATCTATTGTGAACACTGATTCATCAGGAAAGTATATTAGTATCGAGTGATTTTCTTGAACTAGAGCTTCTACTAGTTGGTCTATAATTATCTATCATTTGATAGCCTTTATGTAAATGTACTCAATGTCAAACTCACTTAGGATCATAACCCACTTAGATAATCTATCAGTGGGAATTACTTTGTTCAAAACGAACTTAAGTGGATCAATTCTTACAATGAGCTTTATTTTGTGACTTAGCATGTAATGTTGCAACTTTTGTGATGTAAAAATAATGGCAAGGTATGCAGACTCAACAGGAGTGTAATTTAGCTCATAGCCAACCAATTTTCTACTACTATAGTAAATTACTCGCTCTCTTCCTTGATCATTGTTCTATGCTAAGAGAGCTCCTAAAGATGAATTTGTAGTTGAAATATGTAACAATAAAGGTTTCCCCAGAATAGGTGTTACTAATACTAGTGATGCAAGCAAATAATCCTTCAGTTCTTGAAAGACTTCTTGACATTGGTATGTCCAATTGAATGGTACTCCTTTTTTGAGTAAAAGTTGAAATGATTGAATATTCATTTGCCAGTTGTTTAATAAACCTCCTGATTGATTATAGCTTTCCTTGTAGACTACTTAATTTCTTTAGATTTGATGGCGGAGGCATTTCATGAACAAATTTAACCTAAATTATTCTGTTTGACACAATGAACCCAAGAAATTTTCCTTATGTGACACCAAAAACATACTTCTTTGGATTTAAATAGACTTTATACTAGTTTAATCTATCAAAGATTCAAGCTAGAACAACACGATGATTTTCCCTTGTGGTGGACTTTGCCAACAAGTCATCAACATAGTCTTCCAGGATATCATGTATCATGTATCATGTCACGAAATAATGTTGTCATAACTCTTTGATATATTGCTCCAATATTATTGAGTCCAAAGGACATGACATTCCAACAGTAAGTTCCCAACATGCCCCAGGGTGAAAGCATTTTTATGTTGGTCTTCTTGTGCTATTCTCATTTGGTTGTACTTGGAAAAGCCACCAATCGATGAATGCATCTCATGTCCAATAGTGAGATCCACAATAATATTAATATTCAAGATTGAGAAGTTGTCTTCTAGACAAGATATATTCAAAACTCTTAAATTGATATAGACTGTAATACCCCCTTTTCATTTGGTGACATGTACCAAACTTGATATCCATTTAGCATAATTTATAGGCCCAACGAATCCCACATCTAATAGCTGCTTCAATTCAACTTTGACCAATAGAGCAATTTGAGCGTGCATTTTTCTTAACTTTTATTTATGTGGATTTACTCCTAGCAATAGAGGTAAGCAGTTGAGGACCAATTCAGGATCTAGACCCGACATGTCAGCATGAGACCATGTGAAGTTGATTTGTCTTCCTTTGAAAAACTTGGTGAAATTTTCCTTTTCTTATAGCTTGAGAGACTCTACAAAATGGACCTTTATTATATTATCATTGTCACCTAAGTTTACTTCCTCTAATTTTTCTACTAGAAATGATGACCTTTCTTGATCTATAAGGACAATGTCGATCATTCCATCCTCTAGTAGCCCAAAGAGGTTTTCATCACTGGATACACCTTTTGTTTTTTAATATTTTGTGGTTAGAAGGTGCCTTTTGGTTTTCACCTTGAGACCAAGTATTTTCATTTTATTTTTTATTTTTGTGCCTAGAAGGCGGATTGATCTCTCCAAAATATATTGTGCATTTGAGGTCTATAGCAAAGCTAGCTATATGGCCCCCAAGCAATATTCCTTCTCAAACTCCTAGGAACTTGACAATTGCCTCATTATTTTTGAACCAATCCAAATGAAATGGATTTTGTTGGTTCCAATTGATAAGTTGAGGGTATACAACGTAGATACAACCATAGGTATTGAAATAGTGTCTCCAATAGTTAGGGTCAAGTTCTTTATCCTCATAGATAATATCCTAATTAATAATTTCTTGGTTGTCATAGGATTTATCAACAACATAATTAATAGCATTGTGAAGGGAATCCCATTCATAGTCATTAGAATCGGTCTCAATGTAACTCTCCTCTTAAGAATCTTCATCATTAGTAGTGATAACTTCCTCAATGAGAGGCAACTAAGTATTTGTGGTTTCCACAACAAGTTGTTTTTTATTTTGACTTGTAGACCCTTTCTCCATTTTCCCATATCCCAATTCTTGATTCCTAAGGTTTTTCATAGATAGAATTGGTTCTATCACTTCTTGTCCATGTCTTCTAAGGCCACTAGTAACTTCGTATCCGTGTCTATGTAGCATTGTGAACCCCCTTCCATATTGTTCTAGAGGGACTTGGACCAGCGGTCTATCTTCTTCATCCTTATATAGCCATTTTGAAATGTCTTCCTCAATGGATTCCTCATTTAACTCACCCCATTTGACAAAGGCAGTGGAAGGTGAATGCTAGATATTAATTGGTTTTCCTTTGCATTCATTATTGTTTTATTGAGGCCTCCCAAAAGATCTTGGTGATATAGGAAACTTCTTGATGCAAAAGTATTCTACATAGAAATACTCTCACATCCCTTATCATCTATGTGGAGATTGATATCAAATCTAGAAATGGGTGGAGCATATGTGTCTAATAGTGACAAGGATTCTTGAAAATGGGATGTGGATGAAGCTTTTTGATTGATTGGAACTTGATTGTTAGTGTTGGATTTTAGGTTGTTATAGTACTGAAAAGGATTGGGATCTCCTGTTATTATTTTCTCTATTCCATTGTGTGGAAACTTGACACACCGATGATAAGTAGATGGGATGACTTTCATGGTATGAATCCAAGGACAACCAATGAGCATGTAGTAACTGAGTTTGAGATCTAGAACTTGAAACACTATGACTTAAGTCATTGGGAAAACTCTTATTGGAAGAGTAATAATTCCTTTATATGGATGCTTTGTATCATCATAAGCTTTGATATTTATTTTCTTATAAGCATCTACACTTTTCTCAGAGAATCCTTGTGATTTTAATGTGAAAATGTTAAGACTAGCTCCACATCTATTAGAAGCCTTCTGACTTTATGCTTATGGACATATACCTCGCGATGGGGGGGATTATGTGAAGGCTTATGTGTTGGTACATTATGTTGGATGAAGGCAACATGTGGCATAGTGGAAAGGTTACCAACCATGGCCTAAAATTCATCAATGTTAGTGTCACTAGGTACCATGAACTGACATAAGGCTTTGTCCAATATTGCTTTTTGGCTTGGCGAAATGTGAAGGAGCTCAAATATAGAGATATGGGCAGGGGGTTTCTTAAGATAGTCCACTTAGATATACTGAATCTCTAGTTGGAAGTATATGGTGCACCTTGAAGGGTTACTTTAGAGCAATCTGTGGCTACTATGTTGTTAGCGTTTTTGCTTTTAATAGTGATAGCAGTGATAGTTTCATCAGCTTAATTGAATTGGTTGATGGTATATTCATGTGACACACTAGTATAATTGGCCCTATTATGTTGAGTCTCAAAATTTGAATCCTTCCCCTTATCATAATTTTGAAAAGGATTTTTAAATATTGTGTTATCATTATTACATGTTTCTTTTGGATTTTCAATAGATATCTCACCTTGATCAACTAGGCCTTGGATGAGATTCTTAAGCTTATAATAGTTTGAGATCTTATGGCCTTTGACTCTATGATAATTGAAAAAATCATTCATTCTATGATAATTGAAAAAATCATTCATTATATAACGTCAACTTAAAAGGGACCAACTCATATGGTTTGATGTTTGGCAATGTTATTACATTAGATTGGGTCAACTTCTTAAGCACAGACTCAATTGGTTCTCCAAGTGGAGTATAGGTTCACTTTAGATTATTAGTCATTGGCATGTGTTGTGGATTGAGTTGAGTCGCATTAGTTGAACTATCATTATTAATTGATTCATTTTTATTAGGAAGTGGTGTGCTAGTACTAGGAGGGCATTGGAGATAAATTACAAGTTGGGCCTGATTGATCACTTTGGCACCCACCACCCCATTGTTGGTAACATTTTTGTTTTTTGACCAAAATTTAGTTTTTTCATTAGATGTAGTTTTAGATTGGTTACCTTCTTTAGAAGGTTTTAGGAGACCTTGGGCCATAAGGTCTCTTTCACGCATTAGACCCTTTTCAATTACTTGGTGAAACAAATCCAAGCATTACATCTATAATAGATATTTCATCTACCAGACCAAGTTTCCATTAAACATATCAACTTTCTCTTTCTTGGGTATATGACATGGACTCTTTTGAGAAAGTGACTTCCAACATTGTAAGAAAGTGCCAAAGGACTCTCCCTCTTTTTTCATAGTGGCACATAAATCCATTAGCATAAATAGATTTTCAATATTATGAGAGAAGCGTGCCACAAATTATTCTACCAATTCATCCCATGGGCGTATTCTGGGTGGCCAATGAGAAAACCATTCCATTGCTTGACCCTGTAGACTATGAGGGAAGAGGTGCATTAGATAAGTATCGTTGTCGGCAACCTCTATATAGGTAGTAAATAATTCATGGTTATGACCTTGAGGGTCGCCTTTTCCCTTATATTTTTTGAATTTAGGAGCATCAAAATTAGGTTGTAAATGTGACATGTACATTGTTTTATTGAAAGGGTAGGGGCACAAATCTTCCATTGTATAAATTTTCTTGGTGCCCCTAGTTTGGAGATTTGACATTTGACATTGTAAACCCTAGATTTTTTTCATAAGAATATTCATTTGGGTCAATGGAGCCTAAATTGCTAGGTTGGGATCAATAAATGGGTTGGTATTTGAATTCATTGGTGACTGTTGAAATGTGGAATGGCTAAAAAGCTAAGAATTACTTGAAGCACTTGGTGGGGTGAAGTAGGCAAAATGGGTGTTGAAATTTGATTGTGTTTTATTGAAAGGATTTTGTGTGTATTGATTGGGTGGTGAAACATTTTGGTAATTGAATGTTGTCCAATTAGGACAAACGTGAAAATTTGGGACACGTAGATCATGGCTTAAGAAAGAGCGCTACTACTCATTTGGGATCAAACATTAGTATTCACTTGAGAACTCAAGGAAGACTATTTTGATTAGAGTTCTAGTTTTGGACATTAGCACTAAATGACACAAGAGATTGGGCCAAAGTGGTATTGGTTTGACTAGTAAGATTGGCATTGTAAAGGGGATTATTATAAAGAGACATTGATGTAGTGCTCTACGTGGCACCTTGGGTAGTTCTCATTTAAGGAAAAATGGTAGGGACTTGTTGGGAAGACAATCCTTATGTAGGTCCCATAGATTAGGAAACTTGAACCCCTAGTTGCATTATGGTAGTAACATCAAGACTAGGGGCAATTTAGCACCATTTTGTGCTAACAATAAGAGATACCAATAAGGGTCATGATTAAGAATCACATTAATAATTTCAAGAATTTGTGGATTTTTTTGTGCATATTAGAGTTCTTCCACAATTAGACCCTTTTGAATATTTTTGACAAAATACAATTTTTTTGGGATTAGACGTTGTGGCATGACCCAACAAATTTATTGCTCTTCTATCTTGTCTACGCAAATAGGAGGCAAGGCTCATAGTGCTCATTGGGTTGAAATTTGGGTCATTATAGGGATCCATTGGATGTTTACCTATTTGTGATCAACCAACAGGTATGGAGGACTCCTTAAAACACACTAAAGGATGACAAAGATGACAACTATGTTTTTCATCTTTGGGGATTTTGGGATCAATGCAACTAAGAATGCAAAACTATTTTTTTTGACCCTTTGAAATTTTGGGTTGATGATAACAAAGCTAAAGTATATCTTTATTTTTTGGACGTTTTCAAGATTGTTGAATGAGAATACAAAGACTATACAAACATATGAGCCTAATTCTTAGGAAACTTAAAGGTACAAGACTATGGATGTTTGCGTAAGGATATTGAAAAATACACCTTAATCTAACATAAGATGGGGATTGACTAGATGTTTGATAGAAGTTTTGACCCTAAGCTAGACTAATGAGCATGAGGGTTGAACTTAAGGATTGGTTGATTGGTGATAAATTTTAATAAGGTTTTGGTATCTCAACAATCACTAAGGTTCGATCCTAAGGCTAGACTTTTTGATCTCCTTGGGAATGAATGGGTTCTATAGTGCAGTTAAACTAAAGATGTTAATGCTTGGAAGCTTGATTTTTCACTAAGATGACACTAAGGGAACTTATGTTATGAACTTAATCTTTTGGAACTAAGATGGCTCTAAGAAGAGGGAACTAGATGCAGCTACAGACTCTAAAGGATCGATCAATCACAAATTGAAAACTGATTTGGATCCCAATTGAATAATCTAAGCGACCCTTTGGATTACTGATTTTAGCATTTAATCGCAAAATTGGACCTAGCAATTGCAAAAAGGATCGTGGTTGAATGTAAAAATTCATTAGCAATTGCATAGTAAGTTGATCTATCAAATGCAAAATTCTGATAAGGCTGATGTCAAAATTGAAAGGCAATTGCAAAATTCTATTTCAGTTTTGGAAATTAGAAAGTTGCAGTTTGTTTTGAGGAGAAATTTTAGATAGATTAAGTAATCAAATAGTCAAAATATAAAGAAAACGGTATGGTTGTAGACTTGGACTACTTTGAAATTCAGAGTTGCAAATTAAGGGCCTAAATTAGCCCAAAAGTGGACTGACTCTACTAGTATTACACAATGATTTTAGCAAATAGTTGGAAAATAATCACATGTTCTACACAAAATGACAAAGGATACTACTTGATAGGACCCTTGTTGCAATAAAATAGCTATCCATGGCATTCAAATAGATATTTGAGCCTAAAAATAAGCATTGAAAAGGTATTGAAGAGTATTACACATCTATAAGGCTAATATTTTCAGATCTTGTATCAAATTTATTTGTATTAAAACTTTCTATTTTTGGCCATTCGAGCCTTAACAACATTGTAATTTGATAAAAGGCCTTGTAAATACACTAATTATAAAGTTCCAACCTTGTAATATTTGGGGGAGTTGATTTTTGAGACTAGTGGAAAAGGGGGGGTGTCTTGTGTGTCTTCTTCCTTGTTCTTTTCTTATTTCTTAGCAATCTTCTTTCCTGCTATCATGGATGCATCTACAGTTCCTCTTTTAACACCATATAATAATTTTGAATGGAAATCTAAGATGATAATATATGGAAAAAGACATGATTATTTATTCAACAATTAAGATGATGAGTTGCGCGATGGTAAGGGTTCTCAGTTGTGTGAGCTAGGGCTCATCCCTAGTTGTCTCTCCCTTTTACTTCTTATGTGTGATTATTTGTGCGGGTTGGCATGGGCTTGCAGTGGAGCTGGGTTTTGTTTGGAGTGGACTATGCATGTTGGGTTTGGTGTGGGTCTCAGTTTTTTGGCTTTGTGCAGGATGTGGTGGTGGTCCATTTGGGTGGTTTTTGGAGGGTGTTTTGTTGGTTGTGTGCTGAGCATGTGAGGTCGATGGCTTCTTCTTTGGTGATTGTTGATGTGGGAAGGTTTAATGGTCCTTTTTCGGATCTGCATGCGAATAAGTCATCTTCCTTCTATGTTGGCAAAGGATCCAAGCTTAAGAAGGTTAACGGTTAACTGTCATTATGCCAAGATTGTCTGGTGTTGGTTATCCCTCCTGAATCTATTGTGGAGGATGTTGCGTATTGGAGTAATCATGCCCTAATTTGAAAATTCCTTGGGATTCTCATTTCTCTGTCCTCAATGGAAGCCTGGATTCGGTGGACTCGGCAAGTTGAGGGGGATATGGAAATCATGTTGGCGGCCAACAGCTACTTCATGGTTGTGTTTTTTAGTATGGCAGATAGGAATCGGGTTTTGAGGGAGGGCCCTATTTTTATAATCGGGTTGGCTTGTTTACGAAACCATGACAACTAGGTTTTAAGTCAGTCAAACATCTACCCTTGCAGGTTCTAATTTGGGTTCATCTCTCGAGATTGCCATTAGAATTTTGGAGAGAGGATATCTTACATCGGATTGTTGAGCTAATTGGGAAGTCGATTGTAGTTTCTCAACAAACGATGGATAAAAAGATAATCTCATTTGCTCATATTTGTATTGAGGTGAATTTAAATAACCCTTTTCTGGATTCTTTAGAGATTTATTTAGTTCTGTGTCATGGGTTCAATAGTTGGACTATGAGTCTCTTCCTTTCAGATGTCGATTTTGTCATGAATATGGACATCTTCAGTGCCAATGCCCCCATGTTAATAAACCTTCTACTGGTAATAATTCCTCTAGGCCCCTACATGCGAAAAGTGATAAGGAAGAAAAGGGTAAAGCTCTTGTTTTAGATGGGGGTTCTATGGGGAATGGGTTTGTGTCAGTTAAACCTCACACTAAAGGCAGAGGGAAAAAAAGGTCCCTTAACGATAGGCAAGGATAGGAGGATTTCAATCACTTTGAGGTTTGTCATTAGAGGAAGGAATTCCAATCGATGTTTCATCTGGAGCAATGGGTTTGGGAATGTCTATGGGGATGAATTATGAGGTTTTTGTATCTTAGGATCTGCAGACCCCCTGAGATATCTCTTCTGGTCAGAAGGGGCACAACTCAAATGACTCGAGTCTTTTGCAAGATGATTTTGTTCTGGAAAACTTGGCTAAAAAGGTTTCAAAAACTGGTAAGTCTAGGGGATCTTCTCATGCTCTTGGTTTACTCCAACAACCCCTTAAGAAAAGTTCTTTGGATTCCTCTAAAGGGGGTCGCAAAATAGATTAGGAAAAGCTTCAATCAGTTGGGGATTTGTTAGTGGAGTCTGGGTTGGTGAAAACCATAGATTCCCACTTTTCACATTCCCTTAAATGATCATTCTTTCCTAGAATGTGTGGGGGTTGAATAGCCCCTCCCATCAAAAAGCTATTCAAGAGTTGGCGGGTGTCCATTCTCCAGATATTTTTTGTAACCAAGAGACTAAGATTCATGTTGATCTTATGCTTCAACGGGCTCTAGCGGTGTGGAATTATGGCCAGTGTCAATGTATTGGTTCATTGGGTTTCTCAGGTGGTTTGGCTATCTTTTGGGACCTGAGCAAGATTATTCCTCTTTGTTGGCTTTCTAGTCAGTCTTCTCTTTCATTGGTTGCCTTGAGTTTGGAATTTGGGGAGATAATTTTGGTTACAAATATCTATGCTCACATTGATATTCGAGGTAAAGTCTAGCTTTGGTCTCATCTAAGGTATGTTAGGTCATGTGCTCCCTTTCTACCTCGGGTTCTTGCTGGTGACTTTAACTCTATCCTGAACCTTGCTGAGAAGAGAGGTGGATTGCCTAGATTAGGGCCTTCTTCTACTTTATTTAAGAATAATGTGGATTTTATTGGTCTTTTTGATGTGAAGCCATCTAATGGGATCTTTAATTGGTCTAACCGACGGTGTGGTGATGATGCTATTTCAGAAAGATTGGATAGATTTTTGGTTTCTTGCTTTTAGCTAGGGGATAGAGTTCTTTCTAGTTCAGAAATCCTAGATTGGCAAGGCTTTCACCATTGGCTAATCAGGTTTTCAACTGGTTTGATTAATGGTCATAAGAATCCTCCCTTTAAGTTCAACTCATGTGGCTTTGAGATGATTCTCTTCATGATCTCATGGCTCAATGGTGGCATGATGGGGGCCCTACCTATGGTATGGATATGTATAATTTTGTCAAAAAGTTGTAGTTTGTGAAATTCCAACTTAAAAAATAGAATAGGTTGTCTTTTGGTAACCTTTCTCTAAGAAAAATAAGGGCTCAATAGTGCTTAGATGCTATTACTCATCGGATTTGGGGCTGTGGTTTCATTGAGGTATTGGGTTGTGCTGATTCTTGAGCCTTGAAGGATTTGGAGGAGTGGGAGCTCCGTGAGGAGATCTTCTAGAAGCATAAAGCTCGGATTGATTGGCTTCAGGAAGGGGACCGCAATACTACTTTTTTCCATAAATTTGTTTAGGATCATCGACAAATGAGTGTTTTTTCCTCTTTAGTCAATTCTAATGGCCTTCAACTAGCATCTCTTCAGGTGATGTCCCATGAGGCTACTCGGTATTATTCTACTCTTTTCTCTGATGACATGCCCCCTGCTCTTGAGGAGGAGAGCCATACTCTTCCCTGCATCTCGTCTTTGGCTACTCATTTGATAATGAGTCTCTCAATCATCTGGTGACCATGTCTGAGCTAGAAGAAATTATTTTTGGGATGGCTAAAGGCAAAGCTCCTAGCCTAGATGGTTTTCCAATTGAATTTTTTTAAGAATTTTGGGATATTATCAAGTTGGATCTTCTTCCAATTGTTCATGAATCTCATAGTAGCAAGTAGATGCTTAAGGCTTTGAAGTCTACCTTCCTGGTTCTTATCCCCATGAAGGAGGGAGCTACTCAACTGGATTTTTTTAGACCCATAGCTCTGTGCAATGTTGTGTGTAAGATTATCACTAAATTGATTTCAAAAAGACTCAAAATCTAGCTTTCTTCATTGATTTATGATGAACAAGGGGGTTTTGTGACTGGCAGACAAATTTTAGATAGGATTGTAATTACTTATGAGGTTGTTCATTCCATGGTTGTTTCTAGGGAGAGATATATATTTATCAAATTTGACATGGCTAAAGCTTATGACTAGAGATTTTTTTGTAAGGTTCTCCTTGCTTTCTTATTCAATTTAGAGTGGGTTAGCTGGGTTTTGAGTTGTGTGACCTATGCTTCTTTCTCTGTTCTTGTTAATGGTCAACCTTCACAATTATTTGGTGCTTCTAGGGGTCTATGACTAGGGGATCCTCTTTCTCTGTATTTTTTTATCATTATAGCCGAAGGCCTGGGGCACTTCATTAAGTCTCAGGTTTCCCAGGGCTTGATCTGAGGTTGGACATGGGGTGTTGGATTACCTAAGCTCACACATCTTCAGTTTGTGGATGATATGACTCTTATTGGGGTAGCCCATATTCAGGAGGTTGTATCTTTTAGGAAGTTGTTGGATGTTTATTTAACTGTGTCGGGGTAGCAAGTGAATGATCATAAGTCTTCAATCTATTTTTTCAATACTCCTAAACCTATCCAGAGGAGAATTGCCAATATTATGTGGTTCCAAATTGGCTCTCTTCCATTCATCTATCTAGGGATTCCTCTTTCTATTGGTTGGCAATTAAGGCCTTTTTGGCAGAACCTGTTGGATAAGTTGCATCCAAAAGTTAATCATTGGACTCATAGGAGGCTTTCTACTGCTGCTCATGTTAGTCTCCTTTAATCTGTGATTCACACTCTTCCTATTTATAGAGGCTTTGTTCAAGTTGCTCCAATGTATTTCCTTAAGTAATTTGATGCCTTGTCTCATCAATTCCTTTGGAGTGGTCACTTACAATCCTCTAAGTGGATTTTGGTTAACTGGAGTCCATCTACCGACCTAAATCTAAGGGTGGCCTTAGCCTTCATTTTGCAGTTTTGCATAGTCAAGTTCTTGCAACAAAGTTATATTGGAGATGGTGCACCAATCAACATTAGTTATAGGCTTGAATCCTTACTCATAAGTATTTGGGTACCATCCATGGTTGGAATGTTCCTTGCTACTAGCTAGAGGGTAGAGGCTCTGTGATTTGGCATACTCTAAAAAGCTGGACCACAACTTGTTAAAGACGGGCATTTTTGGATTTGTAACAAGGGTTGATAGGCTCTCTGCTGGGTAGATTCATGGGATGGTAATCCCACCATTATTTCTATGTATCCCCATTTCCAGCCTCTTTCTAATAGCCTTGTTGTTGCAGGGTAGAATTTGGTGGGTCATCATAAGACCATTCAAAATTTTGGGCTTGTTGTTGGGTACAGATGGAAGGGTCCAAGTGAATGGCTACTTGGGGGTTTAGAGGATTCTCGACAGGAGCTTGCACACATTCTTGCATCCTGGAATTGTATTTCATTGGAGGGTCTGGATATTCTAGCATAGGGGAGTGATGCAGAGATTCTTGGAGCTTGATCCAATACACCTTATTGAGTGACTTGTCCTACTCAACCCTTCAACTACTCAAGTCCATCTAATGGCACTCGGTAGGGGTTTATGCTAATGAGACCTCCAAGGTCTAAATCTCTTTGTCTTGCCTCCTAGGTATAGTCAATGGTTTTGGACAATCAACTCCACTTCTTGAGGTTGCCACCTCAATCACACACACACCACTTCGAGGCTCCAAGCACTCCTGCAAGGATCTCAACACACAACCACTTAAAATGGGCTCACAATGAATCTACAAGGTGTCTTTGAAGTATTTTGAGGCTTTTAGGATCACAAAACACATCGCTTTGGCTTCCTAACCTTTCTAGGTCTCTACCGGGCTCAAATAGGCATAATTGAATTAGCCCTCCCTTGGCGGTTTTAGGGACTTAGTTTGAAAACTTTCCAAACAAGTATAGAAATAAATTATTGATTTGAATACCCTTATCAAAGTTACAGACAATACTGAAAATGTGCATTTGGGTTATCCATACAAGTGGGGTTTCCAATGCTACACTATTTTTTAGAGTTTAGGCCTCACCGGATGGTTTGGAAAGATGGGTCTAAAACTCTTCGCCGGTCAAGAAACATTCTCCCAAAAACTTAGGATTCCTCAAGGGAACTCATAGGGATTTACATCCATATGACACATTTTCTTGCACCAATCCTCATGTGCAATTAAAACTCAATTTTCTTGTTATCCTAACTCACCTACTCCTAGCAGTGAGCCTAGGGATTCATTGTATCTCCTCCTCAAGGACCTACAAAACCAAAAATCCTATCCTAAACCTATATACAAAACCTAACCCAAAATTATTATTTATTTCAACAGGTGCCATCAAAGAATGCTCAGGCTAGAGCCATTTTGCTCTTAAACCCTACTTGCAAGGGTTTTACACCTAGTTGCAAAGACTGGAAGAAGTCTTTGCAATCTAGGACAATCAAAACTTAAAATAAAGCTTTTAAAAAGTAAATTCAATCAAAACTCATGCCCTGCAATTATTTTACACAATCATGTTCATACTGGACCATACTAAACAATGAAAACAAGAGAAAACTATCAAACGGTGAAGAAAACAAGATTGTTTCAAAATCCAAAAACTTATTCTTGCATTTCCAATCCTCCAACCCATACAATTAAGTGAATTTTGATGCTCTTGGTTTATTTGGTTCAACCAAATTTTCAATGCCTTTAACCAAAAATGCAACTTTTGTAAGAAATTGCAAAATGTTGCTAAGCAACTTTTTCAATCTTTTGACTCCAAGATGCAACTTTGCATTCTAATGCATTTCAAGACTCCTGGAGGTCCTCAAACACTCTAGAAGACCTAAACACAAAAAAATTGACCCCTATTACATGAATGCATTCATCTGGAGTACATCTCCTGTGAATTACCTAAGCATCTCACTTCTCGGGCTAACAGCATCCTGAACACAAATGACTCAAACCAAAACTTGGACAACTCAACCATGGCTCTACTGAGTCCCAAATGGTTGGTCCATTATTACATCACAAATAGAACACACAAAACTTGAAATAAAACAAAATTTCATGCTTGGAGTGTTAGGTGCCCTGCACCATACTCCCCTAGGACAAAGATGTTGGCATTATGTGAACTGGTATGAGGACATAATGATATTGTATGTTGTCATTGATGTCAATATGTGATATGAATTGAACTGGCATATGTGATATTTGAGAAGAGAGAACCAACATATGTGTGAACCGGTATATATGCTAAAGTGAAGCGGTATATCTGTTCAAGGTGAACTGGCATGTAGTTATGGGAATCGGCATATGGAAGCATTGTATGACTACCGGTTGGTAGGTAGTTTCCACTTCAGGGTTTCTGATTGGAGTACCTCAAGCCTGTGTGACTCAATCGGTGATCTTCATGTGATGAGTTAGTAGTGCAACAAAGAACAACTCATGTTGCCACGTCAGCCTTGTGCGCATGAAGGATATTGTATGAAGGAGATTATCCCTATCTACCTTGGGAATGTGCGAAGTTTGTTAAACAAGTGATAACACGTGATGGGTTATCAGTCGCCATGAAATCAGTGGATAATGGACGATGGAGAATGTCTTGAGATCAATTCAAGATTGTTGCATTTAATGCAGTATGATTCAACGGTCAGGATTGAACCGTTTGAATTGCTTAACCTAACAGGTTTAGGGTTTAGGGTTTTTGCTACCGACCTATCTGTTTCCTATAAGGTCGATGTTGTGTTTCTTTCTAAAGTTGTTGGCAAAGGTGTGTGTGAGTATCCAAGAGAAAGGATACATGTTTCTTGCCAGACCAGAGAAGAGAAGTGATACCTGCAAAGTGAATGTGCAAAAGGTGAAGAGGAGCCAAAGCGGCTCTACATTAGCATTGAGTGTTGTTACCAGATCATTGTAATTCCTATTGATCTTTAACCACTTCAACAGTTGTGAAATCCCTTAATAGGGTGGCCTTAACCGGCTTGTTGTAAATCCCTTAATAGGGTAACTCGAAGTTATTGAGTTTTGAGAAAATATAGAGCTCTGGAGATCCTTTAGCTATTGAGTTCTTGAAATCCTCTAACAAGGTAACCCTAATCGGGTTTAACCCTTAACTAGGTATTGTAGCCATCCCTTAACCGGGTGATCCCTAACAGGATCGGTTCCTAGCAGAACCTATTGTAATGTCTTTAATAGGACAAGGCTCCTAACAGAGCAGACTTCCAAAGAGTTCAACAACAAGCTTGTGGGTATTCATCCCCACCGTGGTTTTTCCCAGTTGGGTTTCCAAATGATGGTTCTGTGTTTTATGCCTATCAATAAAACATGTTGAACTAGTTGTTGTGAAGATATGATGATAGATTACTTGTTCATACATAAGGGTGAAATGGTAGTGTAGTTTTGAGTTGAGTGGAAAGCTAAGTGATCAACCGGTTAATGCTTGTCTCTTTCACTCTTGACTTTACCAATTACAGTTTGTATCAAACCGGTATTACTATTTACCAGTCATTTGTTGTGTCTGTTGTCAAACTGGTTTTGGACTGTGTTTTTGTCTATACTGATTCACCCCCCCCCCTCTCAGTATCGGTTTGGTACTATTCATTCATCATTGAGTTATCAATTGGTATCAGAGCATCCTTCAGGTCCTCTGTGTTGTAAGCTTAACCGCTTGAGGGAAAGATCCTATTGTAATGATGAAGAGGGAAGGTCCAAAGTTTAACAAAGAAAATTTTAGTATATGGAAAGACATAATGAAGATATACATCAGAAGCATGGGTCCTCAACACTGGAGCTATGTTGAGAATCCCTATGTTGCCCCTACCGGTACTCTCACCGATGACCAAAAGAGAGAGATACAGGAGAATGGGCAAGTCATGGAAGCCCTAATCAGTAGTCTATCTCACATAGAGTTCATTGATGTCCAAGATAAGGTAAATCCCAAAGAGGTATGGGATGCTCTTGAAAATATCTATGGAGGTGATGAGCATGTAAAACAAGCTAAGGAAGAAATTCTTAGAGGAAAGTTTGAAGACATGCGAATGGTTGAAGGTGAAACCATTCAATAGTATGGTATTAGAATCAAAACCGTTGTTGGAGATATCAAGAGTGCAGGTGGTAAAATAGAAGACTCCACTGTGGTAAGCAAAGTCTTGAGATCTCTATTGCCAGTCTATGCAATAAGGGTTGTTGCTATTCAGGAGTTGAGATCAATAGATAAGACTAAGGTATCCTTGGACCCCATCATAGCCAAGTTGACAGCCTATGAGCTAAATAGTTTTGATGGCAGTGTTCAAAAGACTGAATCAGCTTTTAAGGCTTCTGCTATTCCATCCAGAAAAGGAAAAGAAGCTAGCACCAGTGGTGAACCAAGATAGTGTAGATAAATGGATGATGAGGAGATTCTGATGGCATTTGAATCTCTCCTTGCCAGGAAGCTTCCTAAAGGAACCGGTAAATACAAAGGTAAGCTACCTTTGAAATGCTTTTCTTGTAACCGGATAGGACATATTGCTATAAACTATCCTAATGGAGATAACAAGGACAAACCAGAAAGGTTCAGGAAATTCAAAGGAGGAAATCAGAGAAACTGTTTTATGGCAGTTGATGAAGGTGTCACAGATGAAGAATCAGAGGATGAAGAAAATGAAGATATTGTATTTGTTGTTGTCAAGGAAGAAATGTCAGACAAGAAGGCTCTTGTCTCCCGGTTTGATAATTCCAATGAGTGGATCATTGACAGCGGTTGTTCTCACCATATGACTAGTGACCAGAGCAAGTTCCTATCCTTGGAGGAGTATGATGGTGGCATGGTTCATTTTGGCAATGATGCACCATGCATGGTCAAAGGCAGAGGGTCCATCTCTTTGAATGGAAAAAGTAGTGCTAACAATTTGTACTAGGTTGATGGTCTCAGACACAACCTTCTGAGTGTTGCCCAGCTGAATGACAGTGGTTTCACTCTGGAATTCAAGAATGGAGTATGCAGAATCAAAGGAAGGAATGATGAATTGGTGGCCATCGGCATATAGACCAAAGGTAACCTATTTCATCTAAATGAAAATATAAGTACATGTCTTATGGCTAAGTTTGATGATAGCTGCATATGGCATAGGAGACTCTACCATGTAAAATTTGATAACATTGTGAAGGCTAGTAAGATCAAGGTAGTTAGAGGGTTGTCGGTGCTAAGCAAACTGGATAATACCTTGTGCAGAGAGTTTCAATTAGGGAAAATTTCATCCTCAACCTTTAAAGGTAAACCTTTCACTACTGACAATTTGCTTGATCTTGTGCATACTGATTTGTGTGGTCCTATGAAAACTAGAAGTGTGCAGGGTGATAGGTACTTCATGATTCTCACAGATGACTACTCAAGAATGATGTGGGTCACATTCTTGAAAGACAAGTCTGAAGCCTTTGTGAAGTTCAAAGCTTTCAGAGCATTAGTGGAGAAGGAAAGCGGTAAAAGGATCAAGTACCTCAGAACTAATCAAGGAGGGGAATGCACTTCCAGTGAATTCAATAAGTATTGTGAAGAATTTGACATCAAGAGGCAACTATCCACCCCCTAGACTCCATAGTAGAATGGCCTAGCAGAAAGGAATAACCAGACTATGGTTGAAGTAGCTAGAACCATGTTGATTCAAGGAAAGGTAGCTCACACCTTTTGGAGAGAAGCGGTGAGCACTGCAGTCTACACAATGAACCGGGTACTCATCAAGAAAGGTAAGGACAAAACTCTTATGAGTATTGGACCAATAGGATATTCCACCAAGAGTAAAGCTCTCAAGTGCTACAACAATAAGACTCAAAGAATTATAGAAAGTATCAATGTAAGAGTTGAAGAATCCTCTGAGAAAACTAAGGAAACCGGTAGTGAGCAAGCTGTAAATGAACCAGTTGCAACCTTCTGGGAACCGGTTGTCAGTCAATCAGGTACCAATAACAGTGTTCTTGAACCAGTGAATACTGATACTAATGAAGATGAGGATGAAGAGGAAAAGCAAGAAGAACCAGTCAAGACTATTCCTCGGTATGTCAAGCTGAATCATGATCCTAAGCAGATCATAGGAGATAAGGATGCAAGAATCCTTACAAGAAGAAAGATCAGAGAGAACTCATGTATGAACTCTAAATTTGAGCCTAAATCATTCAAAGAGGAACATAAAGATGAAGACTAGATCAAGGCAATGGAAAAGGAACTTGACCAAATAGAGAAAAATGGTACATGGTCCTTGGTACCCAGACCGGAGCATAAAAATGTCATTGGTACCAAATGGGTCTTCAGAAACAAGCTAAATGAGGATGGAACAGTAATTAGAAACAAAGCTAGATTGGTGTGCAAAGAATATGCTCAAGAAGAAGGAGAAGACTATGGAGAAACCTTTGCTCCTGTAGCCAGATTGGAAGGAGTTTGTATGCTTCTTGCATATGAAGCTTTTAAAGGATTCAAAGTATACCAAATGGATGTAAAATCTACATTCCTAAATGGTGTACTTGAAGAGGAGGTGTATATTGAGCAACCAAATGGGTTTGCCTTATTTGAAGATAGTGACATGGTATGTAGGCTACATAAAGCCTTATATGGTCTAAAGCAAGCACCTAGGGCATGGTATGAGCACCTACATTCCCAGCTTGTGAAGATTGGATTTGAGAGAACAAGTGAAGATAGCAATATCTACTTGAAGTCTGAAGGAGATCAGATCTTGATATGTGAGGTTTTTGCTGATGACATCATCTTTGGTGGAGATGACAAGATGAGTCATGAGTTTGCTGATGAGATGAAGAAAGAATTTGAGATGTCACTCATAGGGGAGATTAAGCTCTTCATTGGACTGCAGATCTAGCAGATGAAAGATGGAATCTTTATCACTTAGTCCAAATATGTCAAAGAGGTGTTGAAGACATTTGGCATGGAAGATAGCAAACCGGTTGGTACACCGATGGTGACCAGTTGCAAATTCTCAAAAGAGGATGATTCTGCACTGGTTGATGAGAAGGAATATCGATCAATGATTGGTAAGTTGCATTATGTAGTGCATAGCAGACCGAATATTACCCATGCAGTTGGCATTACTGCAAGGTTCTAGAAAAGTCCAAGAGAATCCCACTTGGTTGCAGTTAAGCACATTCTTAGGTATCTGAAGGGAACAGTTGACTATGGATTGTGGTACCCATATAGCAATGATTTCATTCTGAAAGTATTCATAGATGTTGATTGGGCAGGTAATGTGGATGACTGAAAAAGCACAACCAATGGTGCATTCTTTCTTAGTGGTAGACTGGTCTCATGGATGAGTAAAAAGAAGAGTTGTATCTCTCAGTCTATAGTGGAAGCGGAGTATGTTGCAGCTTTCATGAACTGCACTCAGACAATTTGGATGAAGCATGTATTGAAAGGCTTCAAAACCCCTTTATTTGAACCGATAAGCATATTCTGTGATAACACAAGTGCTATCAATATTTCAAAGAATCTGGTTTTACATTCTAGAACCAAGCACTTTGAGCTTAAGTATCATTTCTTAAGGGAAAAGGTTCAGAACAAAGAGATTGCACTGGAGCATGTGTCCAATAAGGAGCAGTTAGCAGACATATTCACCAAGCCTCTTCCAAAGACTACATTTACACACTTAAGAGGTGAATTAGGGGTACTGCCCCTTCAAGAGGTGAACTAAAATTATATTCTCCACATCAGTCATGTATTGCATAGTCAAATCTTTCTTCAGGATTGATGTGTTGAAGGATGCTACTCCTCAGGGGGAGCAGCATAATGGAATAGGGATGCTTGTGCCTCCACTTTGGCATTGTTGTCAAAGGGGGGGAAGAAGTGAAGCGGAGAAGATATTTGCATAAAATGGGGGAGAAGATGTGAAACGAAGAGATATCTTTGTATATTACCATCAATGCCAAAGGGGGAGATTGTTGGCATTATGTGAACTGGTATGAGGACATAATGATATTGTATGTTGTCATTGATGTCAATATGTGATATGAAGTGAACTGGCATATGTGATATTTGAGAAGAGAGAACCGGCATATGTGTGAATCGGTATATATGCCAAAGTGAAGTGGTATATTTGTTCAAGGTGAACCGACATGTAGTTATGGGAACCAGCACATGGAAGCATTGTATGACTACTGGTTGGTAGGTAGTTTCCACTTCAAGGTTTCCGGGTAGAGTACCTCAACCCTATGTGACTCAATCGATGATCTTTGTGTGATGAGTTAGCAGTGCAACAAAGAATAGCTCATGTTGCCATGTCAGCCTTGTGCGCATGAAGGATATTGTATGAAGGAGATTATCCCTATCTACCTTGGGAATGTGCAAAGTTTGTTAAACAGGTGATAACGCATGATGGGTTATCAGCCGCCATGAAATTGGTGGATAATGGATGATGGAGAATGTCTTGAGATCGATTCAAGATTGTTGCATTTAATGCAGTATGATTCAACGGTCAGGATTGAACCATTTGAATTGCTTAACCTAACAGGTTTAGGGTTTAGGGTTTTTGCTACCGACCTATCTATTTCCTATAAGGTCGATGTTGTGTTTCTTTCTAAAGTTGTTGGCAAAGGTGTGTGTGAGTATCCAAGAGAAAGGATACATGTTTCATGCCAGACCAAAGAAGAGAAGTGATACCTGCAAGGTGAATGTGTAGAAGGTGAAGAGGAGCCAAAGCAGATCTGCATTAGCATTGAGTGTTGTTACCAAATCATTGTAATTCCTATTGATCTTTAACCACTTCAACAGTTGTGAAATCCCTTAACAGGGTGGCCTTAATCGGCTTGCTGTAAATCCCTTAATAGGGTAACTCAAAGTTATTGAGTTTTGAGAAGCTATAGAGCTCTGGAGATCCTTTAGCTATTGAGTTCTTGAAATCCTCTAACAAGGTAACCCTAACCGGGTTTAACCCTTAACTGGGTATTGTAGCCATCCCTTAACCGGGTGATCCCTAATAGGATCGGTTCCTAGCAGAACCTATTGTAATGTCTTTAATAGGACAAGGCTCCTAATAGAGCGGACTTCCAAAGAGTTCAACAACAAGCTTGTGGGTATTCATCCCCACCATGGTTTTTCCCAGTTGGGTTTCCACATGAAAAATATGTGTGTCATGTGTGATGCTTTTATCTTGTGATGCTTTGTTATTGCCTGTTAAGCAAATGATGGTTCTATGTTTTATGCCTGTCAATAAAACATGTTGAACTAGCTGTTGTGAAGATATGATGATAGATTACTTGTTCATGCATAAGGGTGAAATGGTAGTGTAGTTTTGAGTTGAGTGGAAAGCTAAGTGATCAACCGGTTAATGCTTGTCTCAGTCACTCTTGACTTTACCGGTTGCAGTTTGTATCAAACCGGTATTATTGTTTACCAGTCATTTGTTGTGTTTGTTGTCAAATCAGTTTTGGACTGTGTTTTTGTCTGTATTGATTCACCCCCCCCCCCTCTCAGTGCCAGTTTGGTACTATTCATTCATCATTGAGTTATCAAAAGAACTCAAGTCCCTTGAGTTAAAAGAAGTGAAAATCTCCACTCCATGTTGAATTATATCTACCTCTGACATCCACATGGCATCTAAATCAGGTAACTCTTCCCACATGACAAGATAGTTCTTGTAGACTTCTTTCCTTGTCTTCTTTACTATCTTGGTATCTAAGATACTCTCCAACTTAACTGGTTGACTAGGTGGAAAATCCCTTATCCAATCTTCATTAACCGGTGATGACATGTCCAGGTAAGGTATTGGTGACTCTCCCTTGTATGGATAGAGATCACATACATTGAAGATAGGAGATATACCCAAGGTGGGAGGAATTTCAACTTCATATGCATTCTGCCCATACTTGTGCACCATCTTAAGAGGTCCAATTTTCTTCATCATGAGCTTGATAGGCTGCCCTTTTGGATGTCTCCTTCCTTAGGTATGCTAAAACTAAGTCGCCCACTTTAAATTTTACATTCCTCCTTGTTTTATCAGCTTGAACCTTATACTGCTCGGATTTTTGTTGTAAGGATTGCCTTACCTTATCACGCACTTCTTTAATACCTTCTGCAAAGTTTTCCCCTTGTGCACTCTTAGGTGCCATTGAACTAAGATCTTTGAGCTCCAATATGACCCTAGGATGGAATCCATACACTATCTAAAAGGGTCTTTTACCTATTCTATGGTTTACTGAGTCATTATATGCATATTCTACCTGTCCAAGTACTAGATCCCAAGTCTGCCCATATTGTTTTGTAAGACATCTTAGCAATTTTCCCAATGACTGGTTGACTACCTCTATCTAACCATCTAATTGAGGATGATAGGCAGATGAAAAGGACAACTTGGTTCCCAACTTTCTCCAAAGTGTCCTCCAAAAGTGGCTCAAAAACTTCACGTCTCTATCACTAACAATCCTGATTAGAAGACCATGAATTATGACTATCTCTTTAAAGAAAAGGCCTGCTATATAGGTGGCATCATTGGTTCTCTTGTAAGTTATGAAATGTGCCATTTTTCTGAACCTATATACCACCACATACACACTATCAAATCCCCTTGGGGTACTAGGCAATCCTAACAAAAAATCCATGCTCAAACATTCCCAAGGCCTTTGAGGT
This sequence comes from Cryptomeria japonica, assembly GCF_030272615.1. Classification (NCBI taxonomy): domain Eukaryota; kingdom Viridiplantae; phylum Streptophyta; class Pinopsida; order Cupressales; family Cupressaceae; genus Cryptomeria; species Cryptomeria japonica. Next base: position 644,677,469 of record NC_081414.1, read on the forward strand.
ATGACCAAGGGTTGATATAGACCTGCATTACTTGATGTTCCTTTTTCTCTTTGGTAGATGGTACATTTCTCTACAAACCTTCTCACTTCTGATTGCAACTTGGGCCGATAATAAAACCTACCAACCTACTCCAAAGTCTTATCAATGCCAAAATGACCTCCTAGACCTCCTTAATGCTTCTCTTGGATAATATTTTGCCTCATAGAACATTGAGGTATGCAAAGAAGATGACATTTAAACAACAAACCCTCATGTATCATGTATTCTGAATAAGAGACATGTGAGGTGTTAGAAAAATCAGAACGAACACTATATATCTCTACAAAATCCTTATCATCCTTGTAGAGGTCCTTTAACTCACTCAAACCCACACTTTGCAATTTTATCTCCTGCATAGTCATGACTCTCCTACTTAGTGCATCAGCTACTTTGTTGGTTGTCCCTTTCTTGTGTTTGATAGTGAATGTATAGGATTATAAGTACTCAACCCACTTTAGGTGTCTTTGGCTCAACTTCTCTTGCCCATTGAGGAAACTAAGGGAATGGTTGCCAGTGAAGACTACAAATTCTTTGGGCAGCAAGTAATGACGCCACTTTTTCAATGCTTACACCATTGCATATAACTCCAAGTCATATGTGGAGTACCTTTGTTTAGCTTCATTCAACTTCTCTGAGAAGAAAGCTATAGGATGACCCTCTTGGCTCAAAACTGCCCCTATTGCCCTTTGGCTAGCATCACATTCTAATGTAAACAACTGATTAAAATTAGGAAATCTAAGGGTTGGCAGCTCTGCTATCTTGGCTTTCAACATTTCAAACCCCTTATTGGCTTCCTCTGTCCACTTAAAGTGACACTTAATCCCTCCTTTAATGATATTGAGAATAGGAGCACAAACATGGCTAAAGTTTCTCACAAACTTCCTATAAAAAGATGCCATTCCATGAAAGCTTCTAACATCACTTATGCCCCTAGGGATAGGCCAATTAATTATTGCTTCTACCTTACTTGGATCCATCTTTAAACATCCTTGAGAAATAACAAAACCAAGGTATACAAGCTCTGTTTTCAAAAACTCACATTTTTCAAGGTTGATCTTGAGTTGAGCCTCCTTCAACTTCTTCAAGACCATCTCCTTATGTTTGAGGTGTTCCACCTTAGACCTACTGAAGATCAAAATTTCATCAAGATACACAATAAAAAATCTACCAATAAACTCAACTAAGACTTCATTCATGAGCCTTTGGAAGGTACTAGGTGCATTGGTGAGACCAAATGACATCACCAACCACTCATATAGGCCTGCATTGGTTCTAAAGGTTGTCTTCCATTCATCTCCAGGTTTGATTCTGATCTAATGATAGCCTAACTTCAATTCCACCTTTGTGAAGTAGCTTGCACCTCCTAGATTGTCTAATAGGTCCTCAATCCTTGGCATGGGAAACCGATACCTTATAGTAATCTTATTGATTTCTCTGGAGTCCATGCACATTCTCCATTTGCCTCCCTTTTTAGGCACTAACATGGTAGGAACAACACATGGACTCAAACTCTTCTTGATAAACCCTTTGTCTAAGAATTCTTGCACTTGTTTGGCGATCTCTTCATTTTGACTAGGTGTCATTTTATAGGTAGTTTTGTTTGGCAGATTGGCCCCTGGTATTAAGTCTATTTGATTATTCACATCTCTCATTGGAGGTAAAGAATCAGGCATTTCATCTCCTATTACTTCTGCATATTGTTTGAGTAGACCTTGCACCTCTTGAGGCACTTCACTCATTGGATCTACCTTAGCCTCATCTCTAGGCTTCAACACTATAGCATGGCCTTGATGACCTTCTTGCTTCAACACTTTGAGAAAATCTTTACCTCTCATCAACATCACACTTGATCCTATTTTCTTTTCTTCCTTTGGATCAGGTAGTGGGTCCATTTGGTACTTCTTCCCATTCTTGGTGATAAGATAGTTGTTCTTTTCTCCATCATGACTAGCTCTCATGTCATATTGCCATGGACGGCCCAACAACAAATGACAAGCATCCATAGACAATATGTCACATAATAATATGTCCTTATACTCACCAATTTCAAAGTACACCCATGCTTGTTCATCAACCAAGACATGTTGACCCCAGTTGAGCCATGATACCTTGTAAGGAGTGAGATGAGGTAATCTTTTCAGTTTGAATTTGTCCGCCATTTCAACTGAGACAATGTTCTTAGTAGAACCTGAATCTACAATCACCTTACAAATTTTCCCATGTGACTTACAAGTGGTCCTAAACAATATTTTCCTCTGTGGTGGCTATTGAGCTTGGGGTATCTTAAGCATTGTTCTTCTCATCATTAATTTTTCTCCATATGTCACTGGCCCTGCCTTGCTAATTGAAGAAGTCACACTCTAAGTGTCCTCCTCTTGCACCAATTGAGTCCTTCTTTCACCCATGTAAGAGCTTGAGGAACTTGAGGCTTTTCTTGGGCACTTAATCATGGTATACCAGACTTGATTGCAATGATAGCACCTACCGATGAAGACTATACTTCCCCTCATGAGTTTCCAAACCTACCCCTAAAATTGCTCCTTCGTCTAAAGGATCCTCTAAATGTTCCTCTCTGAGAGTCTCCACTGCCTTATTGGCTTTGTTGCTCCTCATTTCTTGATGATTGTTGCCCCCTACCAAAGGTTCCTCTACCTCTGAAATTCTTACAACCTCTATGTTTTTTATTTTGTTCACTTCTCCTTTGCCCTTAAGGCCAACTAAAAACACTTATGGATAGTGTCTGGTGTGAAGATACTTATCTCATCTTGTATCTTTTGTCTAAGGCCATTCATGTATCTGGCCAACTTCTCCACTTCATTCTCATGCTTTTTATCCCTCAAACTAAGCTTGTGGAATTCCTCAGTGTATGCTTTCACATATAACTCCCTTTGTTTCATATTTTGTAGTATCTTATGGATTTGAACTTCATAATCCCCTAGAAGGAATTGAGCCTTAAGTCTGATCTTCATACGCTCCCATGAACTTATCTTCTTCTTACCTTCTTGTATCCTTTCTTCTTGCATCATATTCCACCAAACTAATGTCGATCCTCTCAATCTTGACTTGGCCACATTTACTCTTTTCTCTTCTGCTACCTCTTTATAATCAAAGTGATTATTTAGAGCCTCTATCCAATCTAGCAACTCTTCTCCATTGAGATTTCCTCCATAGGTGGGTAATCCATCCAAATTGTCTTTGGAAATGGATTTGACTGCATCCAAGAATAAATTTTGGTCTTGAGGCATGGCTACTATTGTTGGTTCCTCTCCATCTTCCACTTCTTCATCAGTATCATCACCCCATTCTATCTTTACCTTCCCCTTCTCCTTCTTAACCTCTCTGGTTCCTCTACTTCCTTCTGCATCCTTCATTCCTTCTATCATCTCTGCCAATAACTGCCAGATGTCTTCTAGATTCATTGCCTTTGGAGGCATTTAACTTGCTTCCAATTCTTCACAATCTGACATACACCAAATCTTTCAAAGAATGGCTCTAATACCACTCTGATGCAGAGAGTCTTGGAGCTTGATCCAATACACCTTCTTGAGTGACTTGTCCTACTCAACCCTTCAACTACTCAAGTCCATCCAATGGAACTCAGTAGGGGTTTATTCTAATGAGACCTCCAAGGTCTAAACCTCTTTGGCTTGCCTCCTAGGTATAGCCAATGGTTTTGGACAATCAACTCCACTTCTTGAGGTTGCCACCTCAATCACACACACACACACACCACTCTAGGGCTCCAAGCACTCTCGCAAGGATCTCAAAACACAACCACTTCCAATGGGCTCACAATTCATCTACAAGGTGTCTTTGAAGTATTTTGAGGCTTTTAGGATCACCAAACCCATCGTTTTGGCTTCCTAACCTTTCTAGGTCTTTACCGGGCTCAAATAGGCCTAATTAAATTAGCCCTCCCTTGGTGGTTTTAGGGACTTAGTTTGCAAAATTTCCAAACAAGGATATAAATAAATTATGGATTCAAGTACCCTTTTTGAATTTAGAGACAATATTGAAAATTTGCATATGGGTTATCCGTACAAGTGGGGTTTCCAATGTTGCACTATATTTGAGGGTTTAGGCCTCACCGGGTGGTTTGGAAAGATGGGTCTGAAACTCTTCACCAGTCAAAACATCTTCTCCCAAAAACTTAGGATTCCTCAATGGAACTCAAAGTTATTTTCATCCATATGACACTTTTTCCTACACCAATCCCCATGTGCTCTTAAAACTCACTTTTCATGTTGTCCTAACTCACCTACTCCCAGTGGTGAGCCTAGGGCTTCATTCTATCTCCTCCTCAAGGATTGGAAAAACCACAAATCCTATTCTAAACCTATATATATACCCTAACCCAGAATTCTTATTGATTTCAATAGGTTCCATTAAAGAATGCTTAGGCTAGAGCCATTTTGCTCTTAAACCCTACTTGCAAGGGTTTTACACCTAGTTGCAAAGAATGGAAGAAATCTCTGAAATCTAGGACAATAAAAACTTCAAATCAAGATTTTTAAAAGTAAATTCAATCAAAACTCATGCCCTACAATTATTTTACACAATCATGTCTATCCAGGACTGTACCAAACAATGAAAACAAGAGAAAAGTATCAAACGGTGAAGACAACAAGATTGTTTCAAAATCCAAAAACTTGTTCTTGCATTTCCAATCCTCCAACCTATACAATGAAGTGAATTTTGGCTTTTATGCTCTTGGTTCAGTTGTTTCAACCAACTTTTCAATGCCTTTAACCAAAAATGCAACTTTTGCAAGAAATTGCAAAATGTTGCTCAACAACTTTTTACATCTTTTGACTCCAAGATGCAACTTTGCATTCTAATGCATTTCAAGACTCCTAAAGGTCCTCAAATACTCTATAAGACCTAAAAACAACACAATTGACCCCTATTACATAAATACATTCATCTCGAGTACTTCTCCTATGAACTACCTAAGCATCTCACTTCTCAAGCTGACAGCATCCTGAACACAAATGACTCAAACCAAAACTTGGATAGCTCAACCATGGCTCTATTGAGTCCAAAATGGTTGGTCCATTATTACATCACAAAGACAACACACAAAACTTGAAAGAAAACAAAATTTCATGCTTGGAGTGTTAGGTACCCTGCACTAGGGACTGAGTCATCAAGGAAGTTTTATGTTGTTGCGGGCTATATGTAACTTCTCCATTAGATTCATGGGGGGAAGAAGTGCCCTGGTGGAAACAAGTTTGGAATAGATTTTCTTGGCCTAAATGTAATTTTTTCCTTTGGCTGGTGGTTCAGAACCATTTTCTTACTTGGGATACCTTGCGTAAGCACAGTTTTTGTGGACCTTCTATGTGTTTTCTTTGTTGTAATAGTCAAGAGATAGTCTCCCACCTTTTCTTTCAGTGCTCTTTTGCTAGGAGGATTTGGCATTCCTGGTGGGATTATTAGAATTGTTCTTGCTAGCATGTTTCCTCTTTAGCTGAGTTTTGGGACTGTTGGGGTCATGCTCCTATTTGCACTCCTTTTCTTCAAGTTATTGTTCATAGTTTGTGTGCCAACTTTAGCAGGTTATGAATGCGCAGGATAAGGTCTTGCGAGATAAGGAAGTCAAAGAAAGGGATTTTCTCTTATCCCGTGAAGTGAAATAGATGCAACAAAGCTCCTACGGGATAAGAAACAACAATAAGATTTTTCTTATCTCGCGAAGTGAAACAGATGCAACAAAGCTCCTGTAGGATAAGAAACAACAATAAGATTTTGCTTATCCCGCGGAGTTATAAAGTCATCAGCAGTGGGCCGTAGGATAAATAAATCTAAGGTGTGGTGGGCCCCAGTCAGCTAAGTGTTAGCCAGGCTCAAAAGGAGGTCTGTGGGGTAAGACTATTGCAGGATAAGAAATTAACCAGGCGGGTGGGCTTCTCCCTTATCTCCTAGCACATTGGAAGCAACCATGTGATGTCACGGGATCAGAAGCAATTGAAGCAAAAGTGATGAATGCTTATATCACGAGGTGAGGCCGATAGAAGAAATATGTTGCATGATAGGAAGGTTGGAAAAACAAAATATAGCAGGGCCTTATCCCACGGGGATAAAAAGAATATCTCCAAGGCCCACAGGATAAGGAAACAAAGGCCAAAACAAGGATGGCTTATCTCGCAAGGTTGACCAAACAGTGAAGAAGGGTCGCGGGATAAAAAGTGAAGTAGAAAAAAGGAAGGCTTATCCCGCGGGGTAAAAATAGACCCACAGAGGTATTGCAGGTTACAAGCTCAAAGCCATTTAGCGGTCAATCACAACTAGGAAAATGTGGGCTTAGGGTGCCACGCCAACTAATTGTAGCCGTCAGAACTTCACAATGGCTCAATCCAATGACAATGTCTTAATCTCCCATTAGGCCTATTAGATGCCTACATGGAGATATCTTGTGTGTCCATCTTTGTGCGAATCTCTCAGATCAATGACTGAAATTAAAACTTGCATATGTCATTGAGTTTTGAATGCTCTGCAAGTGGGTGATTGTCGACCCAATGGTCGAGAATATTTTTTGTACTCATTCAACACCCTATCTCTTATCTAATTTTTGTGCAACCACCAAGGATTATCGCTATTACTCTAGACGTGACCCTACGGGCCATTTTGGACGCCACTCATGCATCTTCAATGCATTATGACAACTTTTGGGTCTAACAAAGATTTATCAGACACCATCCCATGCAGATTTTTCCCAATTTTCAAGGAATGTTTGTCCCTCCTATGCCTCTGGGGCTAATTTCAGATGAAACCCATGCTCATTCAATGCAGAATGGAGATATTTTGTCCCTGCAAGTGTGCTCGGCCATACTTGTTGGTAAGGGATTACTTCACCAAGGAGTGGTTTTTTCTCTTCTAAAGGCAAAGGACGTTTTTCAGAGGGTGTTTCGACACATTATCAGATTTGTCGATCTGATCTTCTCCTCCCTCAGACATTTTGTAACCTAACCCTAGTCAGGGTTAGGGTTTTCATCAGTTGTAACCATCTCAGTTATGCCTGAACTATAAAGGCAATATTGTAACCTGTTTACAGGATCTCCTTTTTTTCTCTTGCAGTAGTCTATGACTTCCGCAGTTGTAAAAATCACCTTGTCTCTACATTCATAGAATTGGCTCTCCTTACCTAGTTTGAGTTTATGCAAACTTGTGTATCTCTTTTACCCGTTTGTGTGAATGCATCCTTTCTTACTGTAGTCACATAAATCTGTCCACTTAATTAATTGAATATTTATTATTTATTTGATTATTTAACCCTCAATAATCAGTTAATTAAATAATATTTAATTCATTCATTCTCAACCCCTTCTCCTATTAATTAAATAAATTTTTCAATTTATTTAAATTAATTCATTAAGCCACACTCTAAATCAATTAAATGAATAAAACATATTTATTTAATTCCCCCCCCCCTTTCCTCTTTTAAATAAATAATAAAACATTTATTTAAATCCCTAAACTACCCTCCCCCCACTTGCATTCTCCTACAAATGCAAGTTGCAACCACAATTGAAATAAATTAATTTTAATTAAAATCATATTTTCCCTCACCCACCAAACCCACTTGCAATCCTAAATCCCCTTCTAGACTCTTCTAACCACTTTCTAAAATTCTTCTAATCATTCCTAATTAGCCTAATCTCATTTCCTAAATATTGTCACATTCCTAAGCAACTTGGAGTCACTTCTCAAAGCCTCAAAGTCTTTGAAAAGCATTTAATGCTTTATGTATTCAACAAGTTAACCCCTAAAGTCTTCCAAACCACTAATGGCTCTTACATGACCATTAATGGCTCTTACATAACCATTTATGGTTAATTCCACTTGCCCACGTGGTTAGATACTTTCCCTCTAACTCAACCCTCATTTAACTCATGGGTCTCTTCAAGAATTTATTGCTTTGACCATGGTTATCCTCACTAACTCTTGCACAAGAGTTTATCCATTGGATAAAGGCATTATTCCTTGCATAATGGCTTTATTAATTCAACTCAAGCCTAACCTTACCTCCCAAACTAACCTTCAAGTCATGTCAAGCATTTAATGCTTCTTCCCTCTCCTCTCAAGTCATCTCATGATGACATTTGTCATCTTGGGATTGGATTGAAAACCTTCACATGGATCATAAACCCATCAATCTTGACCCTTGTTGAGATTACTCAATCTCAACCATCCATTTCTCTATTTTTCCTATAAATAGAGCCCATTCCTTCATAATCCAGATCCAGAAATCTTGCATGCATCTAAGTTATAGTGAATTTGAGAGAGCATTTTAGAGTAAAATCATAATCCACATTGTCTTTTGGTTAAAATTGATAATAGCTTAATAAACTCATGTTTTCCTATTCTTAGCTTACATTTGCATATTTCATGATCATCTTCAATCTTGAGTCTCCATAAGACTTTCATAGTAGTGCAAAGCTGAGAGCTACACTTATGTGGAACTTGGAGAGGAGAGGAACAAGGGAGGAACAGCTATGAGTATCTTGGTTAGCATTTGGAGGAGTGTAGTTTATCTCTTTTGTATTTGCATGCTTTCCATTTCATGTTTAATATCTCTCTTGATATGCTTGCTTAGGATAGTCTTTTGTTGCTAACACTAACATTTGAACTTGCTTCTTGTGTGTTGTGTTTCCATCACCATTCTAATCCTTTTTGTAGTGCATCACTTAATTTCTCAACATTTGTGATAGTGTTAACCCCTCTTAGAGTGGCATCTGAGAACATTGTTCATTCCTCTGTCATTGTTAAGAATTCCAACCTTGACTCGATCTTAGAAAGATATACTTAGATAGAAACCTATGTAAATTTTGGGCAGTTTTATTGATGTTCTATGCAATTACAAGTGGGGGTAGATCAACTTTCAGTCTAGGTGAAAACCTTATTTACCTTCTTTCATGCAACCCTTCTCTCTCCCTTTTCCCTGTCTAGAACATAGGTTATTTTTATCAGTGTTGGGTTGGTCCAACACCAGCATCAGATTGGAAAGGAAGTTGGCCTTCTCCAGAGACTCAACCTCACTTCTGCAAGTCCCACACTTGGGAGGTTGCTTCCATGTTTCACAAGGTTGGTGATCAAGCCTGATCACCAAGGGTGAAAATTTTTGTGACAACAGTTACCTAGTCCTTAGGACCCACTTTTATTATTTGGCATATATGGTTGGAGAGGAATCGGCGGATTTTTCAGGATACCAAATTACATGTTCAACATGTGTGGTGGAAAATTATTCATTATATTCAGGAGACTATTTTGGCAAAGTGTGACCTTGTTGGGGGTGTGGCTCCTTGGGAGATTGATATTTGCAATCGCTTTAATCTGTTTGTTCCTGATCCGAGAGTGCCACCGATCCGACATCTTATGAGGAATAGGTTTCATCATCCTCTTTAGACGATTTCTAGGGTGGATCATTGGAGCCCTCCTCCTCTTGGTGTTTTAAAAAATAATACTAATGGATCTTCTAGGGGTAATCCTGGGCATGTTCGTATTGGTGGAGTGGGGCAAGATAGATCTAGGCAAGTATAGTTTATGTTCACTATCTACAAAGGTTTTCATACAAATAATTATATGGAGGCTCTAGCTATTCTGGTTGCGTTGATGCGTAGTTGTTCTTTTCGTTGGTGACAGATTGTTTTTTAATCTGATTCCCAGGTTGTGGTGACTTTGTTGAATCAATAGAACTTGGATAGTGTTAGTTGGCAGATGCAATTGATTATTCAGAAGATTCTCTTTGTTTTTTAACTCTTTTGAGTCAGTTACTTTCAGTCATATTCCCAGAGAATGGAATGAGGTGGTTGATTGCCTTGCTAAATGGGCTTATTTCTTTATGGAGGGTTGGTCTATAAGGATTAGGGACAACTTTCTCCAGAGTTATCTCATGTCTTGGATCAACTAGTGGATCAAGATAAGTCTTTGTAGTTTTCTCTTTCCAAGGTAGTGTACCTTCTTTTTATGTACTTCTCTTTCTATTTTGAATAAAAAATTTACCCCTTTTTATTTTCAATATATCTAAAAAGACATGGATATCATTGTGTTAAAATGAGACTTGAAACTGAACCTCAAGATGCTGCAGAAAAGATGAAATGGTTTAATAAATGTGATGAATCTTTTGGTACTTTGTGTATGTCAATCTCTCCTGGCCTTCTTTTTCACACTAAATCTATAGACCAAATGGAGTGTGGACCACTTTGGAAAACCTCTTTGGTAAGCATGATGAGTTAAGAGGTCATCAGTTGGAGAATGAACTCATAGGGTTGAGTCCAACCAATTTTAACACTATACAAGACTTCTTCACAAAACTCAAATCTATGAGATTGCAGTTGGAATAGTGTGGAATCAAGAAAGATGATAAGCAACTGATCTTGAGTATTCTTTCTAAGATTGGTCCTAACTATTAAGTGTTTGTTGAATACATTTTATGCTACAAAATGTGCCCTAGGTACCACATTCAAAATGCCTTGTTTAGAAATTTTCTACAAAACTCACTAGGGAGAAGGACAAATTAGCTCAAATGGGTACAATAAAGCCTCTAAGTAACATGCCTTAGTTGTAAATCAAAGCACAAAAGAAGAGAAAGGGTGTAGTAAGCAAGATAAAAATAAAAGAACCAAGGAGTTAAGAAGAAAGATAAAAAATTGCTACTTCAAAAGCAGATAATCAAACCTCTTCATCAAAAGGTGAACAACCTAAGAAGGAGAAGGTAAAGTGTTCTTACTATAAGAGGCCTGGTCATGATGAACACAAGTGTTTAAAGAAGAAAATTGATCATATTTTACATCTTCTAGAAAAGAATAATGCCCAATTCAATCAAACAAAGTTCATCAAAGGGATCTTCAAAGGACACAAATAAGAGTAAGGGAAAGAAAAGGGTAAGGCCCTAGTTGTTGTTGCTTCACAACCAAATTCTTAGATCATTGACTTGAGTGCTTCAAACCACATGACTTCTTCAAAAGATGATTTCACCTCTTTAGAGTCATGTTATATGCATTCCATACTAATGGGTGATGAGACTCTTATTGAAGTGCATGGGAGAGGGTCTATTGATGTGGGTGAAGGAACATTTGAGGATGTCCTTTGTGTTCCATCTTTATCAACTAATCTCCTATCTTTTTTATCAAATCACTCACATTGGTTCTGGAAAATGAGTTGAATTCACATCAAATAAAGTGGTAATCAATGAAATGCATAATGGGTCTATAGTTGTTGGTGGAAAACTAGATCATCAATCCATATTGTATCAATTTTCTCACTTTGTTCCTGACTCTCCTTTGACAATGGTACTCACTCATGCAGATGAGGTGAGTTGTTTGTGGCATCAATGGTTTGGCCACTTGAACTGCCATTACTTACAACAACTTAGTCAACAAGACATGGTTTCAGAGTTGTCTTCTATTAAATTTTCTGATGGATTTTTTCAAGGATGCATTCTTGGTAAGCATCTTGAGGAGAAGTGTGATAAAGTAAAAGCATGGAGAGATACACAACTATTGGAGTTCGTACATAGTGACTTAGCAAGTTCATTTCCACAACCATCCTTCAACAGGGCTAGTTATGTCTTGACATTTATTGATGGCTTCCAGATATACATGGGTTTACTTTCAGAAACAAAAGTCTAAGGTCTTTGATAATTTTCTAGATTTCAAACCTTTTGTAGAGAAACAATATGGGAATTTCATTAAGATTTTGCATATATATAATGAAGGTGACTATGTTAACAATCAGTTTGAACAATTTGGTGCTTAAGAAGGTATCAGCATTCAACACACAATTCCATACACTCCTCTATAGAATGGTGTTGTAGAATGAAAGAATAGGTCCTTGAAGGAGATGGCCAATTGTATGATTCACTCTAAGTCTTTGGCACCTCAATATTGGGTAAAGGCCATCAACTATGCATGTTACATCCAAAACTGAGTTCCTCACAAAGTTGAGAAGCACTTCAGAGTATTTGGTTCTCTTGCATGGGCCCACCTTCCAGTAGAGAAACGTAGGCCTATGGATTTGCAGAGCAAGCCTTGCATATTTGTTGGGTATCCAAATGATGTCAAAGGGTATAGGCCTCTCCATCCCACCACTCATGAGTTGTTTATTGAGAGGAATGTTTGTTTTGAGGAGAGTTCTTCCAATTCTTCTCATACCACTTCTCCATCCACTATCACATTAGAGACACTACATCATGATGGCAGTTCTTCTAAGGATCTTAATCCTCCTAATCTTGATGAGGAGTCTTCTTCCTCCACTTTAGATGGTGACACTGATTCTCCCCCAGACGCTCTAGTCTTAGTGCCTCTTTGGGCTCAACCAACATTTGAGTCAATGGGTGATTGGCTTGGTGATCCATCAAATAGAACTAGGTCATAATTTCAGTAGGCTCCACATCTCTTCATTGCTTCATCTTTTGATCCATTGTTTTTTCTAGAAGCTTTAGGTGTTCCCAAGAGGGATGCTACAATACAAGAAGAGTTCAATTCTTTAGAAAGGAATCACACATGGAATTTAGTTCCTCTTCCTAAGGGAAGGAAACTTGTTCGATGCAAGTTGATCTATTGAACAAAATTTGCAGCAGATGGGTCGGTTGATAAGTATAAGATGCTTGGTAGCAAAGGGATCTTCCCAAATTCCAAGGAGTGATTACTCTAAGACTTTTTCTCCAGTTGCTAAGATGAATTCCATTTAACTTGTCCTTGCTATGACTATAGCCCATCATTGGTAAGTTCATTATATTGATGTGAAGAGTGCATTTCTTCATGGTGACCTTCGAAAGGAAATTTGCATGGAGTAGCCACAAGTGTTCATCCAGGATCCTTCACTTGTGTGTCGACTGTGTGTCAACTTCGAAAGTCTCTTTATGGCCTTAAAAATTCTCCTCAAGCTTGGTATACCAAGATGGACTCATTCCTTCTGACAGTTGGTTTCACTCAATGTCATTTGGATCCAAACGTATACATTCTACAGCAGGATGAAACTCTCACATTTCTAGTTCTCAATGGTGATGACTTGTTGATCATGGGGAGTCACTCATCCACCATCAAGGTAGTGAAAATTGCCCTACATGATAGATTTTTTATGTCAGACTTAGGTATTTTGTATTACTTCTTGGGAATTAAGATCACTCGGTCATCTTTAGGCATCTTCCTTAGACAACCCAAGTATGCACTTAATATGCTCTCTAGATTTCACATCGCTGACTATAAGCTTGCATTGACTCCATTTTTGTCAAGGGTCAAACTTGAGGCTAAGTTCTCTTCACCCTTAGTTGATGGGACTTTATACCGACAACTTGTTGGGAGTCTCATCTACTTGACTCATACAAGACCTGATATTTCATATGTTGTGGGCATGGTTTCTTGATTCATGCAGGAGCCACATGAGTTGCATTGGAAAGCAACAAAGTGGATCCTCCACTACATTCAAGGTAATCACAATTATGAAATTCAATATGCATCATGCATAAATATTGAGTTGGTGGGATATACAAATTCAAATTGGGTAGGTAATTCCCAGGAATGCAAGTCCACTTCAGGGTATTGCTTCTAACTTGGTTTTGGTCTAGTTTGTTGGTTGAGCAAGAAGCAATCTACAATTTCTCTTTCATCGATAAAGGTTAAGTATTGAGGGGCAGTTAACGCCACCACTGAGGCTATTTGGAGTACAATATTCTTACCAAGTTTGGTATTCCAGTTAGAAAGCCTACCATCATCTTTTGTGATAATCAGGGTGTTATATAGATATCAAGAAATCCAGTTCATCACTAGAGGACGAAACACATTTAAATACATATGCACTACATAAGGGAGTTGATTTAGGAAGGCATCAGTGACCTTAAGTATTGTTCTACATAGAAGAAGATTGCAAACATCTTCACCAAACCCTTCACCAAAAGCAAGTTCCTTCATCTGCAATCTTTGCTTGGGATTCGATAGGTGTCTACTTCATGATGGTCTTCTTAGTTGTTCATTCTTTCTCTCTATTTAAGGGGGGCTATTCCTCTTATGGGGGGCTTCTTCTTTTGGGGGGGATATATATGTATACAGGTACCTAGCATGGCCTCATTTGCCTGGACCCATATTTTCACCCACCTAAACTATGCTTAAGGGGGTTTGTTAGTGTAGGTTTTTTATTTTCCTTATGTTAGGGGGTATTTATTTTTCCCCCACATATTATTTAAGCTTGCTTAGGTTATTAGGAGTGGTTAATATGAGGACACATGGTAAAATACTGCAGCTGTGTGTGTAACTCTCCACCTCACATGGGTAGTTGAGTTACACACCCTCTTAAATTGGCTTGTTGTGCCACCTCTCATAACCATTATTTTGTCATTTCCTAAGTGGATTATGGGGTAGTTGGGTTTCTCACCCTCTTTTGGCTTTATGTGCCAATTTTCTCAACTCCTTTATTGTCTTCATGTAAGGAGGTTATGCCACATGTTTTGGCATTTACTAAGAAGGTAAAACCTCCCACTTTTATGGGGAATAGGAGTTAATGCACCCCTTGGATGTATATGCTATTATTTTTCTATATAATAAGCACTATACTCTCAACTTCACTAGTTCAGTGAGAGTCTTCTCCAAATTCTCTTATGTCTCTATTTTCTTCTCTCATATCAGATTTTTCTTCATTCAATTATTTTGGTCTTCAATCATCTATTGTTTGGAGTTGCATGTCATCTACAACCGATATCAGATCTTGGCTCAATTCTTGCTTCTCATAGAATCTAACACTAGAGTTATCTAGATTCTACCTAGGTTATATACATTTAAATGGACAAACATTTATCAAAATTTAACTATCATTCACTATCCATTAAAATAAATCTTCTAACTAAAGGAGGCAACCTTTGAAAGACATTGAAATGATCTCAAAAATATAATCTAAAAGATTACAAATAAATGCAACAACAACTAGTCTATCTCTTGATTTGAATAATAAAGAAATCATGATTTCCATCATCACAAGCATTTAAATTAACTAAATAAATAGAAATAATGTAAATTTAATCTAATCCCTATCAATTTAAATTTCTTTAAAATGATGGATTTTTAAAATACATTTAAATAATATTATAAATTAATTTTTGAGTTCTTAATTGAATAATTCTTATACTAAATCAATTGAACTTACTAATAAATTGACTAGAGTAATTGATAAATCATTCCACAAATTAAATAGGGTTTAACATCATTATAAAATCAACATATAGACTTAACTTCAACCCATAATAATCTTTAATTTCTTCTAAGGATTGCACTATAAAAGTAAATTTAAAGTAACTAACTAGTTTACATGATTTTTACTTAAGTAATTCCTACAATTAACTATTATCCCTTTGGAAAATTAATCTTTTTAGTCTAATGATTGCAAATTAATCTAAGGTTCTTATAGTTTAATAAAGTGCACAAGATCATCTCTAAATTAATTGATCTTAGTATCACTTAGGACCCAATCAACTAGGGTGACTACATAATCTCTAGACTTATACTTTAAAAAGAACACTCGCACACTTATAACTTCATTCATTAGAGAGTTCTACAAGGAGGAAGGCAAGAGGAGAAGGTAAGAAAATATACTATAAATAAAGAAAAAAATTCATTCATTTAATTCTTTTTTTATTTCTATTGCCATCCTTTTCTTATTTTCTATGAAAATAAATTGAAAAAAGAAAACATCAAAGATAAAGAGGGGGAAATAAATACATATATTTTTTATTTTTTAAAAACATCGGAAAAAATGAGGTATATGTATGTGTGTGAGAGGAAATTTGCTTTTACAAATAAATAAAAGAAAGAATAAAAATTAGTTTTATTTAGTTGTAAAAGCAAATTTCCTCACACACGCATACATTTGAAGATATAAACAGACAACATAATTTGATAGTGCAAAAAAATCTACGCATTATATATGTATATATATGCATATGCATACATGCATACACTTGCGTACATATAACCTTATTTAAACAACATTTAATATACAAAGAAAGAAATTATAAACTATCCTTAGAATGATTAATTTTCTTCCAATCATATTTACGTTTTTCTTTTTGAACAAAGTAAAAGATAGAACTTCATTAGCTTGCATAACATTAATATTTCTTTAGAAGCATAATATTAACTTACATTAGAATAGAATCTTATTATTCTTTTTTTAAGACAACCAAAATTTAATCAAATAAATTATGCAATTAAAAATAAGAATCAATATAGATAACTGCACATATTTCTTGAACTTAAATCATTATTAAAGAAATATTAGTATTCCTTTATTTTAAAAATACCTTCTTGTTATACAACAATAAAAGAATAGAAAAGTATTTAGATTACAATATGTATTTTCTTTTGAAACTCAAGATAATTATCTTTACAATTGCTTATGATGAAAGAGCGATTGACAACTCTAGCCGGTAATTTAATTGGAACCAAACCCTCTTTATAAAATATTGGAATACAAACCACAAAGGTGTTATGCTTGAGTAACTCTTAAAGAAAGTCAAGAAACCTGGGCTCTATTCCTTTGTTGCATGAAAGATTGCTTGATTGATTTAGATGTGAGCTAATTAGCTCCTAATTCATGTATATATGAACATATAAATTGGTAAAAAACACTGATAGACAAATAAGAAGCTAAAAAAAAGTACAAAAATGGAACAGTGATGCATAGGCACACCTATGATAGCAAACAAAGCTCAGAAATGGTGGTCAGATGTGCTAGGCGCCATAGTCTTAACAAGTATCCATGTGAAAATGAGTGTCAAATATGGTCTCAAAATCATTCAAACTACCTTCCCTCCAAATTTTAGGTCAGTTTGCCAAGACTATGGCACTAGGCACCATAGATTAGGCATTTTCTACTAAATTTTCTCTAATAGTCTCTATCTCAATCTGCTCTATGCTCATGTACCCATAAATTGGGTTTAAACCCCATATCTAAACTTGCAAATTTATAAAGGGTAGAGGGATGGTATATTGCAGGAGGGTCATTCTCTATTTCCCACACACGAGGAGGAAAATGGTATTGTAGCTATATAGGGGCTTGCCTCAATCAACCCCCCATTTTGGTGATTTCCATTTCCATGGATAGCCAAGTTGGATCTGAAACAAAAGCATGTGCTTTGAACCTTAAGTGTATCTAATATATTAATGAACATAAACATAAATAAGAGCCCTACTCAAGTGTATTAGAGTGAACCTAGATGAGACAATAAAAGGTGATGCATATATCAACTCAAGAATACATGAATACATAAATGAGCATGAACAAAGGATAGATATAAGAATTGAAGCTAAAAATCTAAAAAAAAATCATACTGAACCCTTAAGGAGAGATACAAGTCAATCATCAATTAGTGATTCTCTATCATCCTCCAATATTCCTTGAAGCTTCCATCATGATGGATGATAAATGATGAATAGTTGATGATTATATGTCAGATTTACAAACCTATCGACTCACTTTTGGCAGGTAATGTCACACCATAAGGATAGCATAATGATTGATATTACAAATGAGGAAAGTTACTTACTTGTATATGAATGACAAGCTTTAATTTGATAAAAGGTTGACATAAAATGGTCATATTTAAAAACCAAGACTAGATTTTGCAATGTCAAGCTCGACATTAAAAATATCCAAAATTTTGGAAAAATTTTGTCACGTCATGTGTGCAAATTGGCATATACCCACCAAAATAGGCCCAAAAAAAGCATGATGTGAGATACTAGGGCCCTGATATTGGATCCAAGCCAAAATTTTAAGTTTAACAATAATTTAATGCAAAATACAAAATTTGAATTTTAGAATTGGATAGGACTCATCTCCAAGTGAGTTGATCATGGGTTAAATTCAATGCTAGAAATGATCCTAAAATTCTTAGGGGAGTAGAAAAATAAAGTAAGTGCTAAGAAGAGTGTGATATTCAGCTCACAATTTGTTGGAAATGTGCCTCTAATTCACTTGACCTTTGTTCATACTGATCAGGTTAACTCTAGTCGATGAAATAGTGTGAAGAAAATCTGTGAACTCTATCGGTATAACCTTTGCCGATGAACTCGACATATCGAAGCTCGGAGTAGCAGGTTTTAAATTCATCTTGATGACCCGATGAAGTCATCTTTGATCATCAGGGTAGCATCAGTTATCGAATGGACAAAAGGATAAAAGACTTGCAGTTGAGCAGTCCAGGCGAGATAAGGGTCTTGCAGATTGAAGATGATCGAATGACAATCAAGGTTGATCCAACGATGGTCATTATGTCGCGATAGGAAACTGCTCGTTAGTATATTCCTCTCGACATGGCGACCAAGTGGTGGGACCCAGAAGGAGAGCGGCTAAGGTGAATTAAAGGCCGAGCAGATCGAAATGATCGGATGACGATCACAGAAGATCCGACGGTGGTCGCTAGGTCGCGATGGGAAATTGCTCGTGAGACTTTCCATCACGACCCAGCAACAAAGAATAATTTCGAGCAGATAGTGAGGTCGTGCTAAGATGTCAGAGCAGGGACCCCATAACCAATCAAGGGGTGCCACATGGCGGAGCATAGAGAGAAAGATCGGACGTTCGGGATAGTTGATTGTTTGTCTTGCTGATACCCGATGGAATCGCCTTCGGCCATCGGGTCTATCATCGGCCATCGGAGATGTAGTTTTGAAGCTACTTCGATACCTAATGGAGTCGACTTGTCTGAGCCGGTGTATTTGAATACGAACTGGTTCGATTCCTGGATGCATGTGGGATAATTGTTTTCTCACGAATACAAACCGACGCAGACAGTTAGATGTCTAACCCATTGGTGCAAACTAACAGTTGAACGGTCGACATAAAAATGTATATGAAGCCAAGAGGAGACTCGAACATGGTTGTTGTTCTAATGATAAGTTGTATACTGTGATGTGTACCCAAAGTAATTAGAGTGAACATCTATGCTATTATAACAGACTTTATTATAAAGATTCTTTGTTGTGAATAAAGTGTTCTTGTTGTCGGTGGTGGGTTTTTTCCCGAAAGGGTTTTCCCATGTTTATTCATGGTGTTTATCTTCGTGTGTGTTTGAATTCTAATATTGTCTATGTTTCCTATATGCTAATCTTAGTATTCTGTAAAGTTTTAAAACACACTAGTCTTGTTTCCCCTACAAATTGACATTAGGGAAGCGTTTTTGTGCACTATGCTTTCCTTACAAGTGGTATCAAAGCCTGGCCAGTTGTGTTATCCTTGTGGGTACGGTTGTTTTTTTGTGTTAATTTGTTTTAGTGGGAGTCTGTTAGTGTGTCTACTTGTTTACAGATTACGATGGCAAGCACTTCTGGAAGAATGGATATTGAGAAGTTCAATGGATCCAATTTTGAGTTATGGAAACTTAAAATTGAGGACCTGTTGGTTGACCAAGATTTTTGGACTGCAATGAGTGGATAGAAACCTTCAAGCATGAAGCAAGAAGATTGGGACTTAGCAGACCGAAAAGCCAGAGGACTCATAAGAATAATCTTTGCAGACTCAATTCTGTTGAACATACATGAGGAGAAGATTGAAAGTGATTTGTGGAAGAAGTTAGGAGACATCTATCAAGGCAAAACCTTGGTGAATAAACTCTTCCTTAGTAAGAAGTTATATTCTTTGAAAAATGGATGCAAGAACACACTTGGCAGATCATTTGAATGTGTTTAACATAGTTCTCACTCAATTGACATCAGTCAGTGTGGCTATTCAAGAAGAAGAACGTTGCATGTTGCTACTATGCTCATTGCCAGATTCTTGGGAACATTTGGTGATGGCCATTGGTAGTACTACGACCCAGTTCAAGATGGATATTGTGGTCAATACTCTTTTTCAGAAGAAATGAGAAAGAAGTCTTATGAGATGACAAAAGATGCACTCTCTGTTCAAGGCAGATCAAAGGACAAAGACAAGAAGAAAGGGATGAAGTCCAAGTCCAAGTCTCAAGAGAGGTCCAAGTCTCCTAGAAATAAGTCTAAGGTGAAATGCCAGAACTATGGACAAAAGGGTCATATTCGAAAAGGCTACAAAGAGGAGAAGAAGAGAAAGAAATATTCTGATAATGAATCTTCTCACAGTGATGCAGATGCCTTTGTAGCAGCTCTTGTAGTGCCTGCTTCTAACAATGTGTGGTTAATTGACTTAGGGGCATCTTTCCATATGACATCTCACAAGGAGTGTTTCTCAAAGTGTGAGCCATATGCTGGTGGGAAAGTGTACTTAGCAAGTAACTCAACATTGGATATTATTGGGAGAGGAATAATTAAAGTCCAATTTCCTGATGGGAGAATAATGGGAATCAATGGAGTTTTGTACATACCAGGTTTGGCAAGACACCTACTTTTTGTAAGCAAGTTGAATGATGTTGGAGTCCAGGTAACATTTGTGTCTAGTGTTTGTAAGATGACTAGAGGGTCTATTAGTTTGGCTAAGGGTGAACGTGTTGGTACATTGTACAAGTTAAATGCTAAACCTGTGTGATGTAATATAGTCACTAAGAAATCTGATAGAACTACTGAGTTGACATATGATGTAAATTCTATGGAAGCTAAACTTTCTGTAGAAAAGACAATGCTCTGGCATTATAGGCTTGGTCACATTGGTGAAAAAGGTTTAAAAACTTTAAAGAGTAAAAATCTGGTACAAGGACTTACTGATTGTAACCTTGAGTTTGATTTCTATGAACATTGCATATACGGAAAACAAAATCGTGTTCAATTTTATTCAAGTCCTCATAAATCTTTTGACATTCTAGACTATGTGCATTCTGATGTGTTTGGTCCAGTGGATGTACCTTCTTTGTCTAAATCAAAGTACTATGTATCCTTTGTTGATGATTATTCGAGAACGAAATTTATTTATTTTATGAATAGTAAGTCAGAAGTGTTCAGCTAGTTTAAGGAATTTAAAAACTTGGTTGAAAATCAGACTGGAATGAGAATAAAATGTTTAAGAACTGATAACGGTGGTGAGTATTGCAATACAGATTTTGACAAGTACTGTGTAGACCATGGAATCAAAAGACATAGAACTACACCTTATACTCCACAACAAAATGGAGTTGCTGAAAGGTTGAATCGGTCTCTAATGGAGAAAAAAAGAAGCATGTTGAGTAGTGCTGGGTTGGAACAAAAGTTTTGGGCAGAAGCAGTTGTTGTAGCATGTTACCTGTTGAACCGGTCACCCACAACAACGTTAGTAGACAAGACACCTATGGAAGCATGGTCTGGTAAGAAACCTTCTCTAAGACACATTCATGTGTTTGGTTCAGAGGCATATGCACATGTGTCTGATGTTAAAAGATCTAAATTGGATAACAAAGCAGTCAAATGTATTTTCATTGGATATGGAGTTGGAGTTAAAGGATACAAGCTTTGGGATCCTAAGATTGGAAAGGTTGTGTATAGTAGAAGTGTCATCTTCCGAGAGCTGAAACCTATGTCTATAGATAAACCAACAGAGAAGGAAAAAGAGAAAGATGTGGTTGAATTTCCACTAGGAGAAGAAGTGACAACTCTAGATGTACCTGAAGATGAGAATGAAGAGAGTTCAAGTAGCTCTAAAAGTTCAAAAGAAGAACAAAATGAAGCCTCACCACAAGTGTTAAGAATATCCACACGAGAGAGGCAACAACCTGATAGGTTTACCCCAAATAGGTATAATTTTTCAATGTTGAATGTAAATTGTGCCTATGCTTTACTTGTTGATACTGATGAGCCTAGGACTGTAAAAGAAGCCATGGATATGTCAGATTCAGATTCTTGGTTGGAAGCCATGAATGATGAAATGAAATCTTTGGACAAGAATGGAACATGGAATCTGGTATCCTTGCCTAAAGGCAGAAAGCCTATGGGATTTAAATGGGTTTTCAAAAGGAAGTATGGTCCAGATGGCAGCATTAACAAGTACAAGGCCGAATTGGTTGCGAAGGGGTATTCTCAAAAGGAAGGTATTTACTATGGAGAAATCTTCTCTCTTGTAGCTAAGCTGACATCTATTAGATTTATTTTGTCACTTGCAATTGCATATGATTGGGAAGTCAAGCAAATGGATGTGAAAACAACATTTCTTCATGGGGACGTTGAAGAAGAAATATATATGTCCCAGCCTGAGCATTTTGTCAAAAAGGGTAAAGAACATTTGGTATGTAAACTAAAGAAGTCTCTTTATGGTTTGAAATGGTCTCCCAAAATGTGGTATCAAAAATATGATACGTTTGTGTTGTCTTTGGGATTTGTAAGATCGAAAGTCGATCATTGTGTGTACTACAAGGTTGAAGATGATAAGATCCTTATTATTGCTTTGTATGTTGATGACATGTTGTTCCTTGGAAATAACAAAGGTATGATCTCAGACTTGAAGTCCCAATTATCCTTGAAGTTCGAAATGAAAGATTTGGGGTCAGCAAACTACATTCTGGGAATGGAAATCAAGAGGGACAAATCTAAGAGAAAACTTTGGCTCAGACAGAGAAAGTACATCACTAGTGTTCTTGATAAGTTTAATATGTCTGACTATAAACAACAGGTTGTTCCTATTTTGCAGGGAACCAAACTGTTTGTGCATGACAGTCTGAAATCTCTAGAAGAGATAGATGACATGAAGAGTATACCTTATGCAAGTGCTATTGGCAGCTTGATGTATGCAATGTTTTGTACAAGGCCAGACATTGCCCAACCAATGGGAGTATTAAGCAGATTTATGTCAAACCCAGGAAGACTGCATTGGGATGATGTAAAGAGAGTTTTCAGATATTTGAAGGGTACTTTAGACTTTGCATTATGTTATCATGGTAATTTGAATGATTCAAAGAGAACTCTCAACATTTGTGGTTATGCAGATTCTGATTGTGCAGGGGACATTGACAGCAGAAGATCCTTTAGTGGATACGTTTTTGTTCCGAATGGTGAAGCAATAAGTTGGATGAGAAAGCGACAGTCTATAGTCACTTTGTCCACTACATAGGCAGAATACATGACAACCACACATGCTTGTAAGGAAGGTGTTTGGCTCAGGCATTTGAGTATAGATGTTGGTTTTGATGCAGGGCAGGTTGAAGTGCAAAGTGATAGTCAAAGTGCTAAATGCTTAGCGAATAATCCTACATACCATGCTAGGTCTAAACACATAGATGTGCAATTTTATTTTGTGTGTGACATGGTAGAAGATGGAAAGGTTAATCTGAACAAGGTAGACACTCAAAAAAATGTTGCAGACGCATTAACAAAACCAGTGAGCACTCACAAGTCCAGGTGGTGTTCTAACTCGATGGGTCTCAGTACCCATCCCTCTCTATAATTTTTGGAAAAGTGGTCAAGCAGTCCAGTGAATTCCTCATCAAGTGGGAGTTTGTTGGAAATGTGCCTCTAATTCACTTGACCTTTGTTCATACTGATCGGGCTAACTCTGGCTGATGAAACAGTGTGAAGAAAATATGTGAACTCTATCAGTATAACCTTTGCTGATGAACTCAACATATCGAAGCTCAGAGTAGCAGGTTTTAAAGTCATCCCAATGACCCGATGAAGTCGTCTTCAGTCATCGGGGTAGCATCGGTTATCAGATGGACGAAAGGATAAAAGACTTGCAGTTTAGATCCAAATCCAACGGTCATCGCTTTATCACTATGGAAAGATGCACGTATGTTATTTCCTGCGACTTGGCGACCATGGTGGGGCCTGCCATAAGTGAGCAGTCTAGGTGAGATAAGGGTCGTGCAGATCGAAGATGATCGAACGATGATCAAGGTTGATCCAACAGTGGTCGTTATGTCATGATGGGAAACTGCTCATTAGTATATTCCTCAAGACATGGTGATCAAGTGGTGGGACCCGATAGGACAGTGGCTAAGGCAAATTAAAGGTTGAACATATCAAAATGATCAGACGGTGATCGCAGAAGATCCAACGATGGTCGCTAGGTCGCGATGGGAAATTGCTCATGAGACTTTCCATCACGACCCAATGACAAAGAAGAATTTCAGGCAGATAGTGAGGTTGTCCTAAGATGTCAGAGCAGGGACCCCAGAACCAATTAGGGGGTGCCATGTGGTGGAGCGCAAAGAGAAAGATCAGACATTCAGGATAGCTGATTGTTTGTCTTGCCAATACTCGATGGAATCGCCTTCCACGATCGGGTCTGTCATCGGCCATCGAAGATGTAGTTTTGAAGCTACTCCGATACCGGATGGAGTCGACTTGTCTGAGCCAGTGTATTTGAATACGAACCGATTTGATTCCTAGATGCATGTGGGATAATTGTTTTCTCACAAATGCAGACCAACACAGACAGTTAGATGTCTAACTGATTGGTGCAAACTGACAGTTGAACGATCGACATGAAAATGTATATGAAGCCAAGAGGAGACTCGAACATGGTTGTTGTTCTAATGATTAGTCGTATAATATGGTGTGTACCCGAAGTAATTAGAGTGAACATATGTGCTGTGATAGCAAACTTTATTGTAAAGATTCTTTGTTGTGAATAAAGTGTTCTTGTTGTTGGTGGTGGGTTTTTTCCCGAAAGGGTTTTCCCACGTAAATTCATGGTGTTTATCTCTGTGTATGTTTGAATTCTGATATTGTCTATGTTTCGTATATGCTAATCTTAGTATTATGTACAGTTTTAAAACACCCTAGTCTTGTTTCCCCTACAAATTGACATTAGGGAAGCGTTTTTCCGCACTGTGCTTTCCTTACACAATTAAGGTGTACAATTTATAACACTACAACAACTTAAATCACTCCAATTTAATAGAATCTCTAATACAATTTCAACAATTTGTTACACTCAATTCAAAATTATTTTTTGTTGGATATTTTTGCTACTAGGATATGTTGTTGTCATTGATGTCAACATATTCCTGAGTTTTGGTGCTTGAGTGATTGTAGAGAGTTGAGTTGGTTGTGTTGCAAAGTTTTGGTATTTGATCTTTTGAGCTCCGATATGATCATATCTTTGGTTGTGAATTTGGGAGAGTATTTGGGATGTTCTTGTGTATCTTCAATTCAGGTGGTTCATGATTTGGTGCTCTGCAAGTTATCTTTCTTGTCCAAAATGTTGTTGCTGACTATTCTTGTTGACCCATGAAGATTTGATTAAGTGGTGTCGGTGCAACTATTGTGGATGATTATAACATGCTTGTTGGTGTTTCCTAATCGTGTCCTATTTATTTTGTTGGTTCACATTGATCATTGTGTGCGTTATTGAAGATCTTATGGGTCTGGTGATATTCTTCATGTTATACGGTATTTTTGGTGGTGTAGCATGTTGTAATTGATCTTGGCAATATGTCTATCAGTATTGGGCATTCAAGGATTTGATTTGGGTCCATGTTATGTCCTCTATGGCATTATATTGATTTGGTGGTTGATTTATGTATCTTGTGGTGTAATTTTGTAATTAGGTGTTAAGGGTTGAGCCGACCTTGTAGTCCAAGTTGATGATTTGTATAAATAGGTGTTATATTCATGTAATTGGGGTATCATAGGTGTATGGTGTTGTGTCTACATTATTAGAGAGTGGTTTATGTGTGAATAAGAAAAATAATCTTTCAGTGTGAAGTGTAGAGAAAAATATGTTGCAGGGCAAACAATTATGCTTAACCAGAACTATCATCAGGCATTTGGAGATGCTATTCTTTCAGTTCATCTTAACCGGATTGTAGTTCGAACATTATTGTAAGGTAGTGAACCTTCCCTGATGGTTGTAGCCTTCTAGGTCATTATATTTTGAGTAGTGAGCTCTAGATTGTGTGCCTGAATGCATGTACATTCCCCATTGTAATATTTACACATACTGCTACAGAGTATCATCTTATTGTGGGTAGGTTCCCACCGTGGTTTTTCCCTTAACTGGGTTTTCCACGTCAAAATCTTGGTGTTATGTGTGTTGTTTTTATTA
The DNA here is from genome assembly GCF_030272615.1 of Cryptomeria japonica. Lineage (NCBI taxonomy): Eukaryota > Viridiplantae > Streptophyta > Pinopsida > Cupressales > Cupressaceae > Cryptomeria > Cryptomeria japonica. The sequence goes on from NC_081414.1 coordinate 644,703,416, forward strand.
TGTTTATCTTCATTATTGTTGCAATTGATCAGATCAAAGATTGTGCTTAATTTGTTTAATTTGGTGAAAATCGATTCACCCCCCCCCCCCCCACCTCAGTTTTCCTTCATTGTTGTTGCCAGCATTTTCACTATCGAACCTTGAAGAAGAAGATTGTCATAACTAAGTATCATTTCAAGAGCTCCTCAAAAAGTGCATATAAGATAAACTATGGCAACATGGCCAAGGAGAAAACACTTCCCAAATTTAGGCTTTCTCAAAAGCCACCCATAAGCTAGGAGACCTTCTAGGAAATCCAAAATAAATAAAGCACATGAAAAAGACTCAACACTCAAAATAAAATACACAGACAAACTCAAATTCCAATAAAAAATTATAAGACTTGAATGAATCTTTATCGAGATGCATTAAAGGGGAGAAGAGAAAAACACTCCTCCAAGGGAAGGGAAACTACATTACTAATTTCTCAATAAGTTCTTCACTCAACACCCTCATGAGTAGAAAAGAACTCTTAACCAACAATCCTCCTCATTGGAGTATCCTTTTTCCATGGAGATGCACTTCTATTCTACTTGAATAATTCACAAAACATAAAACACAAGATGTTAACATAACCAATTCGTTAACAAAACAAAATCCAAAATTACATGACCAACAATGAAACAATTGTTTTAAGGAGTTTGAGACCCTATAGGTCTCCATGTTTTCAAGAGTTTGTAGAAGAGTTGGTGGAGCTCTTTTCAAAAGGCCTTACTCCAAGATATTCTCTAAAGACAAAGAACATAATTCACATCTTCTTACTTTCCAAAAAAATAAGCCACAAGAATGGACAAAAAACCCTTACTTCACCCACAATAGGATGACAAATAGGGTTTCAAATTCAAAACCCTTTAATGGAGAGGTGACACTTGTCACCTTCTCATTCACTCCCAAGATCACATCTCCCCACATTGCTTTAACATGTGTGAGACATTGGGGAGTGGGATGTACATGAAGGTTTTTTCCATGGAAAGATTCCAAGATGTTCTCACACTTGTGTGAGACCTTGGGAGTTATCAAAGCCCATACATGAACATTGGATAACATGTTCATAGGATCATGACAAGTCAACCATCCCTCTTTCCAAAACCCATTTTTTGTCTCTTCCTTCCCAAGGCACTCAAAAAGGGTCATATCTTGGCCAAATACTAAGATAAGTGGCCCAGTGAGTACCTATTTCATAAGTACTTGGCCTAGGTCCTTAAAAAAATAGATTAACCAGTAAATAAAATATTAAATACCTTTCATAAAACCCTTAAAAAACTAATCCAAAATTAACAACTAGGATTACAACACAACATCCTACTCATCATAAACAACCTTAGGAAACATAAAAAATAATAGATAAATTATCCAAAATTTCACATTACATCATTTAAAAATAAGTAGACATTAGTCCCTCTATATGGACTAATATCAAGCATCATTGGGTTAATTCATATTAGGACTTCTACAAGGCCTCCAAATTTCTATGGATTTTTACCTACATACTTGGTATACACCCCTTAATATGTTCAACCATATAGCCTAAGTAACTTGAAATGCAATCAACATAATATTTAGACATCATTTCCTAGTTTGAATAATAACTCAGTTTTGGTTAACTCGTCAAAATGCATATCATTAATAAGATTCAATTTTCATATTATCTTTCGTGGATATCACTTGTCCCTCATTCTAATCCAACTAACATTAATATTTCCATTAATTACATATAAAATGTTTTTTTTCTAATTCTAATTGAATAGTGTACAACTAATACAATTCAAATCATACATTCATAACATAAGAATCAATGAAAAATGACATAAATAGTCTCTTTATTACAACTCTACTAGATAAATTAATCTTTTCTAATTCTAATCAAATAACAAACAATTAATACAACTCAAATAATACATTCATAACATAATCATCAAATGAAAAATAACATAGCCAACTCCTAGTGATATCATTGTATTCATATTAAAATCATCTAAACTACTTTAATCCAAAAATCATTATCTAATATACTATTGTTGGTGTAATTTATGTCTCATGTAATTATACTTTACTTAAGTTGAGTTAGAATAATGCATTTCATAGTAATTTGTATATGAGACACTTAGGGAATTGCATATCTAGGGAATATAGTTGTAGGAGAAATTCCACCTTCGTTGGGTGATTCACCTTTAGTGGAATTATCTATTGTTTTTCCTACCTACCCTTGTATCTCATTGGGCCACATGTTATGATTGTGTGCTCTCATTTCCCTAGATAGCCTTGCCTTTATAAGTAGACTCGTGAGCATTGTATGTTAATCCAGTTGGGCATTTTGCATCTTGATGAGAATACAATTTGTTCTTGTCTATCTTTGTCTCTCTTGTGTTGTACTATTTATTGGCCTCTAGTTCTTGGTTGTTATTGGAAAATTCTTACAAGTATACCATAAGGGTCATAAGCCCATATCTAAATGTACAAGGCTTAGATGTATCAAATTAATAATCAATTCAATGGAGCATATAATAATAAACACTAAGGTGGGCTTCCCAATGTATTAGAGTTATGAGGCATTAGAAATGAAGATAAAATAAATGCAGGGGTAAAAAAATGTACAGATCACATGAAGATATAATAAAATAATTAGAAAGATGAATTCCAAGCTTAACAAGAATACTGACATTAGGATTATGCCCTAAAAAAATAGGTAATGACATGTCTAAGAAGTGAAAAAGATCCTAAATATACATAAGTTGAAGAAAAAGTTTTCTCTTATAAGATTATCAAGAAGTTTGGTTCTAAAAATCCATGCGAAGTTGAATTACTTGAATACTTGGTTAGATCACTAGTATGAAACATAACATATTTGTATGACTATCACATGATGGAAAGTTAAAAAATAAATAACATAAATAAATTAGAGAAAGTACATACCAGAACAATAAGATGAAGAGATTGAAAGAACTATTATCTGGCGAAATGCGAAATCTCTGTCCTGCGAAATTGCCAAGGTTTGCGGCGGGGGGGTGCAGACAAGTCTTCGCCTCATGTCCGCAGAGCATTTCAATCTACAGTCCGCAAAGCAAGAAAAACCCTGTAACAAATGAAGTTCGGTTTTCGGTTGGCAAAGCGGGCAAGTTTGGGGAAAATGCAGTAATTAGGGCAAAAATGGATGATGCCTTGTCACTACCCTCCGACGGAAACTGGCATATCGTTCGCTCGAAAAAGGCCAGGAAGAAGATGGGCGTAAGTAGAAACAGATCTTTCAACTTCGATTGGCATAAGTCCACAGCCTCAAACCTTTATCCGGCCACCGGGGCAAACACGGTGCCGCTCGGGAAAGTGAGGAATTTTGAGCCAAAATTCAGAATAAAACCGAGGCGAATTTGTAAAATTCCGGCAAAATTAACGGAACCCCAATTCAATTTATTTAGCAAATGTGGGGTTTTTGCAAAGTGGACGGGAATTGGAGAAGATACTGGTAAAATTATTGAGTGGTGGATGGCCCTATACCCGGGACAGGTAAGTATATCTATCCTGGATAATAATTTTCTGGCAATTTTGTGTGATAATCAAAATACAAAAAATGATATTCTCTATGGTTCGGTTAAATTATATAAAGGTTATGGTTTTTTTCGTTGTGATTGGAAACCGAACTTTGATCCTCAATCCCGGAATTTAAACAAGTACCCTAGATGGATTAGTCTGGGTACATTACCAATTGAATATCTGAATTTTGAAATCCTAGAGTATATTGGGGATCAATTCGGTTCTTTTTTGGGATGTGAAGGTCTAGAAAATGGGGTTGTAAAAATGAATATCAAAATCTTAGTTGAATCTGATATTAATTCACTGGATTTAGAACCCATCTCGCTAGTATCGAACAGCGGGGAGTGGAACATCCAACCCACTTTCTATTATGGGGCTATAAATGAATCTGATGTTAGATTGAAAACATGCCCAGCACTGGTTAAGAGTATCGAACAAATGGATAACTCTTTCTTAGATCAGCATAAAAAAACTCCAATAAATACATCCCCTGGTCACGACAATAGTCTGACTGTGGCTTACCCTGATGAAAATAGAAACTACACCTACAGCAACATTAATGATCTTGATAAAATTATAGATGAGGCAAACTCTATAAAAGAAGATGCCTTAGTGGAGATGACAAAAAGAGTCTCAAATTCGGTGGACTCATTGAAACTTCCATCTAACACAAAATCAGACGAAAAATTGGAACAAGAAAATGAGGCAGATCTAGAAGAAATATCTTCTAGAATGGCTGCTGTTCTTGAGGTATTCGATAATAAGGTAGTTGAAAATCTTTCTCCGGAAGAGGAAACTGAGAAGAGGTTCCTAATTCAGGAACTCTTGGCATCTATGGATGAGGAAGAAAATAATGAGAACAGGTCTGGAGATAGAATAACTATTCCTGTCAATGACTTTTCAGTAGCTCAGCCCCAACTGGGAGAGGATAATGGTGAGGGAGTGATTGTGCCCCAGCAAACCTTAGGAATAAAAAACATATATGACGGGAAAAACTGTCCTGACTGCGCTAGAGAAGCCAAAAGTAGAGGCAGAAAATCTTTGAGCGAGTTAAGATTGCAGGATGGAAACGCTAAAGACCAAGGCAAATTGACAGCCTTCTTTGATGCTGGGAAGGGGAAGGGCCTTCCCACGGCCCCATGAAAATCTCTTCATGGAATGTTAGGGGCATGAACGCCCCTAACAAACAGCGTCTAATTAGACGCAACATTATTAAATGGAAACATGATGTCGTTCTCATACAAGAAACTAAATTAGCCCAGGTAGAAGCTGAGGCTTTTAAAAGGAAATTAGGTCTTCTTTGCGGGGAATTTGTGGAAGCCAGGGGCGCCTCTGGTGGTATTGGAATTATTTGGAATCCGCGTAGTATTAATTTTTATCCTATAGCAGGTAATAGAAATTGGCTATTGGGAAAGGTTATAAGCAAACACAGCAAATTTACTTTCACCCTTATAAACATTTATGGCCCGATCCCGGATGCCGGCAAGCGCAGAGTTTGGTCAGAACTCTCGGCTATGATGGGGCTAGATACCTCTTCCCCTGTTATTCTCGGAGGGGACTTCAATGCTATCCTGAATTTATCAGAAAAAAAGGGTGGTATTCGTAGGGAACCGCAATCCTTAAAAGACTTTAAAGAGTGGGTAGCTTATAACAATCTTATAGATATAGAAACCAATAATGGTGTGTATACCTGGTATAATAGAAGAGCAGGCTTTACACAAATCGCGGAGAGACTAGATAGATTCCTTTTTAGAGGGAACTTGAGCGATCTAGCGGTTAACCTCTCTGCCTCACTACTCCCATCTTCAGGATCTGATCATTACCCTGTCATCCTCAATATTGAGGGAGAGGCTACACCGCGATGTTGTCCCTTTAAATTTGAAAAAATGTGGATGCAAAATCCAGACTTCTATGACCTGATCTCCAGGTGGTGGTCTGAGGTAAGTTTCCAGGGATCAAAGATGTTTTGCCTTGTAAATAAATTAAAACATATCAAGTGCAAGTTACTGAAATGGAATAGTGAAGTTTTCGGCAACATTTTTGAAACCAAAATGTCATTAGAAAAAGAAATCGCAGACCTTAATGAAAAAGTGTTTAGACTTGGAATGGATCAGGATAGCTTCCTCAAAGAAAAGGAGCTCCTCGGGAAATACGAGGATGCGTTATCAAAAGAAGAAATATTTTGGAAACAGAAGTCTAGAGAGAATTGGCTTCAAAATGGGGATAGGAATACTAAGTTCTTCCACAATAGTACAAAATTAAGGAGGAACACTAACGGTATTCACAAGATCATGAGTAATAATGGTATTCTACTGGAAGATCAAACTGACATAACTACAGAAGCGGTTAACCATTTTAAAACCCTGTTCAGCTCTGAATATTCTCTTAAAGATGCCAATCTTACTATTCTTAGGAATATTCCTAAGATCATAACTGAAAATCAAAATAAAGCGCTTTGCAACAAATTTACAGAATCAGAAGTAAAAGTTGCATTGGGGCAGCTTAACCCTGATAAAGCTCCCGGCCCGGATGGTTTTCCTGCTTGCTTTTTCCAAAAATGTTGGCACATTATTGGTAAAGAGGTTGTGGAAGCTTTGGAAGCTGTTAGAAACTCGGGGAGTATCTTAAGGGAAATCAACAACACTTTCATTACTTTGATCCCAAAAAAGGAGGAATCAAGAAATTTTGAAGACTTTCGCCCTATTTCTTTATGTAACACAATTTACAAACTTTTTACTAAAATTTTAGCAAACAGATTGAAAAGCATCCTTCCGTGCATTATTTCTGAGGAACAGACCGGTTTCGTACTAGGTAGATCTATCTTTGATGGCATTATTATAGCTCAAGAAGTCATACACTCGATACAACAGAATCGATCAGCTGCGATGATGATCAAGCTTGACATCAAGAAGGCTTATGACAAGGTTGATTGGAGATTTCTGTGTAAATGTTTAGAATCCTTTGGCTTTTCTAAACAATGGATCAATTTAATCTTCGAATGCATTTCATCGCCCAGGATATCATTGCTTATAAATGGTTCCCCAGCAGGCTTCTTCCAGATATCTAGAGGGATTAGACAAGGAGATCCTTTATCCCCTTTTTTATTTATCATAATGGCAAAGGGCCTTGGGAGAATCATTTCATGTGCTCGAATGAATCAGATTATCAAAGGTATTAAAATCACTAATGGAATGGAGGCCATTTCCCACCAGCAGTTTGCTGATGACACAATGCTGATGGGAAGTGCGAATAGGTCTGAAGCCATGGCTTTCAAAAGGATTCTTGACATCTATGCATTAGCCTCTGGTCAGGAAGTGAACAGGAATAAATCGGAGATCTTCTTCTTTAACACTCCGCAAAACATAGAGTCAGATATTTGTAATATCTTAGGGTTTGATAAAGGGAAACTCCCTTGTAAATATCTAGGGATTTCGATGGATAAGGGAAACAATATAAATTCATTATGGAAAGGAATCCTTGAAAAGATGGATCTCAGGTTGAATTCTTGGAAGAACAAATGCCTATCTTCGGCTGGGAGATTAACATTACTAAAAGCTGTAATGGCGGCTATTCCGATATTCCAGATGTCCTGCCAGCAATTACCTAAAGGTGCACGTTTAGAAATGATTAAAAAGATGAGGAAGCTCTTTTGGAATATGAACTCTGAAAAAAAGAAATATGCTTTAATATCTTGGGATAAAATTAGCCAGCCTATCAGTATAGGGGGTGTTGGCATCAAAGACTTGGGAGTTCAAAACTTGGCTCTGGGGGCGAAATTAGTCTGGAAAATGTACACGGACCCGGATCTTAAATGGGTAAGGATCCTCAAAGCTAAATATCTCACTAATTCCAACCCTGATAGTATTCTGAGGACGGAGTTACTTCCGAAGGGATCCAAAGTCTGGAATTTTATGTTAGAATGTAGAAAGGTGATCAGAGACTATTTGTCTTGGGATATTGCGGATGGTTCTGAGGCATTGTTCTGGGAAGACTCGTGGGGGGGTTATTCTGCCCTTGACAAATCTGGTATAAGCGTAGAAGGTATTGAACATTGTAAATCAAATAGGGGCAGGTATGTCAAGGATTATATCAAGCTGGTTTCCAATGACCCCGCATTGGGTTGGGAGTGGAAACCCCTTGATGAGATGAACTTGACAAATGCAGACAAGGAAATCCTCTGGAATAATTTGAGGAATAGGCATTTCTCATTACATAACGGGAAAGACAAGATAATTTGGGCTGGTAGTTCTTCGGGCATTTATAAAGCCAAAGATGGTTACTCACTTTTAAAACTCAGAAGAGCTGTAACCAATCCTAATATTCCGATTAGCCTTTGCTGGAATAACGTGGGTCTTCCCAAAGCTGGCATTTTCTCATGGGCAGCTTCCCAGAAGAGGATTCTTACTGCAGATTGGTTCTTGAAATTAGGATTCATGGGACCATCGAGATGCCCTCTATGCGAATCCGAGGAAGAAAACGTGGACCATCTGCTTCTTAGTTGTAGTTTCAGCCAGAGGTGTTGGGATTGGCTTTGCTCAAGCCTCGGTTGGCTGACTCCGAGACCGAGGGATATTTCAGAATGGCTGATTAGCTGGCAACCTCCCTTTACAAAGGATGTTTACCACTTAGTATGGCAAATAGCACCGACAATCCTCATATGGGAAATATGGAAGGAGAGAAACAGGCGGATCTTTAAAGATTCAAAATTGAGGGTAGTATCCCTTCTTAATAAGATCGAGGCTTCAATTGTGGAAAAAATCAATAACAAACTAAGACATACCCAGGGAAAGACTAATAATTTAACCAGATGGGATGAGGTTCTTCGATCTAAATGGATGGGTTTGATTATTCCCCCGTTCATGGGAAGTGGAGGTGAACAGTCTGTGATAGAAAGGAAGCTAACAAAGTGGACTCCCCCCCGAATGGGTTGGGCTAAGCTTAATTTCGATGGTTCCTCTCGTGGAAATCCTGGTATAGCAGGTATAGGGTGTGCAATTCACCAGGACAACGGTGTACTAATGGCTAGCATTAATAAGCCTATTGGCTGGGCCTCGAATAACTTGGCTGAGTTCTCAGCGTTACGGGAGGGATTGATTTTAGCCAAATCACTTGGGATAAAATATCTGGAAATTGAGGGGGATTCATCGTTAACTATAAATGCAGTCAGGACTAGGGTAGTGTCAAACTGGAAATTGCAAGCGGAACTAAAAAGTATTTTGGACTTGATCAAATATTTTGAGGAAACTTCGGTCAATCATATTTATAGGGAAGGAAACACTATTGCAGACAAGTTAGCCAATTTAGGGGCAGATGGGAATTCGTATGTCTTTAGAATGGTTTGCCCCATGGATATTTTAGGTGATGTACGTAATTCCCCTTCATATCACTCCTCTCCAAATCCTCTCCTGGTCCCTCATTTATAAACTCTAGAAGGGTGGCCATAGTATCCTTACTACAGCATTTTGGTATACTTAGTTTCAGATATATATATATATACACATATATATATACATATATATATATATATATGCTCTCACTTGGATATATATATATATATGTGTACATATTCATAGACAGTCCCATTATAAATATATGCACATATATATATGTCCATATATATAGATATGTGTATATATATACAATAGTATATATATACATATATATATTTCCTCATATATATATGTATATGTGTGTGTATGTGTGGGTGTAATTAGAAAACTTCTTAATCACACACACGCACATATACATATATATATATATTCAGAATCTATATATATTAGAGTATGTATATATATAAATATATATATATATTTATATATATCTATATCTGAACCTGAATATATGATTGATTTCTATTTTCCGAGTCCTTAACTACCATTAGGTAGGAGGTGCCAGGGGTGTTTCAGTCGTGGTAAGAGGTGACTGGTAAATGTCTGATTTCCCTTTTCTGACAGCAGCAGGCTAGTCCTCCAATGCATGAATGCAATGCATGTAATCGGTGATAAGTCTGCCCTGGACAGCGAAGGGATAGAATTCAATGCAATTTAAATCTCTTCTTGTAAGGATTAGCTGGGACTGCCAGGCGTTATGTCCTGGAGCCATGGTGACTGGTTTTTTAACACTTGGTTCTCTAGTTCCTACATTTCGGTTAGAGCTGGTATCAACTCTAACTATGGTCATCAGCCTTGTTTTTAAAATGGGACAGTTTATGCTGGTTTCTGTATCGATGTTTGCATGTTAGTAGAGGTTGTATCAGAATTGCTTAGCATCCCACATAGTTTGTTTTTGAGGTACCCTGGATCCTTTGTGTGGTTTTCTTTCGGGTTTCTTCCAATTGTTTGAGGTATGGGTGACTGATTTATGGGGTGGTTTTGAGGAGGGCAGTAAAGGTAATCCAAGATTTTGATATGGATTCAGATTTTAGCTGGTTCTATTTACAATAAAGCTTTGGACCATTTTTCGGTTCTTCTGTGGTTTCACTTCTTTTCCCAGGCCTATTTTTTTCTATGTGCATCTATATACTCTCAGGATCATGGCAGTTTCAATGATAGATTATTGTGCATATTGGCTTTTAAAGACATAGACATATGCATAAGAAAATATTGATTTTTTATGTTCAGGTTTTGGTGAACTGATTTTTGAAGAATTTAATGTATTTAAGTATCTGATAGAAATTGATTCTTTCCAGATGTAGGCAGAATTGTAGCCTGGATAATCTCTTAATTTGAAACCCAACGGGTTAGGAGGGTTCCAAGCTAAGGGATATCCAGGCTACAATCCTCTAACATTATTTGAAAGATGTTATTATTCTCTGAATGATCGATACAATTTATTAAGTTTACTATGCTACTAACAATGTGGCAAAGTATGTTGCTAAGATTTTGCAGATTCGGAAAACAGGACAAAGTTTATGCTCAAAGAATATGTGGATTTGCCACATATGAGAAGTTGGATCCAGCCGGATTGTGCTGAATGATATTATGTACGGACAGAATCTTAAAGGTCTTATTATGTCTGCCTACATCCTCAGATGAGGAATTGTAAAAATGTACAGTTATGTATAATTTCTGATTCCAGAAGGGATCTGGGCTAGACCGGAGGTTTTCTTATCTCCATTCTTTCCTACCGGTGCCCACACTGAATGGAGATGTAATATTTTAAAAAAAAATAATAATAATAAAATGTTGGCTACGGCCTTTTATCGATCAAAAAAAAATAAGATGAAGAGATTGATGAGATACTATATAATAGAGTTGGGAAGAGTGCTAGGAATAAGAAGTATGGAGAATGTTTAGTAAAATGGAAGGTGAGGGTAATTGAAAACTCAACATGGTTAATCTGTATCGAAGATAAATTGTTTTGATTTTCCATTGGCCACTCCAAAGATAGGGGCCAATTTTTAGTTACTAGAGATGTTTTTAATGTAGAAACATCTAGAGTGTAAAAGTAACCTTGCACCACAAAAAAGTTAAAATTCATGATCCTTTTGTAGGTTTCTAAATAAATTTGCAACCATCATATTGTTACCACACAAGTCAAGTTATATTACAAACATAGATTCATGTTTTAATAATTATTTCAACATGTTCAAGGTTTAGACAATAATCATATTGCATGCAATATCACATATTGATACTAAAGCCTCCAAATTTATATAAGGGATTAAATACATCATATTGTAGCATGAGCTACATCAATTATACTTATTTTATGATTTGTGGTTCATCTTATATTACTTTTCAAATTTCTTAAGAATGATTCTAGAAACTTAGTGAACAATAATAATGAAAGTTTAAATCTAATTAACTTGATTAGAGGTGTATGTGATTAAATATTAATTCAAAAATAGAATATGGATACATATTTATAATGGAAATATGAAATCAACAAACACAAATGACACTAGATATGTTGAGAAAAGAGAAGAATAAGTTATTGGAAAAATATAACAATCTCTAGCCCAATAATAGACAGGTAGAGTTACAAAGGTTATATCATCACAATATGGAAAATTGTGATTGTATGCAAATCTAAAACTAAGTTGACTTAATCTTGAAAATACAGAGAGATATTCATCTTCTTTGCCATGCCTAAACTCAACACTAAACATGCTTTATAAAACTAACTTAGATAAACACAAAACATCAAAGAAATGAATATTATTTCACGCTATAACAAGAATGACACAAAAATTGCAACACAAGAAGATCGTCTCATAATACAAGATTTATGTGGAAATACCCTTGCGAAAGAAAAAAAAAACTCCACCAAGAAGAGAGGCTGGAAACATGCATTATCTTAAAATGTATAAGATTATAATAAATTCACTCCCATCACTCCTTTTTTGTCTTCAATCGAACAACACTTCATTACCTACAAACAATGACACGATTCTACCATCCAAAGGTGCCACTTTATGGAAAAGTTGGAGTGAGAATACTACTACAGTATCTTAAAACAAGAGGCAAAACTACATCCAAAATTCATACGCCCCATTTAGTGGTCCACTAAAAATCATAGTAAAAAATAATAAATAATCACATGGCCTTCACATGAGTGCCCAACCCATAGGCAATTAGAAATGGTTAGTTTCAAGTGCTTTGTTTCTTTGGATGGCTTTGACGATTGGCATGCAATATCTGACACTCCATTGCAGACACCATACAAATAACATAAAAATAAATGCACCAAAATGTAAATTCATGTGGCCCCACCACAAAGTGGATTCCTAGAAAGAATATTCTAACATTATTCATCATCCCCATTACTACTAACTGTGTACATCCCATATTAGTGTAATTACAACATGTCATAAATAATTACAAATAAATATTTTCTCCACCATATCCTTGGCTATCTAAGTACACCTTCTAAGGAACATGGAGATACATGAAAATGACTTAGGATTGCAATATTAATGTTACCTTATCCTAACATTCTCCCACTTGACATTATACATTGTAACTACAACCATAAGGGAGCATAAATAATAGTTAAGTATAGTAATCAAGGCTCATTGATTGCCTATACCAACAAGGGGAATACATCCCTTAGCTGCACATGAATGAGGGGGCCAAGATTTCCCCCTCTTTGCCATGGCATGACTAGATTAGGTCAAGCTACCCTAGTTTGTGACCTAGTTTGTATGCACCATTAATATATTCTAAATAATATTAACATTAATTAAAAGATAAACTCAATATTAAAAAATTTAAATTGTCATAAAATCGAATGTATATATAGTTAGATTCTTAAATAAATTAAATTTAAAAAATTAAAGTTATATTTCACATAAAATATTATAAATAAAAAATAATCTATATGAAAATTTTGTTAAAGCTAAAATTTTAACTTTACATAAAAGTTAGAAGTAAAACCCAACTTAAAAAGTTTAAAATAAAATGAAACCTATGAAAAAGGTAAAATTATTTTAATTTTGATTATGTAATTTTTTTCTTCATCTTTTGATATACTAAAGTATTATTAATGTTTTTTTTTAAATAATCAATATTTTGAAAAAAAATAGACTAATTAATAATAAATCTTTTTAATATTATTTTTAATGTTATTCAAATTAATAAAAAAAATTGTAGATACGAGATTTCTAAATATTGTTAAAGATATTTTAATCAAAGATAGAATTTTAAAATCAATTATTTGTCTAAATTTAAAGAAAAATCTTCATGATGCAACTGATGATAAATTTTAGTTTAATATTATAATAATATTAGAAATATATTCATCAAAAAACAAAACTAATTCAAACTTAAAATGGAGGAGCAGCGGGAGTGCGAGTTTAAGCAGTCGAAGCGTGAAGACAAGCAGGCATGGTGTGAAGATTTGAAGAAGGATGGAGTCATGATGTCGCATCAGCGAGGAGTATGCAATGGAATCCCCCATGTCAAAGAATTGGTGCGCCATGGTGCGACCAGCCGAAAGATACTCGATGTTGACTAGATCAACGATGTCGAGCAAGCAGAAAAGGATGCACCAACATATTAGTCCCAACAACCTCGGCACAACTACACAGAATCCCTAAGATCACCTCGGCAGAACATTCCAATCTGTAAAATCGACCTTTCGGAGGTTGTCGTAGATGATAGGCATATCTTTAAATAGTACGCCATCATAGCCAGAGTTATTGGGCCCAAATTGCCAAGGAAAGACATTAGGGCTTGGGTCGACACTAACTGGGGAAATCATGCCGTGGTTAAATTCCTCCCAAAGGGATTTTTGTTGTTGTATTTGTGGAACCAGAGGAAAGAAACCACATTCTACAAATGCAAAATTGGTACTTTGAAGAACATCCGATGTATTTACAACTATGGGCACCAAATTTTGACCCCACCACACTCGCGGTTTATGAGAAACCAGTATGGATTAGGTTATTCAATCTACCCACAAAGTACTGGAGCGACCTAAGCTTGGAAATTATTGGTCGATCAATAGGCACTTTGTTGGAAATAGATGAAGGAATTATTGGAGCAGACCTACACTTATGCAAGAATTAAAATCGCGACGGTTAGAAAAATCCTGGACTATATCACCCTTGGCACCAAAGAAGGAAATTGGTTGCAACATGTAGAAGTCGAGAAAGAGCTAATCTCTTGTCACAGATGTGGAGGCCGAACTCACACTACGGACAGATGCATCATATATGTCAGGAAAGCACATAAGAAGGGCCGAAGAATGGCAAATCAGAATTGGAAAGGAGATGACATTACCAAATCTGGGGTGTCGCCAACATTGGACTGCCCTAGAGTGGAAGATATGACACATCATGATGGCAATACAACCAAATTACCAAAACCAGTGGTGGAGTCGACCCCTAATGACAAACCTATTGGGGAACAGAATGAAGCACGAATCCAACCGCATGAGAAATAGAATGATGCCCAATCGGAAGATGGAAATTCTGTCTCAGAATCAGAATCATCTCTCCCATACAACACAGCTGAGGACTTAGATGACCTAGGCAATCTGGATACTCGGTGCATTAGCCAATCGGCAAATGCACTGTTAGGCAAATGCAAAGGCATAAAGGGTAGAAAAAGCCACAAAACAATAAGAGAACAAAAAGCAGGGGAGAAGGGTCTTGTTAGTGCATTGAATTACCTAAAAGTATCCAAGGGAGGTAAGGCCTCCCTTGGAGAATAATGAAGATAACTTCATGGAATGTTAGGGGTCTCTCTGCCCCTGACAAAAGACGCTTGGTCAAAAGAGCCTTGACCAAGATGAACTCGGATGTGGTTATACTACAAGAAACAAAGTTAAAAGATGAAAAGGTGGATGATTTTAAAAAATATTACAGCAAATGAGGTGGTCATTTCCAAGATGCCATAGGATCTGCGGGTGGCCTTGGGATCCTTTGGAAGCCAGACAGTATGGAAGTAAGATGTATTACGTCATATGATTTTTGGATGGCCTATACCATCAAGTGCAAAAGGACCAATTTTAGCTTCCCACTCTTCAATGTCTATGGTCCCATAAAGACTGAGGACAAGCTAAGAGTCTGGAATGAAATTACCTTACAGGCTAATCTTGGAGACTTAGGGAAGTTTGTTATAGCTGGAGACTTTAATGCCATATTAGATTTCAATGATAAACCAGGAGGACTGAAAAATCCTTCTAAAGTCATGGAGGACTTTAAGGAGTTTGTGCACAACTATAGACTCATAGATGTTATTCCCAAAAATGGGAAATGCACTTGGAACAATCGGAGATTGAACTTCTCCAATATATCAGAACAACTTGACAAGTTTTTTGTGGGTGAATGGTGGATGTTAAGTAACCATATCCTTGAAACAAAAATCAAACCTCATTGTGGATCGGATCATTTCCTAGTTACGCTTGCAATCTCACATGAATAGGTTGGCCGCAAAAGTTACTTCAAATTTCTCAATATGTGGTGGTTGGATTCCTCCCTCCTTGATCTTCTCAGAATTTGGTGGATGGAGAGCAACATCTATTATGGTTCACCAAGTTTCAAATTTGTCAAACAAATACAATACTTGAAAATCAAACTGAAAGAGTGGAACAAACATACATTTAAAAATGTGTTTGCTGAAAAGGAAAGAATTGAAACAACAATGGAGGAATTAAACAATCTAATTATAGCTAATGGTATGACAAATTCAGAGTATGAAGCTGAAAAACTTCTCAAAAATCAGTATGCAGAGATTTTACTTCGTGAAGAATTATATTGGAAGGACAAGTCGAGAGAAAATTGGATTGCAGAAGGAGATTCTAACACAAAAAAAATTCATGCTTCAATGCAAACCAGAAGAGGAGCTAATAGGATTTGCTCGGTCCTAGATAATAATGGCAATTGAGTAAGCACTGATAAGGAAATCGAGTTGGTTGCGGAAGAGCACTTTAGGAATCTGCTCGGTGGCACACAGGGAGCCCATGCGTCTATCTTTCCACTTGTTTTAGAAGTAATTGACACTATAATATCTGATGAAGATCGGCAAATGTTGTTGGCCCCCTATTCTTTGGATGAGATTCAAATGGCAGCCTTCGCTCTGCATCCACACAAGGCCCCTAGACCAGATAGAATCAATGCTGAATTCATCCAGAAGTGTTGGGAATTCATAGGGCATGACATTTGGCTGATTATAGAAGAATTTCAGAAGAAAAAAAAGTTCGTCAAGGAAATCAATCACACTTTGATTGCTCTAATCCCAAAGAAGGCAGATTGCACGACAATGAAGGATTACAGACCTATCTCATTGTGCAACACTATCTACAAAATTATTGCTAAAGCAATGGCAAAAAGACTGAAGAAACTACTTCCTAAGCTAATATGAGAACATCAGAACGGCTTCACTCCTGGCAGAGAAATCGTAGACATCATCATCCTTGTATTAGAAGTAATTCACACAATGCACAAAGAAAAAATGAGTGATATGGCTGTCAAATTAGATGTAGAAAAGGCTTATGATTGTGTAATATGGAATTTTCTTGTTTGTGTGCTGGATCGTTTAGGATTTCCCTCTGCTTGGATTGAATGTATCAAACAATGCATATCTACAGTCAAATTCTCAATAGTGGTAAATGGAAATGTTTGTGGATTCTTCCCGGCTATGAATGGATTACGACAGGGTGACCCTTTGTCTCCATCTCTATTTGTATTAATGGCTGAAGTACTCAGGAAGCTTATACCAAAGAGGCATGCGAGGGGCATTTGGAAGGGAATTCGAGTGCATGAACAGCTGGATGCTATTACCCACTCACAATTCGCAGATGATACTATGGTCTTCAGAGAAGCTACCTTGACTGAAGCTAAAACTATTATGGAAACTCTTGATCTCTATTCGGAAAGTTCAGGGCAGATTATGAACAAAGAGAAATCTCAACTCTTCATGTTCAACACAAACAAGCAGACCCAATCAAGAATATCTAGGTTAATGGGAATTAAAGTTGCGGAGCTTCCATTAAAGTATCTTGGCGTAAGAATTAATAAGGGCTGCCGCCAATCCCAGATTTGGGAAGAGGCGTTGCAATCTTGCGAAGTGAAATCACTGGCATGGAAAAATCGATGGTTGTCTCAAGCTAGCTGTTTAATTATGGTCAAATCTGTTTTATCTGCGATCCCTATTTACAACATGTCTTGCTTCAAACTACCTACGGCTGCTGGGAAAAAGATGGATAATCTATTGAGGAAATTTGTATGGGATGGTGCAAAAGATACCAATTGAATTCCACTTACCAGCTGGGATACAATGTGTCTCCAAAAGGAATAGGGCGGTGCTGGGCTACAAAAAATGGAATTACAAAACATTGCGCTTGGTGCCAAGCTAACCTAGAAGATGTATCGAGAACCCCAAAATTTATGGTGCTCAATATTCAAGAGGAAATATTTGGATTATAACGAGCCTAGCAAAATTCTGACTATTGCAAACTCGATCAAGGGCTCAGCCACCTAGAATTTCTTGTGGGACTATAGACATATAATAACAGATCATATCTCATGGCAAATAGGAAATGGGCAATCAACAAAATTCTGGTATGATTCATGGAACGAGGAGATGACAATTTGTGACTTAATTAAAGATCCGGCATGGATACAAATGGTTGAATCCCAATTGGGATCGTTTGTAAATAACTATTTTGAGCAAGATTTGCCTAACACGTCACACAAAAGATGGAAGCGGGTGAACTTGGGGAGCCCGGTATTATGCAACCTTCTTCAAGATATTTTAAGTGCCAGACATATACCTATATTGGACTCAAATGATTGCATCTTCTGGTGTGGGTCTAAAACTGGAGAATATAAAGTCAACTTGGGATACCATGTTCAGTGAGGAGCAAGGCTCTGTTAAGCTATGGCCACATAATCTATGTTGGAACAAAAGACTCCTCCCAAAGGCAGGTGCATTTCTTTGGACTGCTCTTCATAATCGCATCCTAACTGGAGATAGACTGAAACACATTGGAATTTTTGGCCCTGATTGGTGCATTATGTGTAAAAGTGCTGAAGAAACCGCAAACCACTTGTTCAATTATCTGATTGCTGAAACCTACTGGAATTGGTACTTCGGGCAAATAAATCTTACTACTGTTCGTAATGAATCTTTATTGGAGTTCCTATCTACATGGCCTACTTGCTTCAACTCAAAATGGAGTGACCTATGGCTTATCGATCCTTCTATGATTACGTGGCATATATGGAAGGAGAGGAATAGGAGAATCTTTACTGACTCTCAAATCCCTATGTAGAAGCTCATTGGGAACATTAAACTTGCCATTGAGGAAGTTATTAACGGAAAACACAAAGCACAAGGCAAATATTATAACATATGGGATCAAAACATGGAGAGGAAGTGGCACCTGAAGGATTACAAAATGGGATCTAAAGGCAAAAGCAAGAAGATCGACAGAAAGCATGTTAGATGGAAAGTCCCCGCCCCTGACTGGCTCAAATTAAACTTTGATGGGGCAAGCCGGGGCAACCTGGGCTCTTCTGGCTATGGTGTAGTAGTGCACAACAACAAAGGGGAGTTGATTGTCGGGACTTTTGGAAAAATCGGACAGGCAACCAACAATGAAGCCGAAATCCTTGCCCTCATTGCGGGTGTTAACATATGTATAACCAACAAGCTATCAAATATAACAATCGAGGGTGACTCCCTTCTGGTTATAAACGGGATTATGAAATCAAGATTTGAAAATCGAAGACTCTGCCAATGGATCCCATGCATATCACAACTCCTCTGTCAAATCGGGGCATATGAGGTTAAGCATATATATCAAGAGGGGAATCGGTTAGCTGACTCACTTGTTAACTTAGGCATTGACTCCCCCCTTGAGTTGATGGTCTTTGATAATACAAATGCACCTTTATCAGTTAGAGGACTGATAGAATCAGATATCAGACACTAATACGGATGACTTAGGCCGAGGAAATTATCCTTTGGATGGTGAGATGGCAACAAAGGATGAGTTCACATAGACATGGTACCCCTCCTCAGCCTATTCTCCTAACTTTACTATGGTTATGGCAACGGGTTGGCGGTCTAAGTACATGACGGTTCCTATTCAATGATTCTCACAGCTTAATCGATTTTGGAGAAAGGTGGTGGAAACATCTAGAACCTGTGCTTCTTTCCCTATAAATCCACGCGATTCCTATGGATGTTTACTGTGATAAATGAGTGGAGGAACAAATCCAGAAGCTATCGGGCTATCTCTGGCTGTTGTATGGCTTAATTTTTTCAGGCCATACACGATAACTATTTGATAGATTGTTTGGTTATGGATTATGCCTCAAGGACGTATGTGTCTTTGTTTTGGTTTCCACAGGCATATACGACTATGTAATGTGTTTTGAATATCAATATAGGGCGCTATCCCCATCTTGATACCACTTACCCTTCAAAATATATATATATATATATATATATATATATATATATATATATATATATATATATATATATATATATATATATATATTTCACCATTTGATAATATAGAATCAATAATAAGTTGCATGAATAAGGGAGTTGGCTGCTTGTTGTGTGTGTTACTCCCTGTTAGTGTCAAGCTCGACTTCTAGGCTCGAACTTTTTTTTGATACGCGAGAGGTATCTCCTTACCAAATTGAAGTTGAGGAAGGGACAAGCGAAGGCGAGACTAGTCCCAACTCCACTGAACATATAAACATACCCCTTAGAACTTTGCTAATGGTAGTGAGCATACCCCTTAGAACTTTGCTAATGGTAGTGAGCATACCCCTTAGAACTTTGCTAATGGTAGTGAGCATACCCCTGAAACAATTAAAAAAATACACTCTATAATAATTAAATAAAAAGACAATACCAAATAAAAAAACTAATCCGTATAAATATATTATTTTGAAAGGGCAAATTGGAAGAAGAATAATAAGACGGGGATCTCAAAGGATGGGAAAATTAAATATGTATACTAATAATTAGAGTAGTGGTAGGATGTTTCGAGGAATATGTTGCCGCATTATTGTACCACAAACAAGAACGATTACCTGCTTTTTTATAAACACCATATTTAATTTTAATTTTTAATTTTTTTAATAAAATGATATATTATACAAACATCACTCAAAAGTTGAGAAGAATAAAGTCGCACCCAAAAATTTAAATCAGAGAGAAAAGCATAGAACAGCTTTTTGAAAATCATTCCTCGCTGCTTTCAACTTTCAGAAAGCAAAAACTTGCATACGAAGCCAACTACAGAAATGTAGAAGTAGAAAAAAATGATGAAGGACTAAACTGTTAATATATCAAATTTGTTGTCCATAGCAATGAACTTACAGAGCTGCTTGTAAGGTCGCCATTGGTGTGGAACAAATCATCACTGTATATGCTTTAATATTAGGAAGAAGGGGCCAAATTCTGTAACCCAGTTCCCCATTAAAAGGACCCGGTTTAAGTATATTGCAGAGGGTTATGGAGAAAGTTTCTGTATGGTGGGACATGGATAGTTGCCCATTGCCATCCCAGATGGATCCCTTTGTAGTAAGTTCAATGGCGAAAAAATCGTTTGAAAATTTTAACATAGGTGATGGGAGTGAGATTGGCCATCAATTTAATGCTTACAAATACCCATCTGAAAAGGAGGGTGATATTGAGCTTGGTCAGACAATGGTTAACTCTGGAATCAACCTGCAACTGATTCATCCTGGTCAGTAGTATTGTATTTGTACTTGTTCATCATGCTCAATCTCTGTTAATGTGGTTTAATTGAGAGTATTTGTGTTGTTCAATTCATGTTTTGTTTATTGTCAGTATTGAAGAAAATGAGGCCTAGGTTTTTATTGTTGGAAACTAGTTAATCTGAATTTGGACCTAGGTTTTTATTGTTGGAATTTAGTTAATTTGAATCTGGGCTTGAAGCAGGTTATTTTGGATTTAGTTTTTTCTCATGTTTCATGTCTGTTTTAGAAAGTGGTCAATGTTGGGATATTGCAATACAGATTGGTCAATTATTTGATAAAATTAAATTGGGTGGGTTTGTAAGGGGTTGATGGATGGTAATGAAACCTCTTTTGGTTGGGGTTGAGGGGAAGCAGAGTGAGGGCATGGGGAAAGGAAAGGAAAGGAAAGGGTCTTTTATAGTCCATGATGCCAGTCATCTATGTATGGGTTTACAGGTGGGTTAGAGTTCTATGGGACTACCTTGTACTCCTTGTGGGAGGTACCTAACTGCACTACAAACGAGGCATACATACCTTATCCCCTTGTGGGATTTGATCTTGTGACCTCTCTTTCAAGAGAACAAGTTCTCCACCACTAGGCCAACTTAGGCTGGAGTGGGGGTGTTTCTTCTTGTATTTCAGAATGCGTGCCATTCAATTTTCTTAGAAGCTGACATTGGTTAGGCACCATTGTCTTTTTTAATGGAGAATTTAATATTATTCAAGAGTTTCTTTTGTTATTTGATTTGGGAGTATGAGTATGCTGATATTTCTTTAGCTGATAGGCAAGGATCGAGGGATATACATTCCTCAAAACCATCTGAAATGCAATCTCAGCATCCTCCCTTATATCATATTTCTGAGAGTTAAACTTTGATATGAGTTTATTTTGTTATTTGATTTGGGAGCAGAAGTCTATGCTGATATTTCTTTAGTTGAAAGCCAAAGACTGAAGGATATACATTGCTTAAAAATCATCTGAATCTCAACCTCCGCCCTTATATTGTCTCGCTGAGAGTTTAAACCTAAGTCACCAGGTTCGGCCGAATTTCATCCTTGAAGTTCGAAATTCGTCGAACTTCAAAAAAAAAAAAAATTCGTTGAAATTTGCCGAACTCACAATTTTTTATTTTTTTTATTTTTTTGACCTTCTTCTTCTGTTAATATTTTTTAAACACATCTTCTTTTCTTTGATTAAAACCCATTAACCCGTTCTTTCTTCAGGATATTTATGTCTGTTAGAACCCTCAATTAGGATGAGAAAAAAATGCTGAAGATGATAATTGATTACCCAATCAGTGAGGTATTCCAGTATTTGGTGATTCTGTTATTCTCATAAGATGAGATAAAGATGTTACTTACTATAAACCTTATTAGCAATTCATATGGAACCATCCCCCATATGAAAGATTGGTTGTTTTATAGAATATATCTGGCATATTTATACATATGGCGAACTTAATTCGAATTTTATACATTTCGAATTTTTCCCTCATCGAACTTCATTCGAATTTCAAAGTTGTCGAACTTCGAATTCGAATTCAAACCTGGTGACTTAGGTTTAAATCTTGATAAATGAACAAAATAAAACAGACTCAATTTTTCTGAGGTTGTGGGTGGCTTAGGTGAAGCTATGGGCAGTCCAAATTGTTGTGTTTGCACTACAATCTTAAGGTTCTAGTTGTGAGCCAGACTAAAATAGATCTCATGGACAGAAACCTTTAGAGTCTAGACATGATTTGCCAAAATGCATTTTCACTTTGAGTTGGGATTTTCAATTTACATTGAGCAAGGTTTTACAAAATTAGATATTTTGGAGCACACAAAGATTTCTTGTTAATTGTTTGATTCATTGTCGATGGTCACCATAAAAATTATACAAATTAAGTTTTTCTCGTCTGATTTCGGATTGGGATTAAACAGGGCATTTCAGAATCAGTGGGTGTCATGCAAGTTTAGTTTCTGCTTGGTGATTTAAAAATGAATCAATGTTGGAACCATGGATTGCAGATTGATTTTGGAGTTTGGCTTAATATTCTGTGACACTATTTCTTTGACCAATAATGTATTCTTTGACCTAGGAAAATGATTGAACTAGTTTGTTTTCCGTCTCTTCTGCTCAGCCTATATTTTTTTATAATTGACACTCTGAATTTGGGGTTAAGAAGGGCATCTTAGAATTAGAAGTTTAGCAAGGTGTTTTCAAATTGGTTTATGTTCAAGTCTCGCATGGAAGAGAGATTGTGAAGTTTTTGTTTCTTATTTCTACAAGGCTCTGAGTGGTTTTGGAAATGGTTTTTAATTACTGAAATAACTGAAGTTTTCTCTCGTTAGTTGTTTTGGAATTGGTATTTTTAATTGAAATACCTAAGGTTTTCTCTGGTTATTTGCTATAATTCAGAATTTTAATTCAATCCTTGATTTCTTGAAGAAACAATGCGAATTCATTTGAGTTTCTTTAATGATAGTTGGCATTATGCATTTTAGACAGGGAATCTCAGGATTAGGGTTTTTTTACTATGTTCTGACTGTACTTTCTAAGCCGTGTGGATTTCTTTTGATGTTTTTTTTTAAGTTTGAGTATTGGAATTTTCTCAAGAGTTTTGGAAGTATTGGTAGCAGATTAGAGTTGTGAAAAATATATAATTGATATTGAAGCTTTTTTTTTAAATTCCCAACAGATTTTCCTTTGTTTGAGCTTTTGCATATTGGGCTTTTAGTTAATATTTTTATTGACACTTGAGGCTATTGGTGGCAACATTGGCAGGTAATAGCAATGAAATTGAGAAAATGATAATGGTAGACGTGCTCCTTTGGGCTATGGATGTGCCCCAGCCAGGGGATATCATTTTCATTGTAGGGAATGTGGATTTTTCCTACCTGTTTCACAAGCTTCAGGAGAGATCTTTTAATGTGTTCTTGGTGTGTGTTTCTGTTGATCAAATGCCTTATGATATGTTAACTGCAGCAAACGATTGCCTGGAATGGTTAACTTTATTGGAATTGTCAGGGCAGAATGAAGAAAAGTTGCAGTTTTCCAGCATTCTCCATGGATGTCCTGAGCATCATCAGGATTTCTCTAATACTTACTCTAGCTCTGCATCTACCGTTAGTAATAGTACAAAGGAATGGGAAGACAATCAGAACATATCTAATTATATTACAGAGGATTCTTTGACTGACCAATTATCTTTCAACAATGAATGGGAAGACAATCGGAATATGTCTAATTTTAGTTATATTCCAGAGGATTCTTTCAGTGGCCAATCATCTTTCACCAATGAATGGGACTTAAGCCCATTCAGTATTCCTCCATTAAATGAATCTGCCACAGTGACACGGCAGCAGCCACAGAGTCCCGGCTTTCAGGAGCATGGTAATCAAAGCACTGGGAAACCTATGGATCCTGCAGAAACCAAACACAGGAATTGGAAGTCTCCTCCAATAACTGGGCCTAAGAAAGCTTCAGTGCATGAATTCAAGGCATGGTTTAGCCAAGCTCTCAATTGTAAAGAAAGAGAGTCTGGGTATAATATTTTATACATTTGCATGGAATTTGAGAATGCAACTGGCAAGATCCTCGATTTCAACATAATGAATCTGCTACAGCAATGCAAGGATATAGCAGAGGTCAAGGAAGTGAAAAAGGGGCTACATTTGGCATTCCCTGTTAAAACAAATAAACAAAAGCCTTTTAAAACAAGGAAACCAAATCCTAACCCTAAACCTAAGATTGGAAAGCCTGAAAATCCATCTTCTGGAGTGAATTGTAATCCTAATTTGCAAACTAACAGGAAACGCAATTCAAATCCAAAAGCAAAAGCAAAAGCAAAATCAGAAGCAGAACAAAAATCAAAGACAAAAGCTTCGGCAGCAGATTTCCATGACTTCTTATTGCATATGGTGAACACAGGTGAATTCTCACAGGGTTTTCCAATGTCCCAAATTCATAAAAGGTTTGAATCTGTTTCTGGAAAGTGTCTTGATATACAGTACCTAGGATACCAGGAACTGATTGACCTTATCAAAGTATATGGTAGTCCTGTAGCAGTGGACGAGACAAGGCAAGGACAACTGCGACTATATCCCGCAGGTTTTCCCAGGGAAATAATTTCCAATTCCTATTTCAGTACAAAAAATGAAGAATTTCCTGTCAACAAGGTCAAAAATGTTGCTAACCACGAAGCAAAACTAGAGATGAACCGCCCTTATACTGGTGGAGGCTTCCAGTCACCACAGAATAAGGCTTGGAAGGACATCTCATAAAAAATTATCTCACCAGAACTCTGAGTTGGCCATTACTGAAATTGAATGGCCATCCATGAGTTTAAACACATTCTCACAAGCCACGGAAGGATCTAAGTATCTCTAACAATGCCTCTCCAGTTTACAGGGTAAGGGGAATGGCCCTACTAGCAATGTAGCTGTGGAGCCATGCTTAAGCCTTTCAAAACATGAGAGGAAATAGAAATGTTTTCGAATAAGTTGTTATTCTCAAGATCTGAGTATCTCTTAACAATCTATTATGTGCCTAGAGATATGATATTATAATTATAATGTATATAGGTTAGTGGAAATGTCCAGGTACACATCTTTTAGCCTATTATGTGGGGCAATACCTCCTCATTATGTTACTGAAAGAGGTCTATGTAAAGGAGGGAATATTATTGTAAAAGATGTTATAATGTATATAGGTTAGTGGAAATGTCCAGGTACATATCTTTTAGCCTATTATGTTGGGCAATACCTCCTCATTATGTTACTGAAAGAGGTCTATGTAAAGGAGGGAATATTATTGTAAAAGATGTGAAGAGTATTCTATTTCTGAATATATTTATGTAATGGAATCTATTGAAATGACTTGAGATACTCTAAGCTAATTAAATAAAGCAATTGTAAAGAGCAAAGACTAGCCCTTTTTAAGATTGACCTAGGCTAATTAAATACATGCTACAAATAAAGCAAACCTTATATAGGTAAATTAGAGTTGGGTAAATATCAATATAATAAATGTTATTTTGGAAAATTTAATGCGAGTGAAAGGTGTGTTTAGCTCTTAAATCAATGATAGGATTTGTATGTTAAAAATTTGTAAAATTGATCTCCTTGAAGTGCCAACTATCTTGAAATTGATGCAGACTTGTAACTCTTAGTGAGTCAGTTTTGTATCTCAATATAGATCTCCTGCAACATGGATCTAATCATTGGGACATGATCTTGATCTAGTTGATTGTTAACTTTTGGGGTTTGGTTCATTGGGATTTTTTCTCTCTACTAATGTGTAAGGACTAGTAGTATTTAGAAATGTCTTAGAGAAATCACTAAATTGTGAGGGTTTAGATTCTCTTTAGTCAATCAACGTGAAAAGCGTTGGCAAAAAGCAAGTGTATAATAGCCTAGATGCAAATTTTGCTTCAAGTACTAATTCTTTTTGGTGCTTCGAATCTAGATGCTCCTAGGACAACGCTTTGTAATGTGGAGAATGCTTCTAACTTTTGGATGTTTTCAAATGTCTTTGAATATTAAGGTCCATAGTAAAGACTTGCACAAACATGTACCAAGTTCACCCCTAATAGTGAGTAGGAAAGGGTAGGATTTGATAATTCTAAAAAATATTGATTATAGGTTAGATTCACTTGCTCCAATGTGCCAAAGGATAGACTAAGGATGAAAATGTCAAATCTTGGGATTAGGAATGGATATGTGGAAATGTGGGTTAGTAATAAGGCAAATGGATGGGAATAGATGCAAATAAGACAAGGATGTGACTGAACGCATATAAATGTGTGAATGCAAGTAAATGAGGATGGATAGGGATGGGGGATGGAGCCAAACTTAGAGCAAATGTGTGTAACATGTTGCTACTTAATCATATTAAGACATTCCCTTGAAATGTGCCCAAATATAAATGAGAATTGATATGGGTATGCAAATTTCACTATTACATTTTGCCCCCACTCTTAAGTGCACTTGAATCCTAAGACGTTCAAAGTAAATATTTAGACATAAAAGAATACAAGGTCCATGAAAAGTAATGACTTGTTTGATATCTTCATGTGTATTTCATCTTCTCAACATGCCTTTCCTTTAAGCCTTTCTTTTTTTTTTGACTTAGTCTTTTACTTGTCAGAACTTTTAATAGGTTTCCAAACCATTTTCCAGTTTCCACAAGGTTCTCCAAACCCTAGTTTTCACTGACAAATCTACCTTTACCTTTCCAAAATTGCAAAAATTCAAAATATTTCATTTCAACAATGGAGTGTGGTTTCGGAACCGCCATCGGCTCTCCACATGGTTCTCACAACCATGCCAGATTCTGATGAGAAACTCATATTTTCATTCAAAAGTTCCAGCCTTTCACAAAGGAGAGATTTTCAATAACTCCAAGTTGTTTTTGATAAGCAGAGGAGTTCTCGAAACTGCTTTCGGAACCTGACACGATTCTGAAAACCATGGAGATTACCAATCAAATTTATCAAGGCATTTGCTTCAAAGGGATATTTCCATGTGGCATCTCCATGCGAGTTTGTGTTAGTAAAGAATGAGGCCCACCGTTCAAACATGATGATGCACTTTGATAACACATATCATCCTAACACATTGGCGGCTTCTCATTAGTTCGTTGATTGGGTCTTCTTGGGATGAGCTAATGGTCATAGATGTTTTGATCGAAGACCTCATTTTAAAGTTGCCTCACCCATATTTATCCTTTGATATCCCACACATCTCTAGAATCAGTGGCCAGTATTCAAACGTCTTGTTGTGGCTAGGCACGATGAACAAATTAAATGCCCAACGGTCCCAACGAGTATCTTCCTTGGGATTGAGATAGAAGAGAATCATCATTAAGGAGCCATGAATGTTTTGTGCTTTCACAGGGTCCCCTTAGGTACTCACGACCTTAGTTACCAGAAACGAGAAACGAGAAACGCAACCGCAACGGCAACGTGACGAGAAACGGAATATTTAAAGGTTGCATATAAGAAACGTATATATATATATATATAAAAAAAATTATAAAAAATTATTTTACATAAATGAAAAAACATGGAGTTTTATATATTTTTTCATTAAAAAAATTTATTTCACATAAATAAAAAATATGAAGTTAAAGTTTCTAAAATAAAAAACAATAGATATATACGCATGCAAGTTTAAAACATGACATAGAAAACTATAATCTGCATCTACTAGTTAATCCAAAGTTAAGCCATGAAACATGCAATTTCACATGCCAAAAAAAATCAGTATGTCAATGTTAAATCAATACAAAACAATTACTTTACTGTCAAATCTGTTTAAAACATTTACTTTACTATCAAACCTGTTAAAAACAATTACTTTACCATTTAAAACATTTACTTTACTGTTAAAAACAATTACTTTACCCCACTTATAATGGAAAACAATTATTTGACTGACAAATCAAAACAATGGAAAACATATTACAAACAAATTTCGCTGCAGAAACGGCCGTTAGAAACGAGAAACGCGTTTCTCCCGTTGAAACGCGAAACGACGGGAGACGGTCGCGTTTCTGGCAACTAAGCTCACGACCATGCCCATTCAAAGCCTACAGAAGACATCTATTATCAAAGAACGGTCAAATCAACTCCTCTCCTCAAACGCTCTAATTAATGCAGATCTCCACCCTATGTCAGAAGAATATCTCCTTGTCTCTGCAGATCTGATCGTTATTATTTGTTGTAAACCCTAACTGAGCTAGGTTTGAACCTTAATTGTACTATCTCAATAATGATCGATCCATAAAGCAACTTTACAATTTTTACAAGGGTTTCTTCCCTGTTTTCTTTTGCAGGTATCCATGTTCATGGCTGCATCTATTCTGGGTTCAAAACTGACCTTTTGTACAGCGTGTTAGACAGGTTAGTCAATCGCAACCGTTAATTGCAAAATCGACGGTGTAAAATGCGTGACTAACACGCGTGTTAGTCGATCCATACTGTCGTTTTGGAGTCCCATGTTCAGCTACCATAAACTTGACTTTCCTTCTTGTTAATGAATATTATCCTCTCATTCAGATATTTTGTTCAAACCTATCTTGCCTCTATGTTTGAATGCCCATTTTTTATTTTCTATTTATGTATGTTGTGTTAATTGTGAACATTGTCACTACTAGATGTGAATATTTCCTTCCTTCTAGCATCTTATCAAACCCTAACCTTCGTGTGTGTCTCTAGGAATTAATAAAATAGAGAATTATGTAAGTTCTTTGTTCATGTTCATTGATGCATTATGCAATTTTGCGTAAGAAGAAACACACACTAATTTAGGCACATCACCATCCCTTTGCTTTTCATGCATTTCCTTCTCCTCCTTTCCTCCTACAAGTTGGTAGAATAGGTTAGTGTAGGGCTTCTAATTGTTGGGTTGGTTCAACACTATGTACCTAGATCAAAAAGGAAGTTGACCTTCTCTGGAGACTAGTGCCCCTCACACAAGGTCCCACACTTTGGGGTAGTTTCCATTGTGTCATTGGAATGCTAGATCTAATCTAGCAGGGTGCAATTTCATGTGACGAGACTATCCAAAGGAAACCATTGGAATCCAAAAGGCTTAAGTTATGAAGCTATTAATCAATTTTTTCCCTACTAGACTTGCCTATCTATTGGTGTTTCCAATTGATTCTTCAATATTCTCTAAATCTTAACCACTTCTTATGCTAAAAGCTATTGGGAGATTTACCAATAAACAATAAACTTTATCTTAGTGATCAATTTCCTCTCCACTTTAGGCTCTACAAAGCACAGGCAAGTCTGTCTTAATGGTATCAATATAATATCTCTATTATGACAAGTACATGATACCTAGTAGATGAATTCCCATATATTATGACAAGGATCTTTAAGTATTACATAAAACATTCACTATCCTTGCAAATATTAAGAACTAAGCATATGAATACAAAATAATTAGAAATAATTTATATTTAGCTTATAATTTATCATTTTGAAATTGGTTTTGGGATTTCAAAAAAAATATTTCACTCAAATTGATACCTATTTAGAGCTATATTTTTTTAGAATCATACAAACATGTCCTTATAACAACCTAACACACTCCAATGGTTAATTAAACAATATTGTCTTAGAATACTAAAATCGACTACTTAATAATCCCTATATAACAACAACATTCTTATCATTTCCATGAAAGAAATTACTCCATTGATTAAACATAAGCTATCAATAGAAACACTTACTATAATAATTTTGCAAAGATGAGCTCAATAATGCTTAGTTAGTTTATTTAAAAAAAAATGTGTTACAAATTGGAGACAACCATATTGAAGCATGTATTCATATAAGCTTCAATTTAAATACACATTGTTGTGATAGAGATTCATCTATAGATCTTACACACCATATTTTATGACAATACTACAAACTAAAATACCCACCCAAAATATAAGTCCCATAATCCTTTATAATGGGCCTCATATCCCCTTAAATAGATCAAGTGAGCATTCAAGATCATGAGCCAATTCACATGTGTCACATGTTACATTTGATAACCACATTTATGTTGAAATAGAATGGGTACAACCTGTTAGAAGAAAATATTCCATTTGTATTTTGAAACAAGAAGTTGTTGGAGTAATTGGGAAGATAAAAGAACTTGAATTTATTGATGGGGACAAAATTGATGACCAAGGTGACAAAAAGATTCATCATTGGTATTTCTCTAGCCATTAACTATATATGTTTCCTTTGAGGGTCACTCAAATTCAAGTACCTTTAGAACTTTATTGATATGAGCATTACATTGTGCATCTAAAGATACCTTGGCCTCCTTATTGGAACTTTCCAAACATGATTCCATCTTTATTAATTCATCCATGCTATTATTTAGTAAAGTTGAATTTGGTTCTCCCCTTACACATATGAAAGAACATATGGAAGGATTAATAGTATTGAATCCACTCTTCCACTAATAAAAATATTTGACAATTCCATTGTTCAAAATATTAGGCATCAATGCCTCCTCTAGCACCTTAAATGATTTCAACTTACCTTTTAATTACAAATCCAATTTACTTTGATGAGTTGAAATATCCCCTAACAATCCCATCAAATTAGTTCTTACTAATTTTAGGGGAACTAGGGTCATGTTTTGCTTGCATATAAATTTCATACATTGTGGATACTCTAACAATCCAAGAACTCAAAACTTCTTTCAAACTTTCTTCATGTTTCATGTAAGTGACATAAGAATTTCTCAAGTTGTTATAACCTACCCATACATCATTCAACCTATGATCAATACAAGATAGCCTACATCCTAACAAATCATCCACAAGATAGATTTCTCTTTTCTTACCTTTCTCCTCAACTAATTTTTTTTTTGCTTCTTTACTTTGTCATAATTTCTCTTTTAGTTCTCTTATCCTTAGGGACAATATCTCCCTATCTTGATATGATGTATCAACCAAACTATACTTAGGAGTAGTAGGCTATGTGATGATTCTCTAACGTGGAGGAAGTTATTATTACACTTTGTTATATTCCTACATCAATTAGATATGTTCCTTCTGTAATTTATCAAAGTCAACTTGTAATTTATTTGTTTCTACCTCTCTAAATAGAGAAATGTTGACAACTAATGTTGCTTCTTGGGGGTAGTTGTATCTACAAGCCTTTTGATAATAAGATTTCCAACCAAGTCCTTAATGTCATTTGCAACCTGTGGCTTATTCATTTTAGGAGCAATTTCCTATATTGCTCAAGCTTCAAATTTTGTTCTAACCCTTGATCCAAAATATAATTTATTTACTTGATCCTCAGAGGCAAACAATTCTTCATCAATATCTTGTCTTCTTATCATGTCAATGGCAAACAAGGAGGCAATGCACTAGCCTAACAATACTAAACATCCACTTTCTTGCACAAATTCTCCTACATTTCTCAATGGTTATATTGTTGACAGGAAAGTCAACCTTTGTTATAACTTTATTATTTCTTCTATCTCTTGAGGAGTAGCCTCCCGCTTTCGTTTTATTCACCTTTATAAGGAATCATTCTAATTTATTATTTTTTGTATAAAATATTTACATTTATTAGATTTTAAAAATTGATCATTAGACATAAATTATGTGCATGCAAGGGATCTAATGTCATTCACTACACTTCTATTAGCCTCAAAATCAATGATCATCCCATTTTCTGGTGCATCTTCAATTTGAATACTAGGTGGAGAGGACAAGAATTGATTTACATCTTCTAGGCCTGGTGCATTTTCCCTAGCCTACTCTATATTTGCATAATCATTTGAATAATCAGCCAATGATTCGATATTGCTTGGGTTCTTTGGAGGTGGCATTATATGAGCACTTGATGTCTTTGGCACCTCAAGTTGTTGCATTGGTTGCTCAACTTATTCTTCTACCTATTGTGCCTCTTGTATGCCATGTCTTTATGCTAGAATAGGGGAGCTTGGAGCTAGAGTGGAAATGTTGCTCAACATAGTTTGTGTTCTAAGAATAGGGTTTTGAATTTCCCTATTCTTAGAGTACAAACTATGATGAACTAAGGAACTAATTTGATAAATATAATGCTCAAGGTCATAATTCTTGAGAACATTCACCTTCATTTTGTATGCTTGTACACAAAGGATATACCAATTCCAATCCTTCTTTGAGTATGAATAAGAAGTTAGAAAATGGAATTGGAGCTGGGAGGAAAGAACCCTTTTCATGTTTTCTTAGATGAAATTTATCTACCTGATTTAGTTGCCATATTATTTCCAAGAATGTGACTTTGTCATGTACACTCCTTGGCAATGTGTGGTTTTTTAGAGGCACCATACACCTAGATAACTATAGTATCAGAGGGAAGGAACTAATCATCTTGATTGTTTTCTATGAAAAAGTCATGGGTACAAATCCTTTGGCCTTAAAAAATTCATCACTACTTCATATAGCCTATTAGTCAAGATAACTAGATTCCTTAAGACCACTCATGGAAATCATTCTTTAAACACCACATAATTTAAAGTTTGGAAATGCATATCCTAGATGTGAGTCCACCCTTGAAATAGAAATGGGACTCTTTGAGCATCATAAAACTTCAACTATATTGTACATTACAAACTTGTCTTCCATTATACACAGGGACATGACATAACCAAGTGAAATGAAAATTATCCTATAATCGCTCTTTATTTCCAATAATTATGTATGATTCCACCTAAAATAAATGTGGCATAATCAAAACTCTTGGTTAGATATATATGTTGCACATTAGCAACCATCATCATCAAATGGATTGGGACTGACAATTTAACATCAACTACGAAAACTTGGCATAGAGCATAGTAAGTTTTGATGAAATAATATTTAAAAAGGCCCACATCAAATGATTCCACCTCTTCTTTTATAAATTTGACTAGGCTTTTACCTTAATTTTGTGGTAGGGAAGCTAAAAGATTTTGTAACTATGTCTATCCCTTCCATATTCTTTGCATAGGGAATTGAAGTCAATAGGGGTGTTTGCAACCACATTTAGGTTGAAAATCTCACATATATATACTTTGACAAGCCTCATTTGAAGACCATATTTGTTGTTCAATACTACCTTGGACCTTGGAACATATCCCTTTGCTATCACTCTAATTAGGTATACGGTTATAAAAACATAGGAACTGCCAATCTCCCAAGATCTAGGCTCCAAATTTTAAATATAGGTCAAACAACATTACCCTCTTATTAATAGAAATCAAATAGATCCCATCCATGTGCAGAGATAGTTGCATCCCTTGTTCCTTTCACTCTTTTAATCAATTCATTTGATAAAATTCAAGACCCCTAGACATGATTTTCCCTCCTTAATGAGCTAGGAAGTTGAATTAGAAAGTCCTATTTTGATCCCCTCTTTGTTCTTGCAGTTTGTGATTTAATTGATTCATTTTAGGGTTTTCGTAATGACTAGGGTTTATCTAAGACGAGATATAACCTAAAGCTTTTCTAATTAACAAACACTTTGAAATTATTATGAAGCCCTAACAATTGAATTCTTTACAATTGAAAGAAAATTTGCAATATCGAGTAAAAAAATTGAACATACTCGTTCTCTACACTTTGAAACCCTAAATCACTTCTACAACTTCTAAAAATTCTTCACGCAAGTTCAAATTCTTTCAAGATATTATAAAAAGTATTGGATACAAAATTCTTAAAGAGTTTAGAACATATTGGTCACTTTTGTAGTAATGGCTCATATGCATGAACAAGGTGTTTGCAGTGAGCCATTTCTCAACTTTGAATCTAGAGCATAGATCTTGTTTGGTGTAGAAGGACCAATGATTGTCACATCTTCAAATTTACAATAAAAAACCATTTGAAATTTTAATGACACAACTATGATGAGAACCAATGAAAACTTGCCATCTGTAAAGGTGACTAAAGGTGATGGGGTATCCCACATATGTTAGCTAGCCTTTAGATGGGGACACCAAGTTATCACTACAGATGAACCGTCTTGGAATAGTGCATGAATATAGTTTGGGATGACTCCCACTTTAAGAAGCTTCGATGTGAAGAAATGTTGTGATCCAATGAAAATACAACATGTGGCTCCCACTCATTTATTTACATTTCCTAAAAGCGTGCAATCACAATCTTGTTTTTTATTATTGTTTCGAGAAGTTGCGATGAATTTAGAGTCATACGATACGAAGGAGAACTTGCCACGTGTGACTGTTAAACAACCATATTTACATGAAGGACGTGAATATCACGTAATCACAATTTTGAAAGGCTCGAGGATTTATAACTCACAATAAAAGAATGTTTTATAAACATCTTTGAAGAATTTATTAAATTTTGAGGGTCATGTTTTTCTTAGTTGAATTCATAGATGGACAAGATTTATAGATTCGATTGATAGGGTTAGCGGTAACAAGTACTCATGCAACAGGGTTTTGAGGAAGTGATTAATGATGTGAATTTCAATTAAATTCATTTTATTTTGTATAAAAAAATGTTTGATAATGAATGACCTAGGATGTTCTAATGATTTTCAAATGAGTAAGTGGTCTTCCTTAAATACAAGAACCAGACCCACAAGTCAACAAATTACATATTATGTCAATTAACAATAATTAGTAAAGTGGTTGACAATGGATACATTTGAAATCTAAATTTTAAAAATAAAAAAGTTTAGATATATGACTACAAAAGTGACCGAAGTCAAGTCCTCATCCATGGATTTGATCCAAGTTTGCAATGAAGAGCATTGAGATGTGAGATGTCAAGAGTTAAATTTAAGCACAATTATGATGCTTATTAGCTGGCTATTACATTTATGACACTATAATCAAATTTTGACCCAAACAATAAAGGAAAGGGGCATGGCTATAGAATTTTAAGATTACAATATGGTATCACTTTATTAAAAGAAATCTCAATTTTAAAATATCCTTAATACCTTGTAAAGTGTCTCATTTTACTTTTTAGTCAAACTCTAATACATATGTGTCAAGATCTCTTTTTTAACATATTTAAATTATTTTAAAAAATATAAAATTCCTACCATCCTTATTATTTGTAAGTGTTTTCCTATTCGTTTTGGACGAACTTTGACTCTTTTTTTTTTACCTCTATTTCATAATCTAGTGTACAAATGACATATTTTGTTTGAAAACTATCATTTTACCCAAACCTCCTCCTCTCCTTAAGGATTCTAGTTCAAACTCATATTTGTGGGCCTACACCTAGTTTAGGAATGTTTATGTAACTTTGAATTATGAATTTAAAATTATTTTAGACCTTGGACATACGTTGAATTGATCCCAACGAGTTCACCTATTGACTTAAGTGTGAAATATTCAATTATGCACACTAAGGTGTTACATAAATGAAAAAATCACTAGTTCATTCAAAAATCACAAGATTGTCTAATGTCGGTCACTATAGTGTATTTTAAAAAGTGTTATTTTGATGATATAAAATACAATATTAACATCGACATTTATAGGACAATTCTAAGCATTTGTTTTCAACTTGACATGTCTATGAAACTATTCCCAATCATTAAATTGATCTAAGATTTTGACTAAGTCATAAGGTGGGAAGCTATTTGAATTCCCAACCTTAGAATAACAAGAAATTTTCATTTATCTTTAGCACCGTCCTATCTAGATTATTAGAGGTGAATATATTGTTGAAGAAAATAGTAGTGAGTTCATAAAAGTAACTATTGAATTAAAACTATAGATTAGGTTCAAAGTTGCGAGTATGGGAATTAGAACCATAGGTTTAGGACTTGGGAGTAATATAAGATGCAAGCATCCTTACTACACTGATCTATGGGAGGATAATGTGTACAGAAAATTGTGATCTAAATAATTTGTAAAATATAAATTAAAATGAAGTATACAACCGTAATATAATGATGTATAGAGGGATAACACTTTTAGGAGAAAACACACACACTTGAAATCACTAACCAATTATATTACAACAAACATAGTTATAAACAATTTGTAGGCACGTTCCCTTATAAGGGAATCACCAATGTAGATATTTGGAGTAATTTTGATAGCATAAATGAATATATAAACTCACTATGAAATCTCCATCACTGTCATCCACTAAATAGATAATTCAAACCATGAAATTATGAGTGGTAAATAAAAAACCATGAGACAATACCATGACCCAAAAATTGTTGAGAAACAAGGTGAAGAAAGATTGCAATATTAACTTTCTTATGTGATTAAAAATTTGAAAATAAATCTGAAATAAACATGCAATTTTGCCTTTCAACATATATACAAAATCACCATACCAAAAGAGACACCAAATTACCAATGAAGAAACCCTTTCAAAAAAAACTCCACTAGAAAACAAGGGCAAGTATATTATTGATCTTCAAAAGAGATACTACAACACTTGAATACACTTCACTTCAAATATCCAACTAAACCCAAAACTAATTAGAAACCTTAAAGAAAATTGTGATGAAACAACGATGCCTTGGCTCCGATTTATAGCCAAATGGGAGAGGAAAAACCACTACTGTTTTCCCAAAACGAGGGGCAAAAACCACATGAAAATACCCATGCTCTAGAGAGTGAATAGCAAATAGACATAATAAAATATTAAAACTCTTCAAGTGAATCCTCCTTGGGAACCAAACCCAAAGCCACTTAGACTCTTGACATTCTAAGTGCTCTGTAACTCCTGATGATTGTTCAAACCCCAAAATGGACACCTTTTGTGTTTCCCAAACTTGGGCACCTTAGGCATGACCCTTCATGTATCAATGTGGATGTGGGAAAAATTATGTTTTGTCCATTTTAATTTATCTTTATCCCCTCTTCATGTTCACCTCTTGAAAATGCAATTACAATTAGCCATAAAGTACAAATATTAAATATTTTTCTTGCATGTCTCAGGGAACACTTTCTAGGGAACATTAAGACATGTGAATGGCTCAGGATTTCAAGGTTAATGCCACTTTATCCTAACATTCTCCAAGTTGACATCATATATTTTAATTAAATCCAAGAGATACATAAAATATAATCAAATACAATGACCAAGGCACTAAGAGAACTTTTTTGTGGTTACTGGCTTCGTGAGAGAATTTGTCACATTGTTCAATGTGTAAACCTTATCTATCAAGACCTTACCATTCTCAACCATCTCTCACACAAAGTGATATTAAACATCATCATGATTAGTACGAGCATGATACATGGGATTCTTGGTAAAACAAATAGCACTCTAACTATCACATCTAATCCTCACACTCCTACAATCAAAACCAGTGCCAACATATATGTAACCATAATTCCTCCTTAGAGGCATGCGTATTATCCATATACTTTGCTTTATTTGTGGACAAAGCAACTATAGGGTGCCTCTTACTCATCTAGCTCACTACTACTCCAAACAAAGTAAATACATAGCCACTGGCAGAGCTTCAACAATCCAAGTCTCTTGCCCAATCTGCATCAACAAATTCATGTATTCCCAATGACTTAACCACATCAATAGTACCATGATAAACTAGATAATAATAAAAAGTACCTTACAAATGTTTAAAGAACCCTATAACAAAAGTCTAATGCTCTTTACCAAGATTACGCATAAACCTATTTAGAACTCCCACTCCTTGGGATATATCTGGTCTAGTGCAAATCATTGCATACATTAAAATCCCAAGGACACTAGCATAATAAATTTTAGACATATCCTCATAATCACTATTAGAACTCAAACACAAGTCTAAACCTAACTTAGTACCAACTAGACTATCTAGCTTATAGTCATGCATATTAAACCTCAGTAAAATAGTATCTACATACTTACTATGGCTTAACCAAATTGTTTTGTCAACCCAATCTCTACTGATCTCATCCCAAAAATATATTTCATAGCCCCCAAGTCCTTCATATCAAATGAGATAGAAAGTTGAACCTTGAGTTCTCTTGTAATGCCCCTCCAGGAACCCCGAAGGAAAACCCACAAACAAGGGGAAACATTTTTTTTTTTAAAGTATAAACATAATAAGCGCATTTACACAACATGCACGATAACACAAGCGGAAGAATTATACCATAACTCCTTAAGGGTTACCAACGAAGAATTAACTTCAAAGATAAATTCCACAATTACCATTAATCCACCTATCCATCATTAACTCAAAAATCACAAGGAGCCATAAGCAAATAAAGATACAACATTGAAAGATTGAAAGGATACAATATAATTCCACTTCAATAAGCATGTACACATATCATAAAGGAAACTGATAAAAACATCCCAACATAGGATTATATTGCTCTTCCAATGTAGAACTTCTCAATATACATATAAAGATACATCTCAACCAAATACAAGGTTACATAAGATCGATATTGCAATGACCACATAGGTCTCCAAATAACAATAATCTTCAACAAGAGATGAAGAATGAGCCATGATCCACATAAAACACTTGTGAAGCCAATCCTCGCATGAAGGTACAAATCCGAACATCCAATGGGAAGTAGCACTACCACCTGACCATGTAATTCCCAAAATGGAATCACCCCACCGTGCTAGGAGATAGTCGAGGACCCTTAAACAAGCATAAGCATGACATGGTCGACAAAACAATACGACTCCGTGACAACACAATATGACTCCACAAAATCCAAGTGACTCAACATCACAAACACACAAGTGAACCTAAAGAGAGAGTGTCATTGCATAGCTTGATGGTTACCTCGGTAGGCTCTCCTAGGTCCCGACTCTCTATCCTGGTAACCTCTCCCAAACCTCTGGCTCCAACTAAGTCTCATGAGGACCCTTCCAGCCTTTTGTGAAGACAAGGTAGTCGGTTTTCCATTCCAGGCCTTCTCACTACATTATGAGCCTCAATACAATCACTCACCTATGCACAAGGTACAATATCTTTATTAATATTTGAACTACCCACCTAATCAATTAATTAGATTATCACTTATTATCTGACTTTCGCAGGGGTAACTTGCTTGAAAGATGCTCTCTCAAAGGACACTAAACAAACAAGGTCACTCCCCGAGGACCCTACGGTGAAGCAGACAACCATTACACCACTTTTAGAAACAAGTGGTCAAACGAGGACATACAGACTCTTGGCTAACCATAAGGCAAAGACACTACATGGTTACAACAACGAAGCCAACATATATCACTTGGTCAAAGGTATCAAATACGCCACCACGGGATGACTGAACCACAGACCAGAAATAACACATTATACACTTGCAAGGACAACTAATTCACTAAGTCTGCACTTAGACAATCTTTGAGAATATCAGCATCATAAGCACTTGCAACATCATTGATTGAAAATTAAACAAAACACTCTTTTCTAGCATTCACATCTAATCAATTTCCCAAATCAATATTCCATCAAGAAGGAAGTCCACATTAAACATTCAACCGGTTATAACATGAATTCCAAACAAACATTTAATTCGTTTCCAAAATATATCCATATAATCAATTTGAATTCTTAATTCATGCCTTTATTTCCATTGATAAATTTATTAACCACATAATAAAAATCACATGAAAATCACCATTTTCATTCAACACAAAATCCATTTCACAAAGTATAATTCATTTATTAAAAATTAACTTATTGCACTAACCGGTTTGAATCGATAAGGGGACATGGTTACGCGGGGGTCAAACCGACCTGCAGCAGTGTTGCTGTCGGGGCTGCAGGCACTACCTGTCAGCAGTATTGTTGCCGATCGGTAGCAGGAACTACCGACCGGTAGCGCTGTTGTCGATCGGTAGCAGGCACTACCGCCCAATAGCACTACTACCAACCAGTAGTGATGTTATCGTCGGTAGCAATAGCTACCGATCGGTAGTACTGCTATCGTGTAGCAGCAGTATTGTCGACCGGTAGTACTACTACCTGCGGGCAATAGAGACTTCTGACCCGTGTGGTGGGACTAGCCCTCCACGGGGTGAGGTAAGGTCAACAAAACAAATAAAAATACATGCCTCCAAGGCATTAAAAGCAACACTCCACCCAATTGTTTAAACATGAAAACGATTCATTTCCAGAACATTTCACGGGCACACACATACACAGTGCCAAATCCAATTTTCAAATGGAAATTTACCAATAAGGTAAATGGTGAAATGAAATCCCACAGAAACCCCAAATCTTGGACAACAAGATACTAGAAAGCACACAACAAGCTAAATCTAGTTCATTCTTTCCAAATAGAAGAGGTATAACTAGAAATTGATTTTCAAGAACAAACACGCAGCAGATAGAGAAATGAACCATTTCTTTCATAAATGCAAACTGAAGAGGGGAAAATAGATTTGAAGGTCAAATAATCAAAACATAACAAAATAAACATGCAGAATGCTAAAATATCATTAAAAGACCATTTCACCTTGCTATTTTACCTTCTCCTTCGGATTGAGCTTGATGAAGTGAAGGCGCCCCTTGATAATGCTCCACTTGATGTGCTCATTTGATTGCTGGATGTGGATGGCTCTCCAATGTTGTGCACAAATGGAATAGATTTGAAAAATGATAAGAATGAGATGATCAAGTTGCCAAGATGATTTCTTGGGCTGAAAAGGGCAGCATAAACTTACTGGATTTCAAGATGTTTAGAATGAAGGGATGGAGCCCTATTTTATAGGAAGAGGAGAGGAAAACAGATGGCTAGGATGAATTCGAGATGAAGGGCTAAGATTTGCTTGTGAGCTCACACAAGGTCCAAGAGAGGGTGTGGAGACCAAGAAATATACCTTAAAGGCATTTCGTATCTCCACACTCCATAAGATGCATTGGAGGAATTAAAAATTCTCCAAAAAAAGGATACCATGGGGATTGGAGGAATAAAAAGGAATTAAAAATTCCTTGGGAGAAGGGATGCCTAGAGGAATGTGTGATTTCGAAAATCTTACATTCACCTAGGAAAAGAGCATTTAAAGCTAGTGGCTAGATGAAAAGGACAAAGAGTTGACTTTGTGGCTAATCATGTTGATTAACTATTAACGACTCATTAGGAGGGGGATTAGAGGAAATGTTAGGTGGGATTAATATTTGTAGGAGAATTTGACTAGGAGAGAGAATGAGTGGAGGGAATAAAAAAAATTAGAAGAATAATGTTAAGTGAGTTTAGGGAGTTTCTAGAAGAATGAATTAAGAAGATGATTTGTAGGAATCATGTAGGTCAGCTAATTAATTGAAAAGAGGAAGATTTGTGAGGATTTGATTTTTTTTAGAAGAATAAAGAAAGGGACAATATTAATTATATTTAATTAATATTGAGAGGAATTTGAATTAACATAATTAATTAATTAATTATGCGAGGAATTAAAAATAATTAAAATAATTATTTTTAAGTGTCTACACAAACATATGATATAAATTTCACATAACCAACAATCATAGCTACTCTTTCTTTCATTCCAAACATACCACAAGAATCTTCAGGCAGATTTGCATTTTTAAACACACAGGAAGAAACTGAAATATTCAAAAATCAAATTTCAAAACAAGAAGAGAACCTCCAACCTTGAAGCAATAGCAAACAAAGAGATGAAGAATTTCCAATCTTGCAAACCAGGTCGAATTTCCAGCTCCTCGAGGAAGTTTTCCATAATTTCTCTCCAAAAATTCTCTTCTTTCTTCTTCCTATGAATTTCCAGAATAGCATGAAAATTATCTTTTTAACCTAAACTTTCTAGGTTAAAAAGTTATTCCAACCAATCAGATTTAAATATTTAAATAGTAAAAACAATCAGATTTACTTTTTTCCAAAAACAATTCTTTTCCAACAATTTAAAGTGAAAAGGTTAAATGGAAGGGTAAAAAGGAAAGCCTTTTTATTTTATTTTCTATTTTCCAAAAAAATACTTTCTTTCAACATAATCATTTAACATTTAAATGGCTAGGCAATTATTTATTTCCTTCCAAAATATATCAATGCACATTACAAAATAAATAAGCCCTTTAACCATTTAATCTAGCAAATCATTAATTTAATTAAATCAATAATCACAGAGCATAATAATCAACTAATTAAGCCAACATAAGATAACATCATCCATTTAAATTAAATAACCATTTAAATGAACGAAAACATGCAAAACCAAGAATGATCAAATGACGACTCTCAAATAACCAAACCAAGGCACCATAACTCGCATAACAACCATATGGGAAAGACAACCGATTGACAATACTCACACGAGTGTAACTACGGATCAAACTAGGGTACAACAACTATCTCCTCCACTTCCATCGGATATATATAAGGCATGCTCATACCTGTGAAACTAGGTGGAATCAATACCCCGTACCTACCTGGTACTAGTACCTGCAATGTCCTGCACCAAAAAACCACACGTGCATATAGACCAATATATATACAGACATGACATGCACACAGATGAAGGAGAATCGTGACGTTCCTTGTCTCACCAGAGTGAGTGAAGGAAAATCATCCCCTCGCGTCCCAATACACTTGCAAACACGCAACATATAAATAACATATCACAATATAAGGTAAAAGTGTCAGTCCATGATAATGATCCATAAAATAACATTAACCATAAGCACTCAGATGCTGCATAAAATCATACACCACAAATCCAGATAAAGCATGAAATAACATTGCATATAATCTGAATCAATATACAATAATGTTCCACTGAACAGTCACTGAAGTAAATCAAAACATACAAAAAGAGGTTGATCGAGGAGGGGTACTACATCTCTAATCATCACCTTGTTGTTACTAATAAACAACATGACATCAACATACAATACAATAATTGGTATCTGATCATTAATAACCTTAATATAAATACAATGATCATCCTCACTCCTCATATGACCCAAATTCAATACAAAAGTATCAAATTTCTAGTACCACATCTTGGGTGATTGTTTCAAACATGCAAAGATCTCTTTACTCTACAAACTAATTATTCGTTCCCTTTCACAACAAAACCATCAAGATGTCATATATAAATCTCCTGCTCAAGACCCCCATGCAAGAAAACATTTTTAATATCCATTCACTCTATCTCAAAATCACAAGAAACAACAATATACAATAGGAATATGATAGAAGTCATTGCAATAAGAGAGAAAATTTCAGCAAAATCAACCACCTCCCTAGGAGTAGCCCTTGGCCACCAGTTTGGCCTTGTACCATTCTAATTGACTGTCTACTCCAAACTTATTTTTAAATACCCAATTACATCCAATGTGCTTCCTTCCTTTGGGAAAATTGACAAGATCCCAGGTGTCACGACTATTTAAGACCATCATTTGCTCCTACATCCAAAACTCACTTTGCTTCGAAGAGAGAGCCTCCCTAAAAGATCATGGTTCATTGTCACTACTCAATAAAGAAAATATACAGCAAAAGTCTAGTGGATTATACCTATCAAATAGATTATTCTTCCTCGTGGACCTCCTCAAGGTAGGAGTAATGGGATTTGCCTAATCAACTTCCTCTAGTGCTCATTCTACACATCATTTGAACTCTTTGAATCATCTTCTTCTTCTCCATCCTTAGATCCATCTAACTATTCTTCCACATGTGCATCTTTGTTATTCTCAACATTTTGTCTCGAAGTGCATTATATTTCTCTTCTCCTTTGGTCGTTCTTCACTTGAGTGAGCTCTAAACTCCTTAAATATAACAACTCTGGAAAATATCATTTTATGGGTTATAGAGTTCCAAAGCATATAACCTTTTACATTCTCATTATAACCAACAAAGATGCATTTTTGAGCTTTTGGAGCCAACTCAGATCACTTCTCTTGAAGCATATGAACAAAAGCCTCACAACCAAATACCCTTAAGTGCACAACTAAAGGCTTTCTACCTATTCACACTTCATATGGATTTTTGTCAATAAGAGTTGAACAAGGGGATTTGTTAATCAAATAACAAGTAGTA
Organism: Cryptomeria japonica; assembly: GCF_030272615.1. Classification (NCBI taxonomy): domain Eukaryota; kingdom Viridiplantae; phylum Streptophyta; class Pinopsida; order Cupressales; family Cupressaceae; genus Cryptomeria; species Cryptomeria japonica. The sequence goes on from NC_081414.1 coordinate 644,747,610, forward strand.
CCAACAACTTATGCCCAAAAGAATCTATCAAGATTAGCACCAATTAGCATGCTCCTAACTCTTTCCATTATTGTTTGATTCATTCTTTCTGCTACCCCATTTTGTTGGGGATTATAAGGAGTATTCTTCTATCAAACAATACATGGATGCTTATATAACTCATCAAATTCCCTAGAACAATATTCACCCCGATTGTCAATCCTTAACACATTTATCTTATAATCTAATTGATTTTTCACTAAGACCTTAAATTCCTTAAACTTAGTGAAAAATTCATATTTAGAATGCATAAAATCAAGTTAATCAGTCCATTAATGGTAAAAAAATATTGCATACTTAGCAAAAAACTCAATTTGGATTAAATTGTGTAGTTTCCCAAATCAGTTGTTTAGTATTATCAATTGCACAGTCTCACCATTCAATTGCATAGATTTACATCAATCGTGCAACATCCCTTGTCAACTGTTTAGTTTCATTAGTTACACAATTTATCACCAATCAATTATGCAACTCTATCATTTATGTATCTTTTGTGTCAAATGTGCAGTTGCAAAGAAATTGAAATGCTTCATGTGTCATTTGTGCAAAATCAAAGCAATTGCATCGATTCGTGCTTCAAATGCATAAGATCCTTCTTATTGCACATTTGATTTACTTATCTTTTTTACCTTATTTATGATGCATTAATGACACCCTAAGGACCTAAGGGTTAGACACATATTGACTCTTCATACCCCTTTGGCTGCTCGAATTGTCATACTCGTTCGAACTTGTGATTTGCTACTTGAATCCTTGCCATCTTCGCTACTCTCTCTACTGTATGCCTAGGTGGTCTTAAATGGATAGAATGCAAATGACCTTAAACCAACCCCACCCCCCCATTTATAGACCCTATAGCCCTAATTGCTTCGTGTCTCACTATCATGGCCATTGCCTAACCTTGTCTTGTCCATCCTGGTATCCTTTCCTACTCATTTCCCCCATTTTTCGCAACCTACCTAGCTAACAATTATCCTTCTTCTTGTCATGAGATTGCTCAAAACTTGTTGTTTTTTGCCCAATCTCTCAAGGGGGCATATCACCTCCTTACCTTAGTCTACTGGGCCATTTACCACCCAAATTTTCTTTCTTTGAAACAATGCGATAAGTTGCATTGTCTCAAAGAGGGGCAAACAATAGACACCTAAAATGTCCTAACTTAATTAAATAATTTATTCTTATTTGTTTAATTGTATTACCATTATTCCTCATTAATTACATCAAGATTTAGTTTATTTAGTTAATTCTTTAGCCTTTTTGTCTATTAATTAATAAATACCTTTTTTTATCTAATTAATTCATTAACCTTTTCTTTCCAATAGTTAAATAAATATTTATTATTTATTTATTTATTTTAATCCCACTTTGTTCAACTATTGATTAAATAAATATTCCTATTTATTTAATTAATTCATTATCCTCTTCTATATAATCCTAGCCTCCAACTTGTTCACATTGTTCATAATCTAAATTTGTAGTCATGTGACAAGTGTCTCACTTTCTCCCCTTCACATGTCTAACTTAGCCTTATCACCCATTCATTGGACCTAGACACTTATCAAAAGTCAACCCACCTCTTATTTTCATTTGTCCATTCATTTTGACCTCTTAATCTTATTCACTCTCTTCCCACCTCTTAATGTCACTCTTCCATTCATTGTAACCTATTAATCTTATATGTTCTCCTTTCCTCTTAATCATGGTCATTCATCATTTTAACCTCTTAATCTAAGCCCTAGATTCTTGTGAGTTTTCTAAAAAAAAGGTTTTTTCCCTCATTTTTTAGCTATCTAGTATGTATATAGAGTACTTGCTTAGGGCTTCATTATATTTGTTTAGCTATCACTACTTTCTTGCTATCATACTTGCATCATGCTTGCATCATCATTCAACCACACTTCATTATTTTAGCCATCTTGTACTAGTGCTCAGTGCTGAGAACAAATACTATTACTTACAAGGTCTTAAAGGATTAAAGAATAGTGTACTCAAGCTTATCATGTGTGTGAAGGTATACTTTCTTTGTTTCATTTGCATGCACTTGATTTAGAGCTCTATTGCTGTTGTTGATTTGTTTGTAGATTCTAGGCTTGTGGTTGGACTTTTGATTAGTTCACAATATATTTACATTTCAATATACACAATCAATATTCAACTTATATAAATCTACTTAATAATTAATAAGATAAATTACAAAGTGTATACATCTAAAAATGGTCCGAAGATAATTAATTAAATAAGCAATTATTTAATTAATCCCCCTTCCTAATTTAATTGAATTCACTAAGCAATTTGATTAAATTCCCCCTTTCATCTACTTATCAATTAAATCTAAGGATTTATTTAATAAGTTCATTTTCATAATCCCCTTTGATTAATTAATTCAAATTAATTAATTTTCCCCCCATCTTCAATTAATTCTTCTAATCTTCTAATTAATTAAAACAAATCAATTTATGAGTTGTTGAGAATTAATTAGTCTTATTTGAATTTTAAATTCAAATTACCCACATGCCTCCTAACTCCTTCCATCTAACCCTGGGTTTAATTAAACCTACTCTTCCCTTGAGACACATGGCATTCTTGGGCCACATGTCCCCTTTCCTTAGACACTTGCTCTCTCATGAGCAAAGCTTCTTGACACTTGTCACCATAGAGATGGCAAATGTTCCCTTTCATCCAACCTTTCTAGAAGCTTCTTGACTCTTGTCACCATATAGATGACAAATGTTCCCTTTCATTCAACCTTTTTTCCAACTTCCTCTAATTTCACCATTTATATCTTCAGACTCAATCTTGATCGTTGATTCCTGCCACCTCAGCCCTGGCCTTGGAAATCCTATAAATAGACCCCATTTTGGAGCAATAATGATCCCATCTCATTTGCATTTCAGACATTGTTACTATAGGCATATTGATCTTAGCATATCATTTGAGCATTGTTATTATAGGCAATTGCATTCTTAGATCTAGCTTATTTTCTAGCGTAATTGTTGGATCATGTAACTAAATCATTATCTTTTCTAGCTTAAATGCATCATTATCATCTTAAATTCTCCATCTAGATGTAGTCAAGTCACTGAAATTTGCTTATCTAGATCCGAGAGCAAATCTACACTTGCATTTATTAGGAGGCAATAGATCGATTAGCCATGGTTTTATCTTTCTTTGTTTTAAATTTGCTAACCATGCTTGTAATGATCTATTGAGTGTTTTGTGTTGCAGCTGCAGGTATACACTTCACAGGCACGACACAAAGCACATTCAAAATTTTGATATTGCTCATCATTCCTCAACTATTTTATCTAATCATTAAAATGAATTGATTAACCTTTCATATATAACCCTTAGCATCTGAACTCAATATATCATTACTACTATATAACACTAATTATGTTCATATGCTTGGTGATGGCATAATTAATGTTATATATGAACAATTTAGCAAACACAACAATCCCAACAAAATTCGATCGACCATTTTAATAACATAATACTAGCCCGGTTTCAAAGTTGTATGCCTTCAAATTACTTGCTTTTACTAACCAAATGCAAAATTGTATTTATTATTTGTTATATATAATTGTAAGTTTTTGTGAAAGTGTATTAAACACTAAAATATAAATAATATTAATAGTAAATATGATAGACCTCCCTCAATGAAATGGACCAATTTGAATATGCATATATTTATATTTAAAATCTCTTTCCCCAATTTTTTTAAAAACAATCTTCCACTAATTTTTAGCTTGTGCACATATTATTTTTAGTTGAAAATTTACTTTTTAATATGCCCCCCAAACGCTCTATATAATTCCTCTCCTCTTTTTAAATGCATGTGTGCATAGGAATTGTCAAGTGGAAGCCTGTCATCAAACGTGGGCTTAAAAGCAGGGCGTCCCAGGCCGACATTAATGATGAACAAAACTTGGTAAAATCAATTTTTAGAAATTTGTCTGTAGGAAGAGGAAATCCAAATCTAAATTAGAAGGGCCCGGTATTAGTAGATTGCAGAGCAGTATGGAGAAAGTAGCTCTATGGTGGGACATGGATAGTTGTCCCTTGCCATCCCACATGGATCCCTTTGTAGTAAGGTCAATGGCAAACATTTTGCTTCAAAATGTCAAATTACATGGGAGTGGAATTCATCAATTTAGTGCTTACAAATACCCATCTGCAAAGGATGAGGATATTGAGCTTAGCCAGACTTTCTTCAATTCTGGAATCCAACTGCAACTGGTTCAGCCTGGTTAGTATTACATTGTATTTGTAGTAGTTCATCATGCTCAGTCACTTTTTAGCTATGTAATATAATTGGGAATGTTTCTGTTGTTGTTTTGTTAATTGTAATTGCTGAAGCCCAGTTTTTTAATTGGTTTTGTAACTCAATTAGGTTTCTTTTCAAGAAAGTTTCGTTTCTTTTTAAGAAGTGGGTCGGTGATGGAATGTTGCAATTCATGTTGGGTACTTTTGGTAGGGTTTCTTTTCTGGATTAATTGTTGTAGTTAAGAATGTTTGTCAGTCATATGTCTGCTAATTCAATTCCTTCATAACTGAAGAAATCGATATTGGATATGTTCGGTTTACTTCTCTTCTTTTTGTTGTACGTTTTGCTTAAGATATAAAAATCCAATTGATAGTTTGAATTATGGGTTAAGCAAGGGAATTTCAGAATTAGTATTTGGAAAAATTCAAGCAGGCTAGGTTTTGTTGGTTTTTGGTTGTGGGTGGTTTGGATGACGATATTTGCATTATGAGATTTTAAATGTGGGCCAGACTGAAATATATCCTATAACTCAACCCATTGGACGTAGTTTCTTCAATTTTTTTACCATTGAGTTGGGTTTTTGAATTGGCATTGAGCTACGTTTTACAGAATAAGTTAATTATGAGGCATTCAATTTTGGTCACTAATTTTATGTTCTGATGGCTGCTGTAGAAGTTTATCAAAGTTCAAATCTAGTAATTGGTTTTGAAATTTTGTTGATTATGATCTGACTGATTATGCTCTTGACGCTTCCTTTTCGTGGAATTGATTTCTGTGTGTGTAGTGATCAAGGTCTTTTGTTAACTTTAATAATCAAAGGTCTTTGCAATATTCAAGAATTAGTATTTGTTAATTGTTCTTATCCAATTGTTTGATTCATTTTAGTAGCTTATCTGAAAACATTGCGAGTTATTTTTTATCTTGTCTTGTTCTGGACTGGGATTAAGCAGGGATTTCAAATTTAGGGGGTTTCCTGCAAGTTTAATTTCTGCTGGGCCAATTTAAAAATGTATCATTGTCAGAATCATGGAATGCAGATTGATTTGAAGTTTGGTTCAATCTTTCGTGACGCTATTCCTTTGATTATGAATGTTTTTTTTGTTGGCAGTGATCCGTAAATCAAATGGCTATGCCACACTCTTCCCGTTATCAACCGATTCAGTCAATGCCAATGCCTCAAATGAAGTAGAACTAACACTTGATCCAATTCAAAATGGATGTGCTAGCATCATCAATATGACGCTTAAACAGATGTTAAACATCCATAATTTGGAAAATAACTAAACAAACATGCATAAATCTGGGACAATGCATTTACCCTGAAGAAAAACTTCCTTTGGGGTCAAAAAATCCAGTTTAAGGAGTAAATACTTCCCAGTTCATTAAGCAATATGTAATTATAGAGGTTACAGTGAACAGGTTGGTCCAAGCAAGCACCAGCTACACTTTAAAGAACTCTGAAATACCCCAGCCAACAACTCCCTGCTCAGATATACTTTGCACACACATGCAATCTACCAAAATGGCTCAAAACCATCTACCATTTGACTAACTTTTTTCAAGATTGAGATACAATCTAAGACATCCCCTTAGCTTCCCCAAAGGTCAGAAACAAAAGATCAAATGCCAAAACCAAAGGGCACATGCCGTGGAATGCCATAAGTCACTCTTTGAATGCTTTTTAATTAAACACGAGATTTTCCATCATTTTTTTGTGGCTGTTATGATTTGGATGCTTGTAAGATGTTTAGTTGCCACATAAGATACTAGAAACCGTTAATAAGCTTTGAAAATAACCTAGGGATTGTTTTAGTGGGTTAAAAACTTAAAAGCATGTAAAATTCACTTCAGCAGTAAATTGTGTGACTTCGGTAAAAGCTTGTCGTCTTTGGCAGCAACCTTCACGAAGCCATAGTTTTCATATATGAATTTGAATGCAATATCTCTTTTTTAAAAATTGAATGGAATTTTAAGAGGAATGTGAATATACAAATATTCAACCTTTGAACATTTTTGACCACTGTTTTCAGCCCTGCAATTGAGGTATACACTTATGGTAGGTCCCCAATGGCCTAGATGTGGAAAAGGGACATGATTATGGTCCATACCAGACCATCAGGAGTCTTTGCTCCCTAGAAACTCACTAAACAGAGAGCCAACTGAAGAACTGCCAAGCACCCACAAGTAGTCTCAAGAATTCCTCTTGTTTTTGCCTTGGTTCCTCCAAGCCTGCTTCATACTTAGCAAATGTGAACCAATCATAGACACCAACAAGTCCCTTGACTGATCTGCTTACTACATCAGGAAAACTGAAAGGAAAAGGTCTGACTACCTTTGTAGTTACCTTATTGAATTCATAATCTTATTTTTTCTCCACTTGTACATGCTTTCCATTGTGTGATAGTCCTACTTGATGCCCCTTTGCGCACATACATTCCCTCGTCCATTGAAGAACCCAACTTTACGTACTGATTAGATTCTTTGAATTTGAGGTGCTAGCTATGGCAATTCTTGTAATAGGCTGCCCCTAATTGTGTCAAACACTTACTAAGACTGATTTGAGGATTTTGGTCAAACAGTTGTCTTGCAACCTTTTGTGCCCTGTCTTTTACTTATTGCATTGGTCTGCTGTTTGTGGATTACCTGGTGCGTTTTATGGCATAATAGTTTTGCAAGCATTCATTCACTTTCATTCTATGCAATATGCAGCATCAAGTTCATACAAAATACATTCAAATGTGATGGCAACCAAGACTAGCATGAATATGCAATGCTACAAACTCCAGTTACTTTCAGACCAAACTAAGTTTTAATTTTCAAACCATGCAACTCCTCTATTAAATTTAAGGCCCAATACATTATCGACTCAAACCTGTTTAGGTATTGTTGTTGTGGGAGCATTTCCCAGTCACTGTCTATGCTGTTTGCTGCAGGTAATTCCCAGTGTCTCTTCACTGGCATGTCCCAGTCAGAGGCAGAATTCTTGCTGCGATTACGGACTGCGACTCCTCTGTTCACTCAACTTGCCACTTATGATGATGGTCTTGGAATCAGGGATCACTGAGAGGGGGGGGTGAATCAATGATCTACCGGTTAGCAGATTTTCAAACTTAACTTTGAACCACCGGATGCAAACACTTAAAACTGAAATGCAGAAACATGAAACAAACAACCACAAGATCATAACACTGTTATTTTTACATGGAAACCCAAATGGGAAAAACCACGGTGGGATTTGAACCCACAATATTATTCCACTATGGCCAGTAGCAAAACAATATTACAAAATGGGAATACACAGGCATTCTGAAATATCCTTTGACAAGCAAAAACAAACAAAAACTCTACGCTAGATGCAGCAAATACATTTTTATTGATTTTCAGATTTCTGGAAATAAACTAGAAATGAAATAAACAAAACCATTAAGAAATTTACTGTCTGAAGACATGTTCTACCTTATTACATATTCTCCAAAGCACTCACAAAACTTAGTGTCTGCGGATAGCTGTTTGTATCCCTGAAATCTTCATGAAACTTTGAGAACTCGGTGACTTCTAGAAGTTTGGAATGAGTTGTGGACTTCCTAAATCTTGAACTTCATGGCTGATTAAACTACTGCGGCCCTCAACGGATGTTGGATGCTGATCCCACGCAGTTACACTAACATGCAGACTTTGGGTGGCCGTCCAAGCTGGTTATCATGGGGTTTTCGTCCCAGGGTAGGCAAAGAGAACTAATAAAAATCAGAATCATCAATAATATCCGCGCCTTAACTCTTCTCCAACCTTAAGAAGACAATCGAACTTAAAATCCACGCCCACCCTAATTCCTATAAATCAGGCGGCTTGCTTAATTAATTCCAGTGATAATACTTTTCCCTTAAAAGTATTCATCAATTATGTATTTACTTTTCCCTTAAAAGTATTCATCAATTATGTATTTACTTTTCCCTTAAAAGTATTCATCAATTATGTATTTAGCGCCCCCTCCATAAAGGATAAGGAATCTAAAGAAAATGTTTGGATAATGAATTGCAATGGCCCCATCCTCATGACTGAAAATCAGGAGTCACTTAAGTGAACATGGACCCCGCCACCTTATTGAAAACAACCTCCTCTTTATTCACTAAAATGGACTAAGTGTTGGAGGAAAACTTACACTTAGCGAGTTGTTTACTGAGCTACAACGGCACTAGAGAGGGGACATGACACATTCAGGCACACTGCCTAGAGCTCACTGCTCAATTACAATAACCCGGAAGGCTACAACCCTCAGGGAAGTCTCACTGACTTACAAGATAATTACAGTGATGAATTACAATGTATGAACTTTGAAATAGCATCTACTATGCTTGGACGAGTTCTGGTTGAGTGCTAAGTATACCGACTAGGTCACCTTCTTTGTTCTGCCCTGTACTCTGTCTCAGTCAGCTGCCGGATCAAGAATGTGCACGTGAAATTGCACCAAAACGGATTCCCGATCACCTCTTGCTCGCATACAATCGCACCATACACCAAAAAGATTACCCACACTAAACTTATATACCGACAGCCACAAAATAGATCATTTATCGTGTCGGCCTGAAGGTGTAATGTGTAGTCACATGTCAGCTTAACCGGATCCAAAAAGATAAATGCGGAACACCAAAACAATACCAAAATGATGTGTCTATGTCGGCCCAATCATCTCAAACACGCTTCAATGCACCACAATCATCGGAAAGCTTTTGGACCCAAAAATGCTCTGTTCTTCCTGAAATACCGGTTAACAAGCTACCGGTTAACACACGCTTTCAGATAAGAAGAATTACGACCGCCGGATCGGATCTCTATGAAGAGTTGCCATCAATGACAACCCTAAACCAATAATTAGCCACCGGAAACCACTAGAAACCACTGGATGAGTGTCAATTGCCAACAGATGGTCGATAGTCTTATGACTTATCCCAAGCTAGTGCTTCCCATACTGCACCCAATCACTCAGCTGAATCTCTAACACGTGTCCAGGTCAATCACAGATGAGGCACATTTATATGACTTGTATGTGGTGCGATGCACCCAGAACAAACTGCTGGTGAATGTCCCTCTATGAAATACGACGGCTCAACTGAAGTTGAATGCAAAAACTCCTTACCAAAAATCGTGTCACTTGAATATTAGCTTCAGCACTGAAAATAGAGTGTAGACCAGCCACTATAGCTAGCCCATTCCTCAGCTGAACAAACTTGTAATGAAATGTAAATACCAATGCCCTTCTATTCATCAAAAAAAACTCTTACCAGCGAGTATAATCCCTACGACTACTTAAGCTTCATCCTGTAGAATGATTTCAATACCATTACTCACAACTCTGCAATTTAGTTTTATGATTCCCCAGGCCTGATGTTATACAGGTGTATGAAATGTTACCCAAGAGGGATTTCGTCCTCAAAAGCCAAAGATTTCCAGAATTGAATCCAGAAACACAAATCCCAAGAATACACAATTTCCAAGATGTCACAATCATCAAATAAAGCTCTTTTTTATAACTCCATTTGGGCATGATTCCCAATACACCATCAATGTGGGATAAAAGAATGTCATAATAAAATATTAATATCCCCTTATGTCTCCACAATGAAAGGGAATTTTTAATTTTCCCCTTTAAACATTAGTCCCAACTTTAAATAATCACTAAAATTAAATATTTAAATTTAACTTTAGGAACTTCAAATTTAAACACCCAAATAATTAATGGCTCATTAATTTGGCCAACCTGATGAAGAACGAAATGCACCAAAATGTTGACATCCAAAAATAGTTAAAAAATTACCAGACATTGAGCCACAATTGACTTACTATAAATAGTAAGTATTTGGAAACCCTGTCAAAACACCTCCAAATGGCCTGAAACTGAAAACTCGTATGCCAAATCCTTCACTAATCCCTGTAATGTCTTGGTTAGCCCTCGGGACCAAGGCAAATGGGCTAACGACACATCGTTTAATGTCAAGCCAAAATGGGTACATTACAGTTCGCCCCCCTTGAAATTGCTTGTCCTCAAGCAATGTCATTGTGACCCCATGGTTACTAGATCGAACCATGCTGAATCTAAGTATAATCCCTAGGTTCCAAATCAATCTAGTAGATACGTAGCACCATCTTCTCCGAGCTCTATCCTATTGACCCGAGCTCTATCCTATTGATCACCCGTACCAATGACGTTCTTCGAACCTCCACCAAAGGAAGTAATCAGGAACTGCATAAACTGAATCATCTCCCTAGGATATGGCTCAAACCTAGTATCAAACTGGGAAACCGTGGTAGAGAATTCTGAAGTGTCAACGCAGATTGTCACATTCCTCACAATTGTTGAGCTGCTAACCATAGTATGAGCAAGGTCCTCTATCAAACTCTGAACCAAATCACTGTGCTGATACTGTACCACACTGATCAGGATTGGTAAACCATCATACTCAAACTGCACTTTCATCTTCTAAAACCGCATAGAAGAAACATCATCAAAACTAGAACTAAATTTCCTAAGGGAGCAAAGATCATTCCCATGAGTTATACCTTGCTAGGAAAACTTAGGAATGTCCATATCAACAAACTTGTTGTCAATCATGATCCTGGGAAACCGACAAAACACTCTACTCATCCACATGGAAGTGAAAGATAACTGTACTATGCTCCAAGGATCACCGACAACTGTCAGAACAAATGTCCATGAGTGCTCAAAACTGCAAGCTTGCAGGTCTAAAACTATAAACTGCAACATCAACTTGATAAGAAACCAAATCCTAGTTAGGATTTCCCTCCAATCCACCCGCAACAACTGTAATGACCTCCTACATATTCTGAAATAGAGGGTAGCAGCAACAATACAACCACACTGTGAGTCCCCGACACAAGGAATAAATCCACCATGCAGACGCTACACTACTCTGTCACCCTCTATAGTCCAATCAAACCAAATCTCAAACACCTGCTTCTATAGGCAACTAACTGGAAAGAACAAGGTGAGAGACTCAACAAACTCGAACTCGTCACCTTTTATCAAAAATATGTGATACTAGTGCGGACTCGAATGATCCATACTCAATTCACCTTTCCCTGCCATCAGTGACAGTCAAATCCCGAGTATGTGGGCTAAAGCTAAACTGATAAGCACATCTCACTATGCAGTTGGGGTGCAACACTCCTGCCTGCATCGGAGGAGTATCAGAGTGGTCATGTGAATTCCACTCCGTGCTGGCAACAACAGAAGATGACTCAGACATTAACGCAGGAAGAACAATAGCATCAACATTACCATGATGGCTACCATCCATCTCCTGAACAGTAGCTGGAACAGTGCTAAGGTCTAGCGCGCAAAACTCAGAGGGTATCATGTCCTCCTGATCAAACTGCCCAATGACAATCTCAATAGTACCCATGTGATTCCCCCCACCCAATTCTATGCTGATGCTCGAACTTGTAACCAAATCTGATGTGTCTGAATCATCAATAATCCAATCTACCCAAAGTGGTCTCCTGTAGATATGAATGATGCCTATCATAGGTGCATTAAAACAAATACCAACGCCTGTCAAACTGCTGGTATAGATTAGAACAGCACCATGTAACCAACAAATCAAATCCGAAATGGAGAAACATGTATCTCCACCACCCCAAGAAGGTAAGAATTCATCATACTCCCGTTCTCTAACTCTAAAATGACAATCCCAATCTCTCCTATCCGTATCCATAGCCGCTGCCTCCAAAGTGCAACTTGATAAAATTCTAATGAGCATCGCAGGACAGCTATCAATCAATGAAATAGGAGGTGAAACCCATGAGGAAGGTGCTGGAATACTATAGCCAACATATTCCTCTCCAAACTGTAGACCAAAATCATTTGGAAAGGTGTTGAAGTCCTGTAGTGTCATTTCATACTTACAAATTTCCTCAATTCCCTCAATGATCTGTATGATCTTCGAGGTTCTTACATCATGCTCGTTGTTCACCGATGGACCAGCAATGGTTTTCTCCGCTTTGTGTAAGGAAGAATGGGCCATGCTCAACTGCAAACAGAGATTATCAATTTGTTCTTCCTTTCTTCTCAAAGCATCTGAATAGATCTCAACTAGGTTGAGAAGGTGATCACGGTCTGAAAGAAGGTGCAAATAATTTGTCTTCATTGTTCCCATACCTTCTTTGATCTTTTGCAAGCTATGAAGAGAAGATTTTGCTTCAGTTCTCTTTTGTCTTCTCTCTAACTGAATCGTCCAAAAGTAATTTTCAACCAGTTTATGCATCTCATCATGATGAGATAAGGCTGCCACAATCCCATCCTCATTCACCTTTAACTGATTCTACAAACTGTGCGGACTATGAGGTATATGGACAACTTCTGCTTCGCATGAAGAGGCACCTGCTCCTAACTGAAAGTCTTCTTCAGCAAAGTCCTGTATGCACATGTTTTGCTTTGAAATCAGATCAGCACTAACTCCACCTGTAGTAATATCCTCAATGCCCTGATTAAGTGTCTCTGTACAAGTGGGTTCAATTTGCTCCATGGATTCATCTTCCCACTTGGCTGATTGACTGGTAGATGGCATGCTTTCGTCCTTTAGTTCTACTGGAGCAGTATTATGGTCATTAGTGGCCTCCTCAAAGAAGTTTCCCTCGTCCACTGTTTTATCAAGGAAAATCTGCACATCACCAATGAAGAGTTTTGAAAACCCCTCACCTGTAGTGTTTGTCTCAAACTCCATAAATTCCTCCTCAACTGTATGGCAGTCATTAACCTTTTTACCTTCCTCAGGCATAGAAATGGATGAATTCAAGGCTGTGGCTTTCTTCTCAACATCTGAATTGATTCTCCCTTGAAGAGAAAATGAAACCTGTTAACCCAATGAGATCAATTCTTCAGTAGTAAGCTATTCCCTTAACTTCTCAATTTTCAGTTCAACCAAACTCCTTGAGAGATCATAGGCAGCAGCTGAAACATGCAGCTCTCTCCAAATATCTAGCAAAGCAGATCGCAACTGCATACAAACACCATCATTTTCATCTAAGATCATGGACAAGATGTCGAACATATCTGACTTCACCTTGTTTGGATGGCGTTTCCTAATTTCAGCAATGAAACAATTAAACATTTGCAGAATCAACTTCTCACATTGAAGGTCCAGCATAAGGACAAATGATCTAGTCCTTGCCATAATATCTAAAATTTTAACTCTCTTACCAAAAGTAGGGGCTCTAACATCATGCAACCCTTGTCAACTCTCCATAATCAACTATAGAACCTCCTTCAGTATGCCATCATCATAAGGAACTTTAGGAGCTATAATCCTCATAATTTCACTTATGCAAGTGACAACTGCTAGTCTTATCTCCTCATCTTGATGTCTCATCAATTCTGGCTTGACCAATGAATGCACCAATGGAGACATAGCTGTAGCCATTGTTTGTGTAGGTGACTCACTAACCTTGTAGAGGCAACTTTCAGCTTCCTCCAAATTGTTGAGGAGAGACATTTTAGCCCGAGGTAAGAGTTTGAATTTTTCACCTACAAACTTAAGTTCCTCCTGAAGAACTTCGGTAGCTTCCTGTTCCTTGTTCCATTTGTCCAATTTTTTAAACATTAAATTTTGATGTTGCTTAACTGATTCCAGCTGTTCCCACAAAGCTTCCATTTATTTTGCTAAAATAACCAACTGAAATTATGATATAAAGATGAATAGAGGAAACAAAACCAATCTACCCAACAGGCTAGCAGAATTTTTAGCTCTAATACCACTGTAATAGGCTGCCCCTAATTGCGTCAAACACTTACTAAGACTGACTTGAGGATTTTGGTCAAACAGACGTCTTGCAACCTCTTGTGCCCTGTTTTTTACTTATTGCATTGGTCTGCTAGTTGTGGATTGCCTGGTGCGTTTTATGGCATAATAGTTTTGCAAGCATTCGCTCACTTTCATTATATGCAATATTCAGCATCAAGTTCATACAAAATACATTCAAATGTGATGGCAACCAAGACTAGCATGAATATGCAATGCTACAAACTCCAGTTACTTTTAGACCAAACTTAAGTTTTAATTTTCAAACCATGCAGCTCCTCTATTAAATTTAAGGCCCAATACATTATCGACTCAAACGTGTTTTGGTATCGCTGTTGTGGGAGCATTTTCCAGTCGCTGTCTATGTTGTTTTCTTCAGGTAATTCCCAGTGTCTCTTCATTGTCACGTCCCAGTCATAGGCAGAATTCTTGCTGTGATTACGGACTGCGACTCCTCTATTCACTCAACTCGTGATAGTCTTATGACTTATCCCAAGGTATTCCCATACTGCACCCAATCACTCAGCTGAATCTCTAACACATGCATCCAGGTCAACCATGGATGAGGCACAATTATATGACCTGTATGTGGTGCGATGCATCCAGAACAAACTGCTGGTGAATGTCCCTCTATGAAATACCGCCGCTCAGCTGAAGTTGAATGCAGAAACTCCTTACCAAAAATCGCGCCACCTGAATATTAACTTCAGCGCTGAAAATAGAGTGTAGGCCAGCCACTATACCCAGCGCATTCCTCAGCTGGACAAACTTGGAATGAAATGTAAATACCAATGCCCTTCTATTCATCAAAAAGAACTCTTACCAGCCAGTATAATCCCTGCGACTACTTAAGCTTTATCCTATAGAATGATTTCAATACCATTACTCACAACTCTGCAATTTAGTTTTATGATTTCCCATGCCTGATGTTATACAGGTGTAGGAAATGCTACCCAAGAGGGATTTCGTCCTCAAGAGCCAAAGATTTGCAGAACTGAATCCAGAAACACAAATCCCAAGAATACACAATTTCCAAGATGTCACAATCAGCAAATAAAGCTCTTATTTATAACTCCATTTGGGCACAATTCCCAATACACCATCAATGTGGGATAAAAGAACGTCATAATAAAATATTAATATCCCCTTATGTCTCCACAATGAAAGGGAACTTTTAATTTTTCCCTTCAAACATTAGTCCCAGCATTAAATAATCACTAAAATTAAATATTTAAATTTAACTTTAGGAACTTTAAATTTAAACACCCAAATAAATAATGGCTCATTAATTTGGCCAACCTGATGAAGAATTAAATGCACCAAAATGTTGACATCCAAAAATACTTCAAAAATTACCAGTCATTGAGCCACAATTGATACTGAAAATGCCTAGGCCAAATGCTTCACTAATCCCTGTAAAGTCTTGGTTAGCCCTTGGGACAAAGGCAAACGAGCTAACGACACATCGTCTAATGTCAGGCTAAAATGGGGACATTACAATTCTATACCTAACGGCATATGAATTTACAAAGAAATTTCTAGCCTTTACTAGAACCTATTTTATTTCCTGAATGTTATCTCTTCCAATGACACAAATTCAAACACAACTTCATCCTTATATTCTGAATGTAGAGTCTAAATACCAACTTACCTTGCTTGCTGACCCTCATATTGACACTATTTTGCATGCCACCCTAAAGAGTATAAATGTGGGTGCTGCACAACCTCCCAATTCTATTCACTAAAGCATTCAACTTCTTATCTTTCACTTGCACTCTTGTTTGGAACAATTGGGATAAGGTACTCTTCATTATGAGAGCTTCCAGTTTCCTTAAAAACACCCTTCTGAGTAAGCAATGTGTCCTTCATTTGAGGAGCTAATGTTGATTTCCACCCTCTTTTCCACTCATACAGTGTTCTTCTCTTTCTTCCCATGAGAAGGAGCCAATTCAGGTTGAATTTTCCAATACCTTTCTTCGTTGTACCCATCCTTGTCATAATGAGAGCAATGAAACTTGTTTTTCCTTTGCGCTTTTGCTTTCTCAATGATATAGCATTTTTATTTCCCTTTTCTTCATGGTTCTTTTTGACCCATTCTGCTGCTTGTGACCCTTGTGCTTTTTGGAATGAACCACCTTCTTATCAAATTTGAGGTAGTGTACTTGGGCACATGCCTCATTTATGTTTTGGGCAATGGTCATGAATATCACCCTTTGAAGGTTATCAAGCAAACCTTACACATACTTTATTAGCACTGCTCCTTAATGGCTTTCCCAAGTTGAACCACCCATTTTCTTAACTCATTGGTATAAGCTTGCACACTTTGCTCAAGCTTTTGCTTCAAATAATGCCATTGCATCACTCATTCTTCTTCGTGGAGAATCAGGCAAAATTGTTTCCAAAGCAGCTCCTTGATTTCTTTCCACTTGGATACCAGTGCTACTTTCTAAATCTCTGTAGAGCAAGCATAACTCTCAAAGCACATAAGAACATGCCTGGACAACTTCAACAATGTGAAGGAAATCTGCTGATTCTGAGAGATCTTGTGAGGGATTGAATATACCTCTTTTTGTGAGATTCATTGAACGAGCTTTTTTGCACCGATTTCATCATTTTAGGGCTGAATGTCTATTTTTGCTTCAACTTTGAAAAACCTCTTGGAGAGTGACTCTTCTTGCACGCAATCACTCTTCTCTAGCTTACCTTTTGAATGCTCTTTAGCAATCCTCATCTTCCTTGTCAAGACTAGCTTAATGTCGTCAACCCTATCAATCTTCATTTCAATTTGTATAATTCTTGCAACATCTGCTTCCAACCTTTTGAAATGTGCCTTTATATTTTCCTCTGCCATGCTTACTGTCCTAACTATTCTGGGCTCAAAAGGCACGAACTTTTGTTTTACACTTGACATTGTGGATGACATACATTTGCAATTAAATAATTGAACTAAAATTCAAAGGATTTTGCTACTCTACTACTAATTTGATCTGTAATTATGGCGGCTACGCCACACTTCGCCTCTTAGCAACAGATTTAATCGATGCCAATTGTCAAATGGAGCAGGTCAAGCACTTAATCCAATTTAAAGTGGATATGCTGGTATCTTCATTCTGTAATAGCACTAAAATAGAGATGGCAATGCCAAAAAATTAAAAACAGTTAAAGGAATACGCACAAATCTAAGAGCAAAAATTTCTGTTCTACCAAGCAATAAGGAAGAACAGAGGTTACAATGACCAATCTGGTCCAAAAAAGCCCAAACAATGCTTTATAGAGCTCTAAAATACCTCAGCCAACACTCCTTGCTCACATAGACTTTGCATACACATGCGGTCTACCACAATGGCTCAAAAATATTTACCATCTGTCAAACCTTTTTCTAGGCATGGTGATAGTATCTAAGACATCACCCTAGTTATTTCAAAGGTCGGAAACAGAATATTGGAATGCCGAAAGTCACTCTTTGAAGATTTTTTAATTTAAATATGACATTTTCCATCATTTGTGCTGTTGCTGTTATGGTTTGGATGCTTGTAAGATGTTTTATTGCCACATAGGATGATTAGAATGCTTTAGTAAGCTTCTAAAATAACCCGACTATCATTTGAGTGGATTAAAAACACATCAAATTTACTTCGACAGCAAACTGTGTGACTTCAGAAGCAACCTTCCTGAAGCCATAACTTTTGCATACAACCTCAAAAAGCGATGCTATTTTTAAGGAAATTGCATTGAATTTCTAGAGAACATGAATATACAAAAATAATCAAACTTTGACTCCCTTTGACCACTGTTTTTGGCTCTGCAACAAAGCTGCACACTTAAGGCGTGACCCCAGTGGTCAAGATGCTGATACGAGACCCGATTATGGATCAGGAGGTTTACATTTGGAGATTGTTTTGCTTTTCCTCTCTTTTAAAAAAGATTGAATTTGTAGCCGAATCTAGGATTAAGCAGGGTATTTCATAATATTTTTGCAAGTTTCTTTATTGTTAGCGTGAAATGCAGTTTTTGATACTTTGTTAGGAGCAACCAAAGAAAATGATACAGGCTAGTTTTTTCTTGCTTTAACTGGATTGGAATTTTGAAATTGGAGCTATTCAGAGTATTTCATAAGTAAGGATTTTGATTTTGATTTATCATGCAATATTGTTTCTATTAAGGTGTGTTGTAAAATCCAAGTTTAATCTTTGCAATTTATATTGGTTTTGAAAATCTTGTTAATACTTTGTTAGGAGCAACCAAAGAAAATGATACAGGCTAGTTTTTTCTTGCTTTAACTGGATTGGAATTTTGAAATTGGAGCTATTCAGAGTATTTCATAAGTAAGGATTTTGATTTTGATTTATCATGCAATATTGTTTCTATTAAGGTGTGTTGTAAAATCCAAGTTTAATCTTTGCAATTTATATTGGTTTTGAAAATCTTGTTAATTTTGTTTCACAGCTCTTTTTTTAGGAACTTTGGGTAGTGTTCTTAATTCCCAATTACTGAATAAAATGATCTAGTGAAGTTTGTTTTATTTCCCTAACTGTTTAAAACGACAGTCTGAGTTTGGGGTTGAGCTGGAAAGATTTGAAATAGGGAGTTTCGAGATCTCCTCTGTGGTGTATTCTAGCACTTTGCTGTCAACACTTTTCTATGTTTGGGTTAATTTTACTGTTTTAGTCAAAGGTGCTTTTTAGTTAATTTGTAAAACTTTTGAGTTTCTACTATTCAAAATTTCAATTCTTTGATTATTGAACAAAAGGATATGAGCTAGTTTGCTTTCCATGTCTTCTGCTCGTTATATATTTTATTTTAAACTATGACTCTGAATTGTGCGTTAAGATTTAAAAGGGCAGCTAAAAATAGGGGTTTAGTTAAGGTGTCTTCAAATTGGTTATGTTCAAATCTCGCAGGGTAGAGAGACTTTGAAGTTTTCTCTGATTTTTAATGAGGCTCTTTTTGATTTTGGAATTGGTTTTCTCTGTTTTTTTAATTTAATTTAGACTTTTTATTCAATTACTTGATTTCTTGAGGAAGCAATGAGGTTTCATTTGTGCTTTTTTGATGATAGTTGGCATTATGCATTGAGAAGGGTATGTCAGGCTTAGTTTTTCTTTTACTATGTTCTGGCCATATTTTGAAAGAAGAATGAGTTTCTTTTGAAAGTTTTGTAAATTTTCTTCTGGATATTTGGCTTTTGTCAAGTGTTTTGAGAGTATTCGTGGTAGGTAAAGAGTATTGAAAGGCGTGGGACTGATTTTGAAACTTCTTATGAAATTTCTCGGAGTTTTCTTTTTATGATTTTGCATATTGGGCTTTTTGTAAATTCTTTTGACACTCGAGGGTATTCATGGCAGCACTGGCAGGTAATACCAATGAAATTGAGAAAATTATAATGGCAGACATGCTCTTGTGGGCTATGGATGTGCCCCCACCAGGGAATATCATTTTCATTGTAGGGAATGCAGATTTTTCCTATGTGTTTCACAAGCTTCGGGAGAGATCTTATAATGTGTTCTTGGTTTGTGCATCCATAACTCAAATGCCTCATGGTATGTTAAGTGTAGCAAATGAATGCGTGGAATGGTTGACTTTTCTGCAAATGTTAGAGCAAAATGAAGAAAAGTTACAGTTTCCCAGCAATATCTATGGGTGGTGTCCTGAGCATTACCAGGTTTCCTCTAATGCCTACTCTATGTCTGCATCTACTGATAGTACCAAGGAATGGGAAGAATATCAGAACAGGTCTAGTTTTGGTTATATTCCAGAGGATTCTTTCACAGGCCAATCATCTTTCAACAATGAACAATCTTCAAGGCAATTCAGTATTCCTTCATTAAATGAAGTGGCCACAGCAGTGGGGCAGCAGCCACGGAGACCTGGCTTTCACAGGCACGCTAATAAATGCACTGAGAAACCAATGGATCCAACAGTAAATTCAAATAGACATAGGGACTGGAAGCCTCCTATATTAACCGGGCCTAAGAAAATGTTAGCTTCAATGGATGAATTCAGGTCATGGCTTAGACAAGTTGTAAATAGTAAAGAAAATGAAAATGGTTATAATATTTCACCCATTCGCATGGACTTCGAGAAAGCAACTGGGAAGATCCTCGCTTTCTCGTTACTGGGGTTTCCCAAGATGATGAACCTGCTAGAACAATGCAAGGATATAGCAGAGGTCAAGGAAGTGAGAAAGGGATGCCATTTGGCTTTCCCTGTTAAAAATAATAAACAAAACCTTTTAAAAACAAAGAAACCAAACCCTAACCCTCAACCTATGAAGGTAAAACCTGAAAATTCACTATGTGGAGTAAATCCTTATCCTGATTTGCAACCTCAACTGAATCCAAATTCAAATCCAAAACTTGAAGCAGGAAAACAATCAATGCCAAAAGCTTCAGGAGGAGATTTTTATGCCTTCTTATTGCATATGGTGAGCATGGGTGAATTCTCACAGGGTTTTCTCATGTCCAAACTTCCTAAAACATTTGAATCTTTTTCTGGAAAGTGTCTTGATATACAGCACCTAGGATACAAGAAACTAACCAACCTTGTTGAAGTGTATAGTGATCTTGTATCAGTGGACAAGACAGGAGCTGGACCGCCACGACTATATCCCGCAGGTTTTGTCAGGGAAATAATTCCCAATTCCAACTTCAGTAGAACAGGTGAAGAATTCTCTGTCAACATGGTTGATCATGTTGCTGAACAGGAAGTAAAGCTAGAGGTGAACTGCTCTTCTACTACTGGAAGTGACCAGTCACCAGATAATATGACATGGAAGGACAATATCTCTCTAGAGAATTTGTCTTACCAGAACTCTGAGTTGGCCATTACCGAAAACGAATGGCCATCAATGGATTTAAACACATTGCCATTAATGGGTTTTCAAGAGTATAACAAGTCAGATTCCTCTAGCACACCTCAAGGATCACAGTTTAGTGAATGGGATGACCAATTTTCTAACACTGTTAGTGACCTATCTATACGTGCCAATTCCCACCAGCTAGAAGGATCTGCGTGTATCAAACAATCCCTCTCAAGGTTACAGAGTGAGGGAAATATCCCTATTAGGAATGCTGCTTATGTTGAAGCCTTGCTAAACATGAGAGAAAATAAAAGCATTTGCAAGGAAGTTACTGGAGTCAGTGAAACTGCTAACTCCCAAGATGCTTCATGTAGAACGTCTTTTGGTGGAGAGGTATCAAATTTTGTTTCTTCAAAATCAGAGCAACCATTTATGGAATTGAAAGTGCATAGTAACGTACTTGTTAGTCCTTTGCAAAGCCTGCTGCCACAAGAGAGTGTTGTTAGCACAGAAAGTTTGCAGGACACAAGATTGGATTACAAGCAACCCGAGCAAAATGCAAAGGGTGTGGTAAATGAGGAGACAAATGTTCATAGCATTGTTTCACCAGCAGAAGCAATTATGCAAGTTGCTGGAAAGGGTAAGTTCATATGCTCAGCCTACAAGAATTCTTTTTGATACGATAATCGAAATAGATCATAATGCCCTTTCGTAACTGCTAAAGTGTTTGAACTTTTGTTGACTTTGCAGGGCTGAAATCGCTTTATGATTTCTCAATGTGGAAAAAGAGCCCGTGAAATAAGATTACGGGTGTAAATGGAGTTAAGATTGGAGTGCCATAGTGAATTACCTGTCATTATGGCATTCTTAGGCTGATAAGAAATTGCATAAATTTTGGCGTATTTGGCTTTATAATTTACGGTGCTTTTGATTATGTTATATATTTGTGAATAATCTAATTTTGTTCGACTTCTGTATCATCTCAACATGTGCCTGTCAATGACAAATACAACTCACGAAGTCATGATTTTTGAGAGTATCTTCTGGAAGCTTATTATACTATGAAATAGAATTATCAGGTCCTTGCATACACATTGTTCGTGAGATTATGATCAAATTATAAGTAGGTAGTCAATTTGAGGGATAACTCATCATCATCACAGAAACATAGGCAGCTGTTCCATTGAATTAATAAAAGAGATTATTTCCAAACTTAAAAACATGGATTGTGCGCAAGAGCAGAATGGCTGTTTCTCTTCTCTCTGGGCTTTTATCTTTTGTTTTAGGATTTCTTTATGTATGAAGATAGGCAACGAACGCACACTAAATTACTTGGGCATTTGTTTTTGTGCTCACCATTCATTGCAATAATCTAGAATTCTTTATGGAAATCTAAGAACTGAAAATTACTTCAAGAAATGGGACTTTTTGCATTTTAGTAATTAAATTAACAAAACATAGTATTGCCTGAGCAGCGTATACAGAATTCTAAGAACTGAAAATTACTTCAAGAAATGGGACTTTTTGCATTCTGGTAATTAAATTAACAAAACAGACTATTACCTGAGCAGCGTTTTGAGCTATATGGGTAAAACTGATAGCTAGAACCCAAGGTAGTTTGTGTTTGCTTGGGACTGCTGGCTGCTTTTTCCAATTGCCTGATGTATCTTACAAGTTTTGGTCTATTATTTGAAAACTGATTAAATTATAAGTGATAAGATTTGAATTTATTTGACAGATCAAATAGTTTTTGAAAATTGTGTGGGCTAAAACAAAAATTAAGTGCATTTCAAAAGAAAAATTTGCCCATCCTGCTAATGGATCATGGAGTGTGGTCTAAAATGTGATAAATTAACACCTCTTAGCATTCACTGTCAATGGCAAGTTAATAATTTTTGAATAGCTTTATGCTTTCCATTACAAACAAAATTCATATTTACTTGAGGAACAAAGTAGAATAAATGTAGCATTCCTGTCGCTTTGATACGAGGTAAAAATTGTTTTTTGATCACTCTCAAGTGACACATCCATTTGGTGTATGAGATGATCGGTGAAGTCTACAAGAGAATGTGTGTAGATTTCTAACTCATTCGTTATCCCCACTTTATTAAGTGCATGTAAAAACATAATAAACATTTAAACAATTATTTCATTCAATTTTAATTGAGAAAAAAAAGAGGTAGCTTGTAAAACTGAAAACAAGAGAGAAGAAATGGAATCGTGTTCCTCATCAATGTAGAGGAAGAAAGATTAGAGAAAAAGGAAAGGAATGGTGCTATGCCTCGTCAATCTATAGGAAAGATTCTCTGAATCTAATTTTTGCTTTTGGCTTCCTTGTGGTTTTTGTGTTTGAAACATAACCATGTTTACATTCGCATCTAATTTGGTGCCGTGGTTTTTGTATTGCTGTGATACTACCTTTTTATTGCATTGGCATCTTGCATGACCATGACTGATCTTGCATGACCATGACTGATCTTGCATGATACACCTACAACGAAAATGAGTACTTAGAATAAAGTGGTGTTATAGACACCTTTGGGTTTTTTTTTCTTGAGGAGCCTTAATTACAAAACTTATTGGATGATGGTCACAACTTGGAAATATTTGACAAAATTGAAAAGGGATGTCTTTGAAATGTGCAAATTCCAAATTAATTAGCATTAATGACTTCTCCAAGCATCATAGAATTAACTAAGAAAGAAACAAGCACACACCATCACAAAGAACACCAGATTTATGTGGAAAACCGAAAGGGAAAAATCATAGTTAGACCAACTGCTTAGATCTATTGTCCAAATCAAGCCTCACTAAAGGTATTAAAAAACTTACAATATTCAATAGGCACCAAACCACTAGAGATCAATCTCCAAATACATTTGTAAGCACCAAACTACATAAGATATGTCACATGGACCTTCAAGGCTAAGCCCTCTAAAGCTTGATTTAATCAACTTTAGAACACTCTCACAATGTGCATGAAATCTTCAATAAATTCTCACATTGAACCTCAATGGAGTAGGCAATTTGAATTTTTTCAGTTATCAGATCTACTCATACACATGCTCAACAAGAATGAATCTGATTGGCAATATATTTGCATTCCAATAATAATTACCACTTCATGTTGGCCTAGATTATATTTAGTACAATTTGCAAGTTGGCCACAAATAGGTTCCTCAATTAAATGTGTAGTTAGCTAGGTTGTAAAGCCCACATGTTACACTAGGAGTGGGAACATGCTGTGTTACCCATGACACTCTACTGGCCCTAATGAACATCCACATGGTTCATCTAGTTGGAGCATAGTGCAATTCTTCCGAGGCTTTCATTTGAAACACCAAAATAGACCTTGAACAAGTTGTAGAGAACATAATGTCGACCTTAACTTTCACATAATCAACAATAATCAACAATAATCAATAGTTGATTACTTTCAGTTTTGATGTACATGTTTTTATTTGTGTTACCTCTCTTGAAGCCTTGGTGCTTGTTGACGTGTATTTTGTACACAATCATACACAGAATAAAATACCCAAAGGCATCTTATCCTCTCTTGAATAAAGTCGCTAATTGCTGAAGATATCGCAAGAAGGATCAGTTAGGATGACTCCAATGTTCTTTTTAGTAGGGTCTCTACGTGTGGATAAGCACCAGTGGTCGTTGTGATTGCTGTGTCATCAAGGGGCCTTACGTCGCCGAAGATTTTTCCTAAACTAAACAAGCTTTCAAAAAAAAAAAAATGCCAAAAGAGTAAGGTTTGCGAGAGGTCTAATCTAATCTAACCCTAAGAATGACTTAATGCGGACAAGACTTGGTGAGATTCTACCAACTTCAATATTGCCATAAATTAACAACTCAATTGAAATTGATGCGATCTTCTAAAGTAACAAATGATTTTTCAATACATCAAAGATTAAGGACACTACCACGAAGGTACATATCCAAGATACAACAACGATTGAAGGTTTAAGCAATTCAAGTATTCTCCAGTCGACCACGCAAGGCATTCCTACAATCAGCAAGAAGCTAGTGGTTTGGATAGTGAATCTTACCAAAGATCAAGTCCAACACTTTGTCCTTCGAATTAACACACTACTTTGATTGAGAATGATTCAAGAAAGTGAACAACCATGAAGATAACCAAGAGAATTGCAACAAAACACCATAACTTCAATATTTTATTGATCTCAAAGCCATCATGTACAACAATTGTTTGAATTCCTTTCTCAAAGCTCAATCTTGCTACAAAAGTAAATTGCTTCTAAACTCTAATCTCTCTAATTCTCTAATACATCAATAATTTCTAACTCTCTCTCTGATTGATTGATTACAAAATGAAAAGAAATGAGGGTATAAATAGCATCCTCAATTACAATGAACGGTCCAGATTGAAAGAAGATCAATGGCCAAGATTATGACACCTAAACCCTAATTAGGGTTTATTACAAATAGCCCCCTTTTTACTGAACAATATTAAATGCATAGCCAAATATTAAATTTGGCACAAAAATCTAGGAGACATAGACCAATGACAATTAAGGTGCCATGTCATCTATAACAACCTCTCATCTAGAATCTTATTCCCTTTCCAATGCTCCTTTTTAGCATATGCAATGAATCTTGATACGATTCCTTCGATCTCAACAATTGGAATCTCGGGAAGATTCCTCATTCTTTCTTCCAAGTGGATGACCTGATCAAATGCCTTGAGAAGAGCAGCGTCCCATTCAGGTTCAAGTTCCTTAGTCTTTTCAATCAGAAGCATGGTAGCAAACATCTGGTCTCGTTGCTCATCTGTGATAACATTAGCATCCTTGCAAAAGATGACCTTAATTTTATCCTCCAATTCCTGCAAATCCACATCTGTCTCAACTTCGATCCTCCTGCCAAGAATGGTACGTAGTACCTCAAATACTCTGTCCTGGATCGGGTGGATAACCTCCTCAACATGGCTACATCTAGTACTAATGTCCTCAAAGAGAACTTCCTTCATCTGGAGTAAGGTTGACCACTGAAGTAAACTGTGAGGTCCTCCATCCATGATCTTTTCCTGCGCTAAGACCTTCCTTGATGTTTGTCTGATTACTTGCAAGACAAGAATGATAACCTCTTTGGTATGAGCAAAAGCGGCTACCGTTATCATCAAGTTGTGGATGATCTCAAGAACCTGGATAGCCCTATGAATGGTCTTCATCATCCTTGTTGCAAATTCTACGACAACTGTATGAGATTTGTCAATCCAAGTGCTCATAAGCTGGACCAAACTCCTGAATCTCTCTGCCTCACTAATTGATTGAAGGGGAAGTGCCTGTACGGGTGATCTTGCTGGATCCTGACGTCCCAAAGGTTGATTGAGATGGCTGAAATATGTTCTCCATGCACCGACTTCTCTCTCAAGCTTTCTATTCTTCTCCATTTCTTCCCTAAGCTTGTCTTTCAATGCCTCAAATGAATCGGTGGCATCATCCATTGTTTGTTTAGCTGTGGATGGACCTAGCTCAAATGTCTCTACATCATATTCTTCTACGAGGATCTCACCTTCATACTTGTCCACGACCGGTGTAGCTATCTGCAACTTTCTGGATCCAGTCTCATCTCTAATCATCTTGGACATCTTAGTAGCCTTCCTCTTCTCTGTCAATTCTTGAGAATGTCCAACAAGGCTCTCTAAATCAATCACATTATCCTCGTCCTCGATCACAATTACCTTCATTAATCTTTCCTTCAACCAATTTGGGATGGCAGACCTTGTCTCTTTAACCTGTATTTCCTTAAGCAATTCTTCTTCTCTGGGAGGAGATGTTACTTCATTATCTTCCCTATCTTCATGCAACTCATTGTCCTGGAGAGATCCACCTGGTGCCTGTCCTTTTTTATCATTATGTACCATTGACTCCATAGACTCCTCTATCTCAAATGTCCTCTTCTCTTGTCGAGAAGATGTACCGGATGAACGATCTCGGTTGGCCTCTTGCTTCTTCTTGGAAGATTCTCTCTTCTTAGGTCTCTCTTTCCTCTTTGAGCCTCTTGGATGGAGATTGCCTTCACTTGCACTTCGAAGGTTGCCTTCACTGGTATTTCTGGGATTAGGATTGCCTTCGCTTACACTGGCTCCACCCTCAGCCGGTCTTTCCTCCAAGGTAAAAGTCATTGCTATGCCCTATTCTCTCAACTTCTGATGCTGTACATCAACCCATCTGCGAGTACAAGACAAGACTGGAGCCATCAAAGCATGTAGATCCACAACCTCGGGCTCATTCCAATCTAACCTCACTGTTTTGCTATCTCGATCATAGGATGATTGGAGATGTCTGCCACTGTCCTGAGCTTGGTCGGCCACTCTGTAAATCTTACATTTCCTGATGAAATCCAAAGGCAATCTAGAATGCATCTTTCTTTTCACTTCAAGATCGTCTAAGAGATTCATCATAAAATCTTTTATCTGAAACTCATGCTTAAATTTCCTACCGACTGTCTCCTCTATATATCCATGTGGATCAAAGCTTTCTCTCAAAGCAAAGAATGAAAAAGAATACAAAGCTAACTCCTTCTCTGCGTCATCCATGGCTAGAGCATTAGGACATACCTCAACTGAATTGCCTAATATGATAGGTACAGGAACTCCATTTCCATGTCTGTGTCTGAATGCCTTCGCATAAGCTGCCAACTGTCTTGTTACCTCAAGTAACACTATTCTGTCTGTTGGATATCTCGGCAACATGTATGGAGGTGAAGGACATCCATGGACCCTAATATAAGTAAATTTCGGAAATTGGATAAACCAAGCACCGTACCTCTTTACTAGTTCCTGTGCATCCTGCGATAGTCTATTGTGAATACCGCCTTGCAACGTCCTTGTGATGTTCATCGTGAAGGTATCATTAACTAACTTGTAGTTACTTCCTGGCGGATGATGCAAGTGAACATAGGAATCACAAACTCTGACCTCGCCGGGTCCTCTTCCAATCACTCTTCTGTGAGGTAGTCCTGCATACTCAAAGCTCCTGATCAAGGCATATATGACGTATGAACTTATGTGGAAGGACTTGGTAGCCTTCAATCTCCTTAACTGTACGTCCAAGCAATGGCTAATCATCCTAGCCCAATGAATTGTTCCTTTTCCCTGAACTATCACCTGGATGAAGTAGAACATCCACTTCTCAAAGTAGAAGGCTTGAGGGGATCCTGTGACTCGGTTGAGCATCGTTATCAAATCTCTGTACTCCTCCTGGAAATCGATCCTATGTGGTGTGTTTGGGATCTTGCTCAGGCGAGGACGACTCTTAAGTAACCAGTTCTTGTTGATGATGCTTAGGCAAGCATCTGGATCATCTTCGTACATGGATCTGGCTCCTTCTATGCTTTTGTAGACCATATCTCTGTGCTCTGGAAGATGGAAAGCCTCACTTATAGCTTCCTCTGAAAGATAAGCTAAAGTGTTTCCCTCCTTGGACACGATCGTTCTGGACTGAGGATCATAATGACGAGCACATTCGATCATCAACTCATGGCACTGTACTGCTGGAGGGAAGCCGGCCGCCTTAATGATGCCACTTTCAATTATCCTCCTGGCGACAGGTGATGGCTTGCCAATGTAAGGGACCTCTCGAAACTTCTTCGTGCTGAAGTTGCCCAAGTTGGTATCTCCAATGTTGCTCCACTTAGACACGATCTTGGTCTCTAGTTCTTCGTTCTTTTGATCTTCCTTCATGAGAGCTGGACGACTGGTGGATGCTCCCGTCTTCGGGGTCGCCATTGTAACACCTACACAACATTTCATAATAAGTAATAGATTTTGCAAGGTATAACTATAGATTAGAGATTAAATTTAGGAAACTTCATGATAAGTCCTTGAGTTATCATTTCCTAAAAAACGATTGAGCTACTGAAATTCAAAATTTCAAAATTCAAAATTTAAGGCTATGACGATCAAAATTCAAAACAAGAGAAGAGATTACATCGCCATACCTTACTTGAGAGCTTAACTCTAAAATGCAAAATTAAGAAATTTGTCTAGGCAAAAATCGGAGTTTGGAAGATTTCAACGTGATTCCCTTCAAGCGAACGTCCTCCTTAGCAACTTCGCCACCTTTGGGGGGGGGGGTCTTCAATGTCTTGATGGCAAGTTCGCTCAACTCCAACCCAAGTTCGCACTCCCTTGATGATGTTCGCACCTTGTATCCTTGATAAAATTCGCACTCTTCTCTAATGATAATTTCACATTTCCTTGTCTTCTCCAAATCGCATGTGAAGGATGTTAAATGATGATTTGAAATGAAATAATTTACCTCCCCTTTATAGGCGCTCACCCTCTCATTTACCTCTAGGCCGACTTTGTAAAATATGGCAATTAAAACAAATTTCAAATAAAAATCAAGGGCCGACTTTGTAAAAATATAAGATTTAAAATTCAAGCGCTCACCCCAATTTAATTTTTATTTAAAATAATAATTAATTCATTTAATGCCCTCACAATTAATTAACTCGATTTTTTAAAGGCAAAAAAAAATTAATTAAATGTCCATGCGCAAATTTTAAATGCTAACTTTAATTGAATATTCAAATTTTATCGATTTTAGCATTTAATAAAATTCAAAAATGTTATTAGCGCCAAAATTTGGGAGTTGAAAAAATACAAACCATATCGCTCTGGTCCCTGGGAGAGGGACAGGAGCGAATTAGCATTTTAGCCTTGATTCTTCTGCCTTTTACGTTCAAAACCACCTTCTCCACGTGTAAACTAGCATCTTCGTTAGGTATCTCAAGCTTGATCAATTCAACTTTGTGGATAAATGCATCTTAAGGTCAATATCGCCCTGGTCCCTTGGTGAGGGACAGGAGCGAACCTTGTGTTCTCCTTGATCCTTGTTTCTTTGATCGCCAATCTTCATCACTAGGCAAGTAACAACGTTACCCCTTCACTCCACGCATACTTTACTTGTCTTTTACAAGGCACATTTGATGTTTGAATGATTTTCGCCCTGGTCCCTTGGTGAGGGACAAGAGCGAACTTTATGCTCTAGCCTAAATTCGTCATTTTTTAACCTTAGCTTCTTGTTCATCACCTTCCAAATGACATTTTCAACCTTGTATAATCTTGCTTTGACGTGATCTTTTGAAGGAACTGGCTAGTGTAGTGAATATCGCCCTGGTCCTTGCCTGAAGGACAAGAGCGAATTTGCCTCCTCGTTCAAGTTGATCACCTTTTGACGTTTGGTTTCTTTGCATATCATCTTCTCAAGGACACTTTAACCTTTTGCAACCTTGTACGACCTCGGCTTGACGTAGTTTTCGAAAGAAATGGCCAATATAGTGAATATCGCCCTGGTCCTTGCCTGAGGGACAGGAGCGATCCTTGGTGTCCTGGGCTCATCCTTGTTCCTATCAACTCGCAAACGCCTTCACAATGTAGAATGAGGTCCTTTGATGCTTTTTGAACATATGAAATGTAATTAGCATTCAAAACTTAAGCACCTATAGATTTCGCTCTGGTCCCTGACTGAGGGACAGGAGCGAATTTGGGCATATAGTGCAAATCCTTCATCATATTGACTTGCAATTATCTTTGAGGCGCAAAATGATGTTCTTTACTCCCTTTCAAAAATGTGAGTGGCAACTTAAATTTGGACACATTTGAACATTTCGCTCTGGTCCCTTAGAGAGGGACAGGAGCGAACTTGGGCATTTCCATCACCTTTGCAGTCTTTGATACTTCATTCTTCGTCGAGACACCTCAAACGTCATTACCATCTCATACCTTGACTTGGAATGACTTTAAATTTGTAAGGAAGGCAATATAACTAATATTTCGCCTTGGTCCCTGGCTGAGGGACAGGAGCGAACCTGCACTTGTAGGCTCTATCACACTTTGCCACTGCTTAAAATTATCTTCAACGGACTCGTCATGCATCCTCTCATTCATCCTTGGCATGGAATTTGTTTCAACTTGGTGAGAATTTGATCTAAGGAAGAAATCGCTCTGGTCCCTGGCTGAGGGACAGGAGCGCCTAGGCAAATATAGGCCTCACTTCGGTGTCTTGCAATCTTCAATTTGTCTTCAACGGGTCCATTACACCTTCTTTACCTGCCTCAAACTTAAAAACTTACTTGATCTTCGCCCAAATTTTGCCCTATAAGGAAATTCGCTCTGGTCCCTGGGAGAGGGACGGGAGCTATCATCAAATTTCGCCCTGGTCCCTGGCTGAGGGACAGGAGCGATTTTGCATTTAGGTCTAATTTTCCTCATGATGACATTTCCAAGTTATATTCAACTGACAGGATGTACTTTCTTGGTTCTCCTCAAATCGCGAAATTGTTGAAATCTTGCAGGGACAAGGCAATGTTGGATTTAAAGCTCCGGTCCTTCAGTGAGGGATAGGAGCGAACTTTGCTCCTGGCACATTTCCATGTTTGCGAAATTCTTCAAATTATATTCAACGAAAAGGACATGCCTCCCTTTATCTCTTCCAATCCAAAAATCATCTTGATCCTGCAAAGACAGTAAAATTTTGAGAAACAAGCTCCGGTCCTTCAGTGAGGGACAGGAGCGATTTTGCTTCTGCAGGCCAAAATATCATGATTTCAAGGGTTTAGTCACTTCACAAGGCAAAAACAAGTCATTTCCAATACTCGGGATCGATTATTAAAATTTTCAAAATTTGGTCAAAAAATCACCCGGGCAAAGATTCATAATCCCATCATCAACACTTAGGCAAAAATTGGGCTTTGCATCAAAATTCCAACTGAACCTAGACCAATTCACTTGACCACCTGACGAATTCACCTTATTTCAAAATTGCATCCTACAAGAGGAAGCTCAAAAAGCTCTCAAGATTAACTAGACTCTGGCCTGAAAACACTAAAACGGGAACCCTAAGGCTTGACCCTAGTCCAGATAACTAACATACTAAACCAAAACCCTAAAAAGCAGAGAGAAAGGCGAAAAAAAAACGAGCAAAAAGAAGGGGTCCCCATTTTAATGGGGCGATGTGTGAAATGGTCACAACAGTGCTGTAGGTACTTATCCAATATTGAGTAACATTCTATGAGAGCTTGCTTGACTCCATAGAGGGCCTTCTTCATTTTGCATACAAATTTAGATTATCAGAAAGTTGAAAACCTTTCAGATGCTCAATGTATACTTCTTCTTCTAACTCTTCTTTGAAAAATGCTTGGTGAGTTATCTTCATTTCTTGGTTTACAAATCTCCCAGTAAAAAAAGGTATATTCATATCTCAAACCAAATATTTAATAGAAATGTTGAACAAGTTTAAGATAAAAGATTACATCTATTCTTATTTTTAAATAGAGAGATTAGTAAGCCAAGAAATAAAGATAAACTCACCAAGCATTGACATTTCAAATTCCTTTTCCATAGAATCCCATAATTCTTTGCATATTGCATCATTAATCCCTCCAAAAATAATATCATCCACATAAACAATAACAATTAGCAATTGATTGCCTTTAGTTTTGATGTACATGTTACTATCCACGTTACCTCTCTTAAAGCCTTGATGATGTAGGTACTTACCCAATCTTGAGTAACATTCTATGAAAGCTTGCTTGAGTCCATTGAGGGCCTTCTTCAGTCTACATACAAATTTGGATTCCCAAAAAGTTGAATACCTTCTAGTTGCTCAATGTATACTTCTTCCTCTAACTCTCCATTCAAAAATACTGATTTGACATCCATCTGATACACTTTGAAACTCTTGAATGTTGACAATATTAAAAACATTCTAGTTGCCTTTAATTTCACTACTAGAGCAAATGTCTCCTCAAAATCAACTCCTTCCACTTGAGCATAACATTTGCATACAAATCTGGTTTTAAAAAAAATCATTTTTCCATCTTCATTCAATTTGTTTCTAAAGACCCATTTGGTGCCAATGACATCGTTGTCCTTAGGTGTCGAAACAAGCTCCCAAGTTTCATTCTTATGAATCTAATTTGTCTCTTCTCCATTACATCTAATCATCCGTCATCTTTGCTAGCTTCTACAAAAGTACTTGGTTCAATTTTTGATAATAGAGAAATTGTACGTGCTCATTTCATTTCTCAATCCTTCTCTAAATCTAAACTCCATTGTCTTTGTCCCCAATAATATGATCTTTGGAGTGATTTTTATGAACGTAGTCTTTGTAGCTATATTTTCTAATTCACTTCTAGTAGACACATCATTGCGAAATGATTCATCATTGTCATCTTCACCGAGAGGCTCATTTGAGTATATTGTTTCATCAATACACACATTAGCACTTTCAACAATCCTTCACAACCTTTTATTATAACATATTTATTCCTTGCTTCTTATAGAATAACCATGAAAAATGCCTTCATAAGATCTAGAATCAAACTAACCCAAATTTTCTTCATCATTTTTGATATAGCGCTTGCTCCCATATATATTGAGATGCCTGACCGGTGTTGGTCTCCCTTTCCATAGTCCATATGGTGTCTTAATACTCGGTTTTGATTTGTGCTTTGTTCAAAATATAAACTATTGTTTGAATGTAACTTCTCCCCAATACAGATCTGATAACTTAGCTTGGCTCAACATTATTCTTTCCATCTCCTATACTAGTCCATCCTTTCTTTCTACTACTCCATTTTGTCAAGGAGTCTTGAGGGCAGAATACTATCTTTGAATTCCATCTTTTTCATAGAATTCTTCATATCTGTCAAATGTAAATTCTCCACCTCTACCTGATCTTAAACATTTGATAGTCTTTCAAATTCTCTACCATTGCTATAAATTCTCAAAAGCTTTTGATTTTTCTTTCAAAAAGGTAATTCAAGTCATTCCATAATAATTATCAATGAGCATCCTAAAATACCTATCACCTTATAGAGGCCTTGTTCTCATTGGTCTACACACAGATTTGTATGAATTAGATCTAATGGTTTTGGAGTCAGATACTCCTTGGTTGAAAACTTGGGTCTTGTTTGCTTTCCTTCATGAAATGGTTTGCAGCTAGTGGATAGAGGCTTTACAATCTTAGAGCTACTTACTGCTCCTTTTGAACCAATCTTCTATAATGTCCCCATTTTGAAATAGAATATTAAAGGTAAATAATAAAATTAAAATTGAAAATTCAAAAGAACAAAATAAAAATAAAATTTAAATATAAAAGAATATAATTAAATATAATTAAAATTTAATTAAGTTAATAAATGGTCAAAATACATGGAATGAAAAGTTGACTCCCTCAAACATGAGATATACAAGGGAGAAGAGAGCCTCATTTAAGAGGGGGATGATTTGGGAATCAGAAGTGCAGATCTAATTGTGAAAGGTTGTATCCCTTTCAAAGGGTAGAAATAATGAAGATTTGCACTCTTTCAAAGGGTGATAATGTTGAAAGGGTGCGTCTCTTGCCAAATAACATACATGATGAAGAGGTGTGATCTCTCCCTCACATTGAAAGATATAAAGGAAAGGAATCAAAAGCCTCCAGTGATATCACCATCGATCATATCATATCAGAATTGTTATTTAGTTACAGATAGTAACATCCTTGTTCTTGGTTTTATGCATGGAGACGTTCTTAATATTTATGCTTAACATATGATGCTTGATAAATGTTCTTATGCAAAATTTAATACTAATATTAATATAGACTGCAATATGTATGGCAATCATATTGAATTAAATATATATTCATAATACATGAGAAGTAAGTATAATCATAGCCTAGTCCTTAATCTTCTGCTAATGCCTATGGCGGATGGGAATGATTTGTGCAAAGGGAAGGGTAGTCTAATTCCAACATATGGTGGTCTCGAGATGGGGTAAGGATCAGTGTCCCATAAACCTTGAGGGAGTAGTCCCGAGATGGGGTAAGGGCCTGCATCCATAAACCTTGAGGGAGCCTATTGTAGTTTGGTTTCTCAGCGCCCTGGTAACATAATTACCCCTTCCTCCCTTAGGGTTAATTAGAAATAAGGTTATATCATAATATAGAGGGCTATGAATTATAAAATGTAGAATTAATTGTGTTGGTTAACATATTTATCACTTCAATTTTATACTCTTTTGCCCATGTTAATGACAATCTGACCAATAGTTGAGTCACTTGCAATGGTATTTGCAAGTGCTCTCTGCTTATTTTACAAGGCATAACTACTTTCGAATGATATGCAATGAATGAAAACACACGGTATGCTTTTCACTAGAAAGCAAAAAGGCAAACTAACACCTACCCATAACCATGAAAGTAGATGTAAAAGATTGATTTTAGAATGAAGTGAATATAGAAAAACAACACAAAATTTACTTATCCCACACTCACAAATGATATCTAGGGAAAGAAAGAGTAGCAAACCCTTTTAAATAGATGAATTAATCTAAATTCAAAGTTTCATAATTAAATACATACATAGTTCAATATAACAAAATGACACTGAAAGTAATTACAAAGAAGCACAATTCATTGTAACTTAAAGAAAACATTAATAAATTCAAGGACTCAGAAACATCCTCTTTATTCCTTCAATGTCAAAATGTGAGTTCACAGACTCAACACTTCTGTACAATAAAACTGTGCAGAAAATAAAACTATGCTGCCTTCTCCCCTTTTCCCCCTCCTTCTATAATCTTTTAATTACATATTTAAAGACTCTTCAATCAACCTTTTTAGTTTTGGTAACTACATTTTTTTTTTCAAAGAATGAAATAACCCTTTCAGATTCCCTTGAAATTGCTGCTCACAAAAAGATTTAAAACATCTTAAAATGTTTTAAATTATTGTACATAAACTATAGAGAAATTGATTTTTTTTTTGAAATTTCTCCTGCAACTACTCTTGAGTAAATTCATTGCAGGTTAATCGAGCATCCTGGGACCATAAAATTTGTGAGAGGTTATGATAATTAAAATAAAACATGGGTTTTTAACCATTTTTGAACAACTCACAAACTTGATGTACTTCCTTTGTAAACTAACCCTGCCAACCATATCGCTCCATAGAGAAAATATTAAAATAACATATCATATGAGCTTGTATAGCCATAAAATTAAAACTGGGGACATTTGAGACCAAAATATTAGGTGTGTTGTCTTTAGATTTAAGAAATTTGCAACTTTTTTCAGACGCATTTTGAAGCTTGTGAATCAATGATGTCGGGAAATCAAGAATTTTTGAAAGTCTAAAAGTTTGGTTTGGAAAATTCAGAAGTTTGAAAGTTGTGAAAATTCAGAATTCTAAAAGTCAGTCATTTTCATAAGTTTGGAAGTTAAAAATTAACTATGAACTAGGACTTTAAAGTTTAAATTTGGCCAAGTTAAAAAATGGACCAACAAATTGAAAAAAACATAATAACTTGATAATGCATTCAATAATGTTTGATAATTGTTGAAAGCATGACAACTTCCAATAATGTATGATAATTGTTTGGTTCATGCTTGGTATGGCTCACTAGTCTATTGGTTATGAAACCATCCTGCCAATTAAGATTAAGCTACCATCACTAAGGGTTTCACTTCAACATATCCTCCCTGAGGAAGAATATTGGATTGCACAACTTCAATAGTTATAATTGCTAGATGAAAGGAACCTCAATGCCTTGAACCACCTTTGTGCGCATCAAAATTGCCTTCATCGCAGGTACAACAAAAGGTAAAAAATTGTGAGTTTGAAGTTGGTGACATTGTATTGAAGGAAAATTAGAGAAAACTTCAAGGTTGAGATATGAAACACAAATTTGAGCCTAATTGATTAGGGCCCTTCATTGTCACCACCAAGTATGGATTAGGGGCCTATTAGATTGCGACACTAGGAGAACCCTTGGATGAGCCTCTAAACATCATCCATCTCCAAAAGATTCTATGCATGAGCCTTGGGGTATGCAAATTTCAAAAAATAAAAAAAATAAAAAAAATCAAAACATATAAAAAAAATGAAAAAATTCCAAAAATAGTAAAGAGAAATAAATCGTTCATTAGTGAAAGCCACTCCTCTAGCACTATGGGCAAGTACCTTGGTGAAAACATATTTGTAGGTGCCATGTGTAAATAGATAAATCCACCATCTGTTTGGTTACTTATTTCTCCCTCACCCCATCCCATATCCCCTATCACATGTACACATCCTTTATCCATTCCACCTTTGTGCAAGAGTTCTTTGCCTCCTTTCCACCTTTCCATTATTTCACATCACCCTTATACATCTCTTTACACTACACTCATTCCATCCCCCCGTTCCTCTCCCGATGAGATGATGAGTAGTTCAAACACCATGAATGATGATATCCCATTGCACTAAGCTTCCCATCAAATTGAGCTTACTCAAATTATGCACATCACAACCACACACTAGCAGTGCTTTCACAAAATCAAACTTGAGACCTTCTACAAACAATTTCCAACTGCCACATATCATGCTTCCTCAATGAACAATCCAATCCTTTCCATGTCCATAGGTATGTGTCCTTCCCAGAACCCAAAATACTATCCAATGCATTGCCCTACCTCTTGGCATGAGATGTGTTGGCCGAATGACTTTCTTGTTGTTCAATCTTTTGCAATGATATTCATTTTTTTCCTATGACTATACCTACTTGGTGTTTCCTAGATCTTTCAATATCTTGGTGTGTCCTAATAGGAATATACTAGAGCACCATCTTTGCTATGTGGCATGTTTGTTGGTTATCTTATACATGGTCCAACAAGTTTAGTTATAACCCTGAGTGTGTAGCTATGATTATGATGATTATTCTTTGCATATACCCACCAAGTCTTTGCCAAAGGCTTGTGTGCACAAGAATATCATTATACTTTCATGCCTCATGTGTCCCATCTAGGCTATGTTTGAACTTGTGTGTGTCAAGTTAACATATTGTTTGAGAGTCTAGTCCATGAAAAGGAAACTATGCCATCTTGGCTTTTATAACTAATGGTGGATAATCTCTTGTGCTATATCAAACCTAGGAATGCTCTCCACATAATCGTATAACAATACCCCATTTAATCCAACCTATCTTACTATCTCCCTACATACACACACCATTCGCTTTATGTAAGGATCCAATTTCTTCATCCTCTTTTTGTATTCTTCTTCTCACTATGTACTATGATTAACACCAAAAATTTCATCACATACCCATCCATGCATTTACACCTACATATCCATCATGCATAAACCAATTCTATTTAGGCTTATTCATTGCATTAGGCTTATTCATTAACTACATTTGCATTGTATAGGGGCATAATATAGACTTGTTAGTCTTAACAAGCCCTTTTGTTATCATCCTTTCAATATATTTTATCACCTATTATTGTGACTTCATTTATTCTCATTTGCTTCATTTGTAGTGCATTGGGGCATAATATAGACTTGTGAGTCTTACATAACTCCCTTCACTTTCATTCTTAGCTGCATCAAGTTACATTCATTAATTTGTAAACATTACCATTGCATCCATAGTCATGCATTTTTATTACTCATTAATTGCATTGGGGCATATATAGACTTGTTAGTCTCAAATAAACCACATTCATTTTTCCCTATGCTTTCCATTATCATCATCTTTACATACATTTAGATTCATTAATACATTATCATTTAGACTCAATAGTACATTTTCATTTAGATTCCTTCCCATCATCATCAAGTACATTATCATTTTGTTGCATTACCATTAGGTACACTTTCCATTAGTTACCTTAATCATAAATTTTGTAAGTGTACATTATTCATTAGGTGCATTCATTATCATTCTATTAGATACACTTCATTATCCATAATTTCATTAAGAGCATAATATAGATTTGTTAGTCTTAGATAACATCTTTACATATTATCTTCCATTAGTATTCATTAGGATTAGATTCATCTAACATACATCTCATGAATTAGACATAAACATCATCTTGCATCAAAAAAATAATTAGATCTCATAAGCATCCAACCTAGGCATATATCATAAACACACATTGCATACATATAGGAATGTCCATCCTACACCATTCATTATTAGAACCACATAGATAACATCCATAAGCATATAGCACATGCATTCATATCACAACATAAAGACACAACTATCGATAAGTTACATCAATCATATTAGTCAACATACATCATAGCCATCCATAATTGTAATCCTTCATGCATAATAACCAATTACAATAATGTCCATGAAAAAAGTCCACAATAAAAGTCCATAGACACACACAATAAATAGATGTTTCAAAACACCTCTCTCATATATATATATATATATATATAATGTGTCATAGTACATATATGAAGCAGTCACCGGTGAGGAGGGACCTCAAGGAGATCAGTTTGGACCTGTCAGCAAGAGTAAACACAACAAAAGCACATAGATAAGATGAAGGCAATGCAGAACAGATAGTTTTATTGCATGAAATTTGATTATGTCCAACCGGTAACAACCAGGTTACAACATACTGACACACATGCTTGGTAGAATAGGTCACAATCGGGACATTGAATTGAAAGATCTATCTTCTAGGCACAATCTATCTATCTGATACTCTGATTGATTCTCCAATTGATTACATTCTAAATCATGATTACATATATATATATATATATATATATATATATATATATATATATATATCGATCCAAAGGATCCAGTCGGCCCAAAAGGGATCAAAACCCGAAGAACAAGACCTAACATGCAAAATAAACAAGGTCGGCCTCCGCTAAGAGATTCTTCCGAAAAATCCAAAGGATGAAACGTAGATCACAGAAAATGGTCGGCCACATGCCAAGGAACATCGAAAATGACACCCAAGGCTCTGCAAGCTTCATAATGGGTTCCGGTAGATCACCAAAATAGGTCTCAGGCAACTGGTAACAATAAATTGTCATGGAAACCGATAGCGATATCTTGCTGGTAAGTGATCCAAATGTGATGCGGTTTGAAAGAAAGAAAGATGATGAAGTATTCAAGTAGAGTCCAACTCCACAGGGTCCGATGAGCCAAAATAGGGACACACAAAAAAGAAAACTGAAACTGCAAACAAAAAACAAAACAGAAAGGAAAAATATTTTTGGTTGATGCAAGATTGCTATGAACCGGGGATGCTCCTGCATCAGACATCCGAGGTTAATAAAAAAAGTGAGCCTCTCACTTTGCTGGGGTCAGAGGGAAACCGAGGCGGTCTGCCTCTGCTTGATAAATCCAAGATGAATCTTCAACCGGATTGCTCTTCCACTTCACAAGATATTCTTTGTACCGACTATTCCGGGTACTACGCCCAATCCTACTATCCAAAATATCTTCAATTTGATCCGGTTCCTTCCGAGGCAATTGTTTCTCCAAGTCTGCAACATTGTCCTCACTGAATTCTAGTTCATGGTACTCATGAAGATCTGCAATGTTGAATATAGGTGAAATACTTAGATTATTCGGTAGCTCCACTTCATATGCATTTCCAGAATTGAACTTCCTCAAAATCTTACAGGGTCCAAACTTCTTCATCTGCAACTTATTATAAGTTTCAACTGGGAATCTCTCTTTTCTCAAATATACCATCACTTCATCGCCAACTTCAAATTCCTCCTTTCTCCTTTTCTCATCTGCCTTCTCCTTATATTTGTTGTTCATGTCTTCCAAATGTTGTTTAACTTGAATGTGCAATGCTGCCATGTGATCGGCAAAATCTTCTGCTTCTGAACTCTTCCGGTGTTCACTGCTAATGTCTCTCAATTCTGATATTCCTCTAGGATGCACTCCAGTAACAATCTCAAAAGGTGTTTTTCCGGTACTTCTATTCACTGAATTGTTGTAGGCAAACTCTGCTTGTGCAAGGATCAAATCCCAACTTCTAGTGTTATCTCCCACTAAACATCTCAACAAGTTTCCCAAACTCCGGTTAACAACTTCTGTCTGTCCATGAATCTGTGGATAAAAAGTAGAACTAAACTTCAAATCTATCTTCATCTTCTTCCAAAGTGTTCTAAAAAAATAGCCAACAAACTTAGTGTCTCTGTCTGAAACTATGCTCTTAGGTAATCCATGCAATCTCACCACTTCCTTGAAAAATAGCTCTGCTACATGTAATGCATCTGATGTCTTGTTATAAGGTATGAAATGAGCCATATTTTAAATTCTATCCACTACCACAAATATATAATCATTCCCTCTCGATGTCTTAGGCAATCCAAGTACAAAATCCATGCTTATATCCTCCCAAGGTCTTACTGGTACTGTCAAAGGTTTATACAATCTCACATTCTGACTCCTACCTTTTGCAACTTGACAAAATCTACAACTTTGCACATATCTCTTAACATCCTTATGAATATGGGGCGAAAAGTACCACTCACTCACCAATGCAATTATTTTGTCAATGCCAAAATGTCTGGCTAAACCTCCACTATGTTTCTCTTTTATTAGGTTTTCTCTCATGGAACTCTTAGGTATGCACAATTGAACTCCCTTGAATAACATCCCATCCTGAATGAAATAATCCAACCATTTGCTCCTATCAATCATAACCGGTTCTCTACATGCTTTCCAAGGTTCTGCAAAATCCAAGTCTTCATCATACAAGGTCTTCAAATATTCAAAACCTAATATTGTCACTCTCATCTCTGTCAGTAAATTTCTTCTCCTACTCAATGCATCAACAACTTTGTTAGGTTTTCCACTTACACGCTTCAACACAAAGGTGTATCTCTGCAAGAATTCTACCCATCTCATATGCCTATAATTCAACTTACTCTGACTGTTCAAATACTGCAAAGCTTGATGATCGGTATACAACACAAACTCCTTAGGCATATACTGAATATCTCTTCCCGGCATCATTCAATTTCTCACTAAAATAGGCTACTGCTCTCCCTTCTTGACTCAAGACTGCTCCTATTGTTTTTCCGCTTGCATCACAATCCACTTGAAATACCTTATTAAAATCCGGTAAAGCTAACACAGGTTGCTCAGTTGCTTTATGCTTCAACAATTCAAAACTTTTGTTTGCTCTAGTGGTCCACTTGAATTCCTTCCGATCTCCTCTCATGGTCTCAGTCATAGGGTTACAAACTGAACTGAAATTTCTGATAAACTTCCGGTAAAAACTAGCCAACCCATGAAATGATCTTACCTCCCCAATGCTTTCCGGTGTAGGCCACTCAATAATGGCTTTCACTTTCTCAGGGTCCATCTTTAAACCATCCTCAGATATGACAAATCCTAAATAAACTAGCTCATCGTTCATGAAAGTACACTTCTTAATATTGATCAACAACTTTTCTTCTCTCAACCTCTGCAAAACTTGTCTTAACTGCAACAAATGCTCCTCTTTTGTTTTACTAAAAATCAGAATGTCATCCAAATACACAATAACAAACTTACCCAAGAATTTCTTCAATACCTCATTCATCAGCCTCATGAAAGTACTCGGTGCATTAGTCAATCCAAAAGGCATTACCAACCATTCATATAGTCCTTCATTTGTCTTAAATGTTGTCTTCCACTCATCACCTTCTTTGATCCTGATTTGATGATATCCACTCTTCAAATCTATCTTTGTAAAGTATTTTGCTCCACTCAAACAATCCATGATGTCATCCATCCTAGGCAAAGGAAACCGGTATTTCACTGTGATCTTGTTTATTGCTCTTGAATCGGTACACATCCTCCATTCTCCTTTCTTCTTAGGTGCTAATACTGCTGGTACTACACAAGGGCTCAAAATCTCCCTAATCAAATCTTTCTTCAACAACTCCTGCACTTGTCTATTCAATTCTTCATTCTCTGTCGGTGTCAACTGGTATGTAGCTTTGTTAAGCAAACTAGCTCTGGGAACCAAGTCCATGCAATGACTAATACTTCTAACAAGTGGCAATCCATTAGGTACATTATCTGAAATGATGTCCTCATATTCTGTCAGCAAATATTTTATCTCTTTCGGGTGCTCTTCTTCTGGTTCCGGTCTCTCAGTCTTCTTAGGAATTAAGGCAAAACATACATTCTCATGTCTCAGTCCATCCATGAATTTCCTTCCATCTACTAAATAGATTCTGACATTCATACAGACTTCATTGTTCAAAGGCTCCTCCAAAGGTAACAAGGTTTGCTTCATCCCATTGGCCACAATAGTGTATGCATTCTTCCTTCCATCATATATTGCATGTTTATCAAACTGCCAAGGTCTACCCAACAAAAGATAACAAATATCCATAGGCATAATATCACACAAAACTTCATTACGATAATTCCCAATTTTCAATTTCACCAAACACTATTCACTTACTAACAACATATGTTCATCTTGAATCCATGCTATCTGATAAGGCTTAGGGTGTTTCAATTTCTCCAATTTCAACTTATTTACCATCTCTTTTGAAACAAGATTATCTGAACTACCACTATCAATAACAACTTTACAACACTTACCAGATACCTTATATCTGGTTTTGAATAGATTCTTCCTCTACAAGGGTTCTTCATCTCCTCTGGTATGACACAAAGCTCTCCTCATTATCGACAGTTCTCCATCTTCCGGTTTATTGTCTGATCCGGTGGGCTTTTCTTCCACCACTGTTGCTCTTCCTGTAGCCTCTGTCTTCTTACACTTAAATGCATGGTGTGCTTCTCCTCCACACTTAAAGCAAGTTCCTCCAAATGTCCTCTTATCTTGTCTTCCAAAGTTCTCATTCTGGTAACTATCCAATTCTCTCCTTTAGTAGAAATTTCTATCATCCTTTCGGTATAAATTACCTTCTTTGCTAACTTCCTTGTCCTTGTTCTGATCTGTATTGGTTCCTCTTCCTCTGGTATATCCTCTTCCTCGAAATCTTCCTCCAGTAAACCTTCCACCTCTACCTCTCTG
Organism: Cryptomeria japonica; assembly: GCF_030272615.1. Classification (NCBI taxonomy): domain Eukaryota; kingdom Viridiplantae; phylum Streptophyta; class Pinopsida; order Cupressales; family Cupressaceae; genus Cryptomeria; species Cryptomeria japonica. Next base: position 644,791,346 of record NC_081414.1, read on the forward strand.
CCTCTGCTCATGTCTTTTGTTCAATTTCTCTTCAGCCTTTAGTGCATACTGGTAAGCCTCTTCAACACTCCAATTTGATCATACCGAGTTCATCTTGTATAGACATTTGCACTCCATTCAAATATCTTGCAATTTGTTCAACTTCATCATCAACATGTCAGAATCTGATGTTCAACTTTTAAAATGCTTCGGTGTACTCCTTCACACTAGATTCCTTCTATCTCAAATTCTGCAACTTCCAAAAGAAATCCACTTGATAATTCGCCGAAACAAACTTTGATTTGAACTTAGCAATCATCCGATCCCATGTCTTAATCTTTTCTTTACCTCTTCTTTGTCTATCAACTTGCAAATACTCCCACCAAAGAGATGCATGAGCTTTCAACCGAGTACAGGCATATATCACCTTCCTCTCTTCTGCAGTGTTTTCAAAATCAAAACACTTCTCTATCTCCAAGATCCAATCCATCAATTCATCCGAATCTAACTTCCCATCATATTTCGATGGGGTAAAATGAGGTTTAGTGTTCGCCCTACTCAAAACCCTCAAAAACCTTTCTTCATCCGGATCAACTGTCGGTAGGTTTACTTGTTCTGCCGAGGCTTCTTCTCCTTCATCTTCATTTACATCTTCAATATGTTGACCTCTTGTCTGGGCCGTCTCCATGGATTCTAACCAGGCTGCTATTCCTTGCAACATCTCCATCACAACAGGGTTTGCATTCCCATGCACTTCACCATTCCTAGTTCCTCTTCGCACCATTTATTCATGCTAGTCCTATGCAATTGTAGGTCGGATCCGGAATCCGGCACCCTACAACAAAAATTCAGGACACACAACCTCCGGAATGAAACTTCACTCTGATACCACTTGAAGCAGTCGCCAGTGAGGAGGGACCTCAAGGAGATCAATCCGGACCAGTCAGCAAGAGTAAACACAATGAAAGCACACAGATAAGACGGAGGCAATACATAATAGATAGTTTTATTACATGAAATTTGATTACATCCAACCAGTAACAACTGGGTTACAACATACCGACACACAGGCCTAATAGAATAGGTCACAATCAGGACCTTGAATCGAAAGATCTATCTTCTAGGCATAGTCTATCTATCTGATACTCTAATTGATTCTCCAATTGATTACATTCTAAAGCATGATTACAAATATATATATCGATCCAAAGGATCCAGTCGGCCCAAAAGGGAATAAAACCCGAAGAACAAGACCTAACGTGCAAAATAAACAAGGTCGGCCTTTGCCAAGAGATTCCTTCAAAAAATCTAAAGGATTAAATGTAGATCATGGAAAAAGGTCGCCACACACCAAGGAACATCGAAATCGACGCCCAAGTCTCCACAAGCTTTCGAATAGGTTCTGGTAGATCACCAGAATAGGTCTCAGGCAACCGGTAACAAAGGAACAACCAGTAACAAGAAACTATCATGGAAATCAGTAGCGATATCTTGCTGGTAAGTGATCCAAATGCGATGCGGTCTGAAAGCAAGAAATATGATCAAGTCTTCAAGTAGAATCCAACTCCACAGGGTCCGGTGAGCCAAACCGAGACACACAGAAAGGAAAATTGAAACTGCAAACAAAAAATAAAATAGAAAGGAAAAATGTTTTTGGTTGACACAAGATTGCTATGAATTGGGGATGCTCCTGCATCAATATATGTTGCCAAAAATGCCCCATAGGGTTCAAAATTTCTATGTACATGGAAAACCTGTGTGTATATCCCCTTATGTGCTCCCACCCTCTAATTGTGAGGGTCCTGCTCCTCCTGACTCTGATGGTGGTGGTGGTTATGGTGCCCTTATCCCTATTAATCCCCCAAAGATCCTTGACCTACCATGCCCTAATCTGGTACTCTCTACAAAACTAAGAGCATTTTCTCCTTCAAGTACTACCTTATGATATAACCTTATATAATACTAAGCTTCTTGGGAAAATCACTCTACGTCTATTTGTGATGCCAATGCATCTGCAAATGCCTACGCTAACCCTGTCTCAACAACATCTCCACAACCATATCCCACTCACTCCTCAAATGGGCTATGTTTGTCTCCACTCTAGCTTGTAATGCTTGTTCTCTCCCCACTTTTTCCCTCATAGTCTCCATCTCTTGAGCAACCTCTCCTCCCTCCGAATCATCCAACTGCTCTTGTGCTAGACCTCAGTCAGCTATGTACACATCCCTCTTTGTTGATTCTAGATCTTGAGCCACCTATAAGTTGTTTACTCACGCTCTCGGGGCATACCTCTTTGTAACCACCAAGTCATGGGCCACCTATAGACTACCTACCCATGTCCTCTGTGTATCTCACTCTACCTAAAAAGCATGTCTCTCTAGCAGTAATACTGTAACCCTATCATGCTCCTCATCCATAGAACTAGTAAATAGGTCCCTCTCCTATTGTAGTCTATCATACCTCTCCCATGTGATCTCTACTCTCCCTGGCCTCTATCTAGGCCCAACTTTGTGCCCCTTCCTCCATGGTGTCGGTACCTATATTTGTACTTGCCTCCTCACTTGGCTTTACGCCTGTGCCTGTGCTTGTGGTACTCCCTCCTCTTTCCCTCTTGCCTCAACCATCTACACATCAGTACCTCCATCTTCTCCCTCCACTCCCTCCATCATCTCCAACACCATCGCCTTCTCCCTCATTTCCTCCATCATCTCCACTATCATCCCCTCCTACTACTCTGTCATCCCCCTCTCCCCCCTCATCATCACCTATCACACTTGATAATTGTTAGTCGCACTGGTTAGCATAGAGCCCAATTGGTTGCATAAGTCAGTGTAACTCTTTCATCCTCCACATCTACCCATAGATCCCATGGCATTGCCTCCATCTCTATCCAACTTGACCTTTCCCATAAGGGATCTATAAGTGTTCCCTATGGTCCTAACTCCCATGTGACCTATGCATGGATCACATCTCTCCTAACTACATCTTTTCATAGCCAAAATTGTCTCTACACCTTATGCGCTAGATACTGCTTGATGACATGAACATTCTGCCCTACCAACCAACATGACCTCTTTGTATAAGCTAAGTAATTACCATCCTCCTCCTAGGCTTCACTTGTCCTCCATGGCCCCCAGATGAAATCGGTCATCTCATCCAAAACCCTTCTCCAATATCTAATCTCTCCCTCATATAATGTAGGAACTCACCATACTTGCATACATATGGATGCCTTGTTTCCTGCTCCTCCACTCCCACTAGTCAATGTATCGTTGAATATCTAGGCAATTGAGAGGGGGGGGGGAGTGAATCAGTTGTTTACTTAAAATAATCTTTTATCCTTTTGACATCTGGATCCAAACCAAAAGAATTAACTAACACAGATATAGCATGAAAACGAAAAACATATAATAGATCACACAATGAACACCAAATATGACGTGGAAAACCCAAGAAGGGAAAAACCATGGAGAATGTTAGTTCTCAATATAAAACACCGGTTAAGGTGATTTTTACAAAGGGTGGCTCACTGCTAGAATGCTCACTGCCCAAAATAGGCTCTTTCGGGAAGCATAATCTTCCAAGTTGGCTAAGACAGAGATCTAAAATAGGTCAACACTAAATATTCTGGTGGTGGAAAGGAATGAGTAGTAAACCATACCACAACACACATCAATGGTTAGATCAATACAATACAATCATTACAAATTATGGACCTAAAAACCTGATACACATGCTACACCATAAGCCATTGCACATCATTGAATTCCAAACCCAAACACCATAGCCCAAAACAACAAAAATAAGAATGAGATCAAGATATACATGAATATCAATGATCGACACCATATCCAATAACCAGAAAATATGGGTCACTAACACATCTTTCGGAGCACCAAAGATTCTGGGAACACATATTCCAGATCACTAATGCCAAGAACATCAAAGACATCAAAGCCAACTAATGTGTTGACATTAATGACAAACACTTAACAACATGACCATCATATCCGCAACAATCACATCTGCAATAATCTCTCCCTTTTTCATTGATGGCAAGATCCATCAACAACAAACACAAAACAATCTCTGCACAACTCTGCAATAACTTAGCAATTGAAGCTCTCAAGATCTCTCCCCCTTTGACAACAATGAAAAATGTGAGCATAACTCCCCCTACGAAACTCACTCCTGCTCCCCCTAAGAGGAAGCACCCAAGCATTAGTCCATATAGAAATATGCAATCTGCTTGCTGGACCAATGCACAACCAAATACACATTAGTTCAAATTGGGAAGGGGTAATACCCAACTTCTCTCGGAGATACTCAAAAGTATCTTTACACAATGCCTTCGTGAAGATATATGCAATCTGCTCCTTTGTAGGTACATACTCAAGTTTTACTTCATTATCCAACACCTTTTCCCTCAAGAAGTGATATCGAATAGATATATGCTTAGTTTTGGAATGCTATACCAGATTCTTAGAAATGTTTATTGCACTAGTGTTATCACACATAATAGAGACAGGTTCATTGAATTTTACACCAATATCCTTCAAATTCTGCTTCATCCATAGAATCAGTGTGCAACATAAAGATGTTGCAATATATTTTGCTTCAACTGTAGATAAAGAGATAGAATCCTGCTTCTTACTTGACCAAGCCACTAAATGGGAGTCAAGAAAGAATGCTCCACCACTTGTACTTTTCTTGTCATCAACACTTTTGACCCAATATGCATCAGTATAAGCCGTTCGAGTAAAATCTAAACTTCTAGCGTGCCACAAACCAAATTCCTCTATTCCTTTTAGATATCTGAAAATTCTTTTCATTGCCACAACATGAGACTCTTTTGGTTCTTGCTAAAATCTAGCTACCAAACATACTGCTACATGATATCTAGTTTGGTAGTAGTCAAATATAACAATGCTCCAATCATTGATTTGTATTGACTCACATCTTTAGGTGACATCATATTTTGTCAACTTGCATCCTGTGGTCATAGGTGTACACACCGGTTTTGAGTTTTCTAACCCAAACTTCTTTAACAATTCCTTAATTTATTTAGACTGAGAAATGAAAATTCCTTTGTCATTTTTCTTAATTTGTAAACCAAAGAAGAAATTTAACTCACTAGTCATGGACATCTCAAATTTCTTCTGCATCTCATTAACAAATTTTCTGCACATACCTTCATTCCCTCCAAAAATTATATCATCAACATACATTACAACAGTTAGGATTTTACCCGAATCAGTTTTGAAATATAAATTACTGTCAACCAAACCCTTCTGAAATCCTTGATCAATTAAGTACTTATCTAGCCTTCCATACCAAGCTCTAGGGGCTTGTTTCAATCCATACATGGCCTTTTTCAATCTGCAAACAATATTCAGATCATCTTTCAACTTGAATCCTTCCGGTTGTTCAATATAGTTTTCTTCTTTCAACTCTCCATCAAGAAATGCTGATTTCACATCCATTTGATAAACTTTGAAATCCTTAAAAGTTGCAAAAGCCAAAAACATCCTGATTGCTTCCATCTCATTTGGACTTTCATGCAGACTCAGTCTTAGCTTTGTCTTTTCTAAACTTCCTTATCTCAAATGTTGATAGAGTGCCATATAGTTGCTCTCTAGTGAACTTCTTCAAATCATAGGTTTTTTCAATAGCCGAAATCTTGTCACTATAACTTTTCGGTAGGGACATCAAGATCTTCTCAATTATGTCTTCATTTGTCAAGGTGCCGCCAAGTTATCCGATTTCATTTACTGCACTATTAACCTTCTGAAAATAGCTAGTTATGTCCTCTCCTTCGATTTTTAAATTCTCATATCTGCGCTTAGCTATTAACTTCTTTGATATTTTGACTCTGTCATTCCCTTCAAAGATATCTCTCAACTTTTCCCAAACCTCATAAACAATATTTAATGAAATAACCTTTGTCAATTCAGTCTTAGATAAAGCACTAAAGATAGCATACCTTGCATTTTCATTCTCTTTATAAACTTGAATCTCATTTGGAGTGGTAAGACCATTTGTTAGTTGAACATAATTAGTTTCCACTACCTTCCAAGTGTTATATTCCAAAGAGATTAGATAGCCTCTCATCCTCACTTTCCAGAAGCTATAGTCGGATCCTTCAAAGATAGGAATAGTCAATTTATGTGCCATTGAATTAGGATCTACCTCAAGCTGTTAAGCTCTTCTCCAAGGAACCAAAGCTCTGATACCAATTGTTGAATATTCAAACAATTGAGAGGGGGGGGGGGTGAATTAGTTGTTTACTTAAAATAATTTCTTTTATCCTTTTTACATTAAGATCTAAACTAACAAAATTAACTAACACAGATATAGCATGAAAACATAAACATACAACAGATTACACAATGAACACCAGATATGACGTGGAAAACCCAATAAGAGAAAAACCATGGAGAATGTTAGTTCTCAATATAAAACACCGGTTAAGGTAATTTTTACAAAGGGTGGCTCATTGCTAGAATGCTCATAGCAGGTGGGCCCACTACCCAGAAATATCGGGAAAAATGGTGTCTCAACCTTGCATTTACATGAGGTTACTATTTATAGTAAGTTTTCATTTGGGCACGAAATGGTGTGAAATTCTCCCTGAAGCTTCTGGTTGGCTAGATAAGCATTCCGGTAAAGTTACGTTGCACGATCACAACTAGTTTTGAAGATATTAAAGTTTGTATTTTTTAATGAAAGGTTTAAATTTAATTTTAAGTACTTTAGAGGCCCCAAAATTCATTGAAAAGTTGGCATAAATGGTGTAGAAGTTTATGAGGTAATAGAGAACTTCGCGAGCTTTCTGACACTTCAAATGGTTTGTCAATAGGACACACGGTTCTCAAGTTATGACCTCTAGAAGTTTGTACTCCTGAAATAGGAAATATAAAAATACACTAGACACAAATGATTTGTAAAAGGGAGGGACACGTGTTGATGTATGTTTTGACACATCATAGGGCATCCATAATGGAGATAAGGTCACCTCTACTTTATTGGGTGGTTTTAGCCCATGAATTTGTAATACCGTTTGACGGTTTCTCGTATTGTATCTCCTATATATGAGGTGTGTGAGATAGAGGTTGTGTGTAAGAGTCTTATGGCTATTGAGTTACATTTGAATCTCTGATTAGTGGTACTCCTGTGAAGAGCTTTCTCTGCAAGTATATTGTCATCTATTGTTGATTGCTGAATAATATATTAGGTGACTTTTGGAGTGTGGGGTTTTTCTCCCAAAAGGGTTTTCCCCATGTAAATCACTATGTTGTGGTATGCATGTTGTGTCTATTTTTGTTAAGTTTCTATAACTGCTGTAACGATCTATAAAAGTTTTTGCATTACTCTCCTCTCAAGGTTAGTGTAGGAAGTTGTTCCACTACTTAACTTTCTTACAAGAAAAAGTTTCACTGTCGAAGAAGAGGGAAAGAAAGAAAGAATCCACCACTGAAATACAATCTGCACAAACTGAACTGCTTCTAGTTCCTCAATACCAACACACTCACTCACATCACCAATAGTCAAATCTTTCCTTTCCAATCTCACATATCTTCAAAACAACGTCACACTTTTCTTATATCTAACTCAATCAAATCACTCTTATATATATATTATCTTCCGAGAAGCATAACCTTCCAAATCAGCCAAGACAAAGATCTAAAATAGTTCAACACTAAATATTCTGGTGGTGGGAAGGAATTAGTAGTAGACTATACCACAACACACATCAACAGTCAGATCAACACAATACAATCATTATAAATTTCGAACCTAAAAACCTAATACACACACTACACTATAAGTTGTTGCACATCCTCAAATTCCAAACTAAATCCGGACCCAAACACCATCACCCAAAGCAACAAAAAAAAGAATGAGATCAAGATATACATGAACACGAACAATGAACACCATATCCAATAACCAAAAAAATCCAAATCACTAACACATCTTCTTGAGCACCAAATATTTTGGGAACACATATTCTGGATCACCAATGCTAAGAACATCAGAGAAATCAATACCAACCAATGTGTTGATATCAATGACAACCACTTAACAACATCACCATCACATCCGCAACAATCACATCTGCAACACATATAACTATGTGCTCAAAGGCCCATACAAGTGCAACAATGTAACTCCACATTCAAGGTTTTGATGACCATGATATATACACATATGAAGATCTCTATATAGCTGCCTTAGTACACAATACCCCCACACATATATCATTCCTTGCTCCAATGTCCTATATAACACTCACAACCACCCAATCAAAAACCCATGTCCTCCAAGTTTGGACACAATCATTCACCGACTAGCCATGCTAAGAACAATAACCACCTCGACAAACACCTCTGCATCATTATCTCCAACACCATCTATGTTATGAGGAATATGCTTTGTAGGTATAAGTTTCCTCCTTCCAAGTTGCACTTCAGTAGCACTCCATGAATAGGAATGTGAAGGATCCTCCACACATCCTCCAATGTGATAGTGGCCTGCCTTGTTAGTAGGTGAAAGTTGTTGATCTCACTCTATCATCACTCT